>NC_064614.1:644334819-645534819 GCF_023898315.1 Schistocerca nitens | reverse complement strand
GGACTTCGATGAAAGCGTATACAGAGTTTGCGTTCAATGAAACTGAGGTCATGTAGCTGCTCGTAGCCAGTTCTGAGAAACTATTGCTGCTCTTGACACATATTTTGCAGTTGCAAATCTCATAAATATCGTGTGACGCTTTTAATATATGTAAAGCATCTACCGCATATACGCCCAAAAAATTAAGTCCTTTTGTAGCAAAGAAAATACATTCTAAGACAAACAAAAAGACGCCCCACGAAGGAATTATCCGAATGAGACCGAAATCAATAGATGTGATGTACTTGTACAGACAAACATGTGATTGCAATTTGAAAAAAATGGTATGATTTATTCAAGAGAGAGAGCATCACAAATTGAATAAATCAATAACGCGTTGACCTACCTCTGCCCCTTATGCAATCAGTTATTCACATTGGCACTGATTGACGGAGTTGTTGGATGTCCTTCTGAAGGATATTGTGCCAATTCATGTCCAATTGACACTTTAGATCGTCAAAAGCCCGAGCCGGTTGTAAGGCGCTGCCAATAATTCTCCAAACACTCTCAACTGAGGAGATATCTGGCGAACCTGCTGGCCAAGATAGGGTTTGGCAAGCATAAAGATAAGCAAAACTCTCGCCGTGTGCGGGCAGCCGTTATCTTGCTGAAAAGTAAGCCCAGGATGGTTTTCCATGGCAACAAAACGGGATGCAGAATCAGGAGTACCGCGGATGGCAACCAAAATGGTCCTGCTATGAAAAGAATTGGCACTCCAGACCATCAGTCCTGGTTGTCGGGCCGTAGGGTGGCGGACAGTTTGGTTGGTACACTACCGCTGTCTGGTGGTCTACAGACACGTCTTCGCTGGTCATCCGGGCTCAGTTCGAAGCGGGATTCATCACTGAAGAGAATTCTACTCCACTCCACGAGATTCCAGGCCGAACACGTGTCTGAAGACGCCCCGGACAGCGGTCGGATTGCAAACTGACTGTCGCCCACCATACGGACCAAAAACAAGAGTGATCGCCTGGATTGCAATTTCCTTTCATAGTACGATGCCTTTGGTTGTCATCCGCGACACCCTTAGAGCACAACGGTACATGGACGGTATTTTGCGCCCCATTTTGTTGCCATTCATGGCAAGTCGGCCTGGTTTTGCGTTTCAGTGAGATAATGCCCGTCCGCACACGACGAGAGTTTATACTGCTTGGTGTCGTGTTTGTCAAACTCAAAGCTGGTCAGCAACGTCGTCAGATCTCTTCTCAAATGGGAACGTTGGATCAATTAGGGGCAGGGTCCTCCAACCATCTGGGGATTTCACGATCTAACTCACCAATTGGACAGAATTTGGCATGATATCCCTCAGGAGGACATCGAATAACTTTGTTAATCATTGCCAAGCCGCATAATTACTTGCATAAGGACCACAGGTGGACGAACGCATTATTTACTTGCTCAGTTTGTGAATCTCTTTCTCTTGAATAAATATCCATTTTTTTCTGAAATTTTATCATATATTTGTCTCTACATGTACATCACATCTACCGATTTCCGTCCTATTCGGATAATTCATTATAATTCACTGGGAATGCGTCGGATTGTCGGATTCTTTTTTTTTTTAGCGTAAACTGAAACATCGTAAACATTACTGGAAGATCGTTTAGGAACATGAAAATAGTGTTCTCAATGCAAAAATTACTTCTCTCAGGAAAAGCAAATGCCAGATTGAGATTCATTGGGACAAACCTCAGGAAATGTAGTTCGTCAACAATGTACGTAGCTTATGAAACCCTCTTTCGACAATTACTTGAAAATTACTCGTCAGCATGGGATAGAGGAAATAGAGAAGATCCAAAGAAGAGCAGTGCATTTCATTACACAATCATTTATTAAGCACGTAAGTGTCACGGATATAAGTAACCAGTTCCATTGGCAGAAGCCGCAGGAGGGGCGTTCTACAAAAGGAGTGTAGTGCGTTCCCTGTCAACGGGATGCGTGCAGAGAAGAACAAGTGTACAGAGAGCACAGCACGTGCGTTTCAGTTCCAAATATCAAATTCAAAATGGTTCAAATGGCTCTGAGCACTATGGGACTTAACATCTGAGATCATCAGTCCCCTAGAACTTAGAACTACTTAAACCTAACTAACCTAAGGACATCACGAACATCTATGCCCGAGGCAGGATTCGAACCTGCGACCGTAGCGGTCGCGCGGTTCCAGATTGAAGCGCCTGGAACCGCGCGGCCACCCCGGCCGGCTCCAAATCTCATTCCGATCTCGGTGACAATGGCTGCTACCGTAACTCACCAGTCTTGAATAATGAGATCATCCATCTGTTGGACAATGGCATCAGTGATGACGTGTAGCGCATCTTACCTTGCACCAACACCCAACGACATCGGTCCTCTGAATCGCGTGCCACGCCTTCCTAGCCACTGACATGGAGTGCTCTTCGCACATTTTTGCCGTTCTTCGATGACTTTCTCTTTCCCGCACTCCTTTCCCTGCCAGGAAATGCACTTCTTTTGAAGCCTCATTCCACTGTTTTCTGCACTACTGAGAGCAGCGGACGGTCGACGCGTGCACGTGTACTCTCTATCACCGCCCTGTAACTGCGAGTTTGGGACCTCAGGACTGTTACAGGCACCAAACCTTCTGCCGTAGGCAGTGATATTTTGACCCTTTCAGCGGTTTTCACTTTACAGCCTCTGATTCGTTCCGTTTTGAATGAACCTGATAGTTAGCACCGGACAGTCCACGAGTGAAAGTGTACCGTGACACTAACGAGATGGAAAAAATTTAGATGGTGATCAAAAATTTGCATGAATGGAATGGATTTGGTTGTACGCAGAAAGTGATTATCATTTGCTCACAAGGGAACCTCCCCATCGCACCCCCCTCAGATTTAGTTATAAGTTGGCACAGTGGATAGGCCTTGAAAAACTGAACACAGATCAGTCGAGAAAACAGGAAGAAGTTGTGTGGAATTATGAAAAAAATTAGTAAAATATACAAACTGAGTAGTCCATGGGAAGATAGGCAACATCAAGGACAATGGGAGTCAAGGAGCGCCGTGGTCCTGTGGTTAGCGAGAGCAGCTACGGAACGAGAGGTCCTAGGATCAAGTCTTCCCTCGAGTGAAAAGTTTAATTTTTTATTTTCAGTTTATGTGACAAACTCTTATGTTTTCATCACTTTTTTGGGAGTGATTATCACATCCCCAAGAAAACCTAAATCGGGCAAGGTAGAAGAATCTTTTTACCCATTCGCTAAGTGTACAAGTTAGGTGGGTCGACAACATATTCCTGTCATGTGACGCACATGCCGTCACCAGTGTCGTATAGAATATATCAGACGTGTTTTCCCGTGGAGGAATCGGTTGACCTATGACCTTGCGAACAAATGTTTTCGGTTCCCATTGGAGAGGCACGTCCTTTCGTCTACTAATCGCACGGTTTTGCGGTGCGGTCGCAAAACACAGACACTAAACTTATTGCAGTGAACAGAGACGTCAATGAACGAACGGACAGATCATAACTTTTCGAAAATAATGAAACTAAAATTTTCAGTCGAGGGAAGACTTGAACCAAGGACCTCTCGTTCCGCAGATACTCACGCAAACCACGGGACCACGACGCTCGTGACCTCACATTTTCCTTGATGTTGCGTATCTTGCGCATGGACTACTCAGTTTTTATATTTTACTAATTTTTTTCATAATTCCACACAACTTCTTCCTGTTTTCTCGATTGATCTGTGTTCAGTTTTTCAAGGCCTATCCACTGTGCCAACTTATAACTAAATCTGAGGGGGGGTGCGATGGGGAGGTTCCCTTGTCAGTATGAAGAATTATTGTTGTATACTTTGCACAGTTCTTGACCATTATGTCTTGATGCTATTGGACAGCGGTAGACTCTCAGCTGGTATCGCATTTCACTCTATCACTTCATTCTTTTTCCACAGCCGTTCCTTCTGGAATAGCGATTCAGCGTCCATTACATAACCGATGATCGTCCGCCAAAGCACAGAATGGAAACTTTCTAGCCAAAGAGGATGCTCAGAGGCGGAGGTACGCTGGTTCCACCCACTGATTTCGAGAGTTAGCAGGAGAAGAGTACTGGCACCGCTTCCGTCACGAGACTCTCCAAGGTTAACTACGTTACGTTACGTACGCTTTTCATCCGTCCACGCGTTCAGTTTACCATATCGTTGGAGTCCAGTACAGACAGACCAATCGATTGTCTGTACATTGTCGGGTCATTTAGAGGCCATTAAAGCAGCCTCATCTACGTGTGGTAGTCTTCAAATGATTCTTACTCATTTATGTGTCGATAGGACCAATTAGAGGCAGTATTGCGTCCTTGTATCCACTGCGAGTGAAACAGCTCGACATGGCTCGTGACTTCATTACTGAAATGTCTTCAGACCTAGTACTGGCTATATTCGTGTCGGCCGATCATTGGATGGACAAGAAGCACAGAATCGGAGCATCTGATCGCAGCCATATAGTGACTGTCACATACATTGCATACTGATCGAGAGCGTGCGACAAGCATTTGTGTTCGGGAAAAAAACGCCGCCGCTGGTCAACTGCTGCTAGTTATATCCAAATACGTGACCCAGCAAATCAGTCGTCAATTCGATGCTGGACAACAATCAGTGAATCAACTATCTCCTAAGCCGGCCGCGGTGGTCTCGCGGTTCTAGGCGCGCAGTCCGGAACCGTGCGACTGCTACGGTCGCAGGTTCGAATCCTGCCTCGGGCATGGATGTGTGTGATGTCCTTAGGTTAGTTAGGTTTAAGTAGTTCTAAGTTCTAGGGGACTGATAACCACAGCAGTTGAGTCCCATAGTGCTCAGAGCCATTTTTTTTTAACTATCTCCTAGCTGTAGGGTAGAGAAACGGTCGCTCCATAATGTGTACCCCTTTTCACCTCGTGCCACAGGACACACGGGTTATGATGAGTGAAGGAATATAGCCAGAGGATGCTCGAAGCATGAAAAAAAGTACGCTACACAGATGAGTCACTGTTTGGTACAAAACAATGCCCACGTACAGAAACTTTGCAATGCACACAAGGTGACGCATCATGCTCTCCAATAGGGCATCTTTAAAAAGGCGGTGAAGGTATTCCCTTGCTTGGGATGTCGACGCAAGGCTAAATAGACACTAATGCGTCTCCCAAAGTCTCTCACCGTCTACCGGTACAGTATGTTACCGTGCCACCATTTTTGTCCATTGGTTCACCTACAATACTCTGTAGTCGACCTATAGCTACTGCAATATGACAAAGCACGGCTCATAGTTCCAGAAATATCTCGAAATTATTTGAAGAATACCTTGCGGAGATGAAAATGCCAATATGGTTCCCAGATCACATGTCCTCGGTCCACCTCTGGGAGCCACTGAGCGGGTTGAGCGGTGATAGATCTGGATCGCTCTCTGCTCTTCGCATTTGGGCTCCATTGGAAGTGATGAGCACTCACAGAGCAGGATGGGTCCATATTCATCACTTCTGGACGCCGCTGAGCACAATGAGCGGTCATAGATCTGGATCTTCACATCTGGGCTCCACAGAGAACGATGAGCACTCATAAATTAGGATGGCTCCATATTCATCACACCTGGTCGCCAATGAGCAGGATGAGCAGTTATAGATCAGTATGGCCCCGTCATTCATCCCATCTGGGTGCCATGGATCAGGATGCGTGGCCATAGTGAGGATAGGTGTACAATGCTTACACGATATCTCATACAATCGTTACCTTCATCAGTTCCTATTGATCGTGACTTCCCCTAAAATGAAGTGTCTAATCTCCAATTGAAATACAAAACGAGGAACAACACACCGAACAAAAATGGTTCAAACGGCTCTGAGCACTATGGGACTTATCATCTTAGGTCATCAGTCCCCTAGAACTTAGAACTACTTAAACCTAACTAACCTAAGGACATCACACACATCCATGCCCGAGGCAGGATTCGAACCTGCCACCGTAGCAGTCCCGCGGTTCCGGACTGCAGCGCCTAGAACCGCACGGCCACCGCGGCCGGCAACACACCGAACAAACATCCGTTAACCAAAGTTACGGTTGCGTATCTCCGCTATGACTTGTTCGTGTGAGTAAAAAAGGGTGTTCTGACTGTCAATACTACGGTGCAGATATAGATGAACTGTTGGTGTTATACTATTTTGAGGCATACCAAGATAAGTGTCACAGTGGTTAAGACAATGGTTTACAATTATTCTCGGGAAACGGCGTTCTAATACCCAAGCACATCGTCTGATGAAGGTTTTCCGAAATCACCCTAAATAAATTGTCGAATAGTTCCGGCCAGGAATGCTCAGTTGACTTTTTTTCCTGGACTGTGTGCAAATAAGCTAGTACTTTGTAACAAGAGTTTGTGGCATTAACAGCTCGTCAGATCTAACGTTCCATCCACAGTTAGTTGACGCACGAGGTGCCTCTGCAGAGAGCACACTGCGGTTTAACCCATGCTTAACGAGCCGTTTCTTTTCTGGAACAGCCGCTATGTTGAGGATGCGGTGGAAACTCGAAAAACGCTCTCTCCAGTAACGGAACGACCGAGACCCGAAAAAAAAGTATACTGCTGAAAGCAGCGCTGCCCCAGTGTTCGCAAAACTTGGAACCATTGTGCACCTCCACGGCGCGTCTGCATTAAATTCCACCAACTTTGGCTATATCAGCAGGACGAAAGCAGCACCGAACAGGTTGATAGTTTGCATTCCACTGAAGTCAGAACCGAAAACTCCTGTAGGATGGTTTCAAGGGGAACTGCTTTGTACATTTTCTCCGTGTCACGATGCATTTTGATACAGCGCAGCACGGATATTCAAAAAGTGACGTAAACTTACGGATGGCTTTGTTCCTGATTTAACCCTTCTTAAACTGAGGAAGAAGGTGTTAGATATTAGCAGAGAGTATTTATTGTCATCCAGTATGTTAGATTTGACATTTGTGACGAGCCTCACGATGCCTGCACAGGCGCGACTGACATTTCCAACCCCAGGGGACTGTAAGACAAGTTTTACAAGCAGTAAATATGGCAGCCGCAGTCAAAAGCACGCAACCAAAAGAGCCAACACCGGGAGACATCTGATAGACGTGCAAGCTGCATATTCTTTGAGTCTCACCAAGTCGAATCGCCGCCTCTCTAGCCAGTCTGGTCCCTCTGCAGTCCCCATGTTGTATTTCGCGAGTGTTTAAAGATGCGTCCCTACAAAATTCGTGCTGTTCACGTGTTGTTACCTAAAGAGGACCGAAAACTTGTAACTTTTTGTCGGTAGTACTTGTGGTAGACAACAGACATTTCCAGAGCCTTTACATCCAGTCCATGCAAAGAACGAGCATGTTAAAAATCAATTCACCTAAATTCCAGTCACAGATTCTAACAGCTGATGAAATTACGAATCGAATGGTCGCAATTTCGGATATATTACAAGTATATTAAACAGTTCCATAAAATTAATATGTAAATTTCTCGCAGAAAATTGATCGTGTGCGACATTCTGCAACTACAAATCAGTTGTGGAAGGATAGTACTATCAGAGAGTGATTTCAGAATAATAATGTGACTACCATGTTTTTTGGGCAACATTTCGTTTAAAATAGCAAGAAAACTCAGTAAATTTCAAGTGAAAGTGATTTTCCGTGCACCATCTAAGAGTGCACACCTCGTGGGATCTGTGAAGAACGATTTTTTATTGCGGAAGGCCGGAATTTACAAAATACCTTGTCAGTGTTGTATGGCTTACATAGGACAGACCACACGCACTGAACATCAATGTTGCATTCGCCTATTGCAACCAAGCAGTTCGCTATTGCCAAACACTGTATTTCCACTGGACATTCAATAGAGTATGAAAGAACTGTGATTCTCACCACAGCTACATCTTTTTTGGAGTCCCATTGTTAAAGAAACCTGGCGAAAAGTCTGATGAACCGTGATAGCGGCTACCAGTTAGACAGTGCTTGGAACCCCATCATCTCTACGATATGCTCTAATAGAAGATGACAGAGTGCTCCAACGGCCACGGCGAGCGGTAACGCAAAGGAGAGCTGTCAACGGTTTCAACAGTGAAGGCGCTGCTGCTGTGAAGTGTGCTCCGTCTATCTACTTGAATTTTGACGCATACGCGGAATACTCGCAGCGCGTTATGTAGGGCAAACCAGAGCAAGGCTTCGTCAGTGTTCGATGGCTCATCTGAAGATGACTGGCAGGTGCCCAATCGAAAAATTGTGCAATGAATTAATCGACGACCGGCTGCAAGCCCGAAATTTGTTTGGACATACCATAAATCACTTTTATTAAAAATCCCTAAATGGAGTTCAGTTACATAAAGCTGTATCTGTTCAAATTTTGCGGGTTATTGCATAGGATAGCCAACCATAGAGCTACGCAACCGGTTACATCGTGCTACAGGGTGCAGTAAGCGATCTGTCTTCTTAAAATACACCAACGGAAGAGAAATCACAACGCCAAAAAATAATTAATGCAGAGTAATGAAATTTCGAGAGTGTATTTATCTAGTAACTTATTTAAGTGATTAACATTGCAAGGTCACAGGTTGATGAAAGCGCTAGATAACCCATTGCAGTCCGCAGCTCGTGGTCGTGCGGTAGCGTTCTCGCTTCCCGTGCCCGGGTTCCCGGCTTCGATTCGCGGCGGGGTCAGGGATTTTCTCTGCCTCGTGATGACTGGGTGTTGTCTGATGCCTTAGGTTAGTTAGGTTTAAGTAGTACTAAGTTCTAGGGGACTAATGACCATAGATGTTAAGTCCCATAGTGCTCAGAGCCATTTGAACCATTTTTTTATTTAACCCATTGCAAATATGAAATATTGGTCCAATAATAACCAGTGTAAGCACCAGAATGTTGAATGCAAGCATGCAAACGTGAATGCATTGTGTTGCACAGGTGCCGGATGCCAGTTTTTGGGAGGGAGCTCCACGCCTGTAGTATTTGGTCGGTCAATACAAGGGCGGTTAATGCTGGCTGTGGGTGACGCTGGAGTTGTCGTCCAACGACGTCCAATAGGTGCTTGATTGGAGACAGACCTGGCGATCGAGCAGACCAAGGCAGCGTGTCGACACTCTGTAGAACATGTTGGGTTAAAAACGTGGTATATGGGCGAGCGTTATCCTGTTGGAAAACACCCCTGGAATGCTCTTTATGAATGGCAGCACAACAGATCGAATCACCAGAATGACTCACAAAATTTGCAATCATTGTGCGTGGGGTAACCACGAGAGTGCTCCTGCTGTCATAAGAAATCGCACCACACGCCATAACTCTAGGTACAGGTCCAGTGTGTTCACCACGGAGACAGACTGGTTGCAGGCCCTCAACTGGCCTCCTTCTAACCAACACACGGCCGTCACTGGTACAGAGGCAGAACCAGCTTTCGTTGGAAAACACAACAGAACTCTGCACTGCCCTCCAATGAGCTCTCGCTCCACATCACTGCCGTCGCAATTGGCGCAGGTTTGGGGTCAGTGGGATGCACGCTACAGGGCGTCTGGCTCGGAGCTGTCGTTGAAGTAACCGATTTGTAACAGTTGCTCCTTAAATTGCTGTTGCAAATGCAGTACGATGAGCCAGATGGTCTTCCCTCTCAGCACTGCCACGTGACCGTCCGGAGCCTGGTCTTCTTGCAGCAGTACATTCTCGTGACTGCTGCTGGCAGGAATCATGTACAATGACTACATTCCTGCCATGTCTTCCTGCAGTGTCGGGGGAGGATCATCCACCTTTTCGTAGCCCTATTACACGACCTCACTCGCCTTAAAGGCGTACTTGACTAACATCAACTCACCACGTCTAATCTCAAATCTAACTCACGCTCAAGATCATTACAGCGTGTATTTAAAGCACAACTGATATACATTCTCATAGGGGCGCTAAGTAGTGCCATTCTTACGCGACTGGCGCAAAATTGAAATAGATGTTATCGTTCAGATGTAGAAATATGCCTGACAGGTTTCGTTTATGTCGCACAACCCCTTGTTGTTGTTGTCGCGACTTTTTCCGCCAGTGTATTTTCATTTCAAATATTGTACCATCTGTAACAGCCCAACATTGTTGATTAGTGACTACCACATAGGAGAGGCTACGCCAAATTTCTTTTGTGTTCAAGAACCATTATCATGTTTCTTGCCTGTAACGGTCCGACCGTCCCAGCTGTCCCAGTAAATCCACGCAGCAGATTTGACCAGAAGCACCTGTAGTGTGGCAAAGTCTGAAACAGGCCTTGTCATGTCGACAGGACAACTTCTCTAGAGGTAATAATTTTCTTGTTTTAGAGAAGGGAATGAAGCGGTGGTTAGGGAATCAGTAAAGTCAGGTCAATATCTTTAATTTACACTAGTAGGATTGCGTCAATTTTATCATCAGATTTAATTTACAAAGTTTTACAATATTAACACAACTCTTGGTTCACGGATTGACCTCAAGCGTTACATTGTCATCTGTAACGTCAGATGGGGAAGAATTCGATGACTGGATTTGTCCTGACTGGGCATGGTTCCACCAAGATGAATATGGGAATGCACTGAATCATTTGCGCTACGGAAGATTCGCAACACCAGCATGAGACCCCTAGGCATGCATAAGACATGGCTGTTTGGCGTGCATCGTGACGCAACTAGCTACAGCACACGCCATTTCAGCAGGACAATCCTCGTACAGACAACACTTCTACGAGTTCCTTCGACCACTGTCTTCATCTACAAGTGATTTCATCGTAGTTGCGACTCCCTCATCTCCTGACTCATCCCTGACTGAGTTTTTTCTGTGGGGATACATTACGATTGCTGCTTAAAGAAATAACCATTTCACTGTTCTCGGTTTGAAGAGAGAAACTGACCGATGTATTGAAAGGAATCCCTCAATTAACCTTACAATATGTGTTTAAGAGCATTGTACGTCTTATTCGATTGTGTAAATCACATAACGGAAACCACTTTCAACAACATTTGTTTCAAATTTGCTATTTCTCCACACGATTGTGTTTCTTTCTGAACACACTATATCTCAATAGTACTCTTTAACCCGTTGCTTCCGGCCGCTGTGGCGCTTCAGTCCGGAACCACGCGGCTGTTACGGGTGCAGTTTCGAATCCTGCCTCGGGCATGGGTGTGTGTGATGTTCTTAGGTTAGTTAGGTTTGAGTAGTTCGATGTGTAGGGGACTAATGACCTCAGATGTTAAGTCCCATAGTGTTCAGAGCCATTTGAACCATTTTTTTAACCCGTTACTATAGTTGGCGGAGAGGCCCACTTGTGCACGTTGGTACATTTTGATTACATGCGTACATTACAAACCTAGGTTTATAGCATTTGTAGAGTTAAAGAAAACTTTTGACAATGTTGACTGGAATACTCTCTTTCAAATTCTAGAGGTCGTAGGAGTAAAATATAGAGAGCGAAAGGCTATTTACAATTTGTACAGTAACTAGATGGCAGTTATAAGAGTCGAGGGGCACGAAAGGGAAGCAGTCGTTGAGAAGGGAGTGAGACAGGGCTGTAGCCTACCCCCGTTATTATTGAAGCTGTAAATTGAACAAACAGTAAAGGAAATCAAAGAAAAACTTGGAGTAAGAATTAAACTCCAGGGAAAGAAACAAAAACCTTGAGGTTTGCCAGTGACATTCTAATTCTGTCAGATACCGCAAAGGACGTGAAAGAGAAGTTGAACGAAATGGACTGTGTCTTGAAATGAGGATATAAGGTGAACACCAACAAAAGCAAAAAGGATAATGGAATGTAGTCGAGTTAGCTCAGGTGATTCCAAGCGAATTGGATTAGGAATTCAGTCACTTAAACTATTACAAGATCTTTGCCATTTCGGAAGCAAAATAGCTTATGATGGCTAAGTAGGGAGGATACAAAATGTAGACTGACAATGGAAAGAAAAGCGTTTCTGAAGAAGAGAAATTTGTTAACAGCGAATATAGATTTAAGTGTCAAGAAGTCCTTTATGAAAGCATTTGTACGGATTGTAGCCTTGTATGGAAGTGAAACATGGACGATAAACAGTTTCGACAAGAAGAGAATAGAGCGTTTTGAAATGTGGTGCTACAGAAGAATGCTGGAGTTTAGATGGGTAGATCACGTAACTAATGAGGAGGTATTGAATAGAATTGGAGACAAGATAAATCTGTGTTGATTCCTGACTAGAGGAAGGGAGTGGTTGGTAGGACACATTCTGAGGCATCAAAGGATCACCAATTTAATACTGTAGGGCAGCGTTGGAGGGTAAAAAGTGTAGAGGTAGACCATAAGACGACTACCGTAAGCAGATTCAAAAGGATGTACGTTGCAGTAGTTACTCGGAGATAAGAGGTTTGCACAGGATAGAGTAGCATGGGGAGTTGCATCAAACCAATCTTTGGACCACAAGAACAACAACGTGCAGATCACAGCTGACTGTAACAAACAAATCTGCAATGCTGCGGGATAAGCTTACATCGTGGAAGACGAACGACAGTATGGAGTTTTGAAGTTACAACTCAGGGTTTTTTTTACGTCTTCGAACCAATTTACGTTTATACTATTTGAGTACACTGCTCATGAATGTCTTTCTCGGAGCTTCGGATACCCTGTTAAAAATAAACTGACTTGACGTACAGCGTCCCCACAAGTTGTTATTTACTTATGTCTGTACTGTTGTGCTGCGTGAGGCAATTTTTCACTCGACAGTGTACTAAATCTTTCGGTAATAGTCCCGTGGTTAGCGACTAGTTAAAGGCTAAAATTACTCAGAGGTAACGTGAGTTTTCTTAGAACATCACTCCGTCTAGTATTACAGTTCGGGCTGAAAATGCCCAAGTATCGAACGGTACAGCGCAAAGACATATCAAACGATTGGAATTCTCTATTAAGTAAGAAAAATGTCAATAAGCTACTGTTTGTGTAAATCGTAATACAAAGAGCGAATGATCCATAAATGACTGAAATTTGATCTATGTACAATCTAAAGTGACACGCAGGAGGATTACGTATACAGAGAATTAAAAACAAATTACGTACTCCAAATCAGTATGTCATGGCAATGGAAGACGTTGATGCGAGCCGGTGTCTATGTGTCGTGGCATACAAATGAAAAATCTTTTAATGTGTTACAAAGGAGTGACGCTTAAGATAACTTCTGTGCAAGTCCAGAGCGAGTCTTCATTGGCAACTAGGCGCGAGGAACTACGTAGAAGCCGGACGACGATACATAAAACAGTTTTAGAGAAAGTCGTGAATCGTTAACGAAGATCAGAATCATTACATGTTCTCCGGAGAAACTAACACTCCTTAAGACATGAGGACGAGAGCTGAGCTAGTGTTATTGAGTTCCAGACAGGAATGCGCTGAAGGAAGGATACCACTTTCAACTGCCGTGATGAAACGGTGGCTGTAAAGAGAAACAGCAATTCGAAGCAATCGAGAACGCCCATGATACTTTGCAGTTTCCTCATACCGTTAGTTAGTGTTTCAAACATTATGCCACTGCGTACGTCACTCGTGATCTTTAGCTTTTCACATCTACTCAGACCTCTCTGGAGCCGACACAGTAACGTGATCCCTTGGAAAATACTTATTGCTTACTGGAATATCATTGTCCGTATTTATAATTTCACTGCAGATATAAGTATCTTTTGTTTGGCAAGATTGGTGTCTTGAGCAACCGGTTACAAGCAAGCAATCCACAGCCTCATGCATGTCATCGAACGGTCGAACATGTAGTAGTAAACATATTGCAGCATGGCAGTGTTTTGGCTACATACACAAAAGCTCTGTGATCCATCGTTAACCCTTGGAAGAGGTTATCTTTTATGCTGAGTTGACGTAAGCTTTCTCCCTACATTGTTGGATTCGCGATTCACTATGTTCTTCTTGAGTAATTTTTATGCAAACACTATACTTCAGTAGCGTTATTCTCCAGGCCGCCAGGAATTTCACGTTTAAGGAGACTTATTCAATATTCGAATGGGTTTTGACCCTTCAGTACCCTCAGTTGAACACCATATCATAGACACACATTGATCTTAGGCATTGATGAGGCGTAGTGATCTCTCATTGAATCATCTCTAATTGAATCTTTACTCCTACAGAATATGGTACAAAAAAACCAAAGGTTTTGTACAGCGATTTATAGGATGCTGTACAGCGATTTATAGGATGCTGTATAACCATGGCAGACCCAATCGCTTTATATTTCTAATATGTAAAGAGTCGTTTGCTGATATGAAGTTATCTGTAAGTTTCACACGCTTCCTCCAGTATTTTCAAGGAACAGTATTCACTGTATTCATTTAAATATGGCATGGTACGGTGGAATGACGAAAAAGTGAAAAAAGAGCAAGTACGTATGACTAACAGAACTGCCTTGCAGATACAGGTCCACAGTGAGAGAAATGCTGCTCGTCCAATGGAATGGACACACATTTGTACGACGTTTCAAGTTCAGAACAGTGAAGTCTAGAAATAGAAATCTGGTTTTTGTGGGCGAGGGTGCAATGTTCGAAAACGTCAAAAGAGTGGATGTGCGGAGAGCCAAGCTATGTTGGTGAAGGTGAGGATTAATCAAATAAGGCTTTTGTACATGTAAAAGGATGATGGGTTCGATGTAATCCCATGTGTAAACCTGTTAGTAATTTTAGTCTGTTGTGGGCTTTTTGTTGGGTGATTATTATATGGACTACCAGATTATTTTTGTGGCCAAGGGTTAGACAGAAATATTTTGGTGTGTTATTAGTATGGACGGGATCGTTATGTTTAATGCACTCGTTCTGATGGGACGATTTTAAGATACCTGAAGTGGCTCGAGAAACAGAACTTATAGAGATGGATCTGAAAGGACCGTCGAGAAGTCCGCAGAGTTGGACAAAGGGCAAGGAAAGCAATGATGTCGGTAGGTTGATGAAGGTTGTAACGGAATACTTGGCGTTCGGTTGGTGACATTAACAGAATTAAACTGATTTATACGACACTCTGAACCTGAATATCAGTTTCCGCCACTCCGAAGATAGAGAAGATTTTTACAGTGAACTGATAACGAATTATGGCAAAATACAACAACAAAGAACAACAAAATACATTTCATTCAATAAAAATTATCTATAAAACTCCCCAAAAAATACTTATTATAATACATGAAAATACAACCAATAATCAACACACATCACCAACTAACCAAATACCCCTTATTTCCATGTATGTTCCTGTCTTACCGAATTTTTAGTTTCTGAAGTTAAAAATCGGTAATTATTGAACTCCGCATTGTCAATAATGCTCAAATAATTCACTGCGGTGTTAACAGGTGACTAGAAATAGTAAAACACTATACGAAACTTTCAGTCGTAACGTTAATCAACACCGTATTTTATTCGATGGTAGTTATCACAAAAAAGCTGCTCTATTATCATTATCAACAATGAGTTTTCTCAATAATTCACTGCGGCATTAACAGGTGACTGGAAATAGTAAAACAATATAAGAAACTTTCAGTGTTAACGTTAATCAACACCGTATTTTGTTTGATGGTAGTGATCACAAAAAAGCTGCTCTATTATCATTATCAACAATTGTTTCTTCTATGTTTTTTGTTAGTGTTTAATGTCCATAAATTTTATGACTATTCAAGGTTCAAGGGTTAAATTTAGTTCGAGTACACTTCCTTCAACGACATAACTACACGCGAACCCAAATCATGATACAAAACACATCACATCACACTCCCATTCCTCACATGCATTCCTTCCAACGAACCACATCATTCTCTGTCCCCCCCCTCCCCTCCCCCCTCCCTGTCTCTCCATATCTCTCTCTCTCTCTCTCTCTCTCTCTCTCTCTCTCTCTCAAATGTCGCCATCGACGTCTTGATTGAAAGAAGTCAATGATTTTTAGTTCGATGTCGTCCTTTGTTGTCTCTCAGCTACAAAGACGGGGAAGCACTCACATACATACGACTGTCTTCTTCCATGGTTTTGAAGAAGATAGAGCAGTAGAGACACACGCTGGTTACCAACCTTTAATTTACTTTCTGCGGTAAGGAAACAGTTTAGTAGGATGGTGGGAGTTGGAGAGCAGCTGCGGTGACTGCAGAACATTTGCTGGATGAGGGGCGACCCGTCAGAAATTCCATCGTGGCACCGGCGTATTTCTTAAGCCACCATCTTCATGTCACTGAGATATTCCACGAACGCTAGCGTAAATTTACTTTACCTCTGTCGACGGTCATGCGAGGGGCATACGTACAGGCATGTCATAAATATAAAGTCTATATAAACTTGGAACTAGTTGATACCCATTCCGTGGCACACTTCCGCCTTTCCTTTTCGGTGAGCTTGCGTAACAGGTGGAGTTGTCTGCACGTACGCGTTTCCTTGGCGAGCCGCGCCGGTATAATTGATACATAAGGACTCCTAGCAAGCAGCCCATCCGCCGCAAACGGCACGCCGGCACGCGAGCCGCCCTGCAGACTGGCGCGGCAGCTCAACAGGGCCCACTCCTCACTCACTCCACACTCCAACAAAACAACGCGGCCTGCTGCACGGCGGCCTTGTTCGATAAATACAGGCCACAGTACGCAACAGCGCCCATCGACCAAATAAAGATCCCATCTACACTGGGCTACAATCAAGAAGATTATGTCACAGGAAGTGTCCTCAACCCCAAATCGAAATAAAATGATCGAAAGGCATTATTGCCCGGGAAATCCCATTCGGTGTTGTTCGGCCGCCTAGTGCTAACCAAGCGAAATAAAATGATCGAAAGGCATTATTGCCCGGGAAATCCCATTCGGTGTTGTTCGGCCGCCTAGTGCTAACCTTTTTGTTGACACCACGTCAGCGACCTGCGGATCGATGACGATGAAATGATGATGATGGTACCACAACACCAGTCCCCTAGTGGATAAAATCTCCGACCTGGCCGGAAGTCGAACCTGGCCCCCTACAAGGCAGCCAGCCGCTCCGACCATTTTTTTTAGGGGGGGAGGGAGGGGGGGAACCATGGACGAAACGCATTGGTCGTTTGTGTCTGTAAGAAGTTCATGTTATGCCTTAATGTTGCAATGAATGTAACAGTAACAGAAAGAAATACACAAGGTACTGCATTGTGTAGGTGTAAACTGGATACAATTTTATGCTTTAACTGAAAAAAAGTTTCACGTGAACGCGACTCGAGCAGTGAATCTGCATATCCGTTCCCCACAGCATTGCCTAGTCTAACTTCTTTTTTAAATGGATATATTGGCACGTTAAGTACCTTGGAAAAAGAAACAAAAAACAGGACTAACCCTACTAGGCACCGCCACTTGTGACCCTACCATATAAAAATTGACAGATCGCTTTTCACATGTTGCCATTCTAGCTACACCTCCACCTCCACCCCACCTGAGGGAACTACGATAGCCAAACTGGTCGATCGTTCGAGCGCCGATCATTAAGGACGACAGGAAAGAGTGACAGGAGATCCCAATAACGATGAAACAGCTGTTTTGTCTCATATCCTTCCATTGGCCTGTACGTGTCGGTGCATCCTACCGTAGAAGTGCGCTTGAAGGAAGACGTTGTGGAGATTTCTTGGAAGGGTTCGTCGATAATGAAGCGACCGGATGAGCGTACTGTGCGCTATCACAAACCGATAACAGAAGTCGAGAATCGTATGTGGACCGTTGTGAAAGAGATACTCCAAAGCCTGTCCTCGACCACTCAGCTAGGGTGGCTGACATCCCAGTGTGGAGAGTGCAAACGACTGTACGGCTCTGACAGAAGCTGCTCACTGATAAATTTCCAAAGTACCGGTGCGACACACCGTGTTTTCTTACCAGCGTTAAGTCCGCGGCTCGTGCAATGGACTTTACACTATAGAGCAGTGGATTTCGTGGCGACCGGTCGCAGTTGTTTGGCATACTGGTAAGCGAACGCTCAGCCTGATCAGCACAGTGCGCCGAATCATTTTAACGAAACAACAGTCAGAGCAGCAAACTTTAAACCAATCACTGCATGCTAGGAATCAGCCACACGCAATCTTCCATTAGCGACACACAGAGAAACTACAATTTCTAATTTATTAACGATAAAGAAATCTCCATGAACTTTGATATCATAGTGTTAGACGCAGCCTTTCAAAATGTGAAATGTCACCAATCACGCGAGCAAGTCAACAACAACTATAAACGGACTGTTTCCTATCAACATCAAGACGTAGCAACATGCCCGCATCTCGTGGTCGTGCGGTAGCGTTCTCGCTTCCCACGCCCGGGTTCGCGGGTTCGATTCCCGGCGGGGTCAGGGATTTTCTCTGCCTCGTGATGGCTGGGTGTTGTGTGATGTCCTTAGGTTGGTTAGGTTTAATTAGTTCTAAGTTCTAGGGGACTGATGACCATAGATGTTAAGTCCCATAGTGCTCAGAGCCATTTTTGACGTAGCAACACAGCACGTCAAGACCTGGGAAGGAGGAAAGCTGCGGCAGCCGGCAGAGCGATGGATCCCTCTCCACTCAGTCGGCTTACCAACAACAACGATTGGCGATTCCATAGAGTTCTGTGTGCACAACGATCATATAATAAGTAAAATTAGAAAGAAGGTCAGCGTTGGCCGTAATTTTGATGATTTATTAACACCAAAATCGATTTTCGATCACATAACGATCATCTTCAGTGCTGGAAGTTACAAATTTTCACATAGCGACCAGTGAATAAGAAACAAAAGACCACAAATACACCTGAGTATAAACCAACTGTTGGCAAGAACATACCTTTAGCGAACAAATTAAGGCACGTAAGCTTCACTGATCGCTATGTGAAAATTTTTAACTTCCAGCACTGAAGATGATCATTATGGATCTAAAATCGATTTTTCTATTAATAAATCATCAAAATTACGGCCAACGCTAACCTTTCTTATAATTCAACAACACGATCCTCCATCTGCAAATATAAGCTACATCTACAAGATTATTCTGCAGTTCATAGTCAAGTGCCTGGCAGAGGGTTCGAAGTTCTTCGAACCACCTTCAGACTATTTCTCTATCGTTCCACTTTCCAACAGCGCATGGGAAAAATGAACACTTAGACCTTTCTGTTCGAGTTCTGATTTCTCTCATTCTGTTACCATGATCAATTCTCTCTGTGTAGATTGGCGAAATAAAGTTTTCTGCTGATAGAAATTTTGTGAAAATATCTCGCCGTAACGAAAAACGCCTTTGTTTTAATGGTTGAAATGGCTCAGACCACTGTGGGACTTAAATTCTGAGGTCATCAGTCGCCTAGAACTTAGAACTAATTAAACCTAACTAACCTAAGGACATCACACACATCCATGCCCGAAGCAGGATTCGAAACTGCGACCGTAGCGGTCGCGCAGATCCAGATGTAGCGCCTAGAACCGCTCGGCCACACCGGCCGACTTTGTTTTAATGATTGCCATAGTAACTCGTTTATCGTATCCGTAACATTCTCTCCCGTGTTTTACGGAAATGTATAACGAATTGCTTTCCTTTGGACTTTTTCGATGTCCTCCGCCAATCCTACCTGGCAAGCGTCCAATACCGCACGGCAGTAGACTTGCAGAGGATGCGTAAGCGTTAGACGGTCTCTTTAGTAGACCAGTTGCATCTTCTAAGCGCTCTGCGAATTAAACGTAGACTTTGGTTTGCCTTCCCCACAACGTTATCTATGTAATAATTTCAATGTAAGTTAGTCATAATAGTAATTCCTAGATATTTAGTCGTATTTGCAGCCTTTAAACTTGTGTGATTTATCGTATAACCAAAATCTAATGGAGTTCTTTTAGTACTCTTGTGGATGATATCACATTTTTCCTTACTCAGATTCTATTGCCACTTTTCGCACCATACAGATATTTTGTCTCAATCCTTTTCCAGTTGGCTTTGATCCTCTGATGACTGTACTGTACGGTAAATGATCAGCATCAACAGCAAACAGTCTAAGAGGGCTGCTTAGGCTCTCTCCTGAATCGTTTATATAGGTTAGGAACAGAAGAGGGCCTGTAACACTTCCTCGGAAAGGCCGGATATCACTTCTGTTTTACTCATAATTTTCCGTAGATTACTACGCACTGTGACCTTCTCACAGGAAATCATGTATCCACTCTTATAACTTGAGCCATACTCCATAGGCACACTGTTTGATCACAAGACTCTTGTGAGGAACGATGTCAAAAGCAAGCTAAAATGTAGAAATATGGATTCAGTTTGAGATCTCCTGTCGATAGCACTCGTTAGTTCGTGTGAATAAAGAGCTAGTTGTGTTTCATAGAACGATATTTTCTAAATAAGTGCAGTGTGTCAATAGGCCTTTTTCTTCAGGGTAATTCATAAGGTTCGAACACAGTAAATGTTTCACAATCCTACCTAAAATCAACGTCAGTGATGTTGGTCTGTAATTCATCAGATTACTCCTACTTCCTTTCTTGAGTATTGGTGTGAACTACAAGAAGACTCGAGAAAGGGAATTGATTTTTCAATAAGTATACAGCTTAAGTATTACCTTCATTCTTTTACTGTTGGTGTAGGAAAAGCTCTGTAGAGTTTGTCTCTAGACGGAACGACGAGTAATAGCACTCCTGTGTGTCAGAATATGCAGAGGAACAAAAGCTATCTTACAGTTGTCTCCCAGTATGAATAAGGTGTGTAGTTGCGTGATTCGCAACGAGGGATGATTAGTATTTTTGTGTGTGCCAGATATAGGAAGTAACGAGCTCAGTCTCACAGTTGTGTGTTATCTTGATTCGAGTATTTGACTGTCTACCATCGGAACGAGTCACAAGCAGAGCACTCGTCTCTGATAGTGAAATCAGAACTGGGGAATAGCGAGTTGAAACTGGGGAACAGCGAGTTGCTGGAAAGGACTAACGTACTGAGCGGCGGTGTGTAATCGGCACTGCAAGAGGCCTCTCTGAGTAGGCTTGATTTGTTGAGGAATACAGCGTTCTTAAATTTTATGTGCATGTGTTTCCACCGTTATTCACTTCCTAAGAAGCCAACAAACTTCTCAATATCGCCTCTGCTAAGTACCAAAAGAGACTTTCTCCCTCTCCGTTAAAGGTAGATTAGCAGATCTTAGCCCACAGCGTCGTCAACGCAGGACGCACCTTCATCCAAAGCTAGTCGTAAAACCTGTCCCGGGACACGACATTTTATTTCTTTATCTCTTTCGTTATTCCTTTTATAGCATAACTGTCTCAACACATTTGCATTGCAAAAATTTAAAATGTTGAATTATCTATGTAAAACACATAGAACAACATTACAAGTTACTTACAAAAGCAGGCATCATCAGTTACAGGACGGCTGAACGACGAAAATCACGTGCTGAGCTCTGCTGGCAGGGAAACGCAGCTTTCGTAAGGGAAGCGTATAGCTCAATGGTATTTTGTCAATTTTTCAGACGGTTTAGAACATAGTTAAAGCCACTATAGACGAGCAAACAATTCGTTGCACTTCACTGGTTCGTCAAATTATTTGGCAGTTTGTTGCTTTGGTTGATATGTTAACCAAACATTTACTGTTTGACGTGTTCGAAACAAATTTTGACTAACGGCCGATTTGATAAGATGTCGGACGTTGCTTGTGTTGATGCTTCGCCGTGCATATTTAGAGAAGAAGAGTTTTTCTCACCGTGTCGTGAGTTTCCACAACTGTGCAAATCACGATCAAAAGAGTATCAGGATTAAAATAAAAGTGCACTGGCATTTATCGGAATGGAAGAGATATTGTGTTTTCCCAGACACATGTTACGCAGGAAGACGTTAAGAAGACAATCAATGTTCTACGCACAACATACAAGTGAGAGTCCAGTAAAACAAAAAAATTGAAGCTCTCCGGTTCCTCCGCGGATGATGTGTGCCTTCTCGCGTTGTGGTATTTTAATGAATTTTCGCTAGACAGTCATAAAAATATTTATCTCTCAAATTCAGTGGCCGGCCGCTGTGGACGAGCAGTTTTAGGCGCTTCAGTTCGGAACCACGAGGCTTCTACGGTCGCAGGTTCGAATCCTGGATTGGGCAAGGATGTATGTGCTGTACTTAGGTTAGTTAGGTTTAAGTAGTTCTAAGTTCTAGGGGACTGATGACCACAGATGTTACGTCCCCTAGTGCTTAGAGCCATTTTTTTGAAATTCAGTGAGTCTCTGGCCAGCGTCCTTTTTTTCCCTTTTCTTCTTTAAACACAGTAAAAACATCAACTCAAGAACTGCTTTATCTGCATTAGTAGCCATTGCCACTCTTGTCAAAGTACTTCGCGGCAGCGTGACAGCTGCTTCTAAAGAGAAGTTTATTTGACAAACTTTGTTGGTACATCTGCGCGCTTGTTTGACAAATTAGATAGAAAACAGCGAACTTGACAAAAGTTTGATTGTAGATATAACAAGCACTACTTGTTAACCGTTTCCGTCAAATCGAGGTTCAAAATTTGACACGTCTGTTGAATACGATACGAGAACTCCTGCTGTCGAGGACTGGCGTTAGCACAATCGGCTGACGAGGCAGATCCCCAGTCTGTCCGTACTGTGTTCAACTCGTAACCTTTTTATTTTTATTTTTATGATGTTCCGCCAGACACTTGTAAAGCAGCAACGAACCATGTTTCCTCGGAAAACAGCAATAACAATAACAGTCATTGCGGTTCATTCATGGCAAAGTGTAATCGAGGTACAATAAGGAATTAATAAGAAATAAACATTTATTTGTCGATACATTCTGTTCCCATCGCATTGAAGACATACAGGAGTATATCGATCCTGAATAATGTGCACTGTATTTGCGTCACGCAGATGAATGTGTCGGTAAGTAAATGTTAATGTCATCAAGCTTCATTATTATTACAATGTACACTATTGTAAACACGTATGGCAGTGAAGTCGTATAGGGCTACACCTGCTTTTTGCGCATCGTTAAATCGATTCATATCCTCAAGCCCCCACCGCGTTTATCTGTCTGTATGACAAGGTAACGTACACTGTATTAACGATACGCGCACCAAGGATAGTGTGTAGATAAATGGGTGTGGAAAAATGGGTGTGTAGATAAATGGGTGCTCATTTCATCATTTTCCTTATTATACTTTACCAGCGATCGTCGTGGCTTTTCGCAAGTATCATCTACGGCGGACGATTCGTCTGGCGCAGCGCTGATAAATTACATACCCAAACCCTCTTTGTGAATGAATCTATCAGTTGGTGAAAATCCTATCAATATCCTCATTACGTCTTATTGCAACGCTACTGAATTGTGGGAAATGTTGAAGCGGAAAATAATCTTCTTCCTCAGTCAGCAATATTTCCAACGTATTAACCGGTGAATCGTGGAATTTTTACAATGAAACTTACTACATGGAAATGTCATGATATATTAGGTATTTTTGTTCAAAACACACAAATATCAGTTACGCTGCCAATTTAACACATCTTTCAGGAATACATGTTTTCGATCATTTCAAAATGTTAGATACTTCTAATTAAATTTGTATCACAAATTTTAGTTCTTTGACAGTGAGATTACAGTACAAGGTACAGGCTGTGATTTTAGTGTTTGGTAGCATGGAGCGATCTGATGGTAAACTCCTGATCTTAATCTGTATTTCTGGCTGAAAATAGTCAGAAACGTGACAGTAATCCCTTAAACACTGATTCCTATTGTTCGTTTAACACATCCACTCATGATTGTGTCGTAACCCATACGTGCATGGCCACATTGTGGTTAATCAACGTAGGAGGAATTTCTACCCTTTCATGTAACGCAACGGATATAATCAGCACAGTATGGCCTTAGGGAGACAAACACGATGTTTAGTCGTACCTCATATATTTGTAACTCTGTTACCTGATGTATCTGAAAGTAACCTGGGGAACGCGAAGTAAAGACTGAATTCAAACCTGCGGATTTATTAAGAATCACTTTTACATGAAGGAAATTTGAATTGCATAACAACAAATGGACTTAAATGCTACGGTCTCGTACGAATTGAAAACTTGATAGAAACTTAGCAGACAAAGTTAATAGAGTTGGGGGGGGAGGGGGGGGCATGCCTTTATGGGAACAAGCGAAAGGATTTTATAAGCTAGTGCGAGATCCAACATGCTGCACCAAACGCAAGCATTCCTGAGGGAAAAGAACAAGAGAGAACTTTGCTTTTACTGATTCACAGAGATTCGCGGCTCTCATAAAATTATAATTTCATTAACCTATTTGCACAGTATAAGAGCGGAGCGCGAGAACGCTGGATATGAGTTACAGTTATTGAAGCAAGAAACGAACATAGTGTTCAACATAAAACAGGATGCTGTAAGGAATTTAGCTGGCGACACACGTGGCAAAGATTTCAGCAACTCGGAAACATTTTGGTACAAAGAACTGTGACTGCGAACAAGCTCTGACCGGGACCTGACTAGCAGTGCGCCATCACGCAGCTGCGTTGCATCTCACGGCCATTACCTCGTGGCACAGCTGCACGGCATGTCCCCGCCGACCAACAGCAACTCCAACAGGTCCAGATTGGAGCTCGCCCCGTCTTCAACTGCCCACTGTTCGCTCCTCAACATCCCCGAGGGGACGCAGTTTTGCCGGCCGGAGTGGCCGAGCGGTTAAAGGCGCTACAGTCTGGAACCGCACGACCGCTACGGTCGCAGGTTCGAATCCTGCCTCGGGCATGGATGTGTGTGATGTCCTTAGGTTAGTTAGGTTTAAGTAGTTCTAAGTTCTAGGGGACTGATGACCACAGCAGTTGAGTCCCATAGTGCTCAGAGCCATTTGGACGCAGTTTTTGGCGCTCACTCCGACCAACCACTGGCCTTGCTTCCTGGCGCAACGACCCAATCAGCTCTAGCTTGAGTCGAAAAGTGCGCCCTATGGATCATTTGTTCGTCTGTTTTAACTGACAGCTTTTCTAAAAGGAACTCGATGCTTCAACCGCGAACTTCCGGCAACCAACGGAAACACCCGCCCACAGATTCGGAGCGAAAGATCGTTCCCCTTAATTTCTCCAAGTTACGTACGCCAAGACAGAGAGAGCTGCGGTGCTCTGACACCATTTCTCTCTCTGTTCTTCTATTCCCTCTCTCCTGCTATTGTCCTGTGCATTCCAACGATTCAGCCCTCCGTTTTTCAGCTCGGAAAAGGAAGAAAATTCTCCTTAGACCACAGCTAAACTAACTGAATGGGTTTCGTGCAAGAAAGGGAATGCTCATGAAATAGAGGCTGATGAAATACACCGAACCGCCAAAGAAACTGGTATAGGCATGCATATTAAAATACAGAGATATGTAAACAGGCAGAATACGGCGCAGCGGTCGGTAACGCCTGTGTTAGACAACAAGTGTCTGGTGCGGTTGTTAGATCGGTTACTGGTGCTACAATGGTAGGTTATCAACATTTAACTGTGTTTGAACGTGGTGTTATAGCGGCACACGAGCAATGGAACACAGCATCTCCGAGATAGCGATAAAGTGGGTATTTTCCCGTCCGACTACTTTACGAGTGTACCGGCAATACCAGGAATACGGTAAAACATCAAATCACCGACAACGCTGCGGCCTGAAGGAGATCGTGTAACAACGGGACCAACGACGACTAAACAAAGTTGTTCAAAGTGACACAAAGTGCAACGTTTCCGCAAACTGTTGCAGATGTCAATGCTGGGCCATCAACAAGTGTCAGCGTGCGAAGGATCCAATAAAACATCATCGATACGGGTTTTCGAAGCCGAAGGCCGACTCGTGTACTCTTGATCACTGCCCGACACAAAACCCTAAGCCTCGCCAGGGCCCGTCAACACCAACAGTGGACTGTCGATGACAGGAAACATGTTACCTGGTCGGACGAGTCTCGTTTGAAATTATATCGAGCGGATGGACGTGTACGGGTATGGAGACATCCTCATGAATCCATGGACCCTGCATCTCAACAGGGGACTGTTAAAGTTGGTGGAGGCTCTGTAATGGTGTGGGACGTGTGCAGTTTGAGTGATATGGGGCCCCTGATACGTCTAGGAATGACTCTGACAGGTGACACGTACGTAAGCATCCTCTCTGATCACCTGCATCCATTCATGTCCACTGAGGATTCCGATGGCCTTGGGCAATTCAGGCAGGACAATGCGACACCCCACACGTCCATAACTGCTACAGCGTGGCTCCAGGAACATTCTTCTGAGTTTAAATACTTCCGCTGGCCACCAAACTCCCCAGACATGAACATTATTAAACGTATCTGGGGTGCCTTTCAACGTGCTGTTCATAAGCGATCTCCACCCTCTCACTCTCTTACGGATTTATGAACAGCCCTGTAGGATTCATGGTGTCAGTTCCCTCCAGAACTACTTCAGACTTTAGTCGAGTCCATGCCACGTTGTGCTGCGGTACTTCTGCGTGCTCACGGGGGCCCTACACGATATTAGGCGGGTGTACCAGTTTATTTGGCATTTCATTGTATAAAAATGATAAAAGATCCTAGCTATTTGATATGATAAACTCTAACAAAAACTGTACTCAGATAAACGTACATCTTTCAATAGAACGATTTGAACAGAGACGTATTACTTTATTTCTTATTTCACCCCAACTACGCTCCTCGTAACAGATCGCACAGTGACTGACACGGGGAAAATAATACATGTACATTTTTTAGAACGTTGCTCCGATTGGAAACGTCTTAATTTAAACCACTCTAGTACGGTCACTGACTGAAAGTCATTGATTAGTTATTTTGACTAATTCTAGTATACCGGGCACTGTATTCTACTTCGAACATCCCATATAATGGGGTAGCTTGTAGTACTCCAACACAATATCCATTTTTTCAACACACACACACACACACATAAAGAGAGAGAGAGAGTTCTTTACTTCATTGTAAAATCAGCGACACTGCATACAACAGATATGCTAATACAACATCAAAATACAAGGGAAGTTACATCCCTAGCTTGAAACAACTATCTTATGAAGACTGAGGTGAGCTTCTGGAAACGGAAAACGTATAAAGAGTATTCAAATGAACAAGTAGGAAACATCGTTAACAACCAAACAAGTTGAAATTTGCACATGCCGCTGTGTGATAATGTAGTGAGACATCTAGTGGCAGCATGAAACGGAAGCAGGCATCGTCATCTCCCGCTAAAAAGAAATCAAAGCTGTGCCTTCAGCAGGAACGTGATGCTCAGCGTCCTTTTCGACGTCCAACGTCCGATGCCCATAGAATTCCTCGAGCACGGAAATATCATTAACAGTGACATGGACTGTCAGACATTCCGAAGCCTAAGCAAACCCATGAGGAACAAACGGGCTCGCCTACTCACGGAGGGAGTGATTCTGCTCCACGATAACACGCGTTCCTACGTCTCCAAGGTAACACAAAATGTAATGGCAAAATTCAGCATCCGCCATGCTCCCAAGACATGTCGCCCTGCGACTCCTATGTGTTTGGTGCGCTTAAAAACACCTCAGATGGAAGCACTTCAACTCGTACGACGAACTGAAGGACACAGTGGAAGACTCGCTCCTGTCACAGCCCCAGGAATCCTGGGAACAGGGAACGAGAAACACTGGGATAGTTGCGCTCAGGCCCCTCGTGTTTATTTTTGGATAAATACTTCAATTACACTCACGGTGTTGTTTCGTACCTTTTCTTTTGCACACCATTCATATATGATATTCAAACTAAGAAACACACATGGTCGTACAAAAGGTAACACAGAGTTCTGGGGGCGAAGAACAACCTCGAGAGTTCGGCGACAAGTGAAAAGCATAAGACACTTTTTCTCAAGTAAAACATACATAGAAAATCTCATAGAATAACATAATGATTACAAATGTAGCAATAGTCATGTTTTAAGGGTGCATTGTGAGACCGACATTAATTTTAATTTTTTTCTATATACGTTGAGCTCTAGGCAAATTTACTGTTGCTACTTTATTATTTCACGCTTTGCAGAGAGTTAATAGCTATTCCTCAATGATATGCACTGTAAGAAGCCAGAACAAACGTCTGAATATCTGACGCCGTTTCTCGAATTTAGTGTCATTTCTTCAGACTATGGTCCTATATTTTGCACGGTTCTGCTTTCGGCGCAGTAGCAAACCTCTTTAATTAAGTAGTTAAAAAGGAATGGGTGTGACGGGCTAGGTAATCAGCAGCTTTTCGGCTTTCGACGCCAAGCTTACAAATGGGCCACACTGACTGGCACATGCTCCATGTCGTTTACATTGTGTCACAGAGACATGTCAGTTCCGCCGTTAATACCCCAGTCCGCCGATATTAACACTGCAAGCGCTGAACGCTCTACATCACCGGCTGAGCTGCTCTGCATGATATGGCCAAAGTTGATACCGCTGCTGGGGATTAATTTACAATGATTGTGTTTACAGCAATCCATTAATGGGCTGGCGCGGTCGACGGGCAGACAGACTGGCGATCGGTGCACGTTGTGGCCCCACTTCCAGTGGTTGTAATCCCCATAACGTCCACAACCCGACAATAGTTGCGGCTCTTCATTAAAGTAAGGCGAATTTCTAGTGAGCCACAACACAGGATAGTAATCCTTAGGACTTTTTTCTTCTCTCGTGAGGTTATCGGATAATATTAGATATCGTTTCCTTTATTGATGACGGCTTGAAAATGCACTCAAACTAGTACCAGGTGGACACTTTACGTGCTTCAAACCAATTTCTGCAGTATCACTATGGTGAACTGTTGTTAACTTAGGGCGAAATCTTACATGCCACTTCTGTAACGCTATAGCTATCTATAATTATCTCTCATTTAGGTTAAGCAGTGTGTAAGCTTAGGGACTGATGACCTTAGCAGTTAAGTGCCATAAGATTTCACACACATTTGAACATATAGGCAATGTACTGAAACCCTGTGAGGTTCCAACGGTAGGTAAATTATCTCCCACTTTGTTTTCCGCGGTCCTCTGCCGGATTCTAAGGCCACTATTCCTCTCGAAGGGGTGGGAGCCGGCCGCGTTGGGCGAGCGGTTCTAGGCGCTTCAGGCCGGAAACGAGCGACTGCTACAGTCGCAGCTTCGAATCCTGCCTCGGGCATGGGTGTGTGTGATGTCTTTAGGTTAGTTAGGTTTAAGAAATTCTAAGTTCTATGGGACTGATGAATCAGATGTTAAGTCCCAAAGTGCTCAGAGCCATTTGAACCATTTGAAGCGGTGGGAGCTAGAAGTCTCGTAGGTTTCTTGACTGTAATCGCGTAGCTGTTGTATTCCAAAGTGCAAGAATCGTCAACAGCAACCTCTCCAAAGGCACAATCTGTGGCATGAGGCGCCAAAGATTGAATACTATCTGTCCTGGGTTAGCAACCAACTAATTGTTGATACGCTGAGTGTGTCCTTTGGCTACTACCCTGGAGCAGCTCCCTTAACACGTACATCATCATGTAAAACAAACAAAGATTCCGACAAGTGCATGGAAGCTAATCAGAATATTCTTTCTACCTGTCAGACTATTTAGTTTCGTTTAACAATAGGTTTCCTTGCCTAACATCTAAATACCCACAGTTTTTCCTTCACCCTGAACTTCAATTTCTAGATCTAATAATTTTATTGTGATTCATTTTTTCCTGATAGTTTGAGAGCATTTACTGAGCCGCTCCCGTCGGGTAGACCGTTCACCGGGTGAAAGTCTTTCGATTTGACACCACTGCGGTGACTTGCTCGTCGATGGGGATGAAATGATAATGATTAGGACAATACAACACCCAGTCCCTGAGCGGAGAAAATCTCCGACCCAACCGGGAATCGAACCCCGGCCCTGAAGATTGACATTGTGGCGCGCTGACCACGCAGCTACCGGGGGACAGACTAATGTCGTGTGACTAGGTCCTCCCGTGCGATAGACCGTTCGCCGGGTGCAATTATTTTGATGTGACGTCACTTCGGCGATTTGCGCGTTGATGGGGATGAAATCATGATAATTAGGACAACACAACACCCAGTCTCTGAGCGGAGAAAATCTCCGACCCAGCCGGGAATCGAACCCTGGCTCTTAGGAGTGACAGTCTGTCGCGGTGACCACTCAGCTATTGGGGGCGGATGCTGAACCGCTGTATTTGAGCTACCATACGGCACTGACAGAGATTTTCATTTTGCGCCATTTTTTTTTTTAATTTCCAACAGTGAAGTTAAAATATATATCATCACGAAGATGCGGGATTATGTAATTATTATAATTACAGTAATGTATTAGTGGAACGTACGCCATGTTCAGATAATACTGATATTGCACTGAGGATGCTAAAGTTATTCGAGTAGAACATTAGCTTTTTGTGTTGGTAGTTCGCCGTTAAACTCAATACTGACCTGATATAGTGATCTTACTCTCAGGGACGAAATGAGAACGCAAAGGTGCGATGTCAGATTTACGACGCAGACAGTAAGTGTCATTGACTCAGACATCGAGTGCAATGTTTCTGCCCAGTCTGGCACAAACATCTCTTAACCCGTATCGTTGAATGAAATGCGTAGGTGCAATGCGTGCCGCAGAACAAACGATCAGCTGTTGATGTGGAACGAAGATTTTGTCTGTCGCCTCTCCCAGGGCTCATGACGACCTTGTGGACTGATACTACGTAATGAGGTCTGCCAAATATAAGACGAGCAGTCAGCTTTCAGACAAGGAAATGACACATGTACAAATAAATTACAATATTTACACTCACACATTAGTTTTCTTTTTTTTCTTTTCCGATTTAGAAGAACGGAAGTGAACATACTTTAAGTAAAACCTGTACCTGTGTTTAAAAATTAGATTTTTGGGAGTGATTTAGTTTCGTAGCATATCTATAAGTACATCTACATTTGCAACTTGCAAGTCAAAGTGCTCGTTGAGACGGAAGGTGTGCCTGGTGACTATCACATTCTCTTCTGGACAAATGTAAATTTCTCCAGTTCTACTAGCGAATGAGGTAGCTTAGTTATAACACACTGTACTCGCATTCTACGGGGCTGCACATCAAATTTTCGCCCGGCCATCCGGGAATAGGTTTCCGTAGTTTCCTAAATAACTTGACGTAAATTCCCCCTTATCAGATCAGGAAGGAAACCGGCCGTGTCCTCATTCGAACTTGTGCTCTGTCGCTAATGAAGTCCACGGTTGGACGTTCAACCCTGATCGTTTCTTCTTCCAAAAGCTACTGCCACATTCAATACACCAAACACCAACTTCATTAGGGACGCCTAAGTAATAGCGCGTAGCATCCGTCGTCGGCCTAATAACAGAGGCAAGAGACCAAAAGAAAGCTATGGTACGTCATCCTAATCCCTGACTTTTCAAACGCCGCCCGTAGTACGAAACCTTTGTCGGAGCAAGCATATCACACTCGAAGTGCTCATATGATAGTGCTCAGAGGACTTGGTGCCGATCAAGTAAAGTGTTCTACATAACATTCAGACACCATTACAAATTATTGGTTTGAGCCTTCGATTGTGGAGTGCTGCGAGGAAACAAATGGGAACACATGTCAGATAATATGTTTCCCTGTCATGTGCACTGAGAGATGACGGCAGAAGTATTAAAGGTATTCATATAAACATACTCCTGATGACGAAAGCTCCATCATCCGCCTGAAAAGTAATCCCTTACTAAAAGACATGCATGTGACGCACTGACATTGTCGGCCACTCCAAGAGGACTTTCCCAAGATGCTCTGGAGGCTCCAATGGCGGTTTTCATGCTCGCATGGTAATCTGCACTTACGAGCCAGAATTTTTTGATCCTCGATAGCCACGAGACTGAATTCAATTGGTGATGTTTCGGGCATGTGACGTGATAAAGAAACTATACAAGCGGAATCATTTCAGAGACGATACGGGACGCAAACGGGGAAATTCACTGACATAAACGATTTTGTCGAAGGGCAGATTGTTATGGCACGGCTCCTGGGAACGTGCAACTCGGAAATGGTGAAGCAGTTCGCTTTTCGCGTGGTATTATCGTGAGTACGTACTGAAAATAATTGAAGAACGTTGAAACCACGAGTAGCTGACAAGTTGTTGGAACATGGAAGACGATGACTTGCTCGCAGTGTAAAGTTGGATACGAGGTGATCTGCGGCAGATACTACGACAGAGTGCATTGCCGATGCAGGCCCAAGTGTTTCGGAGCATCCCGTTCACGGCACTTTGTTGAACATGGAGCTCCGGAGCAGACAACCCCAGCGTCCCCCATGTTGACCCAACGACGTCGTCATTACGAGCGCAATGGGCACGGGATCATCGAGAGTGGACCGCGGATGAATGCAAAAGCGTCGCTTGTTCGGATAAATCATTTTTTGTTACACCAGGTAAGAGACGATATCCGGAAACGCCTACATCCAGGTGAATGTCTTCGAAACACACACTGCTCCTAATACGCAAGCTGGTGGGGGCTGCACCATGCTACGACGGAATTTCGCTTGAGCTTCCGTGGTGTAATTGCAGACGTCTTGACAGCTTTGGAGTACGTGAACATCATTGCAGACCACCTTTATTCCTTCATTATTATGTCTTTCCTGGCGGCAGGGGCATCTTCCAGCAGGGTAACTATCCATGTCAGAATGTCGGAATCGCACTACAGTGATTTAAGGAACATTTCTTTGCCATCAAATTCTTCTGACATGAATCCATAGAACACATTGGGAAGCGTCAACTCGGCCCTCACCAAACAGGGGCCGGTAATTATGGGAACTGAGTGACCTGCGCCTAGACATCTGGTGCCGCACACTTTTGAAACCTACCAGAATTTACCGAACCCATGCCACGCAGAATCGCTGCTCTGCTTTGTTGCGTACCAGAGTGAACCAACACTCTACTAAGCAGTTGGCCATAATATTTTGGCCCATAAGTAAACCCCCGCTGTGAACTGTAAGGAACGGAGATACATGTGTGTGCAGTCGATTCTGTTCATCATAGCGAGGGTTAATTCTGGTTGGTTTTTGTTGTCCAGAACTGATTTGGCGAATCATCATGTCCCTTTTATTCGCTATTACAAGCTATGATGCCCGATGACGGCTCGTACCATCAACATGTTGTTGTCAGTGGTGCCGTTTTGGCGAGCTATCCGTGGTGGACCCTTGATACATTGACGTGTAAAATTTCTGTGCGGCCGCGGTGATGCAGTGTCCCATGCGTCGTGCACTCACGGTATGCCCTGGAAAACCTCTGCAACAAACTAGTGATGCCAGACACTGAACTGTTCAATTCACCATGACGACGAGAACGTTTTCCCTCAGACACAAACTCGATTGGTCTTGAGTGAACGATAAGGCAGAAGATTGTTCCTTACTTTCTTTGGGAATGCAACTACTTCATTTTTTTGTGAAAGTGCTCAACAACCGAACTGATATGTGAAAAAATAACAGTAAAACTGGATTTAGTCTTACTGCATGACTGAAGTTACGTTCCACACCTAAAATAGGACATTTTTAAAAATAATTAGCTTTGAAAATTTGGCTTTACATCGGAGTTCTATGGCGACACTATTCCTACCTATTTTGCTGGGATATCATCTTGTAGGAAAATGAAATTCTGTTCCTCCTCGATATTTATTTTGAGTTCAAGCATCGACGATGTTGCAAAAATTCACTATATATCTCCTACGTGAAGAAAAATATATACACGTCTTTTAAAGACAGGTTTACTTTTGGCAACCTTGTTTGATGTCAATAAAGAAAGGACATTCTCCGACCTCTATGTCGATACCTTTTGCATGTTAACTTCTCCAAAGCCAATACTATCACTAATATTTACTCATTCCGACATACACTCATCCTGTTCGTCAGTTATCGTAAAAATCCCCATAAGCGCCATCGGTTTGCGCACTACTTTCTCCATGTAAGGGATACAATGCCATTACTTCAACAGATCGTTCCTCAGTGTACATGTTCTGAAAGAACTGGTGGACTTCGCGAACGATTTTTAGCGGGCTACGCACGATATGTCGCCTGTGTCTGCAATTAAATTTCGTCTTCCAGAAACACTCGTCTGTTTGGTGACAGATGCATCTTCCACTGTTAAATGATTTGTGCTATACTTGCATTCACATCTTACAATGAGCACTATGTCCAAATTCTCCGTAAATATGTATCTAAATGCAACAAAAAAACTATTTCGCATATATTCGAGTACGTGCCATCTGTGATATGTCGGTAACGTCACCATGTTTTCTAACATCGTATACGTTCGCAGCCAGGTGGAATGTTGTTGTAATCAGTCCGAAGAGTGGTTTCGTTCAAATCTCCACCGCAGTCTGCTTTTTATTCTACCCATTAGCAGCGGTTGGTGCAGGCTTGTCACTGTAAAAACAGTGGGTTTTTTTACAAAATAAATGTCACTGATGCCAGTCACGATTTTGTTTCATTAATTTCTTGCACGACGCGTTTCGGGATATGATTCCAAATCTTAATGCGTGTTTTCATGTGTTGATCATCTACACGCGAGTTTTTCGGTGTGTGAAATGCTGCATTATGTTGTTTCTATTAGGTTGTCGTCCACGTATCCAGAAATTCACACATCACTCACATAATTTACACAGTTTTAGGTCTGCTGTATTCGACGTGTAGTGTGCACTCTAATGGTAAAATAAAATGTGTGAGTTCCTCCGTAAGTAGACTAGAAGAGAAACTTAAATACTTTAGAAAGCGAGCTGGGAATGGTAAGGTGCCAGACCATAAAACCATAACATTTTATCTAAAAAACACCGATTCATTAAATAAAAATTTTTTCCAAGCTGTTATTAGAAATTTCTTTTAGCATATGAAATTAACAAGCTCGGATGAATGCAAGAAATGGCCAATAAATACTGAATATTAGAATTATAAGTTGGAATTCGAAATGGTGAGACAGTCTAAACCATGACCTCAGTCAGGTGGTTGTCCCACTATCAAATTCAACAAAGCACACGACTTCAGTTCCTACTAAAACATGCAAAAACACTCTAATACATTTTCCCAAAAATATAAATCAAGCATAAAAAATATTTTGTTAACGGCTAAGTTAACGCCCTGTAAGGACAGGAAACCGGAACAGGCAACTGCAAAATACGGACCGGAGAAATATTATTTGTTCATTCATAAATAATCGAGAAAACTGAAAATCTCAGCCAAATAACAAATAGCAATATACATAGCTTGATTTTAAATTGATATTACCCAGACTAGTTTTGTAAAGGTGTATAAAATTGAAACAAGAACGCCCTCAAGACTTCACATGAAACCACGATCACTACAATTAATACTGAGTACCAACATCAGTTGCATAAAGGCAGCAGAAATAATATTCACTAATTACGAACTATATTCAAGCCTGATAGACGGAAATGACAGTTACATAGCAAATTTTACGAATGTAAGGTATCTCAGCCGTTAAATTCTTTAAATAAAACCTGGGTCACTGAAACTAAACTAATTTAAATTCTTTAAATAAAACCTGGTTCAACTCAAACTAAAGCACGTAGTATGAGGAGCCCTATGGCACAACAGGTAGCTCCAAACAGCAGCTCATACAGATTAAACATATAGGAGCTCACCAACCAAGTCCATACGCCTCTACAGTTCCACTTTGCCCATGATTTCTGCAGACACAAATAACAGACTAAGCTGGCCGTCTTGCACCAAATCCTAGGGACGTGCTTCTCGGGCATAGAACTTGATAGAAGAACAACCAGACACGCTCCAAGTAAGATTCAGTTTCGCCAGTTGCACACAACGTCCATGTCCCACGTTACTGATGGCACTTGTCCTTGGATGACCATGCTCCATTTATCCGTGGTCCACGATTAACAGAGAGTTTACGCACATCGATCGCCGTTAAATTGGTGCGGCAGGCCGGCGAGGGTGACCGAGCGGTTCTAGGCGCTACAGTCTGAAACCGCGCGACCGCTACGGTCGCAGGTTCGAATCCTGCCTCGGGCATGGATGTGTGTGATGTCCTTAGTGCGCAGAGCCATTTGAACCTCCTTTTTTTTTTTTTTTTTTTCGTGCGGCAGCGAGCCACATAACTCCTGGCGGGACGCGAAAGAGGCGGTTAGTTAGCTACGCATTCAAAGATTATATCGCATATTATATCGAAGCCGCGTACGGGTTGAAAACCTGAAGGCGCCATAAAAATACAGCACCAAACACATCGAAGAAATCACACATAAATGCCGTAACACAAAATCAAAATATAACGCAGTTGAAGATGACTCATTTCCCAAAACACATCATGGCAGTAATAAACAAAGGAAAATATGACCGGCAGCCGGGAAAGTTACATCACAAACAAAACCACTGCTCTGTCTTGTATAAATCTTTTTATATCTGCATAACTACTGTACCCCACATCAATTTGAAAATATTTATGTGCCTTGAATTCAAAATGCCGTTTCATATGCAATGTTTAGACCCCTGCACTGAATTAATAAGACGATCTGAACAATATTTTAGGATATTACCTAGCCAGAGAAGGCCTAATTTGTACAACGATTTATAATGGCCATATCAAAAATAGTTGATTTTATGTGAACCTGAATAGTCTTTACAAACATACATGACGTGAAAATGTGTAATTCAACAGCCCTTATTATCACGAGCATTTCAACTCGAATGTGGACCCAAACAGCCACAATAGCTAGATACGCTAAACACTGAATCATGACAGATTATATAGAATGTTGGACTACAGCTCTGCAAGCTGCGTCAAAGCCAGCCACACGATTCTCGTACTGAAAAATCATGCGTAGGAAAGCGAATTATAACGTTCTCAGTGATCGGTTCTCGTTTTGAGATTCATCGTACTGAGAACTGCTGAAGCTAAATAGTTCAATCTGCACTGGGTGAAACTGTACTAACTCGGTGCAAACTCATCTGAAAAGGGAATTGGTGACAAGGAAAACTAATTGAATTGAAAGATACTTCAATATAATCTCCGTTCATCCATCAGGGACCGGGGACATCAGCTGGTTAAGTAATTGTCAATATTAATGAAATTCTCCAACAGCCGTGTAACTAAGATATTTTATTTTGACGACAACCAGTTTCGGCATTCCACTAAGCCATATTCTGGCCCCATATGCATTTCTCAAAATAACAGATAATGTCATACAGTGCCATATATCCCCGGGTTTCCTGAATTCAAACCGTTTCACAGGTGCTTCACTCGAAGACTTGCTATCAAGTTCTGAAACGGTTTGAATTCACGAAGCCAAGGTATATTTGGCACTACGTGGCATTATCGGTTATTCTGAGGGATGCATATGGTGCTTGAAGATGGCATAGTCGAATGTCGAAAGTGGTTGTCGCCAAAATAATCCCACAGAAACCTTTGGAGGCATGGGCACCGCAACTAACCAAAGTTTCATCATAATCAGATGAATGGTGTAGCAACGTATAGAAGATGAATAAACAAATATTCATCTTTATTTATTAGATAAATTTTGAATTCCAAAGATTCTATATCAGTCAGTTGTCAAAAACAGATGGGATAAGCAAATAAATTCCATTGTTAAAACTTCAGATTTTCCTCTGCCGTGACGGTGGAAAGAACATTTATTTAACCTCAGTGCCGCTGAAAACATACCTTTCTTTCCTTCCGTTTTGGCTAACATGGGTCCACTTGATAGTTTAAATTCCGTGTCATTTCCTGTTTTCTTTTTCCTCTGACTCTTCCATCTCACTTTTTATTTCTTTAGACCATTGTTCTCTAATTGTTTGTGCCTCAGAATCTTTCTAAATGTAACTTTTTTCTTCTGAAAATATCCCTTTCCACTGCTTCTTTTGATTTTATGTTTCCTTTTTTCTTTTTTACTTCTCAGACCCAGATTATTGTTAGTAGCTTTAGTAACATCTTATTAAATTGTTCATAATTTATAGTGACCCTTTACAAGGCATTTCAGTAAGAACACGAAGTATTTTAGGGGGTAGTAGTATAGACTACACCAAATGCAACTTTTGATATAAAATGTATCCAATCTTTATTGGCCGTGGAGATACACTGCGTTACTAAGATAAGTTTCTATTTCGCGTGTTGGTACTACAGTTGCCACGGGTTTGTTTATCGATTGGCATTTTCATTTTGAAGTTCAAGTTGTGAAATTGTACACGACTTTAGATGACTGAGTTTATCAACTATGATTATGATGTGGTGGCCAATTCTACTATACCCTTTACGCATTCCGAACGTATTTACTAATGTTGTGTACGCCGGTACGACATTTTTATGTGGGTTTTATAATGGAAACGCTGCTGATGCCTGTAGATAATACGGCAGACGGCTTCCTAACTACCGAGTACGAGATTTATGTGTGTTAACTCGTGTTTTTACCAAACTACGCGAGACCGGTGCAGTGCTCTGCAGTCATGTAACATTTGAATGTGAAATGAACAGAGTGTGATGAAGTAGAAGACATTATTCTGTTGTTCGAACGTAGTCTCTCGACAATCGTACATGTACCTCTCTTCCATACACAAGAACATGTCGAACATCTATCCTTATCAATTACAACGATTCTAATAGCCGGCCGCGGTGGTCTAGCGGTTCTAGGCGCTCAGTCCGGAGCCGCGCGACTGCTACGGTCGCAGGTTCGAATCCTGCCTCGGGCATGGATGTGTGTGATGTCCTTAGGTTAGTTAGGTTTAGGTAGTTCTAAGTTCTAGGGGACTGATGACCATAGATGTTAAGTCCCATAGTGCTCAGAGCCATTTGAACCATTTTTTTTTTATTCTAATACCTTCGACAAGGAGGCGAAAGTAGAGGATGCGAATTTTGTCGTTGACTAATTGCAGATCACCGAGTAATACCATAAATACTGTTCACGTATGAAGATACTTTCACTTGTGATTTTATCAACATCATTCATAACTCACATCGGTGGTCTAACGAAAAGCCACATGCCTTTGTGGACGCACATCTTCAAGGACGTTTATCTGTAAATGGGTGGCGTGACAGACAATCAGTTGATTGGCCTGTTGTGTTACAGCATCGTCTTACGGCACCCTGTTATCTCAACTTTTTTGGAAACCAGTTCCAGCATTATTTGGAGGAAGGTTATTTTTCTACAAGGATGGGTATGTTCTTCCAGAGTAACCATGTCCTTGGACATCCTACTCATCAGGGGATACACCATCTAAACCTAAGATTCCCCGGAAGATGGATCAGCACAACTGGTCCCTTTTCTTGGCCACCAATTTCCTCAATCCTCACCCCTTTAGATTTCGCCAGTGCGGCGAAGACGAAGTCTACAAGAAAAAATTAATCACAGGATACGGATTAATCGTTGCATTATGAACGTCAAGACGACCTCGGAACTGCTACACCTGGTGTTGTCAGACTATCCTAAACTACATTGAGGCCGGAGGTGGCATTTATGAAATTAAACTTTGAAATGTATGATTTGCCTACAGTTAACGCCCTTTGCGAGTGTTTTGTTTTCGTTACGTTCTAACAGCGGAGCCTCAAAAACCAATGAAAACTGAAAATGTTTTGTGTGAAGTAGTCTAAACTAGCGCTTCCTAAGGTATTTACTATTCCCCCTGGAACACCATATAAAGGGTGTCCCTGGAGGAATGGTCGATATTCAGAGACGATTTAGAGATGATCATTCGAAGCAAAAAGTCTAGTAAATGTGGGTTCTAAAATGCGTACTGTAAGAGCTATGAGCACTTCTTCATCTTCGATATTGTGAAAAACATCTCTTCGAATTATTTCCTTTCCACATTCTGAGAGCTGGAAGTATGGAGCAAAACAAGAAAATAATGTCCGTAGACATGGGCTCTAAGGTGCGTATCTTGCGAACTGTCAGCACTTTTCTTTCTTCACCACTCGGAGACACGACTCTTCTACTGAGCAAGTGCTATCAGAATTTAAAAATGTTCAAATGTGTGTGAAATCTTGTGGGACTTAACTGCTAAGGTCATCAGTCCCTAAGCTTACACACTACTTAACCTAAATTATCCTAAGAACAACACACACACACCCATGCCGGAGGGAGGACTCGAACCTCCGCCGTATCAGCATTTAAGGTATACATTTTAGATCCCTATGTTTACTAGACAATTTTTTCTTGTTGTGGTCCCCACTACCTCATCCTAAAATATGAAAAACAGAGAGGTTGCAGCAGAAGAAATTTGTTTCACAGTATCTAAGATGAACAAGTGCAAGTACGAGGGTAATCCCAAAAGTAAGGTCTCCTATTTTTTTATAAGTACAGAACTCTGTTTGTGTGGTAGTTGGTCACACTGTTATGAAGAGTGCTTCACGCGCTGTGTGTAAACATGCGCACGCCGCGCTGAGGCGCTCAGTCTTGGCTTGGCAGCCGTTAATAATGGGGCTCCCGGTGGATGTTACCGCGAAGTGCGAATTGCTCGCAGTTATTCGGTTTTTGAACGCAAAGGGCACTGCGCCGATTGAAATCTACCGAAAATTGAAGGAAGTGTAAGCTGAGTCGTGCATGGATGTCAAAAATGTTCGTAAGCGGTGTAGAGAGTTTGCAGCTGGTCGGACCGAAATTCACGGCGAACAAAGGAGCGGGAGACAGTAAATTTCTGAGGAGACTGTGTTGAAGGTTGAGCAAAGCATGCGTGAAGATCGGTGTATTACCCTGGATGATCTCTGCACGTTGGTTCCTGAGGTTTCCCGAAGCACCGCTCACAGAATTTTAACAGAAACATTGAACTACCGGAAGGTGCGCGCAAGATGGGTGCCACGCATGCTGACTGAGGACCACATGCAACTACGTGTTGATGCTCAGGCGCATTTGTTCACCGCCTTGCATCCGAACAGGACAACTTTCTGGACTCAATTGTCACGGGTGACGAAACCTGGGTGGTGACGAGGTCAAAGAAGAGGTTCATAACTTTCTGAACAGCATGGCGGCGAGCTGGTATGACATAGGCATACAGAAACTGCCACAGCGCCTACAAAAATGCATCGACAGAAATGGTGATTATGTCGAAAAATAGCTAAATGTTCAAGCTGTAAACTGATGTAAACCATTGTAGAAATAAACGGGTCTATGTACTTATAAGAAATAGGAGACTCTACTTTTGGGATTACCCGCGTAGTTCTTGAGGTATGCGTTTTAGATTCCGTATTTACTAGACTTGTACGCTTGGAATGATCATTCCTGACATATCCTCACTGCCGGTTTATTCTGCTACATGTGCGCTTTCGACTGGTATCCCGAGCGGACTGAAAAGCTGGCTTCCGGCGCGAGGGCTGTCAGTTCTCGCTGAATTTACCGGCCAGGGCAGCGAGGAATCCGCAAAGGCTTCCGGGAACACGGGGCGGGGCGGGCCTCACCTGCGCCGCCCCTGGAACGCCGCGCGCGCTCGCTGTGTGATGCGAGGCGCCGACCCGCTGTAATCCCGCCAGCGACGATTTATCCGCAGCTCTGGGCCGCAGACAAGCAGCTGCACGGTTTCGCTTTCAGCAGCATCAGCGAAAGCCCTGTGAGCCGAGTGATTCGCCGTCCCGGCGCAGGCAGATTGTATTTCGATTCAGTTCCTAAAACGTCGCACGTTTCGCACTACCATTGTGTGCTAACAGATATCGCAGCAAATTCTATGTACGAGTACAATGAAGAAGGACACTATCTGGATCACTTGCAATGTTTTATTTCGATAAAAGTTTCGGCCCGCAATACAGGTCATCTTCAGTGGCCCGTAACTATTACCGTAAAGCGCAAACTGTCAACAGGACGAGTATTCAGAAAAAAAAAAAAACTATTGGAGTTTTCTTCCAGTCATCATTCGCTGACAATCTGCGCTTTGTATTAACAGTATGCCGTCTGGCGACACCACAGTGGTGTCGTGCGCGAAATAGCGGTCAACGGCCGGCGACACCGCAGTGGTGTCGTCTGCATAGTATCGCTCAGTGGTGTCGCCAGAATAGTTATCACGCAGTGGCCGGCGACAGCACTTTAGTATCTTTTGCATTCTGTTGGTGTTTTGTTTAGGTAACAATAAGTTACAGACGTCAACAAGATTTTTGTTTTTATAAGTGCTTGTGCATTTCATCATGGCGGACTAAAGGGACAATAGGATTATTTAAGATGAAGGCGCGGACGTCTTGTCTGGCGTTCCGGACGACTTGGCCGATTGGGAAGAAGACATTGGATATAAAAGAAATGAAAGTGAAGCAGAATCGTAGGAAGATAGTGAAATACGTCTAAGAAGAATTCGGCGAACGCTACGGTTGCCAACTGATTCGACTGAATCAGATGAAGAAGACAGTGCACAGTGGTCAGACTTTGAATTACCGAGAACCAATAATAAATTTGAAGCATCTCCGGGTCAAAACATATTTCCCAAAGATACATAGAGCGTCGAGGACATGGTAGAATTATATATTAGGAACGATCTATTTGAATATATTAGCAACGAAACCAACAAGTACTACAGTCAAAATTGCAATAGAAGGAAACTGGATTTTAAAAATGCCAAATTTGTCGACGTTACGGGACCCAAACTTAGAAAAGGGTTTCGGCTTGCTATCCTTATGGGAACTGTAAAAAAAGCAAGGATCGCTGATTATTGGTCAACGAATCCGTTAACAGACACACCGATATTTCGCAAAACGATGTCCCGCAACCGATTCAGACAAATATTGTCATTTTTACATTTTTCCGACAGCAACAATAAACCGGATAATGCCGACCGGCTTGTCAAAGTGCAATTCGTAATAGGTCATTTTGCTAAAAAGTTTAAAGAAACGTTTGATCTAAGTCAAAACATCTCAGTTGATGAAGGAATGATACCGTGGCGTGGACAGTTAAATTTTAAAGTTTACAATCTATCGAAAATTACGAAATACGGCATACTCGTTCGGATACTGTGTGATTCGAGTGCGGGATACATTTCCTCATTCAAGATATATTCCGGGGCTGGACAGCCTTTAGCACAAACAGTGATGGAACTATCGACACCTTATGATGAAAAGTATCACCTCTGCATGGATAATTATAATAACGGTGTAGAACTGGCAGAGAAGTTACTTGAAAAGAAAATTCGAGTTTGCCGAACGATACGGCGAAATAGAGGCTTTCCGGAAAATTAAAGCGCGCAAAAGTCAATGTGTTTGAAGCTTGTCATCAACGGAAAGGTGATAAGCGGCCGGCGACAAGCCAAGTAATCCGAATTAGCGCTGGCGGCGTCAAGCGAATAAATTTGTACGAGATGTGCGGACGGCAAAGTGTTAAGAAGATCGATTCATGAGTAGGAATAAATGCTGCAACAGTTGTGACTATTGCATCAGTCAAACAAAACCTTAGACGTCTTATAACTGCTGTTATTAAGCTGCTTTCGTTCAAAAATGATTCAAGTGGCTCCGAGCACTATGGGACTTAACATCTGAGGTCATAAGTCCCCTAGAACTTAGAACTACTTAAACCTAACTAACCTAAGCACATCACACACATCCATGCCCGAGGCAGGATTCGAACCTGCGAAGGTAGCGGTCGCGCGTTTCCAGACTGAAGCGCCTAGAACCGCTCGGCCACTTCGGCCGGCTGCTGCTTTCATAATTTGACAATAAAGACTTCTCTCTCTCTCTCTCTCTCTCTCTCTCTCTCTCTCTCTCTACAGGAACACACTGCGGAATTGCAGCACATGGCTCCATGTCTGGAGACATCTACCAAAAGTAACCTTTACTTGACGAGAACAAAACAAACAAAGATAATGCAATATTTCAAACTCTCTACCATTAAGAATTATTGATCTGCCCATATGATTCGATATGCATCGGCGTAAAGGAAGTTTAATTTTATTTGCCTTTCTTGTCCGAGACATTAATGAAAAGTTTCGATTTAACACTGAGTTCATTGGGACGTAATGAGCTCCTCCTGATAAAGGTTCAGGGACAAATACACTGACGGAAATAAATCGCATAATAATGAAAACAGAGTAATGAAATTTCGGGAATACATTTGTGTAGGTAACGCATTTTAGTGATTAGCATTGTAAGTAAGCGCAGGTAAGCCATGGCAAATATGAAATGCTGGCACTTTAATAACCGGTGTAACCGCCAGAATGTCGAATGCAGACGTGTACGCATTGTATTGCACAGGAGCCGGATGGCAGTTTGAGGGATGGACTTCCATGACTGTTGCACTTGGTTGGTCGATACAGGGACGGGTAATGCTGTTTTTGGATGACGCTGGAGTTCCATAGTGCTCCATACGCGCTCGACTGGAGACAGACCTGCTGATCGAGCAGGCCAAGGGAACATGTCGACACTGCAGAGCATGTTGGGTTACAACAGCGGTACGTGGGCGAGCGTTATCCTGTTGGCAAACACCAATTGGAATGCTGTTCACGAATGGCACCACAACAGCTCGAAACATCAAAATGACGTACAAATGTGCAATGAGGTTGCGTCGAATAAACCATCAGAGAGCTTCTGCTGTCATACAAAATCGCACCGCAGGTGTAGGCCCAGTGCATCTAGCACGAAAGCAGATTAGTTGCAGGTCTTCAACTGACATCCTTCTAACCGACACGTAGCCATCACTGGCAGCGAGGCAGAACCAGCTTAAATCAGGAAACACAACAGATCTTCTCTTTGCCCTCCAGTGAGCTCTCGTTCGACAACTCTGAGGTGGCAGACGCCCGTGGTTTGGGGTCACGCCACAGGGCGGCTGTCTCGGAGCTGTCCTTGAAGTAACCGATTGTAACAGTTCGTTGTGTCACTTGGCGGCAACTGCTGCTGCAGATGCAGTACGGTGCGCCAGAGCCATACGCCGAACACGACGTCTTCCTTGTCGGTAGTGCCACGTGGTCGGCCGTAGCCCGGTCTTCTTGTGCGAGTACATTCTCGTGACCACCGCTGCCAGCAATCATGTGCAGCGGCTGCATTCTTGCCAAGTCTCTCTGGAATATCGTGGAGGGAACTTCCAGCTTCTCGTAACCCTATTACACGACCTCGGTCAAACTCATTGAGGTGTTGAAAAAAATGGCTCTGAGCACTATGGGACTTAACTGCTCAGGTCATCAATCCCCTATAACTTAGAACTACTTAAACCGTTAGATTTCACACACATCCATGCCTGAAGCAGGATTCGAACCTGCGACCGTAGCGGTCGCGCAGTTCCAGACCGTAGCGCCTAGAACCGCTCGGCCACACCGGCCGGCTTAGGTGTTGGTAATGGAATCTTGATCGCCTTAAAGGTATTCTTGACTAACATCAATTCATCAAGTCCAATCTCAAAGGTAATTAACGCTCACGGCCGTTATTGCGTACGTTTAAAGCAAACTTAATTTGCATCCTCATAGTGCCACTCTTCTGCGACTGGTGCGAAGTTTCAATAGACATCATCTTTCAGGTGTAGAAACACGCCTACTAACTTTCGTTTATGTCGCACAGTTTCTTGGTGTTGCGATTTTTTTCCGTCGGTGTAGAATATCAATATCTTCAGCAACTTAGGAACGTTCTGAAGTGAGTCAAACAAGAATAGCTGATTGCTAAAAGAGACAGATCTAGAAATGTTCCACACTTTAATCAAATACCGTAACGTCAGCAGAGGAGACAAAATAAAACGTCAGTATCGTGACGCATATTAACGACGAGTTTTCGCGACCCGTCAGCGTCGTATGAACGTGCAGCCTGCGTGGAGCAGTCAAGACGTTGACGATACTGTTAACAGAGATCTGCTAGCTTACACTTAAAGGAGTGAGAAGGAGAAAGTATTCTAAGCTGTTTAGCAGAGGAGATGTCGGTACGTAGAGGAGAAGTTCATAGGAAGTGAATAGGGGTGCAAACACTTCCAAATACAATTTAACAACACTTTATTTTCAGTAATTCAGGCTTACTATGAGAGGTGTCTTACAATGGCTTTTTATGTGTCGATGAAAACACTCTACCACTCTAGCAACCCCCAGTTCCTAAGTACCGCCTCTATCAGAGACGCGTGCTTTGTCAGCTTTTCGTTCCGAGGATACCATCAAACACTCGTATCAAGAAAAGAGACCAGTGTGAGACAGTGATCGTTCCTTCCTATACACAGAAAACTACCAGTTATTCCTCGTTGCGATTCACGCAACTAGACACTAGGAGGCAAGTGTAAGGCGGCACTTGTTCCTCTGCATATTTTGAGATACAGCAGTTGTTCTTTACAAACAGGTAGAAAACGTAATGTAAGAACTGTGGCTGGATGCTTATCAGGAAGTCAGTACTTCCCTAGGATGTGTACAGTCTTCTGATGGTTTACTGCAGCATCACCGAACTGGCACTTGATAGTAACGTTTCCCCAGGATTCAGATGCCCCCTGGCGATATCTGTGTAACTCATTCGCTAACTCTGTCCCTGTTTAACTCATGTGCTACTGTCGAGAGAGCCTCCAATTGCTGTTTACGTTCTGTTCCCATTAAAGGTCCTTCTGAAGACCGAAATCTTTCCAGCAGCTTCTCAAACCTCCTCAAACAGTCTAGAAACGTCCCACTTGGGCCAGGATTTCTTGTTTTGGGCTTTGTCAGCTGGCCGTGGCTATTTCCATTGCTTACAGTGTGTTGTCGCCTCGGCAGAGACCTCAGCTGCAGCGGTGTCCCAGTTTCGCCTGGGGTGTGCCAACAGTGGCGCTCTCTTGCTGGACACATTTATTTATTTATTTATTTATTTACAGGTATTTATTTACAGTAGGACCAACATGAGGAGCATATCTCCAAGGTCATGGAACATGTGTCCCTCCAGCGTCACGCCTCTGTCTTACAACCTAACAAAGTTTCCAGTCTCTTCATAGCGTTCATGACGCTTCTTGCAAGGTTTACAACTTTGCTTCCGCCGTTCCATTGATCTAAACAGGTGATAGTCAGAGGGAGAAATGTCCGGAGAACACGGCGGGTGGGGTAGTACTCCCCATTTTAACGTTTCCAAGTACCTTTTGACCGCTTTTGCAATGTGGGGTCGAGAGTTGTCATGCTGCAAAATCACTTTATCGTGCCTCTCGCTGTATTGAGGCCGTTTGTCTGTTAATGTTCTGCTCAAACGCATTAATTGCGTTCGATAACGAGCACCTGTGATTGTTTCACTTGGTTTTAACGCCTCAAAGTACACGACACCGAGCTGGTCCCACCAATGCAGAGCATGATCCTGGAGCCGTGAATATTCCATTTGGCTGTCGACATGGAAGCATGGCTGGGATATCCCCATGATTTTTTGCTTTTAGGGCTATCGTAATGAACCCATTTTTCGTCCCCAGTCACAATCCGATGCAGAAATCCCTTCCGTTTTTGGGTCTGAAGCAACTGTTCACAAACACACAAACGCCGTTTAACGTCTCATGATTTCAGCTCACACGGGACCCAAGTTCCTTCTTTCTGAATCATGCCCATAGCCTTGAGACGTTTTGAAATGGCTTTCTCTGTCACTCCCACTAATCGTGCCAATTGTTCTTGAGTTTGACGCCAATCTTCACTCAGCAATGTATCCAATTCTGCATCTTCGAAAACATTTTCTTTTCCACCACTATGCCAGTCTACGACGTTAAAATCACCGTTCTTGAAGCGTTGAAACCACTCACGACACGTTCTTTCACCAATAGCGCCCTTGCCATACGTAGTTGAGAGCATTCGATGAGACTCAGCCGCAGTTTCTTTCATACTGAAACAAAACAGTAACACCTCCCGTAATTGACGAGAATTAGGCTAGTAAAATGACATTTTCAATCAAGAACAAGTTTATGATGCAGACACAAATCGACTAATGTTTGAATGAGGTTATGTTGGCCGAGGTCCAAGCTAACTGCCTGACGTCTGCGATCTGTTTCTTTCGACCGCTACTTACCGTTGTCGCCACCTATCGGCAAACGGCGGGAGCAAAGTTGTAGACCTTGTATATCAATAACATGTGACCTGTTATATTAATAAATCTTGACAGCCATGACATATTATCTTCCAACAGCTACTCCTGTTTCAAAAACAAAGGATGCAAACGGCAACTGGTTTTACATTTCACATCATCATGTTCATGTCTTCAAAGCATGTTGAAATCGAATACCAAGAGAAAAACCTGTGGTTAATGTGTTGTCTCTCCTATTGCTTTGGCGTAATTGGACAGTGTTTAATGCATACAACTAGTATCAGATAACCAGCGCTAAAGTCTTATCAGATCTTGAAATTTATGTTTTGGATGGTCTCTTTAAATCAAATGAGGTGAATATCAGAGTAGCTTCTGAGAGAGTTACAAACTGTTTTCTTTGGCATTCCATCTCATGCCACGTGTTCGGAAACTCCGGTTACAGACTTACAGGACTTGTCGAGGGGATTGAGTACACAATATTTTGAACAGGAGCCAATGTCCAGAGACGTACCATTTCCGTGCTACAGCCGTTTCAAAACATGTTTGCTAGGTATATATGCACGAGGGTAGTCATGGTTGTGGTTGGTTTCGTCGGATCGGCTGATGTCATTTGACTCCGTCCTACCTCTCTGACATGGCTCGAGCCTCATTCACGTGTCTACGAGGATTAGAGCAACATGGTTGACTACTCGTTTGCAGAATACGCCGATACGAATGGTGAAGCTCAGAGTAATGGAAGAGCTGGTCATCGTTTTTATTAAGATAGTTCTCCACAACATCCGACCCCATCGTATACTCTTTTTGCCACAATTACGCAACAGCCTCGAAAAACGGTACCTTCACTGTCAGTCAGGGGTGACTGTTGTGCTCCAAGGAGACGCCGCACGCCCGAATTTGAGAAGACCATACTGCATCTCGCTGAAGAGAACCCAACGAGTATACAAGTAATATTTTTGGCTATTAATGGATGGAACTGTAAAACAAGTGATATATTCAGTCATGCCTAATCAATTACTTGTAAAAGTGGTCACGTTACCAATTCGTTTCCAAATGGTTGTAGCACGGAAACGGAATGTTTACGGACATGAGTTACAATTGAACTTATTATCTACTCACTCTACTCTTCAAGTCCTAGAAGTCTGTAACGGGAATTTCCGAACACCCTGTATAATGAACATGACGTAAATCTTAGCAAGATGTTCAGCCACCGCTCTACTCTACATTTGAGAGGCATTGTAAGGAGTTTGTGGCTGCGATGTAAGTGCACAAGCGGTTTACTGTGCCGTCTCCATATTGGATACAAATCGCTGAAAACCAAGATAACACAACCAGTATTCCTGTCTTCTGATAGTTCACAAGCAGCAAACACCACCTCCGTTACGGGGTTAAAACCACCTCTAAAAGACGCATTATGAGCACGAATTAAGCTACACTTCGAAAAGTAACAAGATAATAAATAAAAATTCGTATAACAAGAAGAAAATAAACAATTACGTAAGGACTAGAGGAAATTTATGAGACGTTTGACCTAGCAAGGAAAAATCTGTAGATACAACATTTAACGCTCAGAAAGAACGTATTACAAATCCGCTAACTACACAGTATGTACGAGTATGATAACGCAACATTGTTGTAATAGAAGCGTAGTAATATTACAAAACCTGAAATGCGTATCCAGTACGAACTGAAATTAGTGGTAGACGGATGGCAATATTTTGCTTCTATTCTGATAATCTGCGGTACGACAATACAGGTAGCAGCAGCTTGGTGGAATTAGAGAGTAGCTGCCAACAGCGGCTTCTAAATGTAAATGTTAGCAATACGGAGGCAATGGCGATTACCAGCGGAATACACTGCCTGACAAAACAGGTGACGCATCCTGAAGGATACGAGGAAACGAAATGAAACTTCGCGGGTTGAGAAGGAATGTGACGTTATTTCAGTGATTAAAAATCGAGTAAAATTCGCAAAGAAATTTACAGTGTGAGCCCATTTACCTGTGTGACGTTGCGCGCCCCCTGGCCTGGACGCGTGGACTGATTCAGTTGGAAAGGGTGTCATAAAGCCATTGTCTCCCCTCCTGAGGCAAACTGGCCCAGAACTGTTGTAACAAGTCTTTGATATCGCCGATATTGGCACTGGGACAGAGTCGATGTCTGAACTGGCCCCACCCAAGTTCTACCAGGGACAGATCTGGGATCTTCCTGACCACAAGAGTATCAAAACATCTTGCACACAGTTCGTACAGATGAGTGCCGTTTGTCGACAAGCAATGTCCTGTAGAATAATAGCACCACATGACGACGCACGATATCTGTGGCGTACCGTTGTGCCTTCAGTGTTGTCTCAATCACTGCCAGCCGTGACCCCACTCTACGGCTCCCCAGACCATGTCCCCCAGCGTAACTCCGCTGTGCATTGGCACAATCGGATCTCTCCTCAGGTCGTCCCCATACTCGCTGACAGATGGTCCCCTGGGACAGTGCAGAAGTACGATTCATCACTGAATACTATGCGGCGCTACTCATCACCAGTTTACGCTTCCCGGTCATGTCACCACGCCAGACGCAGCCGTCTCTGTTACTGTGTTCCGTCTACATCTACACAGGTACTCCGCAAGCCACCACTACTTGTCATTTCCCCTCCAGTTCAACTCCCAAGTAGAGGAAGGGAAAACGACTGTCTGTACGCCAACGTATGAGCCCTAATTTCTCGTATCTTATCTTCGCGGTTCTCAAGCACGATGTATGTTGGCTGCAGAAGAATCGTTCGTCAGTCTGTTTCAAGTGCCGCTTCTCTAAATTTTCTCCAGTGTTTTTCGGAAAAAACGTCGCCTTCCCTCCAAGGATTCCTATTTGAGTTCCCGAAGTATCTCAGTAACGCTTACATGTTGTTCGAAGCCACCGACCTGGTATGGATCCCAAACACTAGATTAGTACTCAAGAACAGGTCGCACCAGCCCACTAAATACCGTCTCCTTTGCAGGTGAACCACTCTTTACTAAAATTCTCCCAATAAACCGAAGTTTATCATATGCCTTTCCTAGCACAGTTTTCGATGCTCGTTCCAACTCATACCGCTTTGCAACGTTACGCCTAGTTATTTAAAGGACTTGATTGTGTCATGCAGGACACTGGTAACACGGTATCCTAACTTTACAGGTTTGTTCTTCCTACTCAGCCGCGTTAACTTACATTTTTCCACATTCAGTGCTAGCTGCCAATCATCACACCAATTGGAAATTTTGTCCAAGACGTCTTGTATCTTCCTGTTGTTTTGTTGTGGTCTTCAGTCCTGAGACTGGTTTGATGCAGCTCTCCATGCTACTCTATCCTGTGCAAGCTGCTTCATCTCCCAGTACCTACTGCAACCTACATCCTTCTGAATCTGCTTAGTGTATTCATCTCTTGGTCTCCCTCTACGATTTTTACCCTCCACGCTGCCCTCCAATACTAAATTGGTGATCCTTTGATGCCTCAGAACATGTCCTACCAACCGATCCCTTCTTCTGGTCAAGTTGTGCCACAAACTTCTCTTCTCCCCAATCCTATTCAATACTTCCTCATTAGTTATGTGGTCTACCCATCTGATCTTCAGCATTCTTCTGTAGCACCACATTTCGAAAGCTTCTATTCTCTTCTTGTCTAAACTATTTATCGTCCATGTTTCACTTCCATACATGGCTACACTCCATACAAATACTTTCAGAAATGACTTCCTGATACTTAAATCTATACTCGATGTTAAAAAATTTCTCTTCTTCAGAAACGCTTTCCTTGCCATTGCCAGTCTACATTTTATATCCTCTCTACTTCGACCATCATCAGTTATTTTGCTCCCCAAATAGCAAAACTCCTTTACTACTTTAAGTGTCTCATTTCCTAATCTAATTCCCTCAGCATCACCCAACTTAATTCGACTACATTCCATTATCCTCGTTTCGCTTTTGTTGATGTTCACCTTATATCCTCCTTTCAAGACACTGTCCATTCCATTCAACTGCTCTTCCAAGTCCTTTGCTGTCTCTGACAGAATCACAATGTCATCGGCGAACCTCAAAGTTTTTATTTCATCTCCATGGATTTTAATACCTACTCCGAATTTTTCTTTTGTTTCCTTTACTGCTTGCTCAATATACAGATTGAATAACATCGGGGAGAGGCTACAACCCTGTCTTACTCCCTTCCCAACCACTGCTTCCCTTTCATGTCCCTCGACTCTTATAACTGCCATCTGGTTTCTGTACAAATTGTAAATAGCCTGCCGCTCCCTGTATTTTACCCCTGCCACCTTTAGAGTTTGAAAGAGAGTATTCCAGTCAACATTGTCAAAAGCTTTCTCTAAGTCTACAAATGCTAGAAACGTAGGTTTGCCTTTCCTTATTCTTTCTTCTAAGATAAGTCGTAAGGTCAGTATAGCCCTCGCGTGTTCCAGTGTTCCTACGGAATCCAAACTGATCTTCCCCGAGGTCGGCTTCTACTAGTTTTTCCATTCGTCTGTAAAGAATTCGTGTTAGTATTTTGCAGCTGTGGCTTATTAAACTGATTGTTCGGTAATTTTCACATCTTCACATCTTCTTCCTACAGTCACTTAACTTCGACATCGTAGAGTATACCACGGCATCAACAGCAAATAACCGCAGATTGCTGCCCACCCTGTCCGTCATATCATTTACGTATATAGGGAATAAGAGAGGTCCTGTCACATTTCAGTGGGGACTCCTGACGATAACCTTGTCTCTGATGAACACCCGCCGTCGAGAACAACATACTGGGTTCTATTATTTAAGACGTCTTTGAGCCAAGCACTTACCTGTGAACTTATTCCATATGCTCGTAACTTCGTTAACAGCCTGCAATGGGGCACAGTGTCAAATGCTTTCCGGAAATCTAGAAATATGGAATCTGCTTGTTGCTCTTCATCCATAGTTCTCAGTGTATCACGTGAGGAAAGGGCAAGCTGGTTTCCCACGAGTGATGCTTTCTAAAACCATGGTGATTCGTTGACATAAGTGTCAAGAAAGTTTATTATATTCGAACTGAGAATATATTCAAGGATTCTGCAACAAACAGAAGTTAGGGATATTGCTCTGTAATTTTGCGAATTTACCTTTCTTATTTACTGATATCACCTGCGATTTTTTTCCAGTCGCTTGGGACTTTGTGCTGGGCGAGAAATTCACAATAAACGCAAGCCAATGCCGTAAAGTACTCTCTATAAAATCGAACTGGGATTCGATCCCGTCCTGGTGATTTATTTGTTTTCAAATCTTACAGTTGTTTCTCTACGCCAGGAATGCTTATTTCTATGCCGTACCATGGTCAAACAGTATGTTTGTACGGTTCTCCTGTGTGAACGATTTCTTGAACGTGAAATTTAAAACTTCGGCTTTCGTTTTGCTATCCTCAGCTGCCACATCGGATTGGTCAACAAGGGACTCAATGGAAGCCTTAGACCCGCTTAGTGATTTTACATACGACCAGCATTTTCTCGGGATCTCTGCCAGATCTTTTGTTGAGGCTTGACGCTTGTAGTTGTCGTATGCTTCGCGCATAGATCTTTTTACAGAACCGAGAGTGCAGCAGCCACTGCTTCCTCAGCATCCGCCGAGTTTCATTACTGGACACATAACTCCCCAGACCACGATTCCAGGATTTACAATCTGCTTAAAATTTGCCCATAATTCTTACACATACATCTTACTGGAACTAGTTGGTGCCAGTTTACAGTCTAAGTGAGGTGTTAATAACTGCTTATCTGTTCCGTCTAGCAGAAACACTCTCCCAGCCTTCTTGACTGATTTATTAACTTTCCTAATCACAGTTTCTATAATTACATCATGATCACCAATCCCCGTTTCTATAGTGACATTGTCAATAAGATCCGGCCTGTTTGTAGCTATGGCTCTGAGCACTATAGGACTCAACTTCTGAGGTCATTAGTCCCCTAGAACTTAGAACTAGTTAAACCTAACTAACCTAAGGACATCACACACCATTCCCGAGGCAGGATTCGAACCTGCGATCGTAGCGGTCTCGCGGTTCCAGACTGCAGCGCCTAGAACCGCACGGCCACTTCGGTCGGCTATTGCGCTAAAGACTGAATGAATTTACACTTACAAAAACGCGAGATTAACCCTTTTAAACAGAGAAACATTCACGAAATTTAATAAATATATTTCGTGGAAAACGCAGAGAAGGATAAACACTTAACTTTCGGCTCTGTAGACTCACTCGAATCACAGCCGAGTGCTGGAGTCTTGTTAGCTGTGTTAACGGCAGCCTACACTTGGGACGGTGATTATGATGTTTGGTTTGTGGAGCGCTCAACTGCGCGGTCATCAGCACCCGTAAAACGTCCCAATTTTTACACAGTCCATTTTCTTTTCACAATTCAGTGTACTCAGTCTCACAAATGAGGTGATGAAATGACGAGGACAACACCCAGTCCCTGGGCAGAGACAATCCCCAACCCGGCCGGGAATCGAACCCGGAACCCTGTGATCCAGAGGCAGCAACGCTAGCCCCTAGACCACGATCTGCGGACACTTGGGGCGGTGACTCCCTGGTCCGTCTGCTGCTAGTCTCCGACGAGTAGTGCGGGATAACACAGAATGTCGCAGGGAGTCCATTATTTGGTCCCTGATCGCAGGTGGACTGAAACAGTTACGATGTGCTTGGTGCATAATACGGCGACCCTGCACCGTGATGGTCAGACGTGTTCAACCGGAACCTTGACGACGAGTACGCCTGCTCTCACGTTCCTATACAGACCAGGATCTGGTCACTGTCACATCCGAACGCCCCATAATTCCGGGTACTGCACAATTCTGCCAGCCGGCAAATGGGGACCCTACACCGATGGCCCTTACAAATCATATCAGACGCCGATAACGCTGTCTCACACGAGTGTGCAACGTCTCCGTATCCTTCACAGTGATGACTCCACATTTGACGTTTTTCACGCCTCCTTACATGTCCTAGCAGATCTCTTACTAACAGTAAACACGAACAGGATTAATTTTTTTTTTAGTTCTGTTCTGGTCAGGCCTTATAAGCACTGACATGAGATGCTAAACAGCAATTAAATGATGAATAGCTGTGGCGAACGAAATTTTTACCTACAAGAAAAGATGGTTCAAATGGCTCTGAGCACTATGGGACTCAACTGCTGTGGTCATTAGTCCCCTAGAACTTAGAACTACTTAAACCTAACTAACTTAAGGACATCACACACATCCATGCCCGAGGCAGGATTCGAACCTGCGACTGTAGCAGGTTATTATTTTGGCCTTAAGTGTGTTGATGAGAAAAGGTTTAGAGAAGTGATTTGGGTGGAGTATAGAGTTATATGGTGCTGAAGTAGGGTCGTGCGAATATGTGATGACCAGCGTTTAGAAGACTCCGAAATGTGTATGTGGCGGAAGGTTTAAAGAGTCGGTTGCAAAGCTAAGAGTATGGGCAGGTATCAAAAATTGTGAGTGAGTTTGATTACAAAGAGCAATTAAAGAGTAGCAAACATAATTAAATAGGATATTCAATGAAAACAGAATGGTCAAATAACAGAAAAGGCACAAGCTAATAGAAGGCAATAGAAAACAAATTGTCCTAACTTAATATTTAAAAAAATAGTCGGAGAAGGAAAAGAATGTAGAATGCTGACCCTGAAGGAATAGTTCTGCCCTGGTGTGGACACTAAGAAGGTGATAGTGGTGATAATGATGATAATGAAAAACACGGAGAGGTTCGAGAAATCTTCTTATTGATTCCTCACCAATCCCACTGTGTATATGTGCTCTTGCCGAATACCTGAGAGCCGTAAATCGATCAGTTCATGGTCACGTTCATATCAAGCGAGTCAGTTAGCAGTCCATGTACTGCGTAACTAAATTTGTGAGCCGCTACTGCCTATTAGATACATGGAGACACACTTGCCCGCAAAGCCGCTGGCGGCTTATTAATAACCGAACAATAACGCGTTCGCTGCGTCCTGCTATTATGAGGTCTTTTTTTAATTCTTTGTGGGTCGGTCGCACGTCACAGGGCAACACGCGCTTTTAAATCGGTCGCCTGGGTCGGGAAGCCGAGGCTATTGTTAGCAGCGTTCTGTCTCCACGCACACACATACACACACACGAAGCCCAAACTCACACGTGCACCTCTATTGGCCCCGAAGCAGCCTTCACGGACGCCAAAGCAGTACGCAATAAAAAAAGTCTATAGTATGCTCCGGGACAGTACACCAATAAAACCGCATCCTCAAATTTTCAACATGCAAGCAGTAAAGTGTATCTGCAACAGAAAACGTGGCGTATTGAAAAGGTGAAAGGAGGATCTCTGTTCTGTTTAAGAGCGACTACAATGATTAAGAAACTAAAGAGTTTTGAGCACTTTAGCTATAACATGTTTCGCTTCAGTTATTTTGTGGATGTTCGTGTAGATGGACACAGCCTGTTTTTAACAACATGAAGCACGTACTGCTACTTAAGCACACATGATAGTTTGCAATACCCGCTTTAAAGACTGTTGATATGACACAGCGATACTCTAACAATGTGTTGTTGAAGATGACCATGTGGTGGGATACAGTTTCGGCATAAGAAAATTGAAATAAATCCTAGGCAGCCGATGTCGATGTTTTAGTCAGCATAAAATAGGATAAATTTCACAGTGCAACGTATTGACCACAACACTGCACATCTATGATTCTAAAGAAATTTTTGTCTAATAAATAATTAACCAGTAATAAAGAACATTGGGGAGGAAATGAAGAAGTGATGGAAAATAGGAAACACCAAAGAAGGAATGGGAACTGAAGTTATCTAGTGGTCGGTACAAAATAAATAATAAGCGCCACCTGAGGTGACCGAGCGGTTCTAGCCGCTACAGTCTGGAACCGCGCGACCGCTACGGTCGCAGGTTCGAATCCTGCCTCGCGCATGGATGTGTGTGATGTCCTTAGACTAGTTAGGTTTAAGTAGTTTTAAGTTCCAGGGGACTGATGACCTCAGAACTTAAGTCCCATAGTGCTCAGAGCCATTTGAACCATTTGAAATAATAAGCACCTTATTGAAATGAAGCAATTATTCCATCTTATCAACTTGTACATCACGTACGCCTAGCTTCCTTTACCTTCCTGTCTTTAAAGAAAGAATTAAGTCTGTGACTCGTGAACCGTAACTTTTAAGATTCTGAAAGTATTATGTAAAATGAGACTGTGAGACCATACCAGTATTCAAGTAGACGAATACTTGTCAGTACTGCGATACTGGGTGCACTGTGTTGAGTAACGTCGCAAATAGCGCCCTTAGGATAAACTGGTCTTCAGCACAAAAGCTGTGTCTCCCACCTGGAGCAAGTTGATCTAAGGCTACTTCGCCAAGGAGTTCCTAACATCAACAGGGAAAAGCTTTGAGGAGTCGTGCAGGTGAGAGCCAAAACTATTTTTCCCAAGTGTAAGCTCTTCGTGTTATTGCCACTGTGCCCCTCTAAAACTTTAATGAGGCAAGTGCAGTTCCGAAAACTGTTTCCCAGCACGCGGGAGAAATGGTGATTCAAAAGTAGCACCCTCGTGCGTTTTACGACGACTGCAGAGAGCTTAACAAGCACTGTAAGCTGCTAACGGCGCCATTCCACTCAGTGAGAGTCATCCAGGAGGGCGACAAGTCGAGACTACGCAGTTCATGCCACACACACGTAACGTAACAATGAGAGTGATGTTTAAAAGCATAAAAAAAGACAACCATTTCGTAAACGTCTAGCTCTTTCAGTCCATATTTCACACTGTAAATAGTGGTACAACTTTTCTTTTACAGGAAGGACTAATTCTGTTTCTCTCCATAAAGCAACAGCCTGTTAACATACTTGAAGAACGTCTTTATTTACCGCCGAGAGCAGCTGGTAAACGTCCTTTACTGAACAACGATTTTCTCTCCATGGACCATCATCAGAGTCATAAAACCATTTACAACAATTTACAACATCATACTAGAATACATCAAATCAGTGGTATCAGATAATAAAACACATGCGTTCGTCACTCTTGTCACATAGTTACATAAATTACATCGTCATTCATAAGGTGTGCCAAATAGAGCACTCACACTATGTATTATTAGCATGAATGAGGGCCCAATTTGGCATATTTTATGACTGACGAAGTAATTTATATTACTATGTGACAATGGTGACGAATTCTTTATTTTATTATCTAACGCCATTGATTTTATGTCATATCGTACGACGACGTAAATGCTTTTATGAACCTGATGATGGTCCATGAGCAGAAATTGGTTGTTTAATAAAGAAATTTTATCGCCAGATCTCGGCAGTAAATCAACACGTTCTTCAAAAACTTACGAGCTCCGGGGCATACCTTCTGAAAATACATATATTGTTAAGATACACTCGGCATATTACGGTACTGAAGCAGGGACGTTTTTATATGGAGCACGACATAAGGTAAACATTAATTTCCGTAATTATAGAACCTAGTAGGTACGAAATCTCTCTCGCCTGGACGATTTTAGTTTGTGTATTCGTGCAGAAATCAATTCTCGACGATGCACTGAAGTTGTCTCTCCCTAGATATTTTATTCGGATGGTAAACAAAGTAAAGTGCTCATTCGTGAATATACCTTTTGACACTATATTGTGTATCGGGCCTTCTTGCATAACATTAAAGTTGTTTTTGTAAATATTACACCGTCTCTCGAGTAACATTCAATGAAATATCCTCTGGCTTCCAGCCGCGTCATTTTGTTAAAATCTTCAGAAATAACGGCTACAACGATCAAATGAATCAGGTGAACTGAAATAAGAAACGCAATAAGAACGACTAAGAAAAAGGAAAATTAAAGAAAGGAGAAGCAATGCCAAGAGGTGAGACAGTAAGCCAGTACTAATCAAAGAAGTGGTGACTGACAGGTGTAAGAAATATATGGAAGAGCTATATAAAAGAAACGAATTTGAAGACAAAATTATGGAACGGGAAGCGGAAGCAGATGAAAATGAGTTGTGATAGTGTGAGAAGAATTTGACAGGGCTCTGAAACACCTGACATCTAGACTAGACGACATTCCCTCAGAATTACTGATATCATAAGGAAAACATGTAACAAAACATTCCACGTAGTATGCAAGTATACCCTGAGACTTCAAGAACATTATAAGAGTCCTAGTTCTAAAGAAGTCAGATGCTGACAGGTGTGGATATTACAGAACCATCAGTTTAATGAGTCGTTGTTGCAAAATACTGACATGAATTCAGAATGAGATTTTCACTCTGCAGCGGAGTGTGCGCTGATATGAAACATCCCCAAGGCTGTGGCTAAGCCATGCCTCCGCTATATCCTTTCTTTCAGGAGTGCTAGTTCTGCAAGTTTCGCAGAAGAGCTTCTGAAAAGTTTGGAAGGTAGGAGACGAGATACTGGCAGAATTAAGGCTGTGAGTACCGGGCGTGAGTCGTGCTTCGGTAGCTCACTTGGTAGAGCACTTGCCCACGAAAGGCGAAGGTCCCGAGTTCGAGTCTCGGTCGGGCACACAGTTTTAATCTGCCAGTAAGTTTCACTGACATGAATTATTTACAGACGAATGGACTGACTGGTAGAAGCCGACCTCTGGGAAGATCGGTACGCCTTCCGGAGACGTGTAGGAAAACGTGAGGAAATATTCATACTACTAATCTTACAGAGTTTCATAAACACAAACCTAAGTTTGTAGCATCTTTATGTTACGGGAAGGTTTTGACAGTGGTGACTGATATACACTGTTTGAAATTCTCACGGTAGCTGGGATTAAATAGAGAGAGCGGAAGATTATCTACAACTTGCATAGAAACCGCACTGCAGTTACAAGAGTCGAAAGTCATGAAAGGGAAACAATAGTTGGGAGTGAGGCGGGTTTGTATCTTAAACTGATGTTATTTATACTGTACACTGGGCAAACAGTAAAGGAAATCAAGGAGAAGTTTAGAAAGGAAGTTAAAATTCAAGACAAAGAAATAGAGATTTGATGTTTGCCGGTAACATTGTAATTCTGTCAGAATTTTCCGTTAAAGGACTCAGAATATCAGTTAAACTGGATGAATAATTCCTTGAAAAGATTTCATACGTAGAACACCAGCAAAAGTAAAACAAGAGCAGTGGACATGTAAGTAAATCACTTGATGCTCGTGGAAGAAGGTTAGCAAGACTAAACGAGTTTTTCTAAATTATTTTCCCTCCTTCATTATTCTTATTTGACCACCTGGTGGTGGGATGACACGTAGCACACACAGAAAACCCAGTGACCATGGAACTTGGACTGGAGTAAGAGTGTGACTATCAGTCAATCCTCTTTTACTTCTCCTAGATGAGAATGAGGTTCAGACCACTGCTGGCGTACCCTGTCGAAAATGAACCGTAAATTGCAATGTAGCGACTGAGCCGGCTACATTGTTTTCGAGCTTCAAAATGATTTCTATCACACGGTGTTTTGAACACTGACCACATAGCATAACGGCAAAGAACTGTTCCCTGTTCACGGCCGAGAGACTGATACGCGAATGCTGCCGACATTTATCGCGAAATAGCTTGCATGCCCGTGAAGTAAAGAGAACAAACGTGCTATTCATTCTGATCGACACTAACTGTCACATTAAATGCAGTAGCGCTCCGGGATCGTAACTTCATTTACAACGCTCGGTATGCCAACACCCTCTGGCTGCCAACGTTCTTGATGCACGCAGTTAGCTCAAACATTAGACCTTATTGTTTTCTGCGCACTGAATAAAGCTGTTATAGCAGACGAAACGCTTAGTGGTTTACAATAACTACACGAATGAGGCATCAACACACCACTCGTACATTACAAAGGGCGAATTATTTCCTAGGCCTCGAATTTAAACGAATTTTTAATATTTTGTGTTATCAATAATTGACAGATGTAAGGAACTTTAAGATGTCATTTTATTATAACAGATGCACTTGGTTTTTGTTTATAATTTAACAGCGTTGCTAACCAGCAGCTGCAGCTGAGTAATAAGTGAAAAACAAGTGCAGATTTTGCACATGCAATGAAATTCCGCATTTTTGTTTGAGGCAGTATTAACTTCGTATTGCAGAACGGTTTCACAATGACCTGAAAGAGATCTTGATAATCTCAATTCGTCACGTAAGAGACACGAATAACAGAAGAAAGAAACACGTGATTCAGCCAGCCATTTAGAGCAACGAGAATGTTAATATGGGGCACTAACGTTTTTCATTTGTTGCGTCGTACTGACTCTTTCGCGATACATACTGGAAACAAGTATTCATCTATAATCAGTACCAAGAGATCTGTAGTGAACAAATTACTTGCGAGTGACACAATTGGTACTATACCTAATCTTTTCTTTTCAATTGTTCTGTTCATTAATGTGCCTAATGTCATCGTGATGTAGGAAACCCTACTATTTTCGCTGCTTCCGATCGGAATACACATCAAAAAAATAACTATCATCAATTTATTTTTGTTTCCTTTTCCACTACAAAAAGCAAACCGTAGCTGTTGTGGTCTTCAGTCCATAGACTGGTTTGATGCAGCTGTCCATGCCACTGTATTCCGTGCAAGCCTCTTCATCTCCGAGTAATTACTGCAGCCTACATCCTTCTGAATCTGCTTAGTATATTCATCTTTTGATCTCCTTCTACGATTTTTACCATCCACGCTTCCCTCCAATACTAAATTGGTGATCCCTTGACGCCTCAGAACGTTTCCTTCCAACAGATCCCTTCTTCTAGTCATGCTGTGCACACAAATTTCTCTTCTCCCCAATTGTATTAAATACCTCCCTATTAGTTACGTGATCTTCCCATCTAATCTTCAGCATTGTTCTGTAGCACCAAGTTTCGGAAGCTTCTATTCTCATCTTGTCTAAACTATTTATCGTCCATGTTTCATTTTAATGCATAGCTACATTCCATTCAAACACTTTCAGAAAGGACTTCCTGACACTTAAATCTATACTCGATGTTAACAAATTTCTCTTCTTCAGAAACTCTTTCCTTGGCATAGCCAGTCTAAATTTTATATCCTCTCTACTTCGACCATCATCAGTTGCTTTACTTCCAGATAGCAAAACTCATCTACCACTTTAAGTGTGTCATTTCCTAATGTAATTCCCTCAGCATCATCTGATTTAATTCGACTACATTCCATTATCCTCGTTTTGTTTTTGTTGACGTTCATCTTATATCCTCCTTTCAAGACACTATCCATTCCGTTCAACTGCACTTCCATTTATTTTGCTGCATCATCGAGCGTCGGGTGCCGCACCAAGCTTGAGCTCACATCAGCGATGTTATAACAATATGAGTACAAAGATAATTCCTATTAAAATTCGAACTATAATTGTTTGTTTTCAAACTAAGAAGTCTTTTAAAAACATAATATCCAAACTGCCTTCAAAATTTTCATGTAGTGTAGAATGTAATATCTATTTTTATACACTCCTGGAAATTGAAATAAGAACACCGTGAATTCATTGTCCCAGGAAGGGGAAACTTTATTGACACATTCCTGGGGTCAGATACATCACATGATCACACTGACAGAACCACAGGCACATAGACACAGGCAACAGAGCATGCACATTGTCGGCACTAGTACAGTGTATATCCACCTTTCGCAGCAATGCAGGCTGCTATTCTCCCATGGAGACGATCGTAGAGATGCTGGATGTAGTCCTGTGGAACGGCTTGCCATGCCATTTCCACCTGGCGCCTCAGTTGGACCAGCGTTCGTGCTGGACGTGCAGACCGCGTGAGACGACGCTTCATCCAGTCCCAAACATGCTCAATGGGGGACAGATCCGGAGATCTTGCTGGCCAGGGTAGTTGACTTACACCTTCTAGAGCACGTTGGGTGGCACGGGATACATGCGGACGTGCATTGTCCTGTTGGAACAGCAAGTTCCCTTGCCGGTCTAGGAATGGTAGAACGATGGGTTCGATGACGGTTTGGATGTACCGTGCACTATTCAGTGTCCCCTCGACGATCACCAGTGGTGTACGCCCAGTGTAGGAGATCGCTCCCCACACCATGATGCCGGGTGTTGGCCCTGTATGCCTCGGTCGTATGCAGTCCTGATTGTGGCGCTCACCTGCACGGCGCCAAACACGCATACGACCATCATTGGCACCAAGGCAGAAGCGACTCTCATCGCTGAAGACGACACGTCTCCATTCGTCCCTCCATTCACGCCTGTCGCGACACCACTGGAGGCGGGCTGCACGATGTTGGGGCGTGAGCGGAAGACGGCCTAACGGTGTGCGGGACCGTAGCCCAGCTTCATGGAGACGGTTGCGAATGGTCCTCGCCGATACCCCAGGAGCAACAGTGTCCCTAATTTGCTGGGAAGTGGCGGTGCGGTCCCCTACGGCACTGCGTAGGATCCTACGGTCTTGGCGTGCATCCGTGCGTCGCTGCGGTCCGGTCCCAGGTCGACGGGCACGTGCACCTTCCGCCGACCACTGGCGACAACATCGATGTACTGTGGAGACCTCACGCCCCACGTGTTGAGCAATTCGGCGGTACGTCCACCCGGCCTCCCGCATGCCCACTATACGCCCTCGCTCAAAGTCCGTCAACTGCACATACGGTTCATGTCCACGCTGTCGCGGCATGCTACCAGTGTTAAAGACTGCGATGGAGCTCCGTATGCCACGGCAAACTGGCTGACACTGACGGCGGCGGTGCACAAATGCTGCGCAGCTAGCGCCATTCGACGGCCAACACCGCGGTTCCTGGTGTGTCCGCTGTGCCGTGCGTGTGATCATTGCTTGTACAGCCCTCTCGCAGTGTCCGGAGCAAGTATGGCGGGTCTGACACACCGGTGTCAATGTGTTCTTTTTTCCATTTCCAGGAGTGTATTATCGTAATATAATCCACAAATCATATTAAGGACATGAAAACATGAAGGGAAAAATTGAGGCATTGACACAGGAAAAATAGAAGTAAAAGAATCATATTTCAGATATTCTATCAAAAAGGCATGTCGCCAGTAGTATAGACATAGCAGAATGTCAAAGTTGTGGGCGGTTGCGTTCTTACAAACGACGCGAGATGGCACTTTTAGTAACATCAAGTGAGTTGGCAAGCATATGGGAGCTAGTCAACAAGCCACCGAGTTACCACCTTTCACCCTGCGACCATTATCGTGTTATTGATTGGGGAGAAGAAATAAAAATTTTAAGGTTCGCCGATGACATTGTAATTCTGTCAGAGACAGCAAAGGACTTGGAAGAGCAGTTGAACGGAATGGACAGTGTCTTGAAAGGGGGATATAGGATGAACATCAACAAAAGCGAAACGAGGATAATGGAATGTAGTCGAGTTAACTCGGGTGATGCTGAGGGAATTAGATTATGGAATGAGACACTTAAAGTAGTAAAGGAGTTTTGCTATTTGGGGAGCAAAATAACTGATGATGGTCGAAGCAGAGAGGATATAAAATGTAGACTGGCAATGGCAAGGAAAGCGTTTCTGAAGAAGACAAATTTGTTAACATCGAGTATAGATTTAAGTGTCAAGAAGTCGTTTCTGGGAGTATTTGTATGGAGTGTAGCCATGTATGGAAGTGAAACATGGACGATAAGTAGTTTAGACAAGAAGAGAATAGAAGCTTTCGAAATGTGGTGCTACAGAAGAATGCTGAAGATTAGATGGGTAGATCACATAACTAATGAGGAAGTATTGAACAGAATTTGGGAGAAGAGGAGTTTGTGGCACAACTTGACTAGAAGAAGGGATCGGTTGGTAGGACATGTTCTGAGGCATCAAGGGATCACAAATTTAGTATTGGAGGGCAGCGTGGAGGGTAAAAATCGTAGAGGGAGACCAAGAGATGAATACACTAAGCAGATTCAGAAGGATGTAGGCTGCAGTACGTACTGGGAGATGAAGCAGCTTGCACAGGATAGAGTATCATGGAGAGCTGCATCAAACCAGTCTCACGACTGAAGACCACAACAACAACAAGTAACATCACTCGAGCTCGCCCGGTTAGACGTGCGGTCTAACGCACTGGTTTCCGGGCGGGAAGGCTTGCGGGTCCCCGGCACGAATCTCTGTTTTGAGTAAAACCAGACTGTGGGTACCACCGAACGAAAAAAATGATTGTGTCGGTTGTAGTTGTATGTATCCGTAGGAAAATTCATTCATTGTTTTACGTTAAGCCGTTGCGTGCCTGTTACTGAATGAAAACAACCAACAGTGTCGGATGTACTTATAAATATCTGCTGCAGTAGTCACTCCTCCTTTTGATTGAAAGCAGTCTGTGCAAGCAATAAGATGAAAACAGTCGAGTCAATAGGTTTTCGTTTTGCATGAGTTGGAGTATTCATTGTCTCATCTGAGTTAGAATAGTCTGTGGAAGCAATCGATTAAATACAATCGCTTCAGTCAGTTGCTGGAAATCAATCCGTTGTAGTTTTAGGCATCGAATGAATTATTCATTCAGTCTTAAATCCTGTGGGGGCAACGGAATGGAAATTATCGATTCAGTCGGTGGTAGTTTAACGTATCTGTTGGACTGTTTATTCTTTCTTATGACTGAAGTCAAATTATAGGAGCAACCGATTGAAAACAATCGACTTTCTCGGTTGTAGTTTAACTTATCCGTGGGATTTTTCATTCTTTCCTTTGAATGAAATTAGTTTGTGGGAGCAAGCGAATGAAAATCCAGTCAGTAGCAATTTCATGTATCTGCTGCACTATCCATCTGTCCTTTTGAGTGAAACCAGTCTTTTGGGGTGAACCGAATGAAAATAATTTATGAACAAGCTAATTGTTTTATGTATCTGTTGGACTAATTCATTAATTCTTTTGAGTGAAAACAATCGATTCAGTAGGTGGCAATTTTCCATTAGATGGACTATTCATTCTCTCATTTGAGTTAAGATGGGCTGTGGGAGCAACCGTATGAAAACTACTGATTCAGTCAGTTGTAGTTTTACGCAACTGCGGGAATATTAATTCTTTGCGATGACTGAAACCAGTCTGCTGAAGCAACTGAATAGAAACAGTGGACTCAATAGATTGTAGTTTTACTTAATCGTTGTAGCGTTCATTCTCTCGTTTGAGTGAAACTACTCTGTAATCGATTCGCTCAGTTGTAGTATTATGTATCTGTTTGATTTTTTCCCTTATGAGTGAAAAATCTGTATGTGGGGGCAACTAAATGAGAACAGTCGATTAAGTGGACTGTTGTAAAACAGTCTTTTGTAGTTTGTTGAATTATTCATTTATTCTTTTGTGGGAGACCTCTGTGAGGGCGCATCTGAATGGAAATAATCGATACAGTTGGTTATATTTTTATTTAGCCGTTAGATCATTCAGTCAATCTTTCTGAGTCAAACCACTCTGTGGGAGCAACAGAATGAAAACAACCGATTCAGTCGGCTGCGGCTCCATGTATCTGCTGGACTTCTTATTCTTTCTTTTGAATTAAGCCAACCTGTAGGAGAAACGGAATGAAAACAATCGAATCATTTGGTTTTAGTTTTACGTATCTGTTGGACTACTAATCTTGCTTTTGAGTAAATCCAGTATGTATGTATAACCAAATGAAAACAGTCACTTGATCCCCTGCACATTCAGTTCAGAGCAGAAACATTAAGTCGCTCTGTCATTATTAAAGCGTTGTTGTTAATTGCACTCAGTTCAAAATGGTTCAAATGGCTCTGAGCACTATGGGACTTAACTTCTGAGGTCATCAGTCCCCTAGAACTTAGAACTACTTAAACCTAACTAACCTAAGGACATCACACACATCCACACCCGAGGCAGGATTCGAACCTGCGACCGTACGGTCGCGCGGTTTCAGACTGTAGCGCCTAGAACCGCTCGGCCATTCCGGCCGGCACACTCAGTTAGTACGCTTCATCATTATTACTGTCGTACTGATATTTGCTTTTGGTTTAATGCGAATAGGCAGCTTTACTTGTTTTTCATCCATGTTTATGAATAACGCTCACTCAATAAGTGAACTACGTGCAAGAAAAGCAAATATCACTCAGTAATTAGACAATGGGCCTTTTCCGACAGGCCGATTGCTGTCTGCAGTATGAGGAACGGTGTCTGGACAACAAATACCGAAATGTTCATTGGTGTCGGAATGGCTGCCCCTGGACAAAAAATACCGAAATGCTCAGTGGTGTGGGAATGGAAGAAATCAAATGACTGGATAAAAAGTCATTATCAACTGTGGTATACAATTTCTACAGGAATTGATCAAATACTGAAATTAACGTTATGTAAGGAAATGCAAAGAAAATTAATTGATTATGACAAATATTTCTCACGAAAAAAATGCTTCTGACAGGTGACAGTAATGTCAAAGGATTAAGACATTAAAGGGAACGTCACTATTCTTCCTGCCGTAAGAGCTATGAGCACTTGCTCATCATAGCTACTGTGACATCTAGTAAACAAGTGGTCATAGTTCTTAAGATACGCACTTTAAAACTCACTTTTGCGGAATTTTTTGTTGTTTTAGTCCACACTACCTCCTCCCAAAAAAATGGAAAGCAAAGAGCTTGCAATAGAAAAGGTCTATTGTCAGAGGTACCAGAAAAATTTTCGCTTGTAACTTTTCACTCAGTCGTTTCCAGACGAGGGTTCCTTATCTCAAATTGGTACATTTGCCTCTCTCTGTCGTCCCTGAAAGTTCCCAACGTCATCATGGAATCATTCTATATAGCTGACGTGGTCGCAGAAACTAGTTTGATTCGATTGTTCCATTCGACTGAAGGCACCAATTGAATGAAAATACATATGGTTGGCCAATGGATTGTTAAACTCAGTCGGTTGTCCTTTTCTAGGTGAAACGATATCTGTGATAAGATTCGTTGATGATATTGCTATATTCAGTGAAAATGAGGAAGAATTGTTGGACCTGCTGAATGGAATGAACAGTCTAATGAGCACACACTATGGATTGAGAGAAAATCGAATACTGACAAAAAGTAATGAGGAGTTGCAGTATTAAAACTGGTGATCAGGAAGTAGACGAAGTAAAGGAATTCTGTTACCTTGAAAGCAAAATTAACCATGACAACTGAACCAGAGAGGACATAAAAAGCAGACTAGGAAATGCGAAGAAGCCTTTTCTGGCCTAGAGTAGTCTGCTAGCACCAGACATTTGCCTTAATCTGAGGAAGAAATTCTTGAAAATATGTTTGAAACACAGCATTCGATGGTAGTGAATAGTGAACAGTGCGAAAACTGGAGAAGAAGAGAAATATGTTGGAAGTAAAATGTGTGCTTTGTACTGATAAGATTATGAATGAGAAGGTTCTCAGCAGAATCAGTGATTTGAGGAACATATGGAAACCATATTAAAGAAGGAGGGACAGAATGATAGGACATGAGTTACGACATAAAGTAATAAATTCCATTGTACTTGAGGGAGTTGTATGGGGTCAAATTGTAAAGGACGACGAGACTGAAATGCAGCTCTCAAATAATTCATTACATTGGGTGGAACTGCTACGTTGAGGTGAACAGTGAAGGCGTTGCCACAGGACATGGGTTCATGGTGGGCTGCACCAAACTAGGGTCCGCAGCTCGTGGTCGTGCGGTAGCGTTCTCGCTTCCCGCGCCCGGGTTCCCGGGTTCGATTCCCGGTGGTCGGGGATTTTCTCTGCCTCGTGATGACTGGGTGTTGTGTGATGTCCTTAGGTTAGTTAGGTTTAAGTAGTTCTAAGTTCTAGGGGACTGATGACCATAGATGTTAAGTCCCATAGTGCTCAGAGCCATTTGAACCATTTTTTGAACCAAACTAGGCAGAGGATTAATGACAAAATAAATCTGTTATACTTGTAAAGCAGAGTGTTTGTGTGTGTGTCCAGGATCTCCTCCCAAACCTCTGCATCGATTTCAAGCAAACAATAAACATCAAGCCTCATGAGTATTAGCACTGTAGTGTTTATATCCTCGTAGCTCCAACAGGATTAGAGATACAGATAAAAACGTGTCTTTTCAGCACCTGAAGTATAGGCTGCGCTGTATAACAGGCATGTTGTGTGGGGACACTATCTGTCTGGCAAATCAACCTGCTTAGCAGCCTACATGTCAGAGGCAAGAAACGGTTTACTGGGCCCCAACATTGAGGCTGTCCTGTGTGACAGGTGTGTTGTGTTGTAGTAGTATCAGCCTTCTTTATCGAATTGCTTTGCTTGGAGGACTGTATTTCAGAGGAAATAAGTGATTCTGAAGAGCCTGATGCGTAGCCAGCTCTGCATGACAGGTGTGTTGTGGAAACAGTATCGGCCTGTATTGCAGGGGCCACATTTGTCAATGAGGATGGCTGGGAAATGGTTAGATGGACACAGAAGGTGATGGACAGAGTGAGAGGGAGGAGTAAATGGACAAAGAGATGGGGGAGAGGAGATGAATATACAGAGAGAGTGTGGAGGAGAATACAGACGGAAGAAGAGGTGAACGCAGAAACGGGGTGGTGTGTTCAATATATATCATACACCCACATGGGGGAAGCCATGCAGGAAATGTTGATAAATAAATAAATCTTGAACACGCCAAAATGTAACAAGTGACATTTGAGTGCAAAAGAAATTTGTTCTGACTGGTGATCATACCTTTTCTGTGCTTCGCTTGGAGTCTGAGAGTAGCTCAGCTCTCCTTGGCTCTTCCACAGTCGTGCCTCTGCGAACGGCGACACAACTGGCTGTGAGAGACGCGATTTCCAGGAACAAGAGGGCGATTTCAGCGCGACATACTCGCCAAGACTCCTGCCACCGGCTGCGGCTCGACCTGGGGCACAGTACGAGGTCGTAGGCCGCCCTCACCGCCCCCGCCGCCTATCCGCCCAGGCGGCGGAGAGCTCTTCGGCGCCGTTCGTTAGTGCTGCATTCAACGGCCCGGCCCAAAGGCGCTGCCAACGCGTTTCTTCTTACGACCTGCCTCCACAAAGGGCCGCGTCGAAGGGCGCCAAAACTCCTCACTGTGTGCTCCTCTTTTCTCGAAAACGTCATTAGTCCGCGTAACTCGAGGCACAAAAGCTACTAGTCCCTAGTGTTTCTTGAACCGCCTCCTGTTAAACAGGTGCCAAAGCGGTACACTTACAAGGAAGGTATTTGTAAGAACGCAGAAGAAATAGGAATCATTAAGCTTGGTAACGATTGCACCCTGGCCGAGCTGGAACTGATTATTCACCATCCTGTACAAGCTAAAATGAACTATACTACGACTGCCTGTAGAACATTGGTATGTCATCTAACTGTTATTTCATCTCCATTCTAAAGCCTCATTGCCTAAATAAATGTAAATGTTATGTGACTAGGGTCTCCCGTCGGGTAGACCGTTCGCCGGGTGCAAGTCTTTCGATTTGACGCACTTCGCCGACTCACGCGTCGATGGGGATGAAATGATGATGATTAGGACAACAAACACCCAGTCCCTGAGCGGAGAAAATCTCCGATCCAGCTGGGAATCAAACCCGGGCCTCATTACCTAAGGGCACTTGACGTCGGAATTAGAACGCAGAGGTGCTGCTTCTCAGCCAGGTTAAGGCAACGACAAAATTTCCGGCCCTGTCGTGGAGATGGTGTTGATATCATTTTTTAAAAATTTCTGGCTGTTGTTCCTCGTTGTGCAATTACGTAGCTAAAACGTTTGTTTGGTTTACGGAATAGTTTTTAAAATTCTTTTAATAATCGCGTGTCACCATAAAATTCTTTGTTGCGTACAGTTTATTGTGAACAGATCTTTATTCATATTTCGGAAGATCTATAAGTGGCTAACCCTACCAGTTAAGAAAGTGTGGTGCTAGACGCTGAGGGGATGGTGGTAAAGCTTCAGAGTTACTTAGACTTTGCAAAATGAAGCATTTGAGGCTAACAGTTAATTCAGAAACTTCAGTAATTAATGAATGGCCGAATTTGTGTATCAAATTTATGTGTGATCCGAAGGCGACTGATTGATTACAAATAGCTAATGGTTATGCAAAGATGTAGAGGTATCTAGTGCTGATTCTTGTGAGTCGATGCCTAGTTGCATGAAAAAGTTACTATCACAAAGGTGATGATTTCCATTCAAACTAAGGCTTTGCAAGGACTCTAATGTTTTCGCGTGGAGAGATACGTCTGTAATGTGAAACAGGCCCTTGGATGATTCCAGTGCTTGGCATCTTAACATCCCAGAGCGGTCCTTCCAGAACTGCTCCAAAAGACACAGGCTGGTCATAAAAATCGATGCCACTCTGCTATGTCGATCTTTTGGTTTGGAAGCAGATGTTTTCAAACAGCACGTAAACCGAGCAGCACGTATCACATTTTGCACCACCTTGAAGAAGTCAACATGGGTTTTCCGCTGTAGCTACAATCAACCTCCGAGCCACACGAGTCAATTGATTGGGCCTTGTATTGTCGCAGCGTTCCTGAGTGCTGAAACTTTAGAGATTAGGAAAGGCTGCCAGTTTTCATTGCGAAAACCATTTAAGCATCTTGCTGCTCGTTCGTCGCACCAACTTCATTAACATTTGTTGCAATAGTAGCTGGGAAGTATGACCTAGGTTTCATTAAGGTCGTACTGCTCGTGTTACACTAAAAGTTACATTGCCACCTTAGCACCATGTGAGAGACTCTCTCTCTCTATCGTTCGCCTTCATTTTATCGTGTATTACAATATTTACAGAGTGTATCATACTTGAGACTTAAACGAATACAGTTGAAAGCACACGATACTAGAAGCAGAAAAGTCTAAGTAAACATGGGCTCTAAAACGCATACCCTGAAAGCTGTGAGCACTTATTCATCTTCACAACTGCAAAACACCTCACTTCTATTGAACAAGAGCTCGTAGTTCTTAATGTATGTGCATCAGATCCTATGTTTTCCGGAAATTATTTCTTGTGTTGGTCCATACTGTCACCTCTCAAAATATGGAAACAGAGAGTTTACAGTAGAAGAGATTTGTTTCACAGTATCGAAGATAAAGAAGTGCTTATAACTCTCAAGATATGCGTTTTAGAGCTTTTAGTGCTTACTGAGAAGTTTTCTCTTGTAGTATCGTGTATTGTATGCGCTTACGCGTGAGCACAGCATGAGGCTTAGTTGAACTGGCTAGTCGACGAGTAACACACGACAGTGGTATAGGTTAGTGGTCTTGATACACAGCAGAGCAATGACAACGATAGACAAAGCAAACATTGGATTATATCTACAACAACAGTTGCCAACCTGACAGATCGTAAGAGAGGAACCCAAGGAATTTCATAGAGTGAGAAAAAAGTGGAAGATGAAATATTAACCTTTCTGCAACACGAGTCAATAGAACGTGTGGTGTCGTATAAGCTTGACTGTATGGACAATGTACATAATGAGTACACGATGAAAATACATGCTTAACAAGTAATAGTGATACTAAAACAGGTACCGAACCATGCAGTTCATAGTTCTTGTCGGACAGGGAGCCACAAATCTCGTTTCCAGTAGAACATACTAAAGGGTAGTCGTTGTCCAAGGAGCGGGTTGTAAACATACGTGGAAGATCATCTGCAGCATAGTAAAAAAACAGTTATGAACAGATTTCGAATAAGTCTGCAGCAATATGACTGTGTACTGCATAAGAAAAACTATAGATATTCAAGCGAGGACAAGGTGCACTTGATACAAAAACTGGTGTTTCCTCGTTTCAAGGATGCTCGATACAATTTACAGAATGCGAGTGATAGTGACCTACTAAGTTATGCACATCAAGTTCCGCGCGACATAGATTACAGTGATTTCAAGGGAAGCAGTGGACGCTTGTGTAACTTCAGACAGTGCTACAGAATTGGGAGACTTAAGATAACGAAATTTCAAACAAAGCATAAACTTAATGATGCACAGCAAACTGCGGAATCAGCCCGAAAATTTTGTAGGTGAGGTAAACAAACTTATCCGGTCGTTCAATAAAGAATTTGTTTTTATCTCCAACAAACCGAGATTTGAAGTGGAAACGCGAATGAAAGAGGTACCAAGAGAGTTGTATCAAGATCAACTAACATCAGTACCTCAACGCATTCGTATACCATTAAGCTGACTGTTAATCTGGACGGAAAAATGGCTGAAAAGTTATTTATTGTACTGCGAGAAGTCGGAGGTGCTCTGACCTCAACGATTCATTCTTGTGTGTAGGATCTTGCAAGGGAAGTAAGGAGTATTTGCATCACACAGTCAAGAGTGGGAAAATCAGTGTAAGAGAACTGCAGCAAAGGTATGAGCCCTGCTTTTGCCGAACAGCTAGTAAAATAACTTCCTTTTTCTTGAATTCTGGTCTGCGTATAAAAATCATTCTCTTTTAGAACGAACTACCTCTCCTGAAAAGTGTGTGGCATGGCAATTCATATTACCTGAAACCACTGGACAAATTCAGCCTCTGTATGTTTGTCTTTCCCGTGCTCTTAGAAAATACCTTCGCTACGTCTTATAGGACAGCCAGTTTGGTGGTAAGCTCCGCGACATACTGTTTTGCATACTCCGCGACATACTGATCACATTCGATCAGTTCTCATCACCAAGCTACTCCGATATGATTCTACATGTATTCTTTAAGAGTGGATACCTGACTGAACGTCCTGTACGGTTGTAACTCCCAAGGAGTTCATCTTCGACCTTGATGGTGCGAACCTTGTGATCACTGTGGTACGCCATATTTCATTCGGCGTTCATGGTGCACGCTAATTTGTTCTGAACATTTCTTGAATGTCGAAGATGACCATTTGGTGAAATGTAATACAAACATCCCATAGAAGATTGATCTTTGCACCTCCCAGGCACTCATTTTCTGTCGCCCTCCTGATGCATGTGGTATGCCATTAACAATTAATATTACTGCTGTCATAATTGTTGACACAACACTTTCAAATGAGCCTTACTAAAGATTAAGCTTACCACCCGCTCTGAAGCGGTTCCTTGTCAGTGCTACCGCATAAATCGATTATGTGACTTTCTTGCATCTGCACCTGAAGACTTGACTCAATAGTAGCGATCTGCCTCGGATTTTCACTGGTAGCACTCAGCAGCTACGTCCGCACGACTTGTCTAGCATAGCCCTAATAAATTACTTACACAAATCTTCCTCGTGAATCGATCTGTCTCTAATAGACAGCCCTATGAAAATCTCTACAGTCACTCCTCAGATTAGCTTTCACATGTAGACAGTAAAATGCGCGAGGGACTTCTACTGATGTGTACAGATAACTTTCTTTTAGTCTCTTTACGACTGTTATTTACATTTAGTTCTTATATCCCAACCTGCCGTCAGTTTCTATTACTAGCTTAATAACAATGACAATGATTAAGAGAGAGGCTAAGGTTAATTAAGCCTGCAAGTACGAGAAAAACTATTCCTGGGTCTCGGTCGTAACAGAAATCTTTAAGACAAGTGCTCCTTCAAGCAAGGGAAGCCGGCGGAACGGGATAGATTCACAAATGGATGGCTAAAATCATTCGTTACTGTCTTCCCCTCTAGGGGATCCACGTCAAGGATTACCCGACACTGCCACCAAAGACTGAAACATCAAGAAAGTTCACAGTACGTGACCGAGCAATCGGTGATGGAGGTCTATACTATAGTTGATTCCAGTAGCATACCAGAAGAAAGACTGTGGTACAGTCTACAAGAGCAATTAATGATGAGAGGGTTTTGTAGAAAATGGAGGCAGAATTTTTTTTAAATCTCAGGAATTATCTGGACCGGCTAAAAAAGAAAAACAACCGATTTTGTGGACTACTTTGTTACTTTTGACGAGGCGTGTCACGCAACAGCAAACACTGTAGTTGGTGCACGGAAAAAGTGCAAAGTCGATTTCATCAGCCGGAAACGTTATGTCCAGTGTGTTCAGGATTGCCACAGGGATTCATTCTAATTTTGTCCTTTTAAAGGGTAAAGCAATAATTGGCGAGTACTACTTAAGTGAAGGGATAAAAAAGAAATGTATGAGAAGAGATTTGCACTGTCCTTCAGAGGAACTGTACAATTGCCCATGAGTTGCTATGGCGATGAATTTTTATTTGAAAGATTTGAAATAAAAAAAGGTAAAACATTTCCTCTGTACACCTGGTTTGCGCCTCCTGACTTTCCAATATTAGTGTACCAAACGTAAAGAAATTTGTAGCTGGAATGCGTAACGAGTCCGATGAAAGATGGAAGCCGGTCGATGAAAATACGTCGGACGAAAGAAAATACGACTACATCCAAAATGAACGTTCCTATTTTTACCTATAAAACACAGTCCTCTATCGCCTGGTGGGGGACCCTTTCACTTTGCCCTTGTTTTTCTCACGAGGTTTAGACAATCTGGTCACCTTACTAAGGTATCTTTCATTGCGATACCAAGGACCGAAGAGAGACTCTTCACGAGAAACACTCGCTGACCATTCAGTCAGTTAATTAAACGAATCTTCAGACAGGTGGAGGTGCCTTCCTTTCTTCAGCCAGAATTCTCGTTACCTCACTCAGAAACGCGAAAGCAGCATGGATTTGGCTTCATGAAAATATGCGCTACAATTACACAAGTGTTTGAGAGTGAAATGCAGATGCCATACGATCACGTAACCACACTTCAGTGCTCGTGAATTAAATTTACCGCTATGAATGTCACTTGATTAATTAGTCTAGCTATCGTATTAAGAAAGAGAAAAAGATGAATAAAACTGGGAGGGAGCAGCAAGCCCCTGACTGCCACATCACACACTTGTGGGTTACATTTTGTACAAAGGAGAATGTTTTCATGGCATTAATACCGAGTCACATCTGCTACGCACTCGTAGATGAAACAGTAAAATACTGCAGTGGTTTTACGTTTATCGCTGTATGCAACGTACGCAGTTCGTAGTCTAGCGGTGTGAAAGCATGTCCGGTCGGCGCGGTAGCTCTGAGTGTACGGTCAGGGGACTGTTGCTCACCCCCAGCTACAAATGACCTGACAAGGAGACCACACGGAAATCAGATTTTTGTAAATCTTATATTTATAGTATGTGAACTCAAATATCAGTCAGCCAAAGCAGTCGATGCAACTCTCAAAAATTCTCGAGAACATTGTCTTCGAAGTTTTTCGGGCACATTTAATATCCAACAAAAAAATTTATTTGGTAGAATCCCCGCCTATCCTGTGGACGGCTTACGTTCAGACCCGGTTGCGGTGACAAAACAAAGGTGTGTTTTCCATGGGCATTTCCATGAAGCGTAGAATACATAACAATGTCTTGCGGGGTAGCCGTGCGGTCTGGGGCGCCTTGCCGCGACTGGCGCAGCTCCCCCCGTTGGAGGTTCGAGTCCTCCCTTGGGCATGGGTGTGTGTGTTGTTCTTAGCGTACATTAGATTAAGTAGTGTGTAAGCCTAGGGACCGATGACCTCAGCAGTTTGGTCCCAAGGCACTTACCACAAATTTCCTACCACATAACAATGAAAAAATTAATTTGTAATGCTATTTTTAATTTGAACAAACTTTACTAGCAATATTTTATATAAGAACGGTAATTAAGGATTGATATTTGCAGTGGAAAATGGATTTTTGTGTGCGATATGTAATTAGAAATAAGAAGAGACGAAAATTGGAGGAATCTAACAATTAGTAAACTAAACTTAAATTCCGTAGAACAGGTCTTTGAAGGCGCAACGATACCGACCTTCCGCCATATCATACTCAGCCAATAGGCGTCACTGGATGTGCCGCCTAGAAAACTTCGAAGCCAATTTTTTGAGAATTTTTAAGCCCTTATTTGGCAGATTCATATTTTAGTTCTCGACTTCACGTACTAGAAACATAAATAATTACAAAACTCTAATTGCCGCATGGTCTTCTTGCGAGTTAAATTTTCACCTATTGAATATTGTGAAGTAACGGGCGAGTTGTGCCGCCCTGGAAATATTATATGTTCGGAATTGAGGCGGCCGCACAGTACGCTCGTCAAAGCCGGGGCCCGGCAGCAAGCACGTGGTGGCAAACGTTAGCCGGACGAGAGGGGTAGCCCCAGCGCATGGTCCAGCCGCGTGGCTGGGGATTCCGCTGTGACATGGCAGACATTTCACAGTTCGTATAGAAATTAATAGTAGACAGATGTATCATGATACCTCAAAAAGAAACATGTGTATTACTATTATTTGCAGGACGATTCTGATGGTGTAATCAAATTTTTTAATATCTTTATTAGTTTAAAGTTTAGTATCTGAGAGTAAATAATACAAGTAATACCCAGCAACGGATTTACAAAATATTAACGCTTCATCCGATTTTGTCAATCACCGTGTCTTTAGAAAGCTATTAGTGTAAACCTTAATTGGTGTGAATTACAGGCATGTAACTTAAATAGTACATGAGTTATTGGAGGTCAAAGTGGCCGATACCTATCGATCGCGTTAGGCCATAAGTACTCCACAGTTACACGAAAGAACGGTATCAGCATGCTTATAAATATATTGATTCATCTATGTCTTTGTTAATATCCGATATATGCTACTGATGCAGAAACCGGTCAATTATTTACCGTGTTTTACAAAGCATAGAGAGATTAGGCTCCTGGCCTACCTTTTGCATCTTTTCCTTTGATATATGTTTATTTAATTGTTTATGTATTTAATAATGTGTGTTAGAGCGTGTTTATGGTCCAGCCGTAGGAATTCAAGTAGTTAAATGTAAATCTAGTATTTCGTATGTGCTTAAATATGTGTGTGGGTGCGTTGGTGTGAAGACATGGCGCGAGCGCTCTAACCAATCACAGAGCTCGTGAATGGGGAGACTGGATGGGAGCGTCGTCTCCGGAGAGGACGACGGGCAGTCCTGGGAGGACGGCACTGGAAACGGGGAGTGCTGGACGCGACGGCGGACGCGGAGTCACGGAGAGACTTGGAGAGTGTGGAGTGGTTTGCGCGTGGTCGCGACAGATAGAAATACTTCGGAGTGCCGACTTATGCACTTGTGAGATTTCCGTGGCTTCTACAGTGAAGACGTAGTGTGCGTTTACAAGTGAATATCTCGCGAGCTATTTTGTCATTCATAACTAATTACGTGCAGTAGGAATCTATTGTTTCCCTGTTATTCAACTTATATTTTATTTGATTGCTGGACCATCGACACCAATAAGAGTTTTGCAGATATATACCGCATTCTCAAAAGTACTTCTACTACTGTACTCATCATTTAAAGTCGTTAAGATAGTACCTGCAGCCGGCCGGGTTGGCTGAGCGGTTCTAGGCCCTACAGTCTGGAACCGCGCGACCGCTACGGTCGCAGGTTCGAATCCTGCCTCGGGCATGGATGTGTGTGATGTTCTTAGGTTAGTTAGGTTTAAGTAGTTCTAAGTTCTAGGGGACTGATGACCTCAGAAGTTAAGTCCCATAGTTCTCAGAGCCATTTTAACCATTAGTACCTGCAGATTTTATTTAATTGCAATCTTTCATTTATAAATGTCTATATTACGTTCAAAATTTCCAATTGCCGAGTGCTAGGAACCTTCAACCATTCGATTTATGTGTACTTCCATATTGTATACTGTAGACTCAGCAGTATTTGGCTTGTAATGCGGCAACTACGTATCCCAGCCGCTAGACAACGAAACCAGCCAAAACTTTTAACGATGCAACTTTGAGTCGGAGGGTGCAAAGTAGTTGTTTCGAAATCCCTCACTATGGAAGATGTCATGCGACATCCGCACAGAACCACTGACGAAAAAACGACGTTGAAACAGAAGCAAAAACCATGGTTAGCATCACTGCCTCTTAGATCTCAGAGAACCACGTTCTGTTCCGATCAGGTCGGGTAGTTTCTTTGGCCAGGGACTGAGTGACTGTATTCCCATCATTTCATCTGACCATAATCATCGACACGCAAATCGCTGAAGTTGTGTTAAGTCGAAATAGTGGCACCAGGCAGCCGAACAACTGCAGACGTTTTCTCCCAGCCAATAGTGCCATGCGATCATTTCATTTCACTGCATGTGCGATTTCATTTCTGCTCGTTGAAGACATTGTAAACGTTGACAAGGCACACTGTCAGCCGTGAAGACGGGAGCGGTAAATAGCCAGATAGCGGGGGAGGTGGCGGGCACAAGTGGCGGCCGGCCCTCGAGCCCTCGCCGCGGCCACAAAGGGCGGCGTTCCTTTCGGCCCTGTCAGCGTGTGTGAGTGCGTGGCCCTCGGCCAGATAGCTCCTCCCTCCTCTCCCCTCCACTCACCTCTTCACTTCTACCGCTCGTTCTCCGCTGCTGCGTGACCTGCCGCCGTGCGTTCTACCCTCCACAGCTCTCACTGCGGTTCCTATTTCATGCTACAGCCAACGTCTCTTTCCTTCCCATTAACTTTTATCTGCGTTATCCTCGTCCTACTCTTATCGATCCTTTAGCTGGCTACTGAGAAGACTCCGTACAGCAAGAATACCTCGCGCGTAAAGGAGTCGTATTGGCGGTCTATGTTACACTATTGGAGATTAAAATTGCTACACCTCGAAGATGACGTGCTACAGACGCGAAATTTAACCAACAGGAAGAAGGTGCTGTGATATGCAAATGATTAGCTTTTCAGAGCATTCACACAAGGTTGGCGCCGGTGGCGACACCTACAACGTGCCGACATGAGGAAAGTTTCCAACCGATTTCTCATACACAAACAGCAGCTGAGCGGCGTTGCCTGGTAAAACGTTGTTGTGATGCCTCGTGTAAGCAGAAGAAATGCGTACCATCACGTTTCTGACTTTGATAAAGGTCGGATTGGAGCCTATCGCGATTGCCGTTTATCGTATCGCGACATTGCTGCTCGCATTGGTCGAGATCCAATGACTATTAGCAGAATATGGAATCGGTGGGTTCAGGAGTGTAATACGGAACGCCGTGCTGGATCCCAACGGCCTCGTATCACTAGCAGTCGAGTTGACAGGCATCTTATACGCATGGCTGTAACGGGTCGTGCAGCCATGTCTCGATCCCTGGGTCAACAGATGGGGACGTTTGCAAGACAACAACCATCTGCACGAACAGTTCGATGACGTTTGCAGCAGCATGGACTATCAGCTCGGAGACCGTGGCTGCGGTTACCCTTGACGCTGCATCACAGACGGGAGCGCCTGCGATGGTGTACTCAATGACGAACCTGGGTGCACGAATGGCAAAACGTCATTTTTTAGGATGAATCCAGGTTCTGTTTACAGCATCATGATGGTCGCATCCGTGTCTGCCGACATCGCGGTAAACGCACATTGAAAGCGTGTATTCGTAATCGCCATACTGGCGTATCACCCGGCGTGATGGTATGGGGTGCCATTGGTTACACGTCTCGGTCACCGCTTGTTCGCATTGACGGCACTTTGAACAGTGGACGTTACGTTTCAGATGTGTTACGACCCGTGGCTCTATCCTTCATTCGATCCCTGCGAAACGCTACATTTCAGCAGGATGATGCACGACCGCATGTTGCAGGTCCTGTACGGGCTTTTCTGGATACAGAAAATGTTCGACTGCTGCCCTGGCCAGCACATTCTCCAGATCTCTCACCAATTGAAAACGTTTGGTCAATGGCGGCCGAGCAACTGGCTCGTCAGAATACGGCAGTCACTACTCCTGATGATCGTGTTGAAGCTGCATGGACAGCTGTACCTGTACACGCCATCCAAGCTCTGTTTGACTCAATCAAGGCCGTTATTACGGCCAGAGGTGGTTGTTCTGGGTACTGATTTCTAAGGATCTATGCACCCAAATTGCATGAATATGTAATCACATGTCAGTTCTAGTATAATATATTTGTCCAATGAATACCCGTTTATCATCTGCATTTCTTCTTGGTGTAGCAATTTTAATGGCCAGTAGTGTAGATACCAGTAAACCCCCATTCTTTGAAAAATCGAATTCCCACAGCTTCAAACATCTGATTACCTTACAAATGAGTTAATGTTTCAGTACCTGACTTTATGCATGTAAGTGAGAATAAGTTTGTTGGAAGTCGCTAAACGCTAACGTTACCAAACAGTCGGTGAGTATACTCGTAACATAAGTAATTTGCGCTTCGCTTTAAGAAAAGCTAGTTTTTCACGCTTCTCAATGTTCATGACGGTTTATCCTGCATAGTCCTGAGCTTACATTTTGTGAATGTAAAGTTTCTACTGTTGTCCAATGCAATATTCTTAGGCAAAATAAGATTGAAGTACCGAAAGTAAAAAATTCGTGTGATTTGGAAAAATTTTAGAATATGTTCAGAGTGAATACTATTTATGTTAGAAAGTAAATGAAATATGTGGAATATCCGGAAAATTCAATATTAAACACCTAAAAGCTATGAAAAATAATGTGAAAATATGAGTAGTTTCCAAATGTAGTCCTAGTGCCACATCGAAAACAATATATCGCTATATTGTTGTGATGAAATTAGCAATTACTTATTCATTAATGTAAGGTTTATTACGTATTACAACAGGGTCTAACCGCATTCTAGTCCAAAATTACTAAAAACAAACAGAAATTACTTATATTTTTCGAAGAGACGCTGATACTGTGATGAACACTTTTTAATTATATGGTGTAACCTACTGGGCACACGCAGCGACGGAAAACAAGGGATGAAGTGAAAGCACATGGTGTAAAGTATATGTTACATTTAGCCACAGCAAGTCTGGTTTACTTCCTGAGCTAGAAAAAAAAAATTTTCGACGTAGCACATATGTTACATAGGGAATGAAGAGGTTATTCTTGAACTATGTGTAAGACAATCATACAATTTTTCGGGTATATTCAGTGGCATCTGTGGATATCACATGCAAAATGTGTGTGAGTAGAGTTAGTAATAAAGAAGCAATAAATTAGAATTTCATGCCTGACGCGAGAGATTTGTTACATGTGCAGTGAAAATATAGTAAACGATAAACTTTTTCCCTTTCATGATGTTGTAGAGGGCGCCAGTGAGGAAAGTTCCGCAAAAGTTCGAAATTATATGCAAAACTTGTTGCAAGTCACTATGTGCTCTTTATCAAACACTGGATGACTGTAACTCAGGTATTTGCCACAGTGATTTACTTTGCTTCAAGAGATATACACAGTTTCTAACATTAATACGTATGTTATTGTGTTAAAGCACTAACATATTATAGCTTCTAATGAATAGATTACGATACGATTTTAAATTTCGAAATTCGGTCAAATATTTTTGTGCAAATTATTGAAAATTAAGTTTTGTTGTCCCTGGAAGCCGTTAGCAAGGCAACCTGCAACTGGAGTTCCAGACCATGAACCATGAACCGGAACGTCCATTTTATAATATAGATTATATACAACCACTCATTTCTTTTTAATTTGGTAAGTTTTGTTGTGCCACTAACCATTTTTCAGGCCACTGCAGGCTCACCATCAGACAGAGATGTTACAGTAACATTGTTTTCTGTAGCCTGTGCAGGATCGTCGTGCTGGCAAAAAAATAACAGACGTTTGGGCATAAACCAACGAGAAAAAGGATCAAGAACGGACTGTTGAAATGGTTGTGGTATAACTCTATTAAGTACGGTACACAACATACGAGGACGTGCTGAAAAGTAATGGCTCCGAATTTTTTATTCTGCTTTCATTTTCGGTTGAGGTATTCCATGTTATGCATATTATTCGGTAGACTTCTCTGCTTCGTTGACGTGAGTTCCAATCCTCATGCGTCGAGACAGCTTCGGATTGTAGCGTGTAACATGGTGGCCTGTAACGTAACAATGCCGGTGCGGGAGAAACAGCGTGCTGTCATCGAGTTTCTAACAGCAGAAAAGGTGCCACACGCGGAGTTCCTCCTTCAGCACGACAATGTCAGACCACACACGAGGGCTGCGACGTCTATGACAGTCTAAAGCCTACTGTTCACTGTCATCGATCATCCTCCACACAGTCCCGCCTTGATCCGATTTTCATCTTTTTACAAAACTTAAAGCACACTTTCGAGGACTTCACTTTGATGGGGAAGAAGCGGTGCAAGCAGGTGAGGATGTGGCTCCAAAAAGTCAAACTTTCTACAGTGAAGGTATCAAAAAACTGGTCTCTCGCTGGAAAAAATGCGATCGTCGCCAAGCTGACTATGTTGAGAAATAAATATGTATACATGAAAAAATAAATATGTTGAGAGGCACCCACATGCCTTGCTCATACTGTGGCATCAAGCAGTCAGGCCTGCAAGATGAGTGGTCTGCCAAGCGAGTGGATTCATTCTTATTTATCGAGTAACATGAACTCTAGTACTCACACTTAAGTTACAAGTTATCCTCCTATATGATTAATACGCAACAGAAACACACATCTGACTATCAGTGATTTACAGAACTCTGACTTTTAACTACGCACTGGCAATACCACATTTTCTTTTTGTCTTTTATTTAACGGCTTTTATCAACACGTGGCCACCGCACTGAATATGAATGGCGCACACATTATAAATTCGGGACATCATGACAACATACAATTCGAAGGAAAAATCCACCAATCTTTTTCTTTTCACTATCTTATTTATTCCGATAAATTCTATAACCTAAGCACACAAATTCTATAACCTACAACAATAAAACATGAGAAATTCCGCCCAGTGGGCATGGCTTTACATTGCCGAATCTCTATATTATGGTCTCGTAATTATTTAACGCTACAGTGCACTTTCTGGATAGGATGGTGGATCTTTTATTATATCTCACACTTCGACTCTCACAATCATCATCACGAAACTATCCTCCAGACCGAGCAGTACAGAAGGAACAAGCATAACCCACTAATCTTTTGAAACTACCTTGCTACTCTCCCATGCAAACCACACATACCCAAATTACATGACATACATCACACTACAATATGAAATACAAAACACTAAATAGTCACAACACTATCACTTTCAGCTTTCCCACTTCAATTAATATTTATCCCAGTTTCACACGACACTGCCCCACTTCGTAATTCTACTTTCCTACTATGAACTCTGGAGATATATGCACGTCTTCCTGTGCAATGCAAGCCAAGTGGCGTTGCTGGATAGACGGCCGACTCACCTTGCTTTTCTCTCAGAGTTTGAATCTAGCGTCACACAGAACCATATCATGCAAAGTAATATTAAGAACGTATTCATCACACACGCGAGTCCTTCTCTTTATCTTTTGTTGCATACACAGTTTGAGACTCACACAGTACTCACCACGTGGAAGTACTCGTCTCTAATTTCAAGTCCTGCACATGCCATTTCTTAAATATTTCAACTTATGGTACAAACGCTGTTTCTTAAATATTTCAACTTATTGTACACACGCTAGTAATTCAGCTTAACTTAATCACACGGAAGTATTTCAACTTATTGCTACACGTGGTTTCATTGTGACCGTTGGTCACTTCCGAAGATTACTACAATCCCATTAATATTACCTGCCTGACACTTAATTCTCCCCACAAAAGTTCCTGAAATAGAGAAATTATTACTTCAAACTACTCTTAAATATTCCACATGCATACCATGTCTCCACTCTTTCGTCATTACGGAGCACAACTAAAACAGGTCTTAACAGCACAAGATCCAGCGGCAGAGTGCTGAAACATGGCCGTTCTGTAGGTCATCTCGCACCTCTGTCGAGGTGGGGGGAAAACCATGCTACCGTATTGGTCAGCCACATTTCAGGCGCTCAAAGCTCAGGTAAATTTCATCTCTTTGGTCCCACCAAAGGTGGCCAAAGGATCGACTCAAAGATGATCATATATTCACATTCACTATCTGCGGCTAGCAGACGACCATACATTCATTCATTTCACAGATCTCACCAAACTGGATGTAGGGATTTACTTTGTGGGAGTGCACATGTGATCAATTAAATAGATAAATTGTCATTCTTTCCCACACTGGTATCCGGCTTCGCTGTATTAATTGAAATTCAGTTATTTTACAAAAAAATGTGTTGTTCTGACAAAAATAATGAAGTATGTTGTACCTATTTTCAATGTCGGGCGGTACTGTAACCTTTCACCACCAGCTACCCATGCAGAAAAAAATGGCACGGTACTATCCTTGCAATGCGAGGGTAGTTCCGAACATTTTTTTTTATAAGAAAGCTGTATTAGAACAAACGTAGCAAGTCATCAAAATAACCAGGAGGAGACCTTAGCCCCTGGTGACCTCAAATAGACGACCAAATGCTGTTACTTTACCAAATTATTGACACAGTTGTTGCATTATTGTACTCTCCACAATCCGGAGTAACGTACACATACATATTTACAACAATTCAAATGACAAATAAAACATCACATCATAGAAATAAAAAATAATGGTGTGATAAAAATTGGCTTAGCTACCGGGATCTCCGTTATTTTTAGGAGTAATCCAAACTTCAATAATTCTAAAACAAATACAAAAAATACTAATTGTACTCATGAAATTTTAAATAGCTCACCGTCCAAACACAGAACAAGTAATCTGACATTTATAAATTGCGTTGTAATAATCTTTACACGGCAATGTCTAAATACAAAACAAAATCAACAAAAGAAAAACATTTCGTACACTAGTTTCACGTAGAAGTCAGGCTCCATATCAATACACGCAATAAATAGTTAGCAATAAGTGCTTGAATCCACCAGTAGCTCTCGTATCTTACTCTACTGCTCATTTCTCTGTTGTCACACATTTAGACGACAAGAACTTGCATTTCGACTAGCCTTCGTTACACTTTAATGTGAAATATCAGCATTGTGATAATGAAAATAAGTGGCTTCAGTCAACACACCAACAAGATTATTACTGTCCACGACATCAAAATGCATCAATTAATTCCGATATTTGTTGTGCAATGCAAACTCTTCTCCCCTGTGACAACCTTACTGATAAATGCTACAAGAGCCGCTACGTTAGTATTACGCCACTGGCTAATAATTAAAGCATCATTGTACCAAATATTCTAATAAACATGCTACATGAACTTGATAACCCAGAACAAACAAACAACAAAAAAACACTAACTATTCTAAACACAAATGTTAATGAAATACAATTACACTTGCTGTCCCTTCAGGAATGAAACATATAAAAAAATTTACACAATTACAAGTACAAATACATTATTCCCTATCTTGCAAGTCACACGGAATCATTTCATTCTGTGATTTTCTTGGGGTCTAAAAAGTTGCTGACAGGTTCCCTAGAAACACTGTGTCAAAGCTCTCCCATGGTTACCCAGACGAAAGTCTTTAAGTCACTCAAATTGGCATTTTGAACACGCACTGAACAGTAAACTGTATCTCACATTAAACACAAATGTCATAGTCACTCTCAGCGTACCATCCACACGAATCTGGTCGTCCAGAAATGGCCCTACAACTACTATTACCCACGGTTCTGTCCTTTCAGTTCATGGTGTAATTAAAAGTCGTAAGTTCCAACAAACAGCACTTATTCCCGCACCATTTCAAGAAATGTCTCCTACTACAGATGCAAATGTCAATATCCCACTCTACTTTCTTGCGTTCATACAATAATTAGTCACCAAACGACAACTGTCCTCTTCAAGTATATCAAGCGTCCCACATGCAATTCACAAAGCACACTTAACAAGTCACTGCCAAAAGTTTATGGATCCCACCGTTCAGTGGTCAAAACAAAACAAAACGATCGTCCTGTCTGCTAAAGGCAAATCTTTAACACCACTCACAACATGGAAACACCAGTCCTTCACTTTCCACCTTATGGAGACATAGCGAGCAGTCATCTTGTTTCACAGCTCCACAGTCCAGTACTAGTTAATAGTTGCTGGTAACAAATGCCCGCCGGACTCTGCGTCGCGTCGTTAATTCTGCCGTGGCGCCGCCGTGCGACCCGTTGAGCCGCAGAAACCACCCGCTGTTGCCTCCGCGGGATACTTTCCCCCGTCATAAGGGTGGCGGAACTTATGAATGGCCAGTGGTATGTGCGTGTCACCCCAGGCCATTGACCTGCTGTAGCGGGTGCGTGGAGTGTACCCCGACCAGCAGTGGAGTGGGGAGCGCACCGGCTCTGTTGCCGACGTCTGCTTGGCTTATGTGGTATGGGCGCGTTCGGTGTAGCCCTCAGTGCTACGACACCCAATCAGTCAGACCCTTCCGTGCATCTCGCAACATTACAGACAAAAGGATATTCTTACAGTATTTAAATACTCATTGATTACATGTATGATCTATTAGATACATTGGTAATAAAAGAATCTTTGTTCTAAAAACATAAAATCATACCCCCTAGTTTTCTACACATACAACATCAACATTTATCCCTTTTCTATATACAGCCCACACTTGTGCTATTGATTGTACCTATCGTCCCTCATACAAAACATGAAAGTGTAAAAAAAAAACAAAAGGAATAATAAGAAATCTATACTGCTCATAGTTACAATATCAAATAGTAGGCTACTCTAACATCCTATCACAGAGAAAATATTAGAAACTGTTTATTCTAAAACTACAATATACAGTGGACCTTTGTGCTTGTGACAGACTGAAATTAATACCCCTTGAAAGTGTTCTAACAAAAAAATAAGAAATAATCTACGCAGCTCACAACTACCTACCACATGTTATTAACTAGTAAACTACTTTAACATCCTAACACAATAAACATTTTAGAAACTGATGACCCTAAATCTACAACATACAATGCACCTTTGTTCTTGTGGCAGACTGAAATTAATATCTCTTTATATATTTTACCTTTTTATTATATATAACAACATTTCTAGGACATGTATGTACCACCCACATGATGTCAGATCCTGACCTGCCATCGAGGTTCATCCAAATCAAACAATAACACAATAATGTTTTAGTTATGGATCGGTAGCATCCCCTTTACAGGAGTGTGCGCATTGATCACACTACTCTACGACTCTCACTCACCAGACATCACATTTTCCTTCTCATTCAATCCATTAATACACTAACAGAATAGGTCTAGAAGTCAGCTAACCTTAACACCACCACACTCACGACAACATACCATACCTTTGCTCCCTTATACTCAACCACATAACACATGAAGCTGTTTCGGAGATAGCTTTCCAGTCTCCGAATTCGTCCTTTCACTCTGGCACCTCTCTCCATCGGCTTACCTCTGCATTCACTTTACCGATTATTCATCCAGCTAAATATCAACTTAGAATTGCGACATTTCATCTAAGAACAAAAAATACACAAATTATTCATCCTGCAAAATACCTGTACACATTCTTGGTACTGTTTTGATTAGTAATACTGGTACCAGGCTTCAACAACAACAACAAAATTATTTTTGCCAAATTGCAAATCTTATGGTAAGAATTAGATTTACACTTATATTACATCCTACGTCAGTATTCCACAACGTTCACCATCTGGATCTCATACTCCCTTTATGTCCTTTCACATTGTGCAGTTGTCCTCATCTCTTCATTCGTATTTCGGCTCTCCGTCCGTCCATTACTCCATCATTTCCTGGTCTTCCTTCGCCATTGGCATCAATCTCTATTGCAGCATACACAGGCCTCTCTGTAACATACATCTAAGACATCACCACATTATTAATTCTACTCACCTTTATTTACCACTGTTTCATCACGTCAAATCTCTCTTTATTAATCACACTGCTTCACGTCGCTTCTCTCGTTAAATATCACCTTTATCCACTACTATTTATCACGTCGCTTCTCTATCTACCATCTTTATCCACTCATTAATCATCACGTCGTTTCTGCTTGATCCTAATTCATATGACAAAAAATACGTACATACACCACTCTGTCGACTCCTGTTCATGACTCATTCGACCAGTCTATTCGGTCATACTTCCTGACATCCCGCCTGAAAATTCTTTTGTTCGATTTGCCCCCACACAACGTTACACCCCACAAATAAATACACTGACTATCTACCATAAATTGCCTACTTTCGATCTATCCTTAACTTTTCCATAATTTGATGTTAGAAATGTGATGAAGCCCACGAGATTGTTTTCCCTTGATCGTCTCAATCAGTACAGCATTTTCCTGGACAATCCGCCTCACTCTGATTGGTCCACTATACACAGCAAAGAATTTGCTAGTTAGGAATCTGTGCTTACATGAAAATTAAATGTGTGCAGAGAATATACAAGCTGGGAGAAATGGGCAGCCCAAGTGTTAGAAACTTAGGTGCTAGTGGCCTCTTTCCCTAACACCAGATTTCGAACAACCATACGCAGCACTTTATTATAACTGTCACTATGACAATGACATACTACCGATCAGATGGCAGCTAATCTAAAAACTTCGGTCACAATGTTGACTTTTTACATTATGTGTTAAGTACCTGCAATAGTCAAATTGCACTAATTATACTGGACTCATTGGCATTATTACATAATATTTTTAACAACTGTTTTTTTTTGAGGAAACAGTCCTTTTACTTTAGTGTTCGAAATAAAAATTTGCAAATTTTGCTCTGAGAGACCAGCCTAACAGATGCCATTACTGGTGTTTTATTCTCTGATCAGAAGTATGGTATTTGCATTCCTACATATAAGTAGAGTATGTCTGTTACATAGACAATTTTCAGTGCCAGCTGCATGTGTTTTAAGGCAAGATGCTAAGAGCTGATATGTTGGATTAGTTTCTCCTATCCCTCAATCCATTACGACAAGAAAGAAATGCCAGGATTCCATGCTCTCCTGCCATTCTGATAGTTTCTGCCGTTCCTATCCTCGACACTATCTGACCCATGAGTCGTGTCTCCGTTCACGATATTGCTCTCATTACCCAATTCTTGTAACAAGTGCTGAAATGACGCAGAATCGTCTAAGCCTCTGCCTGCTATCGCTATATCTCTGTGCAATGTCACTGGCAACTTCGTTATACTGATCCTAATGAACTCCCCAGGTTCGTATGGCACATCCAAATACCTATTTCGTCTCAGCATTTCCTGATAGCACGACACTGGATCTCTTATACCACCTTCGTTACAATTTGGCATCATTAATATGCTTTGCTTAACCTGGTCCTGCTTACTTTTCGACCAGAATTCATTTAAATAGCTGCTACAGTCTTTAATAACTTCCTACATTTTCGCTCTAGCCTCGTCCCTCAAATGATTACACACAAACTTCATTTTGAGGAGCGGTCCCCACGATGAAGGTAATGAATCTTGAAATTGAGACAGCCTTGGACTATACCCAGTTGGGTTTGCCACCTGTTTTATCCGACACAACCGTTCTTCTGACCCTCTGAATTCGTCTTCCTCTTTCTGCCTATTTTCGCTTTTTGAGTTTATCTCACTCTCCCTCTGCAATCTACCTGGTGGTGTGTCACTTTCGCTACTGCACACTAATTGCAACTGTGCTAGTTCTTCACTATGTTTCCTACTTATTTCTAATTGCGCCTCTTTAAGCTGTAATAGCGATTGTATCTCCCCCTGGTTGGCATAAACCTCTCCCTGCGTACTGTCAGAGCCTGTTTCGCCTCTTATACTGATCTTTTCTACCTCTGCACTAATCGTATTCATTCTGACCACTACTTCTTTGATTCGCTCGTCCGGCAACACGTCCCTACGTTCAGTAGTATCACTCTCTATTGCAAATATTCGTACCTCCAAATTATTAGCTTTTTCTTTCACGGTGTCACATACTTGCTTCAACACACCCAGATTCTTCTCCCCCTCATCTAACCGATTATTAACTGCGGGCAGACGCTCATTGATAACTGTGTGTAGCTTCCTCATTGGCTCTTTATTTCCCTTATCCATTGCCTCCAGTCTTTCCTTATTTGCTTCCAATCTTTCCTTAGTATCTCTACTCATCGCTTCTAATCTTTCCTTATTATCTTTATTCATCGCTTCCAATCTTTCCTTATTATCTCTATCCATCCTCTGTAAAAACTGCAATAGCACATTGTCATTTGCTACTTTCGGTGCGCTCGCCTCATTCGCCTGGGAAACCGTAGCTTCGCTAAGGGTAGCTGCACTTCCACTGCATACCAGACCTAGTCCCGGCTCGCCTGCGTCGTCGGGAAAAGCCCCCGATTGTGAACAAAGCCCGCCGCATAAAGAATCACCTAGCCGCGGTCTGCTGAACAATTCAGCCCCTTCCGAGTGTGTCGTTCTCGATCCATGGTCAACAGCTACTTCCTGCTGCACTGCTACGTTCACGCCAGAATCGCTATTCTCCATGGTGACTACACTTTTCGACTGCGACCTAGTTACTACGGACATTACGCAAGAAAAAATTATACAACGATCTTCCAGCCTTGGACGATATAGCAATTAATTACATAAAAAAATAAAAGATCCTCACCAATCCAGAAAGAAATTGCAAACAAAAAAAAATTTACTTCTTAGCTCTATCACAATACATTCCATAAAAAAAATAAAAAAATCTTAACAGTGAACGCTAACAGAAAATTTCCTGGCAAAATATATCCTGGCAGGGTCGAAATTATGAGAGGCACCCACATGCCTTGCTCATACTGTGGCATGAAGCAGTCAGGCCTGCAAGATGAGTGGTCTGCCAAGCGAGTGGATTCATTCTTATTTATCGAGTAACATGAACCCTAGTACTCACACTTAAGTTACAAGTTATCCTCCTATATGATTAATACGCAACAGAAACACACATCTGACTATCAGTGATTTACAGAACTCTGACTGTTCACTACGCACTAGCAATACCACATTTTCTTTTTGTCTTCTATTTAACGGCTTTTATCAACACATGGCCACCGCACTGAATATGAATGGCGCACACATTATAAATTCGGGACATCATGACAACATACAATTCGAAGGAAAAATCCACCAATCTTTTTCTTTTCACTATCTTATTTATTCCGATAAATTCTATAACCTAAGCACACAAATTCTATAACCTACAACAATAAAACATGAGAAATTCCGCCCAGTGGGCATGGCTTTACATTGCCGAATCTCTATATTATGGTCTCGTAATTATTTAACGCTACAGTGCACTTTCTGGATAGGATGGTGGATCTTTTATTATATCTCACACTTCGACTCTCACAATCATCATCACGAAACTATCCTCCAGACCGAGCAGTACAGAAGGAACAAGCATAACCCACTAATCTTTTGAAACTACCTTGCTACTCTCCCATGCAAACCACACATACCCAAATTACATGACATACATCACACTACAATATGAAATACAAAACACTAAATAGTCACAACACTATCACTTTCAGCTTTCCCACTTCAATTAATATTTATCCCAGTTTCACACGACACTGCCCCACTTCGTAATTCTACTTTCCTACTATGAACTCTGGAGATATATGCACGTCTTCCTGTGCAATGCAAGCCAAGTGGCGTTGCTGGATAGACGGCCGACTCACCTTGCTTTTCTCTCAGAGTTTGAATCTAGCGTCACACAGAACCATATCATGCAAAGTAATATTAAGAACGTATTCATCACACACGCGAGTCCTTCTCTTTATCTTTTGTTGCATACACAGTTTGAGACTCACACAGTACTCACCACGTGGAAGTACTCGTCTCTAATTTCAAGTCCTGCACATGCCATTTCTTAAATATTTCAACTTATGGTACAAACGCTGTTTCTTAAATATTTCAACTTATTGTACACACGCTAGTAATTCAGCTTAACTTAATCACACGGAAGTATTTCAACTTATTGCTACACGTGGTTTCATTGTGACCGTTGGTCACTTCCGAAGATTACTACAATCCCATTAATATTACCTGCCTGACACTTAATTCTCCCCACAAAAGTTCCTGAAATAGAGAAATTATTACTTCAAACTACTCTTAAATATTCCACATGCATACCATGTCTCCACTCTTTCGTCATTACGGAGCACAACTAAAACAGGTCTTAACAGCACAAGATCCAGCGGCAGAGTGCTGAAACATGGCCGTTCTGTAGGTCATCTCGCACCTCTGTCGAGGTGGGGGGAAAACCATGCTACCGTATTGGTCAGCCACATTTCAGGCGCTCAAAGCTCAGGTAAATTTCATCTCTTTGGTCCCACCAAAGGTGGCCAAAGGATCGACTCAAAGATGATCATATATTCACATTCACTATCTGCGGTTAGCAGACGACCATACATTCATTCATTTCACAGATCTCACCAAACTGGATGTAGGGATTTACTTTGTGGGAGTGCACATGTGATCAATTAAATAGATAAATTGTCATTCTTTCCCACACTGGTATCCGGCTTCGCTGTATTAATTGAAATTCAGTTATTTTACAAAAAAATGTGTTGTTCTGACAAAAATAATGAAGTATGTTGTACCTATTTTCAATGTCGGGCGGTACTGTACCCTTTCAATGTAAAATGCTAATTAACTTTGCCCTATTTAAAAAGCTTCGCAAGTTTTCACATAAAAAATTCCGAGGCATTACTTTTCAGCACTCATTTGTATGTGCGAATATGCCAGTAAAGAGAATGAGAAACTTCGTAGTTTGAACATTATTTGAAGAATGAACATATTGCCTTAGAGGAAGGTCCTGCCCATATAAATCAAATGGTAGAAAATAGATGAGAATACAGTTCAAAAACTACATAGTGTTTACAGACTTTTATAATAGAAATAAGTCAAAAGTCAAGATCGCTTAAATACTTTTTACTGGATAATCGGCTTCAGCACACTAAAGGTGCCATTATCGGATCTGAATGTAGATTAACATTTATAAACCATTTGGATATAACGATACATGTGGCAGTCCAGCTGATATAAAGTCATTGTCACAATAATTGTTTTTTAATTTTTGGGGCAATGATTTTATATCAGCTGGTCTGCCACATTTGACAGTGTCGTCGATTATCGAACAGAAGCAGTGCCAAACTGAGTGTGGCGACTGAACTATCAAAGAAGTAAACGATGGCCAGTAGGTGGCGCTAGCATTGACCAATGAAAGAATGTCAAAGAGTAACTTTACAAGCTTCTCTACAGTGCGATTAAGTACATGTCAGCAACTCGTGAACAAATTTGGCAAAACCATTTTTGCTACTTTTATAGAAGAGAAAGACATACGAACAGCATGCAAAGCGCGTCGTTAGGTAACATCGTAAGAAACGTTGCTGAGGTAGCCTTTAACCAACAATCAAAAAGGAAAAGAACTGTAAACAATAACTGGTGTGATAAAATACAAACATAAAACCAACATAGTCTGCCGCGTAACGCTTAATAAATAATTGTGCGATCAACAATTTTCTATATTTCAAAGTTGTTTCACAGTTTGTTCTGTGAGCACCAGAGACGTCGACGAGATGCTGTCCAGCGCCTGATTGGAACTGTTTCTCTCTTTTTTTTTCAGCTTAAATCGGTTCCGCATTAATGCATTAGAATATCTATAAGTTTTCGCTGCCATACGGTAATTACAACCCTCACTGGACATGTGTGAGTACCTGAATTTTAACTATAATCACCAACTATGTGTAGTTCCGAATTTTATGAAATCAAAGATTTTGATGTAGGTGTAGCTATCCAAAGAATCTAGCAGCTATTTAAGATCTTGAATACCCAATTTATCTTTGTACCTGATGATGACCTAACAGCCGAAAACGGGTTTCTTGTATACAAGAATTTTTTCTTTTTTTCCTAGAAGGCGCGATCAGTCGCTAAATGGAAACCACAGTAAAAAATCAGAAATGTTTTATTTGCACCAGGTAACTACAGCTTCGAGCTACTTCTTTACACAGTCGCCATTCCGGTGCAGACGTTTGTTGTAGAGTGGTACCAACTTTCTAATAACCTCGTCGCGGAAGGCAGTCGCCTGTGCTTTCAGCCAATTCTCTGCGCTGGTCTGCAGTTCATTGTCTGTGCCAAAACGGTCGGGACCGAATCACTCAACACAGAAATTCTGAACCGACAATTTTTAGAAATAGCCTGACCCATTCGCTGAACAAGGTCGTCAACTGATCCTCGTTCCTTCCCTGACTACTGTATTATCAGCGTCTGTAACTCTTCTTCAAAGTTTCTGCTCAATTGTCGCATTTTCCTGTCATGCATGAGAGTTGAGTTATGTGGTCTGCATGAAATCAGGCGGAACTCCTCCACACAAACAAATCGAATGACACCATGCACTTCACAACTGGTGGGAGATCGTTCGTCTAGGCATCTTTACATACTCGCTCTGCCCTCACAACTGAGAAGTGTAAGCTGACGCAATCGACAATTATACTACACACGCTTCACAACATATCTTAGCAAAGTGCATCGGACTTTCACTGTAGTTATAATTTCGTGACCTGTAGAACCTTGAAAAAAAAATAGAAATCGTAATAATTATTGCAGAATATTACACAAGCGTCGTATGTTTTTCGTTTACAGAAAAAATAATGACTACAAAATAAAATGTACTTCTACTGTCGGTCCCTTCTTCCGCTTCAGGATATGGATGGGAAAAATCGACACCTGTATTTTAGTTGTGAATAACCGGTATTTTTCGGTATTTGTTTGGTCTCGGTTATGACACGCGGTTTTATTCCTTACTGATAACTTAGTAAAAAAACGAAATATCAATTATCAATAGCAGCAGTGATAAATTTGTTGCATTTTCAAATAAGCCTATTTTACAAAAGGAGTAATTTTTAAACGTAAAATTGGCACTGGTTTGGAATATTCCGTTGTTATAAAAAATGGGGAAAGCTATCAGTCCTTTTTTAATAACAATGCCGACAGAAACGAGCAACAAATACACGGCATAAGAATTGGTACAATATTGCTGAGGCAACAATGGCCGTTTTGCTGTGTGTCGTGGTTCAAGGTAAGCGTGTACGCGTAGCGTGCAAGACTCCCCCCCCCCCCCCCCCCACACCTCCTCTATAAGGCAGTTTCTCGCTGTCGTCACCTGATGACCGTTTCATTGCGGAATGGCACCAACCCTAGCGTGGAAGTACTTTCATAAAGTGACGTAGCAATGAAGTACAATACTTAATTTCCTTTTAAAGACCAGAGATTTGCTTGACATTTCTGTGAAATGATAAGAGGAAGAAAGTTATGGTAAGAGTAATAAATTAAAAGCTTAACCACACGTCAGTCATAGTATACAACAAAAGTAGAAAGTAATTGATGAACGGGATGTGAACACATACTATGCCTTTATCTGCTTGTAGCCCTTGAAAACGGACAAATGATTGCGAAAACAGAGTTATTTAACCTCAGTTTTCGCCTCTTAGCACTGACTGCTCGTAATGCCCAAATGGTGTTTGATCCCCGATTACAACATGATTCTTGACGAGACTTTCAAAAAGTTAGAATCGGTTTGAGAGGACTGGTGACTTTTTGTAGAATTTGATCACATCATTTTTTGATAAAAGTAGTGAATGGTGGGCGGACCAAGTTTCCTTTTATTTGTCTACTTAATTTAATATTTTGATTCTATAGGCCGCGCGGGATTAGCCGAGCGGTCTGAGGCGCTGCAGTCATGGACTGTGCGGCTGGTCCCGGCGGAGGTTCGAGTCCTCCCTCGGGCATGGTTGTGTGTGTTCGTCCTTAGGCTAATTTAGGTTAAGTAGTGTGTAAGCTTAGGGACTGATGACCTTAGCAGTTAAGTCCCATAGGATTTCACACACATTTGAACTTTTTTTTTTTTTGTTCTATATATCATGGAACTGAGAGAGTTAAAATTTTTCAATATTTGTTCGATTTCTACGTTTACTAGAGGAAATAACGAATAAAAAATCGAAAATCTATTATTCAGAAACAGGTAATTTTGAACGGTTTTAACATTCAGGTGAAACGGGGGAGGATAAAAACCTATATAACCGAAAACCGGTTGTTTTAATGAAAACTTTCATCCCTGTTTCAGAACTTTGAGATGTTGAAGTCAGAATCAAATTAATATGGGATCGATTCCATCCATCAGCTGAAGCAAGTCGTAGACATTTTGTTTGTGTATGTGTGTGTGTGTATGTGTTTTGAGGGAAGAGGCCTTTATGAGACGTCTATGTGCCTGGACGCCCGGTTTTCACCGTGTAGTCACAGAGCCACGTTCGTGGTGCGACAATCGAAGGCCTTAAACCAATTTGTATCGTAGAACGAAATCTTGCTCTGAGCTCTGAGTGTGCACATATTTTTCATAGCCGGACGCGGGGAGAAGCATGTCGCCGGCACTCGTCCTGAAAGACACACCGCCCTTCGCCAGTACAGCGGAGACGACAATAAAGCCGTAATTACGTCGTCAGTGCGTGGCGCCGCCCGAAGGGACGCGGCCCCCTCCAGCCGCGGCTGGGGCCGGCTGGCCGGCCTCGCCTGCGTGGCACGCACGGCGGTCGCCCGACACCCGCATCTGCATGTGCCGGCGCAGCGACGTTAATTAAATTCCGCGTCCGTCTACCTCCGCAGTTTCCAAATTAAACGCTCCAGACGGTTGGCGCCGCCGCCGCCGCACTTTGTGCTATTACTCCCGCCGGCCGCTAAGCCGACTAATAAAACGACCCTACGGCGTCTGCTCCCTGAGTTACCACCTGCCCACCTCCCCCACCAGCTCCGCCCTCCCCGAGACGCCGACTGCCGGCGATATTTCACAGGCTCGCCACCCCCTTTCCAAGCGATCCCCGCCCTGCCGGCTAGCTTAGCTCCTTCAACACGCCGCTCCGACAAACCAAAGCCATTGCAGTGTTCGTTCCAGAGGCTGCGTGGTGTACAACCGGCAAGATAAATCCGTAGCACTGAACGCTGAGCACTTGTATTGCAACACGTCCTACCAGAACGGCGCATGTTTGCTCGTTTCTGTGTCTGCTACGGACGGCAGAGAAAGACGTTCCCTCCAGCCTGTAGGCAATGGGCTTTTCTTCTTTGTAGAAGACAAGAAGTTTTTGTAGAAGTCAGCGACACTGATACATTTTTAATTCTTTCTCTGAAATTAATACACTACTGGCCATTAAAATTGCTACACCAAGAACAAATGCCAATGATAAACGGGTATTCATTGCAGAAATAGATTATACTGTAACTGACATGTGTTTATATTTTCACGCAATTTGGGTGCATAGATCCTGCGAAATCAGTACCCAGAACAACCACGCCTGGCCGTAATAACGGCCTTGATACGCCTGGGCATTGAGTCAAACAGAGCTTGGATGGCGTGTACAGGTACAGCTGCCCATGCAGCTTCAACACGATCATCAGGAGTAGTGACTGCCGTATTGTGATGAGCCAGTTTCTCGGCCACCATTGACCAAACGTTTTCAATTGGTGAGAGATCTGGAGAATGTGCTGGCCAGGGCAGCAGTCGAACATTTTCGGTATCCAGAAAGGCCCGTACAGGACCTGCAACATGCGGTCGTGCATTATCCTGCTGAAATGTAGAGTTTCGCAGGGATCGAATGAAGGGTAGAGCCACGGGTCGTAACACATCTGAAATGTAACGTCCACTGTTCAAACTGCCGTCAGTGCGAACAAGAGGTCACCGAGACGTGTAACCAATAGCGCCCCATACCATCACACTGGGTGATACGCCCGTATGGCGATGACGAATACACGCTTCCAATGTGCGTTCACCGCGATGTCGCCAAACACGGATGCGACCATCATGATGCTGTAAACAGAACCTGGATTCATCCTAAAAAATGACGTTTTGCCATTCGTGCACCCAGGTTCGTCATTGAGTACACCATCGCAGGCGCTCCTGTCTGTGATGCAGCGTCAAGGGTAACCGCAGCCATGATCTCCGATCTGATAGTCCATGCTGCTGCAAACGTCGTCGAACTGTTCGTGCAGATGGTTGTTGTCTTGCAAACGTCCCCATCTGTTGACTCAGGGATCGAGACGTGGCTGCACGACCCGTTACAGCCATCCGGATAAGATGCCTGCCATCTCGACTGCTAGTGATACGAGGCCGTTGAGATCCAGCACGGCGTTCCGTATTACCCTCCTGAACCCACCGAGTTCATATTCTGCTAACAGTCATTGGACTCGACCAACGCGATCAGCAATGTCGCGATACGATAAACCGCAATCGCGTTAGGCTACAATCCGACCTTTATCAAAGTCGGAAATGTGATGGTACGCATTTCTCCTCCTTACACGAGGCATCACAACAACGTTTCACCAGGCAACGCCGGTCAACTGCTGTTTGTGTATGAGAAATCTGTTGGAAACTTTCCTCATGTCGGCACGTTGTAGGTGTCGCCACCGGCGCCAGCCTTGTATTAATGATCTGAAAAACTAATCATTTGGATATGTCATCTTCGTGGTGTAGCAATTTTAATGGCCAGCAGTGTATTTCACCACCTGCTCTACTACGTCACATTTAACATCTTTCTATATTGCTTTTGTATTTTACACTGAAGTGCCAAGGAATCCGGTATAGGCATGCGTATTCGAATACAGAGATATTTAAACAGGCAGAATAAGGCGCTGCGGTCGACCACGCCTATATAAGACAACAAGTGTCTGGCACAGTTGTTAGATCGGTTACTGCTGCTATAATGGCAGGTTACCAAAATTTAAGTGCGTTTGAACGTGTTGCTATAGTCGGCGCACGAGCAATGGGACACAGCATCTCCGAGGTAGCGATGAAGTGAGGATTTTCCCGTACGACCATTTCACGAGTGTACCGTGAATATCAGGTATCCGGTAAAACATGAAATCTCCGATATCGCTGCGACTGAAAAAAGATCCTTCACGAACGGGATCAACGACGACTGAAGAGAATTCTTCCACGCGACAGAAGTGCAACCCTTCCGCAAATTGCTGCAGATTTCAGTGCTGGGCCACCAACAAGTGTCAGCGTGCAAACCAATCAGCGGAACATCATTGATATGGGCTTTCGGAGCCGAAGGCCCACTCGTGTACCCTTGATGACGGCACGACACGAAACTTTACTCCTCGCCTATTCCCGTCAACACCGACATTGGACTGTTGATGATTAGAAACATCTTACCTGGTCGGACGAGTCTTATTTCAAATTGCATCGAGCGGATGGGCACTGCATGTCAGCAGGAAACTGTTCAGGCTGGTGGAAGCCCTCTGATTGAGTTGGACGTGTGCAGTTGGAGTGATATGGGACCCCTGATACGTCTAGATACGACTCTGACAGGTGACACGTACGTAAGCATTCTGTCTGATCACCTGCATCCAGTCATATCCATTTTGCATTCCGACGGACTAGGGCAATCCCAACCGGACAATGCGACTCCCCCATACGTCCAGAATTGCTACAGAGTGATTCCAGGAACAGTCTTCTGAATTTAAATCTTCCGCTGGCCACCAAACTCCCCAGACATGAACATTATTGAGCATATCTGGGATGCCTTGCAACGTGCTGTTCAGAAGAGACCTTCAGCCTCTCGTACTTTTACGAATTTATGGCCAACCCTGCTGGATTCATGGTTTCAGTTCTCTCCAGCACTGTTGCAGACATTAATCGAGTCCATGCTACATCGTGTTGCAGCACTTCTGCGTGCTCGCGGAGGCCCTACACTATATTAGGCAGATGTGCCAGTTTCTTTGGCTCTTCAGTGTATGTTGTACTATCTGTTACCCACAGCTGCAATCAGTAATCATATTTTTAACAGTCGGACAGATGGACAGACAACAAAGTGACCCTATAAAGAGTTCCGTTTTACAGATTGACGAACGGAACCCTAAAAAATATTGAAGTTATTGCATAACTTAATGTGTACGCCCACCGCACGCAGCGCCCGGCAGCGGCTCTGCGAGTGCCGCGCAGTCATGCTTTGGAACAGTGGCGGGAGGCTGCACCTCGTGAGCTATGCTTTGTTTTAAGATTGGTCTCTAGTATTTTCTAAAATTAATTCACAGATCTGAAGATGGTTATATAAATATAACCGAAACCGGTCACCTATGTTATTGAGACATAAGTGTTGTGATCAAGACTGAACTATAGTTTAAAAAAGAAATACTCCAGAGTTGTGTCCCGCGCCTGGCTGTAAACAAGCGTCGAGCAGCCTGCTGTCTGCGGTCGCTCGTCTCAAATTCGCAGCAGACGTACTCGGAATTGTTTTCATACCACGAGAGGTAATATTTTAATTCTTTTTAATCCATTTGTTTGAGAAATTCTTCGCTTACCTTGTTATTATTCCTCATTGTTTTTCTTGCCTTATTAATCCTCCTATTCCTAAGACGTTCGATACGGAAAAAATACAAATAAAAAAGGACGCAAAATACATTTGGGAAGTGAATGGAGGCTCACTACTTCCCAGTCAGATTCGTTGCTCGCTACACCAGCGACGCTTTCGTTGGACGGCGTTTACCGTATGGGTAGATAAGCGGCAGCCGTAACATTTTCTTTCCTCGATTTCTGGTGAAATATGCGTTTGTCGACTCCATATATAATTATGAAAAATGATCAGTTTTCAATTACCTATCGATCCAGGCAATTTCGAGTCGATTGTGCATCATGAAATTTTGTGGTGATTATCTCAAAAACGGAGGGGGTTTGACCCAAAATATCTTAGTCTTTCATTTTACGTTGTACACAGGCGACCTGCCTAATACGAACCAGATCGACTGGCCGTGGCTAGTAAAAGAAAGAAAGAAAGAAGAAAGATGCGATTAGGCGGTCTGCCAAAATATGTATGTGGATAAAAAAAGTGCGATCCAGGCAGCTGATATTGTATAAGTACCGATCTTTTCCTCATTCCTCTTAGTGCACAGTGCTCTTAGCATTTGAGTCCGGTCCAAGGCCCTGTGACTTCGGCACGATGGCCAGTGCTTTTCCAACATCAACTGCAGCGATACTTCTGAAAGTGTTCGCAGGAAGCAGCACCTCACACAAACGCTACAAGTGGGAGCTGGAAATGACCAATGAAAATACTTACATTGTGCTCTACATTCTCAACGGTCGAAAGGCCTGAATGACAATAATTTCGTGGAGCGCTTAGGACTCTGATAAGTGGGGAGACTACCGGCAACCCTTGGGACGTACAACTCGTGTGCGCTCGGATGCGCAGGAACTGATTTTGTAGTGTACTTTGGAACTCAACAATTGGCGAGCCTGTATCATCGACGAGATTACGTTACGTAAAGCATTCGAATGTGCGTTCCTGTGAGTCAGTGTGTAGTTCTGCTTGAGCACTTCCCGGTTTTCTAGGAGAGTGTTGCCTTTAAGTGAGCTTCCGAGCGACCAGGAGGCGAGTCCCTTATTTCAGTTCGCGGAGCGTGTAGCTGGCTGGACGATGGTGTCTTAGTGTCGGAGAGCGACTTGGCGAGTTTTAAGACAAGCCAATAAATTATATTTATTTCCGTAAAAAATTGAGAGTGATGTATTTGACTTTTTTCGTTATTGACATTGAAGTGATTTTCTTGTCCTGTTATAAGGGGGGAAAAAAAGGGAGATTATCAGCGGAAGTTATTAGGACGCAGTTAGAGGTAGTAAGTGGTCGGATCTCATCGTAATCTTTGTGTAAGTGGTTCCATTGATACTGGTCTTTTAAATATTGATTATGCTGACTTTGGAATTTTGACGTGTTTAGCCGTCTGTCGTGGTTTAAAGGGAGCTTGGTGACCCTTATTTACACTCATTTCACTTGTGTAGCAGTACAGAGAATTAAAATATGTCAGGTAATAAACATTTCTAATTAAATCCGTGAAACCGTAACCGCCTCGCGTACCGCACATCGCCAAGAAAGCGTAGCTTCGGGCCGGGGCCGCGAATGTAGTCTCACGTGACTCCGCGAAAGGTCCGATTCAAATTCAAATGGCTCTGAGCACTGTGGGACTTCACTTCTGAGGTCATCAGTCCCCTAGAACTCAGAACTACGTAAACGTAACTAACCTAAGGACATCACACACATCCATGCCCGAGGCAGGATTCGAACCTGCGACCGTAGCGAAAGGTCCGAGGCACGGACGGAAGCAACACTCCAGTATTTGTCACACAGAAATTTTGCGACTGTGGCAGCTTGCGTTAAATCTTCAGAAATGTAAAATTGTGGACTTCACAAAACAAAGAATAAGTAGTATCCTATGACAACATTATCAATGAGTCAGCAGAGGATCGGTCAACTCCTTAAAGTGCTTGAGTGTAACAATTTGCAAGGGCATGAAATGGGACGATTACGCAGGCTCAGACGTAGGTAAAACAGGTTGCAGATTTTGGTTCATTGGTAGGATACTAGGAAAATGCAATCAATGTGTAAACGAGATTGCTACCGAACAGTCGTGCGATCCACCTCGTAGAATATTCTTCGAGTGTGTGCGGCTCATACCGGATACGATTAACATGAGATATTTAGCGTATACAAAGGAGAGCAGCACCACTGTGGTCACACGTTTCCTCAATCCATGGGATAACATCGTGAAGATTCTGGAAAAAATGAACTGTTGGACGCGTAATGATAAACACCAACTAAGTCGGGAAGGTTTCGAGAACCAGTTCCAAGTATGGAAGCTAGGCTTGTACTACGACCGCCTTCACATCGCTCCGGTAGGGTTCGCGAAGACCTATTACTACGTGCGCAGAGGCGTTTAAGCGATCATTCTTCTAGTGCTCCATACATGAAGGGGGAGAAGCCCTAATGTCTGCCATGCGCTTCATAGCGGTTTGTAGAGTCTAGTTGCAGGAAAAAGGGACAACAAACTGCGTTATAAGTTTATATGGAAAGAAGGACATGGTTTAATTAATTTTTATTTCGAACAAGTACTTTTTGGAATGACTTCCTAAAACAGAAATTTGTATTGTAGCATATTGTTCTCTTTCGGGAAAGCGTTCCTTCTATTGCCAGTCTGCCTTTCGTATCCTCTGTACTCATGCCATAACCTGTTATTTTCTTAACAGAACAGCGAAAGTCATCCTCTACTTTCAATGTCTCATTTCCTAATCCAATTTTCTGTACAATAGTCCATTCAGTGCAGCTACATTCCATTGCCCTTGTTTTACATTTAAAGATATTCGTCTCGTACCCTCTTTGCAAGATACCAGCCATTACGCTTACTGATCTCCCAAGTCGTTGGCCATAATGTAGGAACTTTCATGTTACCATTTATATCCTCCTCCATCCCTCCCCCTTGCTTCTGTAACATCCTAAATTAGCAACAGTCCTCCCGCACCCGTCTAGATTACAAGAAGAGTAACACTTACAAAAAGGCATACAACGCTTTCGTTTATTATTAAATAGCATTTTTAACCGCTAGGAATAATTTTTCTTTGTTGATTTTCTACGAAACGCGTTTCAGAAAATAATTAGCATTATCAAGTCCGTTTTTCTTGGACTGTGACATTTATGCCCAAGAAACGCACTTGGACGAAAATTATTTACCGAAACACGTTGTGCAGAAAATAAATAAAGTGCATCTAGCAGCAACAGATGTTATTTCGTATCGGATGAAACCATCGTTTTTAGAGTCACAAACAACTCTAATTGATTAGATAAATAGAAATGAACACAAATTTAAAAATTCTGTTGCATGTTCTAAACTTGTCGAGAGACGGAGGAGAAATGTCTTACGCAGGAGGTTAGAGCGACGAGTATTCTGTCGAGTGTCAGCTTACAAAAGTTAAGGCCTAGTGACATTTCACGGAACGAAGCGTCAGAACATTCCGTTCGAATGGCAGGAATGGCAGGAATCAACATCAACGTCAGATCCCTCGTGAAGCAAGTTTTGACGTTGACGTTTGTGTGTGGACGATGGCGTCGTCTGGTAACATCGAAAGTCAATCTCTCCCATGTTATCGGGGTCAGAATTGTTCCCTGTCTCTTTTTAGTCTCTATTTAATAGTTGCATAACGACGCAGATACTTTTTCCATAAGTGTTCTTCCAAGGAAGAGACAGACATCTGAAAGCGAAAGACGATTTGGGTTTTCTAATACCTCGACAAAGTAAAACCTACATACCGTAAAAATTAGAACACAAATTGGTGAATCAAAGTTAATTAGAGGACTTTTATTTTGAAAGTTGGCTCTATTAAAAGAGAAAAATATAGGTTTTCAGGTTATTTTGTACTTAGAAGGGACAAATACAGAATGGATCAATTAAAAAGCCTCTACGTGTTGCCTTCTCAATATTGTTTAGCGTGTGTAAATATATAAATTTCCTCTAGTAAATACATGTCGATGTTTTGAAATGCTTGGACGACACTCTTCCTGCTATTTCACTTCGCAGCAGCTAGCATCAAAATTTTGCGGGCAACATCCCACCATCGGTTATGAAGTTTGTATTGGTCGCAGATAAACGTTACCATTGCTAGTTTCTTAATTCAGTCACTATATTTAGAACCCGTTAACCCCACTTTCAACGTCTGGAACTGGGCTAAACAAAGTAACGTATTATTAATATCTGTCTTCTTGGAGATGTGGTCCGTCTACAAAGTTAAACAAAAGGCAGTTGTTTTTACGCCTTAAACGTTTCAATTCTTTTTATTGGCGAAGCTCCCTCAGTTGCCTGTAACATGTTTGTTCTTTTTGTACCTTCATCCGGCCTGTACCTTGTACCGATTTGATATCCCTGATTTTTACTCTCCAACTTCAGACTTCTTTACACCAAAGGTCGCCTTCCATTACAAGAGGACAGCCAGCTGTTGTTAGAGGAAGGAGCAACCGTTTAGATTTCCTACATATATCGTTGTTTTTGTCACATGAAAATATGTTTTTTGTTCGTAGTTCAATGTAATTATATGGTAAATAGTTATGATAGATCACAGTAATGCTACATAAGGTTAAAACAATAAAAGCAATAAGTTGCTTTTAACTTTTTATTGACATGAATTTTGAGGTTTAATTATATACAAAAGGACAGTTACTTTTACGTATGTTTATTTGAATTTGCCCTTTGTTTACGTTCAACAAATTCTATACATAATATATGACTTGTTCACTTATTTTAAGCTTGGCGCATGGACATGATCACATTGTACCTTGAGCCAAATACAACATTTTGAAAAATTAATCTTTATGATACAACCTTTTAATAGAATCAGGTTACCCTCCATTCAGAGGCTGTTGCACGAAGCGACCATTATTCTGATTTGTAATTAATAGATTTCAGCTATCAGTCGTCCTTTGGAATTTTTATTGGCAGATCTAGATTTCAGCTAGAAACTAGCCATTCTCAATGCACCATCCTTTTTTGGTCAATGCATGTAATGCCTGATGGTCTAGCTTTGTACACAGTTCATTGAATACTAGTATTTTAATAAAATGCTTACGTTGTATGGTTCATTTGTTAGGAAATAAGACAAGTAATGAAATGATTACATAAGCACATCAAAAACCCAATTATTGCGTTTACTATGACTGTCAAAAAAAATGGTCAAGCTACATGACCTTAACCTATAATAAATTCTTTTCCGTATATGTTACTACATTACAGTTTTTCCATTATTCGCTTATTGTCAGGTAAGAAACAACTTTGTGAATCGCAAATTTGGAAAGATTAAGGTGCTGTTTAATTCGACCTGCGATTTTGTGGGAACTTCTCTTCACATTGTGTCGCCCAGGAATCGTACCTCTTTCTTCTGCGTAAACCAGGATGTCCGATTTCTGGCGTTTGCAAGCCCATTTCTCCGAAATACTTCATATTCACACCGCGTATTAATTTAAACGTGTGTTTGTTGTGTGCGGTCATTGTTATACAGTTGACAACTTCCACTTACAAATGCGATTCTCCCTTCATTTTCCGTCTTTTGGCCATTGCATCCCAAATCACATACAATAACACACGCAACGACTATGGAACAAACGAATATTTCTATAGAAACCAGAATTCAAACAAAAGATGACCTAAAAACACACAGCGAAAGTTGATGACATTATAAGTAGTAAGCCACAGTCTAACACACAGTCACGATACTACACATCATTTTTGTTATACATTGTTACAGCACCGTTCCAAGCGGACAGGAAGCTTCTGTTCTCAATGAGCGCTGTGGATACCGAGAGGTATGAAGCAAATCATTGCAGGACAGTTTATTTATGATTCTCTTTCAAATTACAATTATTTAGTGAAGAATGTTGTTTTCTTTAAGAAAGTTGTAAACAGCAGTAGACACGATCTTTTTCAAAAAGATGTCGTACACCTGCACAATAAGAAGAAGTTTTCTCCGCTAGGCTTCCATCCAAACCAGTTGATGAAATCGGAACATAGGAAACATGGTAACGTACCAAACACGCCATAACAACTGTAGCTGTAGCGAAAACTACACAGACGTGATAATAAAACGTCAGAAACAACAAAACTGTTTCCCAACAAAAATACCAGTTCTGTAATTGTTGCTACATCTGAACTGCAAACATCGCAGCCAAAAAACGGCCCAATTTCAACACAAAGAAAAAGTAATTACATTTACAAAAATATTCATGCATTGCAAAGTCGCGTGAAGTGTAAGAATGTACAAAAGATTTCATGAAAAATTATTACGTCTCAAGAAAAGTACCTGTCATAATATAGCAATGGAAGATACGCTTTTCCAGCACGAAATATTGTGTTTATATTTTGTTGCTCTCAGTGGAGTACGCTGCAATTATACGCATATTCTGAAGTATTTCACCATGAATACCTTGTAGTATGTCGTTGAATCGGTGACACGCGGCTCTTTTTACTTTTATTTCGCGATCGGTCATAACTTTTATTACTTTTCTAATGCTTTTCACCCGAAAATATAACACCTATTTAGCATTAGGTTGAAGAATAAGTTCATAGCATTCTTGTTTTGCTTCTTGGCATTCCGGTTGCTATGGGTTTATTTATCGATTGTCATTTTTTATTTGTAGTTCACTGTTGCTATAGTATTTGAGTTTACATATTGCCATTTTCTCATTTGGAGCTAAAAGTGAAGCTGTGAACGCTCGAATATGGAGTATCAAGTGGAGAAATCGAAACATTTGCGACATATTCTTCTCTTTGATTTCAATAGAAAAATGCCAGCAGTAGAAACAGCCAGAAATATTTGCGCCTAGTATGGGGATGATGTTATTGGACAGAGCACTGCAAGAAAATGGTTTTCTCGTTTTAAGGAGGGTCTTTTTGAAATTAATGATTCTCTACGTTCAGGAAGGCCTTCAGAGTTTGACGAAATCGATCAAACGCATTAATCCACAATAATCCATTTTCATGTACTCTAGAACTGGTAAACGTGATGAACTGTGATCATTCCACCATCGTGCGGCATTTGCAATCAATGAAGTTTCAAAAATCGGGCATATGGGCACCGCATGCTCAAAGCCAAAATCACAAAAATCAGCGAGTGGCCTTATGTGCATCTCAGCTTGCTCGTCGTCAATTGGCTCGTGAGCAACACTGGCCATTCCTATCTTGTATCGTTACTGGCGACGAGAAATGGTGTCTTTATGCTAACATAAGGAGAGAAATGATTGAGCAAAACATAACAGCAACTCTCTGTACAAAGACCACCCAGAATCTAAAAAGATAAAGTTATGCATATGGCGAAACAGCGAAGGTGCAACGTACTACAAATTGCTCCACTGCTGACATTATTGCCAACAACTGAGACGTCTTGCAGATGCAATCCAAAAACAACGACCAGGAAGATTGCTTGAAATGATGGTACTTGCCTATAACGTCCGCCCGTATTCTGATAGACTGACAAAGAAACTATACAGGATTTTGGTTGGGAAGTCATTCCGCACCTACCTTATTCACCTGATCTAATGCCCTGAGATTTTCACCTTTTCCGCACTCTATCCAAGGATCTTCCTTTCCGGATGAATCTGCGCTCCGAACAGGAGTCGACCTCCTCAAAACCATGTGATTTTTACAGTTGCGGTGTCGGGAAGTTATCCCAGACTGTTGTAAATAGTGAAGGAGAATATATTATTGATGACTAAAGTCTCTGTTACGTGTATCTGTTGTGTTTATTAAACTTAAGGAAAACGCTACGAACTTATGCACCAACCTAAAAAATTACACAGAAATATTAATCTCACGACTGTCTTTCTTGCCGCTAGAGGTGCTAGTGTCGCTCCAACCGTTAGACGATAACAAGTTTCACGGCAGTCAGGGTCGCGCCTGTATATGGTTTATCGGTGAAAAAACACACACAACGTAATCGGGTTTTTAAATAATACACACTGTGAAAGTGATGTCGAAAATCGCAGATTCTGGGGTACGCAGAATACTCAGGTACTATTCCAAGACGACGCATGCGATAACAAGAGCCCAAAAACTCGTAAGCAGAATCAACATCTATTTAACATTACGGATTTGCACTCCAAAAAGTTGTTCCTTACGTAACAGTGAGAGAATAATGAAAAACATATTCGTATAGTACTATACCTAGTGCACCGGACAGCCGAAGTGGTTTCCCACGCTCGCGTAGGCTGGCGTCCACTCTCCGCCTCTGAAAGTACGATACACAGAACAGCTAAAATACGGTAACACTCATAACAAGATTTACAGAGTTCACAGACAGGTGGCGGAGACTACTGTCTTCCCTTAGGTAACTGATACACTCCTGGAAATTGAAATAAGAACACCGTGAATTCATTGTCCCAGGAAGGGGAAACTTTATTGACACATTCCTGGGGTCAGATACATCACATGATCACACTGACAGAACCACAGGCACATAGACACAGGCAACAGAGCATGCACAATGTCGGCACTAGTACAGTGTATATCCACCTTCCGCAGCAATGCAGGCTGCTATTCTCCCATGGAGACGATCGTAGAGATGCTGGATGTAGTCCTGTGGAACGGCTTGCCATGCCATTTCCACCTGGCGCCTCAGCTGGACCAGCGTTCGTGCTGGACGTGCAGACCGCGTGAGACGACGCTTCATCCAGTCCCAAACATGCTCAATGGGGGACAGATCCGGAGATCTTGCTGGCCAGGGTAGTTGACTTACACCTTCTAGAGCACGTTGGGTGGCACGGGATACATGCGGACGTGCATTGTCCTGTTGGAACAGCAAGTTCCCTTGCCGGTCTAGGAATGGTAGAACGATGGGTTCGATGACGGTTTGGATGTACCGTGCACTATTCAGTGTCCCCTCGACGATCACCAGTGGTGTACGGCCAGTGTAGGAGATCGCTCCCCACACCATGATGCCGGGTGTTGGCTCTGTGTGCCTCGGTCGTATGCAGTCCTGATTGTGGCGCTCACCTGCACGGCGCCAAACACGCATACGACCATCATTGGCACCAAGGCAGAAGCGACTCTCATCGCTGAAGACGACACGTCTCCATTCGTCCCTCCATTCACGCCTGTCGCGACACCACTGGAGGCGGGCTGCACGATGTTGGGGCGTGAGCGGAAGACGGCCTAACGGTGTCGGGACCGTAGCCCAGCTTCATGGAGACGGTTGCGAATGGTCCTCGCCGATACCCCAGGAGCAACAGTGTCCCTAATTTGCTGGGAAGTGGCGGTGCGGTCCCCTACGGCACTGCGTAGGATCCTACGGTCTTGGCGTGCATCCGTGCGTCGCTGCAGTCCGGTCCCAGGTCGACGGGCACGTGCACCTTCCGCCGACCACTGGCGACAACATCGATGTACTGTGGAGACCTCACGCCCCACGTGTTGAGCAATTCGGCGGTACGTCCACCCGGCCTCCCGCATGCCCACTATACGCCCTCGCTCAAAGTCCGTCAACTGCACATACGGTTCACGTCCACGCTGTCGCGGCATGCTACCAGTGTTAAAGCCTGCGATGGAGCTCCGTATGCCACGGCAAACTGGCTGACACTGACGGCGGCGGTGCACAAATGCTGCGCAGCTAGCGCCATTCGACGGCCAACACCGCGGGTCCTGGTGTGTCCGCTGTGCCGTGCGTGTGATCATTGCTTGTACAGCCCTCTCACAGTGTCCGGAGCAAGTATGGTGGGTCTGACACACCGGTGTCAATGTGTTCTTTTTTCCATTTCCAGGAGTGTAGTTGCAGCGACAGGAAGGGCATCAGGCAACATAGTTAAATACAGTGTTATTGACAAAATTCGAGTCCAGCGGAGGCCGTCCTAGACGCAAACAAGAAAGAAAAGCTAGAAAAAAACTGATTATGCAAGGTGAACCAGAATTCTACGGATAAACTTTCAGATATGTACCAAAACAAGGAAAAATGTATGCTAAATATATGCTCTAAAATGGGTACCTTAAAGGGCTATGAGAACTTGTCGAGTAGAAGGGATATTTTCACAGCAGCGAAGGTGAATAAAGGTTGGTAGCCGTAAAGGTACGGGTTTTCGAGTCGATGTTTACTGGACCTCTTTTCTTGCTGTAGCCCGTACTACCTCCTCCCAGAATCTGGAAATCAAAGAGCTTGAAGTAGAGTGTTTAACAGTATCGACGTTGAACAACTGCTCGTATCTCTCAAGGTATGCATTTTGGTGTTGTAAGTAGGCTGTTATTTTTTTATGTTGGTGACACCACGTAGAGCTCTATATTAAAATCGCTGACTGCGCTGTGTGCAGTCTGTGGCTGGTTGGACTCATTGTTTTATTATTCGCTAGTGTAGTGTTGGGCAGTTGGATGCGAACAGCGCGTAGAGTTGGGCAGTTGGAGGTGAGCCGCCAGCAGTGGTGGATGTGGGGAGAGAGAGATGCCACAGTTTTGAGATGTTAACATGAGCTGACAATCTGGGCGTGTGTCCGTCGGAAAAAAGGAAATTTGTCAAAATAGATGTCAAGAATTTATATATATATATATATATATATATATATATATATATATATATTAGAACTGTATTAAGGTAAATACATTGTTCGTTCTCTATCAAAATCTTTCATTTGCTAACTATATGCCTATCAGTAGTTAGTTCTTTCAGTAGTTAGAATCTTTTATTTAGCTGGCAGCATTGGCGCTCGCTGTATTCCAGTAGTTCGAGTATCGAAGATTTTGGTGAAGTAAGTGATTGATGAAGGATAGGTTATTGTTAGTCAGCGCTATTGTTTAGTAGGGACTATTAAAAGTCAGATTGCGTTGCGCTAAAATATTCTGTGTGAGTTTAGAAATGATCAGAATAAGTAAAGAGAAAACTGTATGAGTACGTTCAGTTTTACTCAGCTGCTTCTGTATCGAATAATTCAGAAGTTTACCAGCACAGTCTTTCTTTACATTCAAAGGGTAAGTTTCAGAGTCAATGTTTCTAAGACTTTTTTTCTTGTTTTGTAGCATGTTAGCACGTCTGAAATTCTGTCGATGAAAGCCTGGTGCATGCTGAATACATGCAACAAATTTATATTACAACCCACCGAGGATACTTCGCAGATAAGTAGAAACGAAACGGACATGGGCTAAATGTAACAGTCTCTTATGTAATTGTAATTCATTGTCTGGGACACTAAGTCGACGATCAACAGCGACATGCAATTTAGAACGAACTCGCAATTTTTGATTACGGTTCCGCATCAGCTGTAGAATATTTCGTGAGAAATGAAAATTGCTGATGGACCAGGAGTTGAAAGTGGACTTGACGCTTGTCGCGAGCTGTCACCTTGACAACTTCGGCTATCCGAGCTCGCATCTAGGAGTGGCCCAAACACCAGGACAGATGGATACTTGTGCCGCACAGCCAGTGTTGTTAAGGCGATCGCTCGCGATGAGAAGGAAGTCCGGGTTCGAGTCTTGGTCTGGCACAATTTTCATTTGTCCAGAAATACTCTACAGCTGATGCGGAACCGTAATTGCAAATTGAGAGTTCATTTTATTTAGTTGCACAGACGGAGATATTATCAATAATAACAAAAGAAAAGCAACTAAGGAACGACGGGAACATAAAAATGATGCAATCTGACGTGCATTCTAGTGAGATCGCGGCCCCGTTTGACGCCGCTTTTTGCTCCGCTCGTGTCCGGCTCGAGTGAGCCTTCAGCGGGACGTAGTGTGTGGGCAGTGTGTGGTGGCCACGTGTGTGCTGGCCAGCCGCTCGATGGGCCGGGTGCTGGGCGCGCGACCCCAGACCCCAGGCCGGAGCCTCAGCAGGGCTTCGCGGCCAGCCGACCAGGGTCTTCACGCACGCACGCAGCTCCACACAATTAGGCCCGACCACGGCCGCTCGCAGAACCCAGCTGGCGTCGCCGCGGGCTCACCGGCACGCAAGAGCGCCACAGCTCTTCACACGCCCGCAGCTGCGACGGGTGGTCATAAGATTTTAATCATCGCTTCGAACGAAATAACACAGTTACGCAACAAGATCAAAAGCAAATCCGCGGGTATCAGTAACGAGTCTAGGAAAATTAAAGTTAAGAAGAAGTTTGTCATCCTGACATACAAAGGGCGTGTGTCGGAAAGAGTTGCTAAATGCTTTCCAAAAAACATCGCAGTGGCATTTCAGAATAAAGGGCAAATGGCACATAGACTAAGACGACGAAACAAATGAAATACAACAATTCCGGAGTATATAAGATCAAATGTGCTGAATGTGACAGTTATTATATAGGACAAACAGGTCGGAATTTTGAAATTCGATACAGGGAACATTGCAGTCATAGCAATGGGACAGCATTTGGAACACATGTAAAAGAGAGTAAACATGAAGTGAGTAATATAAAGGAACAAATGGAGGTGTTACATAAAGCTCCAAAAAGTCTCTATCTCAACGTGCTCGAAGAGATTGAAATATACACTCATCAAAGAAAAACCCCAGGCCTACTACTTAATGAGCAAAGCGATTTTATGCACAGGAGTTATTATGAGATTTTTAAAGACCTGTTTTAGGCTTACTCTTGAATGCAACAGCACGCCCCAGTAAGAACCAGCTACAGCGGAACGGCCCTCAGCGTACTGGCGGCGAGGTGAATTGGGCGCGGCGGAAGAGGACTCGGCGTGGCGTTGTATACCTTCTGACGTAGAGAAATCCACTCCGCCATCAATCAAAACAAAGAAGAGGAAACGCACATTTTCGAAAGAATATCTACATTTTAATTATATTTTATGTTTCTTTATAAAGAAATTTTAAATTAGTGTAAATTTTTTCGTTTCATGGTCCACTCAGAAAAAGATCATTCATATGTTATTACTTTAAAAATTCTTTTATTCTAAAGAATATTCGCCATTAATATATACGCTGAAATAAAACAGATGCATATTTGTTATAGGTAGAGGGCACTTTTTACTGTTACCAATCGGGTTACTCTTAAAAACTGCGATATAAGGTTTTAACAGATTAAAATTTACTTTGCTTATGACAGCGAACCGATTGTTCTGTACGGACAAGTTACTCTGTAACAGCAGTATATGGTATGTTGGCATTTAATACGTTCCAGAATTTCTTTTTGTAAACTAAGATATTTCTATCACTAACTGTATCTCTCTTATTAATTATATTTTTAACTTCGTCTAACAGATCTGAAGGTGGGCAGCTAGCACGAAACTGGTAATTGAAAATAAAGAATAGCGATCAAAGACTGAAACGCCATATTTTTTTTAATGAACGATCGCGGAATTCCCTCTAAGACAATCATGTCTAGTTTTGATAAACATATTTTCCGTTTCTTTACAGGTACGTATCGGCAGTCCTGGTATAAATTGAGATCCCTGCAGCACAGTGCCTTAACACACGGAGAGGGGAAGCAGAACAAAATGGCGCAGCTCACTGATGAAGCGGAGTATCGTGCAGAAACTCGTTTTATGAATTTTAAGGGGAACTATGAAGTTTCATTCTATTCCATCTCGTACTGTCTTGCTAAATAGGTGATAGTGAACCTCATAAGGGCATCATCTCTCCCGTTTCGATTTTTGTGAATTCACTGCTGATGAGAAATGGGAAAGAAACTTAGGTACGCAGGGAGTGTTGTTCGAGTGTAGACTTACGAGGAGAACACTGCAAGTGGCATCACCCGACATCCAAGAAACTTCGCTCAGCGAAAGATGGATAAAAGTAAGCGAAAACGTGTCTCGGCTTATCCGCAGATACTCAGCCGTTTCTGAGGAAACGACGGTCAAAGTTTTCGAATTATTTTCTGTGTCCTTCAGCGCGTAATGAGTTGAACCAAAGCGGCTGCACAGTGGCTAGCATCGCGGCGTCACACGTTTTGCGTCCCGTGTTCGAAATCCGGTTATTGTTTTTATTTATATATTTCATTTATCTAGCCACGTCCCTAGAAGATTACTACACGAATGTTTTCCAATGTAAGTTGACCAACATTGTCCTTGATCGTCTAGTAATTGTCTGGTTGGCAAATCAAGAAAAAAAACAGTACATGAATGAGAACATTATTTCAAATTGTTTTCGGTTAAATTCCTGTGGTGTATCTTGATTCATAATCAGTTACAAAGACCAAAGATCCGTTATGCGTGGCTTGCCACGAAATTATTGCCGATGCGTGAAATCTTCCACAGCGTTAACGACGTTTCTATCCCGAGTGAGACTCGTACGAAGAAATGTCACTGTGGCAAACCTATCTTTGCGCAATGCTATGCTCATGGTTTTCGGAATTTCTGTTTCCAATGGTCGTACGATCGGTATCGCCCAAGAGAATTCACCCGATATTTCTGAAGAATAAACATAAGAATGAAATGTAAGAATTAATATAAGAACTGACGTAAAAATTAATTATGAGAGAGAATTTAAAAAGACTGTAACCCCTGAAAATACCATAAACACACAAATAAAAAATGTATGACATTATTCTGAAACCCATTTGCGGATTTAAAATTAATAAACGCTCTTGTATCCGCTACTTTGATAAGAAATGTTCATACAGAAATGTTCTACGGACTGTGTAGATGAATAAAATAAAAACAATAACCACGATTCCAACAAAGGACGCAAAAAAAGAGCAGCCGCGACGCTACCGACTGTGCCACTGCTACGGCGTAACTGACCGCCTGTAGAAGGCTTGTAAACTACAGCAGAAACTTTGAGCGTCGTTTTCTCAGAAACGGCCGAGTATCTACGGAAAAGGCGAGACATCTTATCCATCTTTCGCTGAGCATGATTTCTGCGAAAACGGGAGATGGCACTTGCCCTGTTTTCCTCGTTAGGTGTCACTTCGAAGAAATTTAAAAACAGTAAGTTTTGCTTGTTAGCAGCACTAAAGTCGACCACTGTACCAAATCTTCCCTGAGCGCAATGGGCCTAACAGCTTTAATGATGCAAAACACAACACACTGCCAGTACTCACTTGCAACCAAATAATAACTTACCTAATGTTCCCGACGTCTCCTCACTGTAATATATGCTTTGTGAAGTGTGAATGGTATACCCTTTTGGCGAAAGGTGCAGAGGTTCTGCTAAGTACAAAACATCGAATCTGTCCGGCAGATAGACCAGATCAGATTCCGTCTTACGGAAATGTACCTCAGCTCGAAGTATTCAGTGTTCCTCCAGCGCTCAGTTCTGAAAATACATAACGAGGAACCTCAGTGCGCAATGAGTATTCCAAAAAAACACGGGACATAACACCGACATTAATCGTAAACTGCTGTTTTAGGTTAACTTTAAAATAGCATCCATGTCTGCGGAAATTAAGCTCATCAGCTTCGAACTTAAAATGAATTCAAGTACAAGTAATGTGTATTTTGCAGTAATACGCTCCAATGCTGCTTGCAGATAGCTGTCCGTGACGACTCTATGTTGGTTGGCAAATCGGAACGTTGAAATCGTTAAAAATGTTTTAATTTCGCTAATAATGTGTTAGAAAAGATCCTTAGTGAAACCTGTCTTGTGGAAAAATCTTACTGGACAGCAGAGTACTTTGGTTGTTATTACTGGTTACAGACTAAGATAATAAAGCAATTAACATAACTGCTCTGTAAATTATTTTCAGCGAAAATAATTTAAATACTATTAAAATCTGTGTATTTTACTCAACCAACAGCAAAGAAAACTCTATGTTCGTGAGTCTTTTTCTTATCAGTGTGTAACACCCCACCCGTTGTTTGTCCGCTTTTTGCGTGTGTTCGCCCCTGACAAACAACTTACAGAGAAATTGGGAGTGGAACTGTACGCAAAAATGGATAACGCTAGATTTAGATGTGGCCCTGTCACCCCTAATTAATCTGCGGTGGTAGCGTTGACGATAAATGACACCTATTTTTACTTCCAAACATGAACGATCACGAACACTTAGGGTGTTCAATGACATCAAACACATACACAAAAATAAAATAAAGGAAAAGGGTGAATTCAGGATCAACTACTGAAAGTAAAGGCTCTACTCAAAATGGTTCAAATGGCTCTGAGCACTATGGGACTCAACTGCTGAGGTCATTAGTCCCCTAGAACTTAGAACTAGTTAACCCTAACTAACCTAAGGACATCACACACATCCATGCCCGAGGCAGGATTCGAACCTGCGACCGTAGCGGTCTCGCGGCTCCAGACTGCAGCGCCAGAACCGCGCGGCCACTTCGGCCGGCTAAAGGCTCTACTGAATCACAATAATTTTATTATAACCTTCAGATCAATGCTGAATAAAACACAATGAACAATTTACAAATTATCCTCCTGACTGGCATTGGCAGTGAACTGTGTTAAAATTGGTCCAAAACGCCATCTCTTATAACTTGGTTGACGGGCTGACATCGACACAAAACGTAAAATACGAAGAACCACTACACCCCAAAGTACCTTGAAACCTCTGTGGAAACAGCAACTGCACGTGCTCCAACTATTTAACGTTACTCCTAACACAGGCCGAAGCGGGAGCGATCTCACCGTAATGTTCCTGGTTCAAAATGGTTCAAATGGCTCTGAGCACTATGGGACTCAACTGCTGAGGTCATTAGTCCCCTAGAACTTAGAACTAGTTAAACCTAACTAACCTAAGGACATCACAAACATCCATGCCCGAGGCAGGATTCGAACCTGCGACCGTAGCGGTCTTGCGGTTCCAGACTGCAGCGCCTTTAACCGCACGGCCACTTCGGCCGGCTAATGTTCCTGCTGCAGCGGCGGTCTCCGACGGCGACGGCGCGGCTGCCCGGTTGGCGTGTGGCGTCTCGGAAAGTACACTCCTACACTACTCGGACAACAGACCGCTGTCCATAAACTTCTCTATTTGCAATGATCTTCCCAGCAGCAAAGAGCTGGCGCGGCTAACGTCCACTCAGAACAAAAGACCAAGACGGGAGACGACTTGGGTAACGTCCTCTCAGTACGAGAGCCCAGAACGGAAGACCATTACCGAGAGTCCAGCAAGATCGCTCTGCACTTTGTTTTCTCCCCTCAACTTTTACCGAGCGAATCACATCACTTGAAGCTCTCAAAATACCCAGTTTGCCAGTGTCGTCCAATGTACGGCCTGGGAACAGAACTCTTTTCCACCATTCTTTTATTTCTACAAAATTTCACAAGTAAACTCCGCCCTCGCCGGCTGGTAAGAACCACAGTTGTGGGCAATAACACGTTTACTGGAAGTTTTCTCCCAAGAGACCACTCGAGATTTTACCGGCAAGATTCCCCGTCGTAGCGAACACAGATTCTTGCATTGAAAGTTTGTTATTCGGAACTCCTGGCGTGCCCCACTTGAGTTACTCGAAGGCGTAAAATTAGTGGGACATAGGCGAGAGCATGCACAGGGAAGCGCGTCCAGTCATCCACTGCTCTGTTTTGGTAAACACTTGAACACCTGCAGCCGCACGTCCTTCATTTCCTACACCGTAATTTAGAGTATTACTCCAACAAAACCTAACGTGTCACGTTAAATAGACTCATGTAAGGTGCAAGGCCGATGCCACCTTACAAATGCTAGATATCACGTATCGTGTTTACATTTACGTACAAATACATTCTCAGGCAAAGAGAACGACGCACCACGATAGAGTTATGCAGATTCGTCACAAATTAATATTCATACAGGTACAAACGGAAAAACCTAAACTGTAAACTTTCGCAACCGATGGATGAATGTGTGGCGCTGCGGAGCAGACTCACCGCGCAGCTGCTGAGGATAATACACTGGGGACATGTCAATACCAGGGCATAAAGTGTCTGCGAATTTCATTCCGTATACTCAGTTGGACAGTAAGTATGCCTCACAGACAGACGTGCGAACAATACAAGCAGGTGACAGCGTGTAGTTGGGCTCAAAGAAACCGGTTGGAGTAATCGGCGATTCGCTCGACATTTGAATACGAGCCATGCCAGTATTCGACGTTGTTGGCATGAATGGGTGAACCATGGTCGAACATAACGCCAACAAGCAGTCGACCTAGACAGATGACAGAATGTGAGGACGAGAGGCAGTCAGAGACACGGATTCATCATTATCGTCGATCCGATGTGTAACTGGTGCTTCAGTGACCACAAGGACCATTATGTGGTGGCTCACAGAAAGGGGACTCTGGAGACGTCCCAATGGCGGTGGGAAACCTACCTCGCTGTCGCCTGCCATACGGCCCAACAACCAGGAGTGGTAGTCCGTGATTCCATTTCTTTTCGTAGGAGGAGCCCTTGGGTTGTCATTCGCTACATGTTTATAGCACATCAGTGCGTCGACGATATTCTACGCCCCATTTTCTTGCCCCTCAAAGGCAAATCATCCTGGACTTGCGTTTCAGCAAGACGCACACGCACACGACGAGAGTTTCTACTGCTTGCCTTCGTGCTTGCCAAACCCTGCATTGGCCAACAGTAGAGAACGTTTGGAGCTTTGCGGGTAGAGCACTCCAACCAGCTCGGGATTTTGGGCAGAATTTGGCTCGACATCCCCCAAGAGGACATCCACTTACCCTACGATCAATGCCAACCCGAATAGCTACTTGCATAAGGGCCAGAGGTGGACCAACGCGTTATTGGTTTCCTGTCAATTTAGGAAGCTCTTTCTCTTGAAATTGTAAATTGCATATATTTATTTGACTGTACATGTACATCACATCTGCCCCATTCGGATAATTCTTCAGTGGTGCCAGCCGGAGTGGCCGTGCGGTTCTAGGCGTTACAGTCTGGAGCCGAGCGACCGCTACGGTCGCAGGTTTGAATCCTGCCTCGGGCATGGATGTATGTGCTGTCCTTAGGTTAGTTAGGTTTAATTAGTTCTAGGTTCTAGGCGACTGATGACCTCAGAAGTTAAGTCGCATAGTGTTCAGAGCCATTTGAACCAGCCATTCTTCAGTGGTGCCTCGCCTTTTTTGTGTGTGTGTGTGTGTATTACGGATCGCATGAAACGCCTAACAGTTCATATTATGCGGTAGCGTTGGCCATTGATAGCACGCCAAGTCACAAGACAGTCAACGTTCCGAAGTTGGCAGCAACCATGGGACTGCACACAGATCTACGGCCACCTCAGAGACACGCTGATATACATCGTCTCCTGACTTTAGCGCCGGAACGTGAGAAGTCAATTACGCTCTACGCCTCAAATAGACAGGACCAGCAGTTCCGTTCGGCGGCATCAGCTGTTCATTTCCAGCGCTACTAGTTGGCCGTACCAACACCTTCGACTGAGTGCTCCACGCCAGAAGATCCTGTCCATTTCGTTCTGGTGTGTACCAGCAACATGTCAGCCGTCACAGGCCGGCAACACCGGCCTAAGTAACGTCCCAGGACTTCACGTCAACGCCAACCACAACTTTGGGATTCGTCGTATTGGGCCATCACAACAACGTTGTCCGCAGCTCGTGGTCTAGTGGCTAGCATTGCTGCCTCTGGATCGCGGGCCCCGCGTTCGATTCCCGGCCTTGTTGTGAATTTTCTCTGCCCGGGGACAGGTTGTTTGCGTTGTCCTCATCATTCCATCATCATTTGTGACAGTGGCTACATCTACATCTACATTTACATTTATACTCCGCAAGCCACCCAACGGTGTGTGGCGGAGGGCACTTTACGTGCCACTGTCATTACCTCCCTTTCCTGTTCCAGTCGCGTATGGTTCGCGGGAAGAACGACTGTCTGAAAGCCTCCGTGCGCGCTCTAATCTCTCTAATTTTACATTCGTGATCTCCTCGGGAGGTATAAGTAGGGGGAAGCAATATATTCGATACCTCATCCAGAAACGCACCCTCTCGAAACCTGGCGAGCAAGCTACACCGCGATGCAGAGCGCCTCTCTTTCAGAGTCTGCCACTTGAGTTTGCTAAACATCTCCGTAACGTTATCACCGTTACCAAATAACCCTGTGACGAAACGCGCCGCTCTTCTTTGGATCTTCTCTATCTCCTCCGTCAACCCGATCTGGTACGGATCCCACACTGATGAGCAATACTCAAGTATAGGTCGAACGAGTGTTTTGTAAGCCACCTCCTTTGTTGATGGACTACATTTTCTAAGCACTCTCCCAATGAATCTCAACCTGGTACCCGCCTTACCAACAATTAATTTTATATGATCATTCCACTTCAAATCGTTCCGCACGCATACTCCCAGATATTTTACAGAAGTAACTGCTACCAGTGTTTGTTCCGCTATCATATAATCATACAATAAAGGATCCTTCTTTCTATGTATTCGCAATACATTACATTTGTCTATGTTAAGGGACAGTTGCCACTCCCTGCACCAAGTGCCTATCCGCTGCAGATCTTCCTGCATTTCGCTACAATTTTCTAACGCTGCAACTTCTCTGTATACTACAGCATCATCCGCGAAAAGCCGCATGGAACTTCCGACACTATCTACTAGGTCATTTATATATATTGTGAAAAGCAATGGTCCCATAACACTCCCCTGTGGCACGCCAGAGGTTACTTTAACGTCTGTAGACGTTTCTCCATTGATAACAACATGCTGTGTTCTGTTTGCTAAAAACTCTTCAATCCAGCCACACAGCTGGTCTGATATTCCGTAGGCTCTTACTTTGTTTATCAGGCGACAGTGCGGAACTGTATCGAACGCCTTCCGGAAGTCAAGAAAAATAGCATCTACCTGGGAGCCGGTATCTAATATTTTCTGGGTCTCGTGAACAAATAAAGCGAGTTGGGTCTCACACGATCGCTGTTTACGGAATCCATGTTGATTCCTACAGAGTAGATTCTGGGTTTCCAAAAACGACATGATACTCGAGCAAAAAACATGTTCTAAAATTCTACAACAGATCGACGTCAGAGATATAGGTCTACAGTGTTGCGCATCTGCTCGACGACCCTTCTTGAAGACTGGGACTACCTGTGCTCTTTTCCAATCATTTGGAACCTTCCGTTCCTCTAGAGACTTGCGGTACACGGCTGTTAGAAGGGGGGCAAGTTCTTTCGCGTACTCTGTGTATAATCGAATTGGTATCCCGTCAGATCCAGTGGACTTTCCTCTGTTAAGTGATTCCAGTTGCTTTTCTATTCCTTGGACACTTATATCGATGTCAGCCATTTTTTCGTTTGTGCGAGGATTTAGAGAAGGAACTGCAGTGCGGTCTTCCTCTGTGAAACAGCTTTGGAAAAAGGTGTTTAGTATTTCAGCTTTACGCGTGTCATCCTCTGTTTCAATGCCATCATCATCCCGGAGTGTCTGGATATGCTGTTTCGAGCCACTTACTGATTTAACGTAAGACCAGAACTTCCTAGGATTTTCTGTCAATTCGATACATAGAATTTTACTTTCGAATTCACTGAACGCTTCACGCATGGCCCTCCTTACGCTAACTTTGACATCGTTTAGCTTCTGTTTGTCTGAGAGGTTTTGGCTGCGTTTAAACTTGGAGTGAAGCTCTCTTTGCTTTCGCAGTAGTTTCCTAACTTTGTTGTTGTACCACGGTGGGCTTTTCCCGTCCCTCACAGTTTTACTCGGCACGTACCTGCTAGGCTAGATTGGACTGTGTAAAAATTGGGACTTTGTACGGGTGCTGCTGACCGCGGATTGAGCGCCCCACGAACCAAACGTCATCATAGGCAACGTCATAGGAAACACATTTCTGTTGTATGACACTGGTGGGTATTCATCCAAGGACATTGTACCTGAGTTTCATTCTGTTAATATAGTTTGCTTATAAAAGTTTCTTCGATGAATAGGATAAGTCAGAAGCAACTAATTGTTGACTCTTCTAAGATTGTATGCTCCCGAAAATTTAAAAGTAGACGTCGAGATGCACAGCGCCTCTCTAGCAACATTCGCCACTGGAATTGGTTGATCATGTCCGCGTCGTTCTTATGCATATTAAATGAACCTGTAGCGAAACGCACCCGAGGTCTAGGGGTGGCGTCTTTGATTCATAATCAAAACGTCTTCGGTTCTGGGTTCGAATCCTGCCACTGCTTAAGTTTTGATTAATAATCAGCATTGGCGGCCGAAGACTTCCGGCATAAGAAGTCAGCCTCATTCTGCCCACGGCCTTGTCAAAGAGGGCGAAGGAGCGGACAAAGGTTCAGGGCACTCTCTTGTCCTAGGGGTGGGAAATTGCCTCTAAAGGCTGAAGAATCAGCAATGATCAACGGCATGAAGCTGCAGAAGGCAATGGAAACGACTGCATTAAAGACACGTAACGTGTATCCACAGGACATGTGACCTGTAATTGAAGCAGTGATGATGATCTTTCCATTGGCAAAAGATTCCGGAATAGTCTCCCATTCGGATCTCTTGGAAGGGAACTGTCAAGGGGGAGGTTACCATGAGAAAATGATTGAATAATCAGCGGAAGGATAACGTTCTACGAGTCGGAGCGTTGAATGTCAGATGCTGGAACGTGGTAGGGAAATGCAAAGGCTCAATCTAGATATAGTAGGGCTCAGTGAAATGAAGTGGAATGAAGACAAGGATTTCTGGTCAGAGGAGTATAGGATAATATCAACAGCAGAAAAAAAATGGTATTACGGGAGTAGGATTCGTTATGAATAGGAAGGTAGGGCAAGAGTATGTTACTGTGACCAGTTCAGTGACCGGGTTGTTCTTATCAGAATCGACAGCAAACCAACACCGACAATGATAGTTCAGGTATACATGCCGACGTCGCAAGCTGAAGAGACAGAGAAAGTGGATGAGGATATTCAAAGGGCAATACAGAATGTAGAGGGGAATGAAAATCTAATAGTCATGGGGGACAGGAATGCAGTTGTAGAGAAAGGAGTAGAAGAAAAGGTTACAGGAGAATGTGGGCTTGGTTTCAGCTAGTAACAGGGAATACTCTTTTCAAGAATCACAAGAAGAGGAGGTATACTTGCAAAAGGCCGGGTAATACGGGAAGATTTCAATTAGATTACATCATGATCAGACAGAGATTCCTAAATCAAATACTGGATTGTAAGGCGTGCCCAGGAGTAGACATAGACTCAGATTACAATATAGTAGTGATGAAGATTAGGCTTAAATTTAAGTCATTAGTCAGGAAGAATCAATACGCAAAAAAGTTGGATACGGAAGTACTAAGGAATGACGAGATACGGTTGAAGTTCTCTAAGGCTACAGATACAGCAATAAGGAATAGCTCAGTAGGCAGTACAGTTGAAGAGGAATTGACATCTCTAAAAAGGGCCATTACAGAAGTTGGGAACGAAACCGTAGGTACAAAGAGGGTAACAGCGAAGAAACCATTGGGAACAGAAGAAATACTTCAATTGATCGATGAAAGGAGGAAGTACAAAAATGTTTCGGGAAACTCAGAAATACAGAAATACAAGTCGCTGAGGAATGAAATAAATAGGAAGTGCAGAGAAGCTAAGACGAAATGACTGAAGGGAAATTGTGGAGACATCGAAAAAGAAATGATTGTCGGAATGACAGACACAGCCTACAGGAAAGTCAAAACAACATTCGGTGACATTAAAAGCAAGGATGATAACATTAAGAGTGCAACGGGAGTTCCACTGTTAAATGCAAAGGAGAAACGGATAGGTGGGAAGAATACACTGAAAGCCTGTATGAGGCAAAGATTAGTCTGATGTGATAGAAGAAGAAACAGGAGTCGATTTAGAAGAGATAGGGGATTCAGTATTAGAGAGTTGGAGGACTTAAGGTCAAATAAGGCAGAAGAGATAGACAAAATTCCATCATAATTTCTAAAATCATTTGGGAAATGGAAACAAAACGACTATCCACGTTGGTGTGTAGAATGTATGAGTCTGGCGACACACCATCCGACTTTCGGAAAAGCGTCAGCCACACAATTCCGAAGACGGCAACTGCTGACAAGCGCAAGAATTAACGCACATTCAGCTTAACAGCTCGTGCATCCACGTTGCATTCAAGAATAATATATAGAAGAATGGAAAAGAAAATTGAGCATGCGCTAGATGTCGATCGGTTTTGTTTTAGGAAAAGTAAAGGCATGAGAGAGGCAGTTCTGACGTTGCGGCTAGTAATGGAAGCAAGACTAAAGAAAAATTAGCCACGTTCATAGGATTTACGACCTGGAAAAAGCGTTCGACAACGTAAAATGGTGCAAGGTGTTCGAAATTCTGAAAAAAGTAAGGGTAAGCTGTAGGGAGAGATGGGTCATATACAATATGTACAACAGTCAAGAGGGAACAATAAGAGTGGACAACCAAGAACGAAGTGCTCGTATGAAAAAGGGTGTAAGACAAGGCTGCAGCCTTTCGCCCCTACTGTTTAATCTGTACATCGAGGAAGCAATGATGGAAATAAAAGAAAGGTTCAGGAGTGGAATTCAAATTCAAGGTGAAAGGATATCAATGATACAATTCGCAGATGACATTCTGAGTGAAAATGAAGAATAATTACATGATCTGCTGAACTGAATGAACAGTGTAATGAGTATAGAGTATGGGTTGAGAGTAAATCGAAGGAAGACGAAGGTAATAAGAAGAAGCAGAAATGAAAACAGTGAGAAACATAATATCAGGATTGATGGCCACGAAGTAGATGAAGTTAAAGAATTCTGCTACCTAGGCAGTAAAATAACCAATAACGGACGGAGCAAGGAGGACATCAAAAGCAAAGTAGCACTGGCGTAAAGGGCATTCCTGGCCAAGAGAAGTCTACTAATATCAAATATCGGCCTTAATTTGAGGAAGAAATTTCTGAGAATGTACGTCTGGAGTGCAGCATTGTACGGTAGTGAAACATTTTCTATCTGAAAACTGGAACAGAAGACAATCGAAGGATTTCAGATGTGGTGCTATAGGCGATTGTTGAAAATTAGGTGAACTGATAAGGTAAGGAATGAGGAGGTCCTGCGCAGAATCGGAGAGGAGAGGAATATGTGGAAAACAATTATAAGGAGAAGAGACAGGATGATAGGACATCTGTTAAGACATGAGGGAATAACTTCCATGGTACTAGAGGGAGCTGTAGAGGGCAAAGAGTGTAGAGGAAGACAGAGATTGGAATGCATCCAGCAAATAATTGAGGATGTAGGTTGCAAGTGCTAGTCTGAGATGAAGAGGTTGACACATGAGAGTAATTTGTGGCCGGTCGCATCAAATCGGTCAAAAGACTGATGACAAAAAAAAAGCGAAAAGCGCTGGTTTTCTTTGGATCTCCTCTATTTCCTCTATCAGCCTACTCGGTAGGGATCCAATGTTGATTAGCAATACTCAAGTAACGGTCAAATGTCAATGGTCCTTTGTTGACGGACTACATTTTCTGAGGATTCCTTCAGTGAATCTTAGTCTGGCACCTGCATGTCCTGTGATCAGTTTTATGTGGTCATTCCACTTTAAATCAATCCACTTCCAGTGGTAGTTCTGCGATCGTGTAATCACACAATAATGGGGCTTTTCATCTATGCATAAGCAATACGTTATATTTGTTTATGTTGATAGTCAATTGTCACTCCCTGCACCAAACATCGAACCTCTGCACGTCTTCCTTCATGTAGCTACAATTTTCTAGCGTTGTGACTTCTCTATGTACAACAGCGTCATCCGCGAAAAGCCTCTGGAACTTCCGATGTTGTGTAATATGTTATTTATATATATTGTAGAATGTAATGGCCGTATAACACAGATTTGAGGTACGCCCTAAGTTACTTGTATGTCTGAAGAGTTCTCTCCGTTGAGAATGACATGCTGTGTTCTGTTAACTAGAAATTCTTCAGCTCAGTCATATAGTTGGTCTGATATTCAGTACGCTCGCATTTCGCTCATTAGGTAGCAGTCCGGAAGTGTATGTAAGGCCTTACGGAATTAAAGTAAAACGGCATCTCCCTGCGCGCCAATATCTACTGTCTTCTCGGTCTCGTGGACGAACAGAGCGAGCTGGGTTTCACATTATCGCTATTTCGGGAATCCATGTTGATTTCTGCAGATTAGATTTTCGGTCTCCAGAAATGTGAAAATATGCGAGCGTAATGCTGCTGCGCACCGGGCGAGGTGGCACAGTGATTAAGGCTTGGTACGGGTATTCGGAGCAGCGAGGTTTAATTCCCCGTCCGATCATGCCGATTCCGGTTTCCTGCCGTTTTCATAAACTGATTAGGGCGAATCCATGGTGTCTCTTTTGAAGGGGGCAGAGGTTACCTTGCCCACACTTGTGACCCAGTAACCTCGTCGTCCACGGAACATTAAATCTAGATCCCAGTCTTCTTTTTCTTTCCATCCACGACCACCGAGTCAGTCTCCATCCATTTCGGCTGTTCGCGCATCGACAAAGATTCCCTGGCGCGCAGCGGAAGTTTTCGGATTGAGAGCGATGGCGGCGGCGCCACTCATATTTATTCATCGCCGTCCGAGGCGGGCCGTTATCCACATCTGCATAACGCTCCCCGCCGTCAGCACAGCCTGTTAGGACGGCCACCGCAAAAACCGCGCCACGCCGGGCGTCCGTCACTCCAGCGCCGCACTCACTCACACTCGCAGCATTACAATCGCTCCCTCCTCCGCTCCCTCTCGCCTCAGCTTCCACTGCGGATACTGACACACAGGGAATTCAAGAGCAGAGTAAATGGAAAACGTTTACGTTAGGAGAGGACAGACAAGTATTCTCTACTGATCCATATCATTATGACCTACTAGTAGATGTTACCTCAACTCAAAACGTATCTCATAATTGTGTCCACTTATGAAGAGCACTGGCGGGAAAAAACCGCAACACCAGGAAAGAGTTGTATTACGTAAACTAAATTGATAGCCGTGTTTCTACACGAGAAAGAAGATGTCTATTAAAATATCACGCCAGACGCATAAGAGTGGCGCTAGTAGCGTCAACAATGAGGATGCAAATCAGGTTTGCTTTGGAGACAAGCCGTAGCGTTAGTTATCTTTGAGGCTGGACTCACCGAGCGAGATAGCGCCGCGTTTAGCATCCTGAACTCGCGTTCGGGAGGATGACGGTTTAAAACCGCGTCTGGCCATCCAGATTTAGGTTTTCCGTGATTTCCCTAAATTGTTTAAGGCAAATGCCGAGATGGTACTCCGGCGGCGCGGTTCTTTCTGTCCCTTTACGACGAACCTGCACCTACCTGTGAACATTGTCTCAGCATTTCATACGTAGGGAAGCCGAGCGAAACCCACTGTACTTCGACGTGAACCAGGCTGCAATTAAAGTCACTAATCTACGTTTCGGGAGAAAGTTTTCACAAGAAATGAAAGGTTGGAAATTTTGTCCTCAATTAATATATTCTGAAACTTAAGTGAACAAGTATCACTGCCAAACCCGTGCTAGTCTTAACACAGTCACTCACAATCCCTTTCACTCACGTTAGCAAGTTTATGGTGTTGCATTTCCCGAAAACGTAATAGCTACAAAAATACTGATTGTTTTTGACTGAGAATGCTCGCCAAATATTAAGTCTGTCGGTACCTAATGCAGTCACAGTTTTTAGCCACCGACCTGCTCAATACGCTACGTGGAATATATGTCTTTTCTCGTCACAAAATTCACTTAAAAATTCCGAAATTTCTACACACCCATCGGAATAATTATGCTGTCACTTTACCACACTTTTGATGTATGAAACACTGCTAGATCCGGCAATTTATCATTTCCATCGGAACTACTACTACACACGTCCGATCTCTTTCATGGCTAGACTCCGACTTCTCTCTAGAATACTCAAGGTCTTCTCTACCAGCAGAGAAAGGCGTGCGAAGAATATTGCTTTACCATTGATCAGTTTACTCAACAGCCAATAGCAAAACAAGGTTCTCCCGCGTCAGTCCGCGCGTTTCATCAATAACCAATTGCAAAATACTAAACCTAACGACTGCACTTTTTACCAACGTAATTATCAAATATGCTGAAGTTTTGTTTATGCATAAAGTTATTTACTATTGTTATTTATACCTGAATTAACTTTCCCTTTACCATAAACTTACTTTACAAATCTATTCTACAAAAATCCCCTTTCTCCATATCCGTACTTCTTCGAAATGTTCCCACACTAAATCCTACTACATAACTAGTTAAACAATTATCTTCATATTAACCTTAAGCCACACTGACGCATCATTCATACTGCTAAAACACTTTTATAACATTTTACATACACAAATGACATAATAACACTTTATGAAAATACTAGAACAGTTTATGAAAAACATTCTATTACCTTAGTGCACTGTAGTAGGCACAATCAAAACTAAAATCACAGTCCCCCTACCCAATATTGTCCTCTATCGGCTGATACATAAACTACGTGCGCGTCCAGTCTCGCGTCACCATCTGTCACTATCCAGCTCTGAGACACATCTCCCAATTAACCGCCTCCAAGGCAGGATCGTTATACGGCGCTACGCCTCAGTTCCTTTGACAAGGGCACGGCCTATTTCCTTTCCCGTCCTTCTCTAATTCGAGCCTGTGCCCGTCTCTAATGACCTCGTTGTCACCAGGACGCTAAACACTAATCTTCTCCGAAAGTGGACTTGGCGAGTTGATGTTAGTCAAGAATAACTTTAAGGCGGCTAAGTTGTCATTATCAACACTTCACTGAATTTGAACGAGGTCGTCTAACAGGGCTACGAGAAGTTGGATGTTTCTTGGACGATGTTGCATAAAGACTTGGCACGAATGAGCCACTGTACTTGATAGCTGGCAGCGGTGGTCATGAGAATGTGCGGTCGCAAGAAGACCGGGCCCAGGACGACCATATGGTACTACCGACAGGGAAGAGATCGTGTTAGGAGTTCGGCTCTGGCGCACGGTGCTGCATCTGCAGCAGCGGTGGGCACCATAGTGACACAACGAACTGCTACAAATCGGTTACTTCGAGGACAACTCTGAGCCAGATGCTCTGTAGCGTGCATTCCACTGATCCCAAATCACCGTCATTTGAGACATCAGTGGTGTCAAGGTCTGTCGTTTTTTCTGATGAAAGCTGGTTCTTCCCCGTGCCAGTGATGGTCGTGTATTCCATAGGAGGAGACCAGCTGAGGACATGCGTGATACATACACTGGAACTACACTTGGAATTATGGCCCGGGGTGCGATTTCGTATGACAGCAGGAGCACTCTAGTGGTTAGCCCACGCACCCCGATTGCAAATTTGTATGTCACTCTGGTGATTCGACCATTGTAGTGCCGTTCATGAACAACATCCCAGGGGGCATTTTCCAACAGTTTAACACTCGTCCACATACCGCTGTAACAACCCAACATGCTCTGCAGTGTGTCGACATGTTGCCTTGGCCAGCTCGATCCTCAGATTTGTTCAGCAATCGATCACATATGGCCCATCATCAGACGACAGCTCCAGCGTCATCCACAAACAACATTAACCGTAACAAGTGCCACAGACATGGAGCCCCATCGCACAAACTGACATCCGGCACCTGTAAGACACAATGAATGCACGTTTTCATGCCTTCTGGTGGTTACAGCAGTTATTGATATACCAGCATTTCATGTTTACAGTGGCTTATGTCGCACTTACATTAACCTGTGATCTTCTAATGTTGCCGGCCGTTGTGGCCGAGCGGTTCTAGGCGCTTCAGTCCGGAACGGCGCTGCTGCTACGGTCGCAAGTTCGAATCCTGCCTTGGGCATGGATGTGTGTGATGTCCTTAGGTTAGTTAGGTTTAAGTAGTTCTAAGTCTAGGGGACTGATGACCTCAGATGTTAAGTCCCATAGTGTTCAGAGCAATTAGAACCATTTTTTCTTCTAATGTTAATCAGTTTCATATGTTACCTGGACAAGTGTATTCCTGAAATGTCATTGCTCTGCCTTAATAATTTTTTGTTACTGCGATTTTTTCCGACAAGATAAATGTACCAGTCATTTCTTTAAGTAACTACAATTTTTAAATTAAAAAAATGCGTGGGCATATTTATAACAGTTTTGTTATTTAATGAAAGTCCATAACCTCCGTTCCACTATATTTTTCTTTGCGGCGTTCAGACATGGATTGGACGATTAGTATGGAGAATAAGCTTTGTAGAGAGCCTTACTGTCTCGCGTAAAACGAAAATGTATCTCTCTCTCTACAACTACTAAAGACCTTCATTTTTAAGTGAAAAAGATTACTTTGAAAGGGTAACAATTCACACCAGTTACTTCATTTATTGAGTTCATAAGTGAGACACGTCACAATAATGGATACAGCCAACGATGCTCATGTAAGTAGTTACATTTACTTCCAGTTTCACACTAAAGTTCGCCATTACTGTATTGCTTTTCCAAATTAAATTGTCACATTATATAAATTCACGAAAACCTTAATAACTTTTCAAATAATAATATAGTCTGGCAACGAAAGTTATTGACAAAGAATGACGATACTGATTAGTCCCGTTATTTCGTTTATAATGACGTACATCCTGCTGACTCCTTGGGTTATGGCCTTCTACAGTACAGACATGTCTGCCGGGTTGCCTACTCGGCAGACGTCAACAGCGTAACAGCATGTTTATGGTGAGGTTTGTGGAAGGCGCCAACTCGGCCACTGCCAGGGACGTGTTTGGAAATAGAGCGGTACAAGTGTCCTTCTGCTCGGCTGGCATTTAGGTGACGGCTCGGGCCCACCACAGTCAAATGAAGTCGCTCATGACGAGTTGCAGCTATCTCCGAGTTCTCCGTGAGTTATCAACAACGCCAGTAGTTATCAACGAGTTTTCAACCAGTGGTTATCGAGTAATCTTCGAGTAAACTCCCATATTGCATAAGTCCACCACAATATTCTTGCACCCGGGAGTGAGTGCGCTTCGGTGGTCTTATCATCAGTTTTTATCGTGGTACCTTACGAGGAGCCGCTGAACCATTTGATAGTACACGCACGACTGTCCTGAAATCTTTCACAGTGCAATGCGCTTTTCTCAGTCACTACTATACTTGTTTACTGTAACTTCACCGCGCGTTTCCGACAACGGACAAGAGAGGCGAAGTGCAGTAATATCGCGGTCGGCTAATACACTGAAATCCACAAGTGTTCACAGATTGAACGACCGCCTGCAAGCTAGAGCTCCTGGGTTGGATTTAGGTCAGGAGCGAGTAACATACTTTGTTTCGAACTTGCGTCTAAGTGATCATTAGTGGACTGCTCCTTATTCGAGTTCAGCTGTACGCGCTGTGCCTAGAGAACAGTCACAACTCATCCTTTGTGGATAAACCGATTAATCATTTCCTGCTGTCCTATCATTTGACGGGAAACTTCCAAAATCAGATTTTATCAACATTTGTATATTTTTCATGCACGTTTTGTGCTATTTGACTGCATAGGACTATTCCACGCGAAACCTGAACAACAAAGGCCCTCACCTAGCATAAAGGTCCGTGAACAGTTGCACTTGCACACTGTTGAACAATACAGATCGACAGTACCTCCTGTCGAAAAAGGCACTGCCGGCCGCGGTGGTTAGCGGTTCTAGGCGCTCAGTCAGGAACCGCGCGACTGCTACGGTCGCAGGTTCGAATCCTGCCTCGGGCATGGATGTGTGTGATGTCCTCAGGTTAGTTAGGTTTAAGTAGTTCTAAGTTCTAGGGGACTTATGACCACAGATGTTGAGTCCCATAGTGCTCAGAGCCATTTGAACCACTTTTTTTATTTTATTTTTTTTTTTTTTTGAAAAAGGCACTCTCAGCTTGTTGTTCCAGATTGTTCCAAAGAACTAGTGATGCGTAAGGGGTACCATTGACCATGTTATTCCACTATCGATAATAATACCCCCCACAAGTGATGTCATACTTCGAAACCGCGTATAGCAGCTGATGAAGTAATTCTTTATACCCTACCGCTTCCTCTCTTGTACTCATCTTCAAGTGTCGTGCATTTTTTTCAACAGTCTACATGGAAACGCTCTTTCCTTGCGGGCAAATAACTTAAAACAGGATCCTCTGTCGTCAATAATAAAATACATTATACAATCAATAGTAAAATACACGGACACACACAATCAGTTTTCATATAATGTGTACGATGTGAGATCGAGCCAGGATCTGTTGTACAAATCCAGGTGCCGGCCATGGTGGCCGAGCGGTTCTAGGTGCTTCAGTCGGGAACTACGCGGCTGCTACGGTCGCACGTTCGAATCCTGCCTCGGGCATGGATGTGTGTGATGTCCTTAGTTAGGTTTACGTAGTTCTAAGTCTATCGGACTGATGACCTCAGATGTTGAGTCCCATGGTTCTTAGAGCCATTTGTACCACTTGTACAAATCCAGGCGCTCGCCGACACCCGGGAGCCCATCCCTTCGCTATGCAGCGGCTCTACAACTACCGGAAGGATGATGAGTCAGCACTGACGTTTCGACATATTTCGATGGCGCTTGGCGAACCGCAACAAGATCGGCCTTGTCTTGCATAAAAGCTGGCCATCCGGCCAGACTGATCATGTTGCTTTTTACCGGCACCCGCTGTGAGGTGGCTTCCGCCGCGAGGCCGCCAACGTTTTCCTGCTGGCTGCCGCTGCCAGACTGAGCGAGGGACGAACCGATGTCCTGCTCGCCACTGAGCCGCGGAGTGCCTGCCGGCGCCCGGCTCTGTGGGAGGGACGCAGCCGCCCGGTTATCAGCCTAATAACGACACGAGGGGGTACCTCGATGAATCGGAATTGAATTTTTTAACTTATTTATTAACTTTTAAGAAAAAGTTTCAATCCCTTTCAAAGTACTCTCCACTTGCACTAATAATCTTTTATTCCAGTTTTCAAAACATCGTTTAAATTTATCTTTTATGATGCTAAGACAGCGCGTCCGTAGTTTTTTTCTTCGGGTCAGCTTTCCTTCCGTGTCCCTTTTCATTCTAGGAAACAAAAAAAGTAAGGGTGGCTGGTTACGGTGGAGGGCGGGGAGCGGGGGTGGGAAGGGTAACGAACAGGGGTAATACCATTTTTCGTCAAGAACTGTCATACAGACAGGGCTGTGTGAGTAGGGGCATCGTCATGGTGGAGAAACCAGTCAGCTATCTGCGATAAATCAGGCCACTTCCGCCGCACCCCGTTGCGTAAGCTTTTCAAAATTTCCAAGTAGAAGGCTTGATTAACTGTCTGACACTACGGAAAAAACTCTGAATGGACGAGTCCTCTCACATCGAAAAATCAAATCAGCATTGTCTTAATGGTTGATTTCACCCAACGAATTTTCCTGAGGCGAGGCGAACTTGAAGTCTTCCACTGTCTTGACTGTTGCTTTGATTCAAGACCGTAGGCATAGAACCAAGTTTCGTTAGCTGTCGTAATTTTTTTGGAAACGTCGGGATCATTTCGGGACTCTCGTTTCAAAGCACAATATGGTACCACGCGTCCTTGTTTTTGTTCAGCAGTCGGCAGTCGTGGCACGAATTTGGCAGCCGCCTTTTTCATTCCAAAATCGTCTGTCGCAGTTCGCTGCACTGAACTCCAACTCACTCCCGACAGCTCCATAGCTTCTTCAGTGGTCTGTCGCCGATCTTCGTTGATGATTTCACGAATGTTTCCAACTTTTTCATGTATTCGGACCATGGAAGGACGACTAAATCGAGGTTCTCAAATAAAATGACTCCAAGCACTATGGGACTTAACTTCTGAGGTCATCAGTCCCCTGGACTTAGAACTACTTAAACCTAACTAACCTAAGGACATCACTAGAGCTGAGCCCAGGTTTGACCAGAACCGAGGTGGAATCTTCCTACACGTCGGCCAGGACCCTGAAGATAGCTTAGTAAATCGCCGAAACTGGTGCCAAATAAAATAAGTTTGGAAACTAAACGGCTGAAAGGTGTTTAATTTGACATCCTATATCGAACATCCATCTCTGAAAAGGTGTACATACAGGTAATCGTTTTATGTTTCACAGGACGGATCGATAATGGCGAATCTGGTGACGAAATTCGAACAACAGATATTCTCCAAGCATAGGGAAAGATTACAAATTTAATCGTTTTATCGTTTTTGTGCTACTATTGTTGACATAGCTGCCTTACAGATTTTTCCTGATCGAAGTCAACTTCAGTTGATCATTAAGTACATAAACGCTGAATAATTCTCTGTTTGTAGAGAACTTAGCCGCGAATGAGTCGTCATCAGAGAGGCCTTGATACATTAAATATGAACAGAAATGCTAACGCGGCAAGAAAGGAGACAGATTTAGGAGGTTGCACATATCAGCTATTACGGGATATATGAAACTATTAACCTGTAAGTCCATTGTTTTCTGTGAAGTAAATGGTTTGTGCACAGCAATTAACTGCACGTAAGATCAACATAACGTTTGAAGAAATAAACTGATGCGTTCTATTAACGAAGCTTAGAAATTTTTAAAGGCTAGCAACTACATCGAGCCGGCCGAAGTGGCCGTGCGGTTAAAGGCGCTGCAGTCTGGAACCGCAAGACCGCTACGGTCGCAGGTTCGAATCCTGCCTCGGGCATGGATGTTTGTAATGTCCTTAGGTTGGTTAGGTTTAACTAGTTCTAAGTTCTAGGGGACTAATGACCTCAGCAGTTGAGTCCCATAGTGCTCAGAGCCATTTGAACCATTTGAACCAACTACATCGAGCAATACACATTTTTACTTATATATACTGTATTTTGACAATCGATTACAGTCCCAATCTTGTCAACCTCCAGTCTTAAAATAAGTTTAACTATTTCATAGTTACAGTAATTAATCAATATTTTGGAATGCTCCATTTTGGCATGTCTAATATAACTTATCATGTACGTTAGTCTTACATTGTGAACTACCAATGCGCTTGGAGCCAGCCGCTATGACCGAGCGGTGCTAGGCGCTTCAGTAAGGAACCGCGCTGCTGCTACGGTCGCAGGTTCGAGTCCTGCCTCGGGCATGAATGTGTGTGATGTCCTTAGGTTAGTTAGGTTTAAGTAGTTCAAAGTCTAGGGGACTGATGACCTCAGATGGTAAGTCCCATATTGCTTAGACCCATTTGATTTGAATGCGCTTGGACTAACCCTTGTAGCAGCGGACAGGGCACCACGGTTAATCGAAGCGTGTTGATAGTTTGCATTGAAAGTACATAATTAATTATGTCACAAGTTGTACTAAAACGAAGCATTTCAAGATTTTTATTAATTATTGCAATTTAGGAAATGCACTTTTAAATACATCTTCTATGGTGCGAAGATGGACAGATTTTGACCGAAATCGATTGTCAAAATAAAAGTAAGCACAGCTGTATATTGCACGAAGCAGTTCCTAACCTTTACTAAAACTTTTCGACATCGCCTACACTAATGAACAGAAACAATTGTAAATATAAATTTCATTAACCATGTCTGAAAATAGATTTATCGTGACGCAAATGTTTACCGGCACAAGGGAATTCTTTCACTTGGTGGAGTGTGGAAAACTGTCGTGTCAGAATGCACGCCGCCGATTGGCTGTTAACAATCGAGCCGGAGCAGACGCGCGCCCATCGTACACAGTGTGCCGTGATGCCTCCAACCGCTAACCGCGTGTCATAAACTCTGACCTCGGCGTCCATTAATTAGATACAACATTGTAAACTGGAATCGGCTGACCTCTTCACAGAATTTTCCTCGTTGTATTCACCATATTTCACAAAAAGGGATATTAATAAAACGTAACGACCTCGCAGCCCAGCGGCGCAGCGTTTCGCAATTAATAATACGAAACCCGAGCCGCAAGCAAGCTGCCAATTTATTTTCTATCGATACTCGAAAATAAAAATTGAAATGCGGTAACTAAAATTTATGCCTTGCCGAGGTTGAAGCTAACTAAATTTCTACATGCTGTTCTTCAGCGCTTCCGCTAAGCGAAAGAATCGTCGTCGCTAAAAAATAACAAATCGCAAGGGAGAGTGTTCGTGTTCTAATTAAGCATGATACTTAGTTTATATTTTTGTGATAATCTAAACTGCACACAACTACGTTACTTATTAACGTGGAATGTATGTTCGTTGATGCTTAAGAAATGCATGTAAGATTTGGTTACTAACGAGTTAAAATTTGTTTAGATGTTGGTACGAATGTTCCGCAGAGAAAACAAAGTGAGAAATAAAAAAAAATTGTGTTGCTGACGAACATTTATATGACGAGCTGCATAGCTAAAACTGTCAGACATTTTTGCGGAAGGAATGTCTGAATGTCCCACCGTAGTAATAGAAACAGCAGAAATCCGTCAGCGAACAGAGACATTATTTGAACGAAAAGAGCATGATAGAACTTAATGAACTTCAACTTAAGGAAGACTATCAGCATTCAGCATTCTTAGCTATGCTTATTACAGAACACGAGGCTATAGTCAGGCTAGGACAAGGACTGACCCATTATATATAAATATATATTTATTTATTTATAAAGCTGGTTCCTAATTATTCCTGGAACTGAACTGTGTCTGTTAAGGAAATGGCAAATCTGAGCACACAGCCTACACCCTTTGTCTCCCCCCCCCCCCCTCCCGTTGGGGAACTATTTTTACTTTTAGAGGGCAGTTGGACAACTTCGGTGGTATAATGGATATTCTTTTATGACACCAATTCGGACATCCAGTAAATATGATGTTTAGTGACAATGCAAGTTGATTTCCTTTTAACGCACATGAACGTTGCACTCATGGACAGTGCAGCTGGTCCCGGCGGAGGTTCGAATCCTCCCTCGGGCATGAGTGTGTGTGTTTGTCCTTAGGATAATTTAGGTTAAGTAGTGTGTAAGCTTATGGACTGATGACCTTAGCAGTTAACTCCCATAAGATTTCACACACATTCGTACATTTCTGGAGTACAGTTGCGCGGAACGGTATCCTTACCTGATAAGATTAACGGCTGACACCGATAAAAGTTCAAAGAAGGACTCCTCGTTTTGTATTATCACGAAATAGGACAGAGAGTGTCACGAATATAGTAAGCGAGTTGCGATGGCAATCACTAAAATAAATGCGTTTTTCGTTCAATGACATCTTCTCACGTAATCAGTTCTCGCTATTCGAGAAACTGACGGTCGAGAAAAAGTCTGAAAGTAGTTTTACGTACCCTCTGCCAAAAAGTTAAGTGTGAATTGCAGAGAAATCGTGTTAATAAAGACCTCAGATGTAGATGTAAATGTCAGATGTAGGCGTAGGTGTAAATTTAGATGTAGACATCCCTCCATACCTCAACCAAATGACGCTCTGAGACAGACGACACGACAGACTGTCAGCACTGGGGATACCCTGGTAAGTTCTAAATGCGGACCTGGAGTGCTGATCGTTACGAATGAGTGTGGCGTAATGCGAATGCAGTGTACTAAAGACTGTGTGAGCAAAGAGTTCCCTAATTTCGGAAAAAATCAACCTGTAGAGCGTCCGTAACGTCCATGACAGAAAGCTCGCCGAAAGTACCGTCTTATGCCCTTACTGCAGCCAGAACCTTATATTAAACTCAAGACTCTCATCCTCATATCGGCAATGCCTGCCATTATGGGAATCGACCCACCTGCCTTCCTGATCAGAATATGACTGTACATACTTAAGTCAGCCAAACCCACACAACAGGTGGGGTATGATACTGAAATGCACTATTGCAAAGGCGAAAATACACTCTAAGACAAAAAAACGACGCACCATTTCTTAGGTGGTGATCGGGGCTCACATCGAAGGGGGACTCGTCAGTCAAGATAATTATATTGCAGACAATGACATTCCTGGCCGAAAACATGTCTGGAGACGCCCGTAACAGCAGTGGGAAACCAACCTGTTACTCGCCGTACAGCCCGAGAAGCAGGAGTTCAAATGGTTCAAATGGCTCTGATCACTATGGGACTCAACCGCTGTGGTCATCAGTCCCCTAGAACTTAGAACTACTTAAACCTAACTAACCTAAGGACATCACACACACCCATGCCCGAGGCAGGATTCGAACCTGCGACCGTAGCAGCAGCGCGGCTCCGGACTGGAGCGCCTAGAACAGCACAGCCACCCAGGCCGGCTAGAAGCAGGAGTGATGGTCTGGCGCGCCACTTCTTTTCGTAACAGGACCGTTTCGTTGTCATCGGTGGCACCCTTACAGTGCAGTGATACGTCGACATTATTTTGCGTCCCGTTTTGTCACCCTTCGTGGCAAGCCACCCTCGGCTTACCTTTCAGCAAGATAATGCCCGCCCACACACTACGAGAGCTTCTACTGCTTTTCGTGCTTGTTTAACCCTACCTCGAGCAGCAAGGTCGCTCGATCTCTCCCCAATTGAGAACGTTTGGGGCTTTACAGGCAGGGCCCACCAACCAGCTCGGAATCTTGGCGATCTAAGGCGCCAGTTGGACAGAATTTGGCACGGAATCCCTCAGGAGAACATTCAACAAGTGTCTCAAACAATGCCAAGCCGCATAACTGCTTGCATAAGAGCCAGAGATGGACCAGAGCGTTATTAACTGGTTCTGTTTGTGAAGCTCTTTCTCGTAAATAAATCACCCAATTTTTCTGAAATTGCAATCATTTGTTTGTATGTACATCACATCACATCTAACAATTGTCATCTCATTCGGATTATTCCTCCGTGTGCCTCATCTTAAGCTTAATACACTACTGGCCATTAAAATTGCTACACCAAGAACAAATGCAAATGATAAACGGGTATTCATTGGACAAATATATTATACTAGATCTGGCATGTGATTACATTTTCACGCAGTTTGGGTGCATGGATCCTGAGAAATCAGTACCCAGAACAACCACCTCTGGCCGTAATAACGGCCTTGATACGCCTGGGCATTGAGTCAAACAGACCTTGGATGGCGTGTACAGGAACAGCTGCCCATGCAGCTTCAACACGATACCACAGTTCATCAACAGTAGTGACTGGCGTATTGGGACGAGCCAGTTGCTCGGCCACCAGTGACCAGACGTTTTCAGTTGGTGATAGATCTGGAGAATGTGCTGGCCAGGGCAGCAGTCGAACATTTTCTGTATCCAGAAAGGCCCGTCAGGACCTGCAACATGCGGTCGTGCATCATCCTGCTGAAATGTAGCGTTTCCCAGGGATCGAATGAAGGGTAGAGCCACGGTTCGTAACACATTTGAAATGTAATGCCCACTGTTCAAAGTGCCATCAATGCGAACAAGAGGTGACCGAGACTTGTAACCAATGGCACCCCATACCATCATGCCGGGTGATACGCCAGTATGGCGATAGCAAACACACGCTTTCAATGTCCGTTCACCGCGATGTCGCCAAACACGGATGCGACCATCATGATGCTGTAAACAGAGCTTGGATTCATCCGAAAAAATTACGTTTATCAATTCGTGCACCCAGGTTCGTCGTTGAGTATACCATCGCATGCGCTCCTGTCTGTGATGCACCGTCAAGGGTAACCGCAGCCATGGTCTCCGAGCTGATACTCCATGATGCTGCAAACGTCGTCGAACCGTTCATGCTGATGGTTGTTGTCTTGCAAACGTCCCCATCTTTTGACCCAGGGATCGAGACATGGCTGCACGACCCGTTACAGCCATGCGGATAAGATGCCTGTCAACTCGACTGCTAGTGATACGAGGCCGTTGGGATCCAGCACGGCGTTCCGTATTACACTCCTGAACTCACCGATTCCATATTCTGCTAACAGTCATTGGATCTCGACCAATGCGAGCAGCAATGTCGCGATACGATAAACGACAATCGCGATAGGCTACAATCCGACCTTTATCAAAGTCGGAAACGTGATGGTACGCATTTCTCCTCCTTACACGAGGCATCACAACAACGGTTCACCACGCAACGCCGCTCAGCTGCTGTTTGTGTATGAGAAATCGGTTGGAAGCTTTCCTTATGTCAGCACGTTGTAGGTGTCGCCACCGGCGCCAACCTTGTGTGAATGCTCTGAAAAGCTAATCATTTGCATATCACAGCATCTTCTTCCTGTCGGTTAAATTTCGCGTCTGTAGCACGTCATCTTCGTGGTGTAGCAATTTTAATGGCCAGTAGTGTATTTTCTTCTGTATATTATGATTATTGTTTCATCTGTAAATGTAAAGAAACGAGTGCACGAACCCGTTTATCCGATTCCAATTCTATGCATCTTTCTTACATGTAATAACTAGCTGATTCGTTCCGGTATGTCTCGTGGCACGTGACGTGTAAGGAGTCCTTGCTGGATTCGTTGGAAGCCTCTTTAAGTGTTCACTTAGCCAGTAGCTTTCGGGGAGATTGCTACTTTTTCTCTCAACTTACGGCCGCCGCTCACGTCTGACGCCCACAGGGGAGCCGAGCGAATGGAAACTGGGAGCGCCGCTTTGCTGTTTCCTCCACCCACACAACTTTCCCTCACCAGTCGCCGTCTGATGTGGGCCTGGAAAAAACTCCAGCATCTCACATCAACATTCACCAGTGGCCTACGCTGCATGATTATTCACACGACTTTAGATTTACGTTTCTCTTCAGTGAAATACATTCCATTTCTGTTTACACGTCTTTGGCTTCGTGTAATTACACCGCGCTGAGGGATGGCGTAAGACCTCTTGTGATTACCGTATGAAGACGTCTTTGTTAGTAGACTTTGATATAGCTACGACGTACTTTTCCATCGAATAAACAATTTATTCTATTTTGAATGTTACTACCAAATCAGTAACTACTGACCTTCTTTTATTTTACTCTAGATGAGATAATAACGAATATCTGTGAAATATCACATGCCTGTTGGGTCCACCTATAATTTGTGATCTTCAAAGCCAAACTGTAAGTCAGAGCCAGCTTGCAGGAGGAGACGTCCGTAAAATGATCCACTTAATGGGTTTACGATAAGATGTTAGTTTCAAAGTGACAGAAAGCGTTGTTCTCTGGGGAAAAAATTTAACTCGTTGTGTATTACTGGTTCAGCTCCCAGAATCGAAGACATGGAAAGAATAATTGTATGCATATTAAAAGTTATTCCATCATCTCTTACCTGCCACTCAATCCGATTTCGAAGAACTTTAACAATTTTGTCTCAGTACGGAAAACTATTAAGTATAAAATGAGAGAATACTTCAGTACTGACAACTAGTTTCGATATAAAATGCGGTTCAAAGAAGAAATAGTGCATAATAAATATTCAGGCAGGCGTGTACCAGATAAAAGCGTGGCGAAATTTTGCATAGATCAAACGAGCAGATCTTTCGGTGGCCGCTTTAGAGAACATTCTACCGTGGCTAGCAAAAAAGGAAAGAAAACAACTTTTGTTTCTCGTTTTAAAAAATTCTCACACACAGTAGGACACATTTTCAACATCTTGACATTTGTCATTACGTTCCTAGCGGATGCCGTATGGATACACACGAAGAAAAATATGCACAACAATTGTTAAAAGAGCAAGGCAACTTCCGTATCCAAGCCTTCACGAAGTATTTTCTGACCTGCTGTAATCGCTCTTCTGTTTGTTTTTTGCCTTTCTCTTCGTTAGGATTCCTTTCCTGCCGCCTCGCATTTGGCGTATAGTAGCTTGATACATCTCTCCTTCCATATTAGCTGTTCAGCGTAATTTGCGACAACCAGCTATCAGTCCACTACTCGCGGGTAGCGTTAGCAGACGGACGTCAACTATTCTTCTTCTAGTGGACGTCTAGCTTATCTACATCAGGGGTAGCTAACTTTTTACTAGTTTCTACTTTGAGAAGGCTACGGCCTAATGAATTTGACTTTGCGAATAGTTTTAATCTTAGATTTGTGATTTAAGAGTTACCAAACGTATACGGTTACTGTGTTAACTGCAGTATTCAGTTGCAACAGAGTGCAGACATTTTCACATTGTGAGCGCCTCTCTGGGCCTATTCAGTAGGCGAGTACTCAAATGAGTGATGCTTTGTACAGAAGTTATTATAATTGGTAATTTAGTTTGTTGTTGTTTTATTTTAACCCTTTTTCTTTCAACATATCATCTGACGATGACTCTGTAATAAGTCGGAAACGGAAGTCATACCATTTGTGTGACCTAAACCTGAAATATATAAAAAAACCTTTACTGTACGGTCACTGTGTTCCGCTAAGAGGTCATGCCCGGTCTGTATAAAACAAATGAGGATTATGATCCAACCTCGAGTGGACGACGAGGTCATTAGAGAAGAAGCGCAAGTTGGGAATGGTAAACAAGGGAAAACAAAACTGTCCGCGTCGTTTTCACAACGACTGTAACGAGGTGGCGTGTACTGCGCAGCCGTCGTATGGGTTGCCGGCCGACAGGCGCAAAATTACGCACCCATTTATACTCTGAAGTCGTCGGGACGCGCACCGTGCTGACAAACGTCAACAATAGGCGTGCCGAGTTCAATGTCCTGGTGAAGCCTCAGAGACGATGCAACTTCTGCATACGTTACGTGTGTCTTAACGTGACATACGCTATAGCAGCGTGTTCCAGCGGCAGTTGTCGGCTGTGACTGTCTCACAAATCACCCTGCTTACAAAAAGGACGGTAGTAAAATTCCTACGTTAACTCCTTTAATATGCACTTTCCTCCATTGTCCATATGCTAGTAATGTTCTGTCTCTGATATACATGAATAAAAACTTCAATATTCACTGACATGTTATAAGGGAAAAAGAAAGTATCATGCCCAGTAAATAAAGAACATCAACTTATAAAAATTTCATTAAAAATACTACGATACAAATTTACAATAGTACTCCACAGAAAATACAAATTATTTCATCATTTCACATTTAAGTGAAATTCTAAGGTCATTTTTAGTTAATCATCGTTTCTGTCCAGCAGTAGAATCCTTATAACATGTGAAATAAAAAACTTAAAACAAGAAAGTGCAAAATCTCTTACTGCATGTAGTGCAATCTGTCTTGTAGGTCAAGTCAATCGAATAAATTCACTCCTCAAAAATAGCGCACTTACGTTTAAATAACATCGAATAATACAGAATATGCTTTTATCAAAGTAATAAGAAGGCATCAGAAACTTTTAGAAAATGCGAAGGCTAGTAAAAACTATACGGATGAGGAGAGACGCGAACCAGTAATACATTACTCGAAATCTTGCATCTACAGTTACATCTACATGGATACCTGAAATTACGCTTAAGTGCCCTGCGCCGGCCGCGGTGGTCTAGCGGTTCTAGGCGCTCAGTCCGGAGCCCCGCGACTGCTACGGTCGCAGGTTCGAATCCTGCCTCGGGCATGGATGTGTGTGATGTCCGTAGGTTAGTTAGGTTTAAGTAGTTCTAAGTTCTAGGGGACTGATGACCATAGATGTTAAGTCCCATAGTGCTCAGAGCCATTTGAACCATTTTTTTTAAGTGCCCGGCAGAGGGTTCATCGAATTACCTTCACAATAATTTCCTATTATTTCATTCTCGAACAGCGGGCGGACATAAGGAACATCTGTATCTTTCCGTGCGATCTCTGATTTCCCTGCCGGCCGGTGTGGCCGAGCGGATCTAGGCGCTACAGTCTGGAACCGCGCGACCGCTACGGTCGCAGGTTCGAATCCTGCCTCGGGTATGGATGTGTGTGATGTCCTTAGGTTAGTTAGGTTTAAGTAGTTCTAAGTTCTAGGGGACTGATGACCTCAGAAGTTAAGTCCCATAGTGCTCAGAGCCATTTGAACCATTTTTTTCTGATTTCCCTTATTTTATTATGATGATCTTTTCTCCATACGTAGGCCGGCGTCATCAAAATATTTTCTCATTCGGAGGAGAAAGTAGGATATTAAAATTTCGTGAGAAGATCCCACCGCAACGAGAAACCCCTCTGTTTTAATTATGTCTACCGCAAATCCTGTATCATATCCGTGACACTTTCTCCCCTATTTCGCGGTAATACAAAACGTGCTGCCCTTCTTTGAACTTTCTCGCTGTACTCCGTTAATCTTATGTGGTAAGATTCCCACACCCCCAGCAGTACACCAAAAGAGGACGGACAAGCGTAGTGTATGTAATCTCCTTTAGTTGTTGCATCATCTAAGTGTTCTGCCAATAAAATGCAGTCTTTGATTCGCCCTCCCCGCAACGTTTTCTATGTGTTTTCTCTCCAGCTTAAGTTGTTCGTAACTGTAATTCCTAGGTATTAATATTAAAAAATGCATAACAATGTTGTTTTATTTCGCTATCGTTTTCGGTTCCGAACCATCATCAACGACAGTTGTACAAAACACAAAAGTGTACAACGTGACAATGCCAAAGGAAATAAGAAAAACAGAACAAAAATTTAAATCGATCAAAAGACTGACGAAAATTATCACAGATTTATCACATGTCATACATGCTTTAACATAAGTTACCATAAGAAAACATAATTGCCAAAATAATATAAAATCAAAAATTGTAGCAAGATAAAAATATGATGGCACATTGACACAAGGACAAGAAGTGATGTATTACTTTACAAAATGAAAATAATATTATTACAGAGACAGCACAGTGCTATGCATTTTTTTAAAATTTGTATGTGCTATTGACCATCGCCTAAGAAAGATGTCCTAGGTATGTAGTTGATTTTAGGCCTTCAGATTTGTTTGATTTATCGAGTAGCCGAAGTTTTGCGGATTCCTTTTAGCACTCATACGGATGATCCCACACTTTTCATTATGTGAGGTCAATTGCCAATTTTCGTACAATATCTTATCTAAATCGTTTTGCAATTTGTTTTGATCTTCTGATGACTTTGCTAGGCGGTAAACGACAGCCTCTGCAAACAACCTAAGACTGTTGCTCAGATTGTCTCCTAAATCGTTTCCATAGGTAAGGAACAGCAGAGGGCCTATAACACTCCCTTGGGGAACATGCTGCATATGAACGTTAATGATATGGGCCTGTAATTTGGTGGATTACTCCTATCGCCTTTCTTGAATACTGGTGTGACCTGTTCAATTTCCCAGTCTTTTGGTACGGATATTCCGTCGAGGGAGTGGGTGTATATGACTGTTAAGTATGGAGCTATTGCATCAGCATAGTCTGAAAGGAACCTAATTGGTATAGAGTCTGGACCGGAAGACTTGCTTTTATTTAGTGCTTTTATTAAGTGATTTCCGAGGATATCTGCTTCCAAGCTGCTTATGTTGGCAGCTGTTCTTGTTTCGAATTCTGGAATATTTACTTCGTCTTCTTTGCTGAAGGAATTTCGGAAAGCTGCGTTTAGTAACTCTGCTTTAGCAGCATTGTCATAGACAGTGTTCCCATTGATATCGTGCAGAGAAGTTATTGATTGTTTTTTGCCACTAGCATACTTTACAGACGACCAGAATCTCTTTCCATTTTCTGCCATTGTGTATCTCTACATACTGGGCTATACCGAGCAGGATCGTTATTCGACCATACTTTGCATATTACTGGCTCCTGAAAGCTTTAATCGTAGATGTGTTATTAACTTAAAGCTGTAATCGTAGATACGTTATCAACTGACATTTAATTATTACAAACTGTACCAAGAACATTGCATTTCTTATGGATCCTCAGTGTGCTGTCGCCTTGAAACGTCACATTTTCATAACATGAAAGTTACAATAAGTCTTTAACGGCCGATTTGACGTTTCCCCTCATTTTTTTTTAAAAAAAACATACAATTAACGACAGGTTTACGAAATATCCTCAATTTCCTGGTGCTCAGAAACGGTATATACACATACGGACTTAGCTGAAAGCCAATGTGGCATCTCGCGACTCTGTACTGAAGAGAGATGGTGACATGTGACGTAGGTGGCGTGTAGGTGGCGTGTTTCCTTCTCATTGATCAATGTTCAAACGCATGTTCACAATATCTGTCATGCTGGATACTGCGCGACACATTCGGAAAGACACTCCAACGTGCTTTTTCCACGCTATGACGACAGAAACTCGGCACCCTCAAGGTTCGAATGCACGGCCCGTGTATCGAAGACTCAAAGCGCATCACGTGGTCGCTGGCGCGCGGGACTGCCGCTTCAACGGAAAGCCAAGTACAACTGGCTCAGAGCTCAAAGTCTGAAATCAGTCAACGTATTTTTGGGCTCACCAGGTGGTTTCATCGTTTTATTTGTATATTTGTGCATTTGTATTGCATTTAGCTTCTTCTTCTTCTTCTTCTTCATGACCTTCTTTCTGGCTTTGTAGCTTCCAATCATTGTCCCTCCGCTTTGTGTGCCTGTCATCGGTTTTCTTACGTTGATACTCTTCCTAGACCTAAACACTTTTCGGAAGCCATTGCCAATAACTGTGCAGTATTTTACGAAATGCAAATGTGCTGCTGTCTACATGTCCATTATTATCACTACCCGTTCAACACAGAAGCTGCGCACAAAAAATCTAAGAAAAAAACAGAAATGCATACACTCAATTAATAGGAGACGGTATAACCTGATTCTTAAAAAAGTTCATGCCTAATGCACTCACGTCCGGAGAAAAAAAAAAAAAACACAGATCGCCTTGACCGACTAGAGATAGGACATTCATATTCACAGGACATGTACATTAGTATGTTCTGTAGAAATTATTAGATTTTGAACCATGTTGATCCGCGGGTTCAAGTTCCACATCGATATCACGGCGCAACACCACCTACCGGTAAAATGAGCGTGCGGCTCTCGTTGTCGCTATAAACCGAAGGTACTGGAACAGTGTGACTTGAGCAGACGTGTGGGATGCCTCGCACACCCATGCGCGAATCGTACCGTCAAATCAGTGAGTTTGAAGGAGGGCGCATTATTGGCATGAGAGACTGTGATGGATCCAACTGGGAAATTGCTGCTCGTGTGGAACGAAGTGTTTTGGTAATGCAACGGGTGTGTGTAGAATGATTCACGGAATGCCGTAGAACATGACGAGATGAGTCAGGTCGCACCACCCAGATCATCGCCCGAGAGGATCGACGCCTCATCCGAATGACATCGCAAGTCAGATCTGCGTCCTACTCAGCTTTGGCACAACAGTGGAACAGTGGTCCGTCGCCGTTTATTACGGCATGGGTTACGTGCGCGTAGCCCACTTCTCCGCCTATCTTTGACGAATGTGTAGAAGCATGCTAGACGGAAATGGTGTATGGAACGACGTCACTGGGGACAGGAATGGCGTCAGATAGCGTTGAAAATGGTGGCCGCATTTCGGTTCGCCGCAGACAGGGGGAGCGTCATCACTGTCACTACATTCGCACAAGACATACAGCGCCAACTCAAAGCCTTATCGTGTGGGGTGCTCTTGGGTACAACCACAAATCACAGTTGGTGAATGGCCAGGGCACGGTGGCCAGTGTGACCTACGTGAATGACATATCATTTCTGCACAACACTCCAGACGCCATTTTTCTGGAAGACAATGTGTGCATTCTTAGAGTCACAGGTGGTCAGCCTTTGAACTGGCTCGCCAGATCACCAGACTTCTCGCCAACTGAAAATATATGGGATATGGTGACATTACGGGTGCGGCGATGTGACCCGGTGCCAATCACTACAGATTAAACTCTGGGGACAGGTGAATGCAGCGTGGATCGCTATACCATAGGACGCTATTCGCGCCATCGCGTCGATGCCATCACGCATGGAACAAGTTATCAGGGCCCATGGCGGATTCTGTGCCTACTACGCAACGGGATACGTGCTGAACTGAGGTAACTAAATGCTAATCATTTCTGCAGAACATCCTAATCTACACGTCCTGTGAATATGAACTTCCAGTCTCTAGTCGAACGTGTATGAGTATGAGCGTATTTACGTATCATGTTATGTTATATCAATGTGGCAGTATTATTGTTCTTCTTCCTTCGAATAACCCATTTGGAGGTTACGATTAATCAACTTTGGCTACTCTTCATTGTATTAGATTTCCTTAGCTTCCAAATTTCCTTCACCCTTTTAGAATGTTGTTCCCTTTCTTCTTGAGTCCACTTTCGTCTCCTTGTTTTCTTTCACTCCTGAAATTCTGCCTTTTGAACTGCCTATCTGAAGTGTGTTCTGTTTTCTATTGCGTCTATTGTAATCCCAGCGTTTTCCATGTCCTTTTCAGTCTCTGTGAACCACGCAGGCTTGGATTTGTAGCTACTGAGTAATGTGAATATCCGCTTTGTTAGCATGTTGTTATCCATTCTGAATATATGCACAAGAAACTGTAGTCGTCTCTTCCTCATTACATCAGTTAGTTTTTCAGTTTTCAGGTATAGCATTATCGTTTCTTTTAGCTCCCAGTATTTTTCTTAAAATTCTTCTTTCGACGTTCTCTAGTTTCTCGAGATCTCCATTTCTTGTTAGATTAAGTGTTTCTGCCGCATACAGAGCTCCAGGTCTGGCCGCTGTTTAGTAGTGTCTTAATTTCGATTTCCAGGACGAGGATTTTTTGTTATAAACGTTTTTGGTCATATGAAACACTCTTTCCACCTTGTGCACTCTAGTTTCTGTAGCTGTCTTCTCGTTTGCATTGTATGTAATCCACTCTCCTAGGTATTTAAAGGAATCCGTTTTGTGTATTGTATTGTTGTCAATTGCAATATTTGGAGGAGCATCACAGATGTTTGTCAAGAACTTTGTTTCTTCAAAGGATATTTGTAGTCCTACTTTGGCTGCTTGTTTTTGCAGTTGTCTTATTTGTTCTTGGGCATTATCTAGCGAATCTGTAATGAATGCCATGTCATCTGCGAAGGCTACAAAGTCTACAGTGATCTTGTTAGTATTGATGGCTTCCCTCCATTCTCGAACTACCTTCTCAAACACAGAATTGAAAAGTAGAGGTGACAAACCATCCCCCTGTCCGACACCTGACTTTATTTCAAACGACTCTGAGAGCTCTCCCCTAAATTTTACTTTCGATTTTGTATTTCTCAAACTTGCTTTAATTATTTCAGTTGTTTTAGTATCGACTCCCATTTCTTTTAAGATATCAAGCGGTGTATTTCTGTCAACTCAGTCACAGGCTTTTTTAAAATCAAGAAAAGTAGCACATGACCTTCTCTTCCTAAACCCAGCCTGATACTCACCTAGTTATTTGTCAAGTATTTCTTCTGTTCTTTTTAAAAGCGCCTCACACAAGACCTTATAGGTCACTGGTAATTTCTAGGGTCTGTTTTCTTCCCTTTTTCATGTAGTGGATGTATTAGTGCAGATGTCCATGCTGGTGGTAAGCTGTGTGTTGTCCAGATTTCTCTGAGTAAAAAAAATTGAAAATTTGTGGTAAGTTCTTATGGGACCAAACTGCTTAGGTCATCGGTCCCTAAGCTTACATACTACTTAATCTAACTGAAACTAACTTACGCTATGGACAACACACACACCCATGCCCAAGGGAGGACACGAACCTCCGACGGAGGGAGCCGCGCGGACCCTGACAGGAAGCCCCAGACCACGCGGCTACCCCGCGCACCCTTCTTTGAGTATTTCTGATAGACATTATATCATGTTGTCACTAGAGTACTTCCATAATTCAGGTGCTTTATTATTTTTAAGGTCTTTTATGATTTCTTGTATTTCTTCTGTGGTTGGCGGCTTTGAGTCTGGTGGTGTTGAGTTTACAATATCGAAATTAAATTTTTCTTTCGGCGGATGACATTTATATAGTTCTTCAAAGTATTCGGCAAGTATTCTACAATTCTCTGTCTATTATATGCAATTTTCTGCGTCTCTGGGTCAGTGAAAAATAGACTAGGTGGAGTGTATTTCTTTAAGCTACTTCTGAAAATTTTGTAAAAGTCTCTAGCACTGTTCTGTTTGAAGTTATAGATTATTGATGCTAGTTGGTCTTTCATGCATTGCACTTTGATCTCTTGAAGGCCTTTTGGTGCTTGCTTCCGGGCTTCTTTTAGGGAGTTCCTATTTTTATCATTTTTATTTGCATTCCATATGTTTTAAGTTCATTGTCTTGTTAGGATTAGTTCTTCACACTCATCATTCCACGAGGCATGTTTCCATTTTTTAGTACAGAGAATGGTTTCTTCTGCTGTCTGTACTATGGCTTTTTGAAGTTTTTCCCATGTTTTAGGTGTTCCCTTTTCCAAAAGTGTCCTGAAATTATCTTCCTTGGTTAATTTCTGAGTGTCAAACCTTTTAGGTTGATATTGGCTCTTTCTTTTATATATTGGCCTCATTGTGAATTTAACGATAGATAGATAGTGATCTCAATCTAAACCTGCACTCTTAGCAGCTTTTACATTATCTCTGATGTAGACTGTCTGCTTATAGCAACATGGCCAAGTTGTTTCTCCCCACAGACTGGATTCGGGGATACCCATGTAGTTTGTTTCCTAGGGAGTTATTTGAAAAGTGTATATTTTAGAACTATGTCAAGTTCTTTGCATAAACCAATAATTCTTTCTCAATTTGCATTGGTTCTTTTGCCTACTATGGGTTGATGATGACGTTCTTTGCCGTTTTGAGCATTAAAGTCACCCAGAAATATTACTGTGTTTTTGGATGAAATCTGGTCTAAGGTGTTTGACAGTTCCTGCCAAAAAATTCTGATTGTGCTTTTTGTGTTTTGTTTTTCTCATTTGTTTGTTCATGTGTATTTAGAATGGTATACAGTTTGTTTACTGATTTGAAGGTTAATGTTTCTGTTTGTTCTTTTTGTGTTTTGTTTTTCTCATTCGTTTGTGCATGTGTATTTACAATGGTATCCAGTTTTTTTACTGATTTGAAGGTTAATGTTGTAAGTCTTTCATTGAAAGATTTTAATTCTACTATTGAATTTAATATATTTTGGTTTACAATGAATCCTGTTCCAAACTGGGCTACATTCTTCGTAACTCTTTTTCCCGGCTTCCCTTTGAGGATTCTGAATCCCTATATTATTAATATATAGACCCATCAGAACTGCTGACCATCAAAAGAATAAACAGGTATCCGTACTCAACAGATAGTGTGTCAGACATGAAAGCACAGTTATAACTGACCATCAGCTAATTGTAAACGAATTAAATGGTAATCGATCATAGATATGTGTCATAAAAATCGAAGTAAAGCAAAGATATAGCTAATACTGCTTCACTATTTTAACGAGAGGTGGGGGATGGGTGGAGGATCGTTTATCTGGCAGTCTGCCACGAGCGCAGGACCACATTGATTCGGTTCTGATATAGAGTTTCGTGTCATGTTTGTGTTGTTTACGTAGATGAGGAGATACCAGAGGATGAAACCTGCCAATGGCGCGGATTTATTCCTTTGTATTAGAATCAATGGGTCGCTGAGCTTTAAATTGCAATGAAACAAGCGAATATACCGTTATTTCACGAGCGGTAGGTGGAGATATGGGCTTAAGGCAGGACACTATCGCCTAGACCAGCTCTCCTCTCTTGCAATCAATTCCGACGGGACCATTTCTTCCGCCTACCTTCGAGTCAGACGCCTAACCGCATGCGTACGTTACAGACTTTGTGGTAATTACTTTGGGCTGTAGTCAATGCATGTTCTGTTTCGAACAGTGTTTCCATTCCCCTTATTTGTATAGAAACACCAGTTTCAAGTCTGTCACACTTTGAGAATTCGGCAAACAAAGTAACTTATCGCTTCTGCGGTCGCGCAAAGAATGAGCAATATGAAATGGTGAAACCCCTATCTGTTCAAAGCCCGTGACTTGCTTGTGTAGGTATTTGGGAGTCTGGGTTAATGAGGTTTGTGATAGTTTGAGGATGATAATTTGATTTCTGAAGGACTCATGAATCTTAAAATTTACATTTTGGAAACTGAAATGGTGAGTGAGTAGCTTTCGAGAAATTTGGTCCTGAGATCGGATGAGATGGTTCCTAAATGATTGTGTTAGTGCGTGAGGTGCGCTTCTGTTCTTCTGTAGAAGATCGAAGCCATGTGTTGGATGATTTCTGGTGTTTTCGGAAGTTCGAGTTGATTACAGTTATCAGTGCTAGGAAGGAAGTGGTGAGCATCAGTGGCAATGTGGAAGAATCTATTTAGCAGCGTCTGAACCTTCTTGATGTTTGTGTCCGCAGTCAGTGCCCAGATTTACTGTCCGCTACTCATGACACCAGCAGGAATTTTCTCTCGTAGCATGCCAGAACTTTATTTCCGACAACTTACATTACACAAGGCGATGACAAGGGTATCGTGAAGCAACATAACACCGCGCGGTGAAGCATCTTAGCCGGCAAACCCTGTTCCAAAAATACCCGAATCTGTCTGCGATGAACCCCTCTACGAAGCGTGACCCCTCTTTGAGCGTGAGCCAGACAAGTTGTAGCGTAATACCAGAGCAAGGAAACGGCATCCTACACCGATTGAGCCCCTCCACGGGCCAAACCGAATGGTTTGTTACCCGCAACAAAAAGCCGAGGCCATGGCCGCCGCATTACACTTGCAGTTAACGACAAACCTAAAGAGATGATACAGAAAATGCCGACCACGCTGTGTGTGTGCGCCCCAGCTACGACTCACTTCACTCCAAAAATAGTGTGTGGCTACATAGGGCGGGTTCACAGCAAAAAGCCTCCAGGGTCTGACAAAATATCTTTCTTTCTTTCGCTTACGCCGTAGTCCTACAGCGATCGTAGGGTCGGCGTGGTTACAACGAATTTGGCAATGTTAGTGTTAGGGATGGCTGGATGCCTTTCCTGCCGCCACCTTGTAGCCCCCAGGACGAAATCAGTGTACCCCAACTGTCTGTGGCCCTAGTGTAAATCGTGAAATAGTGCGGACGAGTTCCAAATGTCTGCGACGCGTGTAACTGAGTCGGAACGTGGGGAGCAGCCCGGTATTCACCTAGCGGGATGTGGAAAACCGCCTAAAAACCACACACAGGCTGGCCGGCACACCGGCCCTCGTCGTTAATCCCCGGATTCGATCCGGGGCCGGCGCGCCTACCCGAGTCCAGGAAGCAGCGCGTTAGCGCGCTCGGCTAACTTCGCGGGTTCATGGTCTGATAAAATAACTCCCCTTTACCTCAAACAATATTCCGTCGAATTGTATAGCCTATCTCACCAACATCTGCAATGCTTGCTTAGAGCAACTGTCATGGAAGCTGGCGATCACCCATCGTATTCTACAAGACTTCGTCACAGCTGATAACGTCTTCATCCCGCAACAGTTTGGCTGTCAAGAAAATCATAGTACCAGTCACCAAATAGTGTGACTGCGGGAGTTGTATGTATGTATGTTGAAAGTCGCATGCTGAAACTGTGTGTAACTGAATTTCTCGCTAACAATCTGAGAACTGTCTGACTTTAAATTCCGAATACAGATTCTGAACTAATCGACACAGCTGTCCTAATTTTGAAAATCAACTTATTTATGCAAATTACATTTTAGAAATATAATTCTAATTCATCTCAAATGTATCTGACTGTCTTTAAATTAGATTGCATAAAATGAATGATTCACAAGAATTCTCAGGATGACTGTTACGCAATTTGAACGTGCCCTATTACAAAAATTGCAACTGTTGAATTTATATGAGATTTCATTAATTGGAAAGAATTCCAATTTTTTTTTCAGAATGTCTCTTTAGGCCCTACAACAGATTCTTACTTTACAACGGATAATTTGACTCTGTTTTGGCTGCAGTACAAGAATGATGAGCAGAAATATAACACTGCGCCGCAGTTTTCCTTCATATTCTTATTTTTTTAGATTGTTATTTTAGCAGAAATTAGCTTTTGAGTCTCTTTTCAAAATTATTAATTACTATTCACGAATAGTGCAAATTTTACAAAACATTTTTGTTTGAACAGAGGGGATTTGCTTCATGAGACACTTACATATGACAAAAGGAAGTACTTTGAAAATATATTCAGTTTCCTTAATGACGCAAAAGTAAACTCAAACGAATATAAACACTCAGCATTGTGTTTCTAGGCATTGGCGTAGACCATAATTTCTGCTTCAATGAAATATTTCTAATGCAAAATTTGTTTTCTTTGATACCTAATGCAATACTACTTCAGATAACTAATATAAATGGTTGAAGACTAAATAGAATACCGAAACATGACTGATAGTTCTTACTGATTACCAACAGGTAGATATTATTAGACACAATGGAATCTGTGCATAACAACAATTACTGAACTCGCGCTTGCAGCTAAAGAACACAAAATAAATTACCCTTTTTATGAAGTACTGTATCTTAATACAATCATCTTGAAAATCATCCTTCATCCTCAGGTTAAACATCATGGAAGATCTGAAACAGAACTCTCTGTGTGGCATTTCCGCTATTCAGACTACTCATTCTGACATGGTGCATCACCCTCTCTCCACGAGTCAACAACCACTGCTGCCCAAGGCTACGACTCGACTCGACTGTTAGCTATTTGATAATATTCTTCTCGGATATGCAGCCGGATCATAACGTCTTCATGACACAATATTTCCGCGGTCCAACTGGCCGCCATCTTCAGGTGAGAGTTCTGGTGAACGATCTCGCCGGTTCCGGCACCAGAACTCTCACCAGAAGATGGCGGCCAGTTGGACCGCGGAAATATTGTGTCATGAAGACGTTATGATCCGGCTGCATACCCGAGAAGAATATTATGAATTATTACGCCGGGAAAGCCTTCGTAGTCACATGTTAGCTATTTGCTTGCCTGTGCCCAACTCAGTAACACAAATTGCTTGGCGACGACTTTGAACGTCGTGTACAGTTCTGCCACTGGGCATAAGAGAAATTATGGGACGATGACAGATTTTTTGTACGCGTTCTATTTAGCGACGAAGCGTCATTCAGCAACAGCGGTAACGTAAACCGGCATAATATGCACTATTGGGCAACGGAAAATCCACGATGGCTGCGAAAAGTGGAACATCGGCGACCTTGGCGGGTTAATGTATGGTGCGGCATTATGGGAGGAAGGATAATTGGCCCCCATTTTATCGATGCCAATCTAAATGGTGCAATGTATACTGATTTCCTACGTAATGTTCTACCGATGTTACTACAAGATGTTTCACTGCATGACAGAATGGCGATGTACTTCCAACATGATGGATGTCCGGCACATAGCTCGCGCGCGGTTGAAGAAGTATTGAATAGTATATTTCATGACAGGTGGATTGGTCGTCGAAGCACCATCCGTTTTAACACGGATAATGTACCACGAAGCAAATACCGTCCGCACTGACGGAATGCTGCGTGATACCACGTACTTATACGTTTTTGACTATTACAGCGTCATCTACCACTAAGCGAAAAAAGTGGTCCAACTAAAACATTCATATTTCTTTACGTAGTACACGAATGTGTAATAAAAAATGGGGGTTCCTGTTTAAAAAAAAACGCAGTTGATATCCGTTTGACCTATGGCAGCGCCATCTAGCGGGCCAACCATTGCGCATCTGGTTTCCCCCTTCAAGCCAGACAAGTTTCGTTCTTTGTAGTTTTTTCGTTTGACGCTTATTTCGTGAGAATTTGGCCCGGTCACGATCAATGGACCGCCTTTCAACCGGTAGGGCACATACGTCCGGCGCTCTAAATTAGGTCTAGTACTAAAGCCATATTTTGAGGTACCCAAAAGGCATTCGATAAGGTTCGGCATTTGGGCCTGTCTCGGTGTGCCCGCTGCCTGCTGCGCGTTTGTGATGCTGCCGGTTGTCGGTGCGAATAAACACTCTCTCTGTGTGAGTCGCTGGCTACAGCATCACACCTTTACATCAGAGCTACACTCATCGCGAATAGCACTATCCGCTGTCGTGATAATTTGTTTGTTGATTTTTGTGCATGAAGTCACACCAATGGGACATCTTTATATAGAAGGTGTGGATGAAAGTATTTTCAGCTAGATTGGTAGGATGTACGCAAAAAATCGTGACGAAGCATCCTCGAGAATAGCTGTATCGAGTACACTGCGGTGCACTACAAATAACGCCTAGAGGGACAATTTGCAAAAGACTGGAGCACAGTCGTCCGAGGACGGGGGCGCCCTTAATTGGAAAGCGATACGACGCGCCCGCGGGGTTGGGGCGCGGGGGCGGCCGCTTTGCCGGACGCGGCGCGAGAAGAAAGGGACCGGGGCGGGCGCCGCAGTCGGCACGGGCCGGCGGCCCTGATGGCGCGGGGGCGGCGGGGGCGGCGGGGGCGGCGGGGGCGGCGGGGGCGGATCGATGCTCCGCAGCAGCGGCCGCGCTGCCGCTGCCTCCGGGCTCCTCTAGCCTGCCCAGCTCCCGGCGCTACGCGAGGTAACACTGGAGCTCCAGTACGCTTATGACAACGCCGTACTTAGAAAGTGAGGGGATTAGGTCCAGACCCGCCTACGTACGTAGATGCCACCTGATATTACACCAGGAAGTATAGAAAATAACGAAATTTTGCTAATTGTGGTTTTGTGAGTATTGTATGTTCAACAGAGACAAGGGTATCGTCAGGAATGCCTCATTTTAAGTGTGATGGTATCGCTGTTATTTTCTATATACATAAATGATCTGGCGGACATGGTGGGCAGAAATTTGCGGTTGTTTGCTGATGATGCTGTAGTGTACGGCAAGGTCTCGAAGTTGCGTGGCTCTAGGAGGATACAATATACTCGGACAAAATTTCTAATTGCTGTGATGAATGGCAGCCAGTTCCAGACGTAGAAAAATCTAAGTTAATGCGGATGAGATAGGAAAAATTTTCGGATACAGCATTCGTAGTGTCTTGCTTGACATAGACAAGTCATTTAAATATCTGTGCGTAACGCTGCAAAGCGATGTGAAAAAGAACGACCTTGTGAGGATTGTGGTAGGGAAGGCGAATGGTCGACTTGGGTTTATTGGGGGATTTTGGGAAAGTGTGGCTCATCTGTGGTGGAGCCACATATGGCAGCTAGTGTGACCTGTTCTTAAGTACTGCCCGAGTGTTTGGGATCCGTGTCAACTGGATTTAAGGAATACATCGAAGCAGTTCAAAGGCGGACTGCTAGATTTATTACCGGTAGGTTCGAACACTCCCCATGAACCATGGACCTTGCCGTTGGTGGGGAGGCTTGCGTGCCTCAGCGATACAGATAGCCGTACCGTAGGTGCAACCACAACGGAGGGATATCCGTTGAGAGGCCAGACAAACGTGTGGTTCCTGAAGAGGGGCAGCAGCCTTTTCAGTAGTTGCAGGGGCAACAGTCTGGATGATTGACTGATCTGGCCTTGTAACAAAACGGCCTTGCTCTGCTGGTACTGCGAACGGCTGAAAGCAAGGGGAAACTATAGCCGTAAATTTTCCCGAGGGCATGCAGCTTTATTGTATAGTTAAATGATGATGGCGTCCTCTTGGGTAAAATATTCCGGAGGTAAAATAGTCCCCCATTCGGATCTCCGGGCGGGGACTACTCAAGAGGACGTTGTTATCAGGAGAAAGAAAACTGGCGTTCTACGGATCGGAGCGTGGAATGTCAGATCCCTTAATCGGGCAGGTAGATTAGAAAATTTAAAAAGGGAAATGGATAGGTTGAAGTTAGATATAGTGGGAATTAGTGAAGTTCGGTGGCAGGAGGAACAAGACTTCTGGTCAGGTGAACACAGGGTTATAAATACAAAATCAAATAGGGGTAATGCAGGAGTAGGTTTAATAATGAATAGGAAAATAGGAGTGCGGGTTAGCTACTACAAACAGCATAGTGAACGCATTATTGTGGCCAAGGTAGACACGAAGCCCACGCCTACTACAGTAGTATAAGTTTATATGCCAACTAGCTCTGCAGATGATGAAGAAATTGATGAAATGTATGATGAGATAAAAGAAATTATTCAGGTAGTGAAGGGAGACGTAAATTTAATAGTTATGGGTGACTGGAATTCGAGAGTAGGAAAAGAGAGAGAAGGAAACATAGTAGGTGAATATGGATTGGGGCTAAGAAATGAAGGAGGAAGCCGTCTGGTAGAATTTTGCACAGAGCATAACTTAATCATAGCTAACACTTGGTTCAAGAATCATGAAAGAAGGTTGTATACATGGAAGAATCCTGGAGATACTAGAAGGTATCAAATAGATTATATAATGGTAAGACAGAGATTTAGGAACCAGGTTTTAAATTGTAAGACATTTCCAGGCGCAGATGTGGACTCTCACCACAATCTATTGGTTATGAACTGTAGATTAAAACTGAAGAAACTGCAAAAAGGTGGGAATTTAAGGAGACGGGACCTGGATAAGCTGACTAAACCAGAGGTTGCACGGAGTTTCAGGGAGAGCATAAGGGAACAATTGACAGGAATGGGGGAAAGAAGTACAGTAGAAGAAGAATGGGTAGCTCTGAGGGATGAAGTAGTGAAGGCAGCAGAGGATCAAGTAGGTAAAAAGACGAGGGATAGTAGAAATCCTTGGGTAACAGAACAAATATTGAATTTAATTGATGAAAGGAGAAAATATAAAAATGCAGTAAATGAAGCAGGCAAAAAGGAATACAAACGTCTCAAAAATGAGATCAACAGGAAGTGCAAAATGGCTAACCAGGGATGGCTAGAGGACAAATGTAAGGATGTAGAGGCTTATCTCACTAAGGGTAAGATGGATACTGCCTACAGGAACAGTAAAGAGACATTTGGAGAAAAAAGAACCACTTGTATGAATATAAAGAGATCAGATGGAAACCCAGTTCTAAGCAAAGAAGGGAAAGCAGAAAGGTGGAAAGAGTATATAGAGGGTCTATACAAGGGCGATGTACTTGAGGACAATATTATAGAAATGGAAGAGAATGTAGATGAAGATGAAATGGAGGATACGATACTGCTTGAAGAGTTTGACAGAGCACTGAAAGACCTGAGTCGAAACAAGGCCCCGGGAGTAGACAACATTCCATTAGAACTACTGACGGTCTTGGGAGAGCCAGTCCTGACAAAACTGTACCATCTGGTGAGCAAGATGTATGAGACAGGCGAAATACCCTCAGACTTCAAGAAGAATATAATAATTCCAGTCCCAATGAAAGCAGGTGTTGACAAATGTGAAAATTACCGAACTATCAGTTTGATAAGTCACAGCTGCAAAATACTAACACGAATTCTTTACAGACGAATGGAAAAACTGGTAGAAGCCGAGCTCGGGGAAGAACAGTTTGTATTCCGTAGAAATATTGGAACACATGAGACAATACTGACCTTACGACTTATCTTAAAAGAAAAATTAAGGAAAGGCAAACCTACGTTTCTAGCATTTGTATACTTAGAGAAAGCTTTTTACAGTGTTGCCTGGAATACTCTCTTTCAAATTCTAAAGGTGGCAGGGGTAAAATACAGGGAGCGAAAGGCTATTTACAATTTGTACAGAAACCATATGGCAGTTATAAGAGTCGAGGGCATGAAAGGGAAGCAGTGGTTGGGAAGGGAATGAGACAGGGTTGTAGCCTCTCCCCGATGTTATTCAACTGTATATTGAGCATGCAGTAAAGGAAACAAAAGATAAATTCGGAGCAGGTATTAAAATCCATGGAGAAGAAATAAAAACTTTGAGATTCGCCGATGACATTGTAATTCTATCAGAGACAGCAAAGGACTTGGAAGAGCAGTTGAACGGAATGGACAGTGTCTTGAAAGGAGGATATAAGACGATCATCAACAAAAGCAAAACGAGGATAATGTCGAATTAAGTCGGGTGATGCTGAATGAATTAGATTAGGAAATGAGACACTTAAAGTAGTAAAGCAGTTTTGCTATTTGGGGAGCAAAATAACTGATGATTGCCGAAGCGTTTCTGAAGAAGAGAAATTTGTTAACATCGAGTATTGATTTAAGTGTCAGGAAGTTGTTTCTGAAAGTATTTGTATGGAGTGTTGTCATGTATGGAAGTGAAACATGGACGATAAATAGTTTGGACAAGAAGAGAATAGAAGCCTTAGAAATGTGGTGCTACAGAAGAACGCTGAAGATTAGATAGGCCCGCATCTCGTGGTCGTGCGGTAGCGTCCTCGCTTCCCATGCCCGGGTTCCCGGGTTCGATTCCCGGCGGGGTCAGGGATTTTCTCTGCCTCGTGATGGCTGGGTGTTGTGTGATGGCCTTAGGTTAGTTAGGTTTAAGTAGTTCTCAGTTCTAGGGGACTGGTGACTATAGATGTTAAGTCCCATAGTGCTCAGAGCCATTTGAACCATTTGATTAGATAGGTAGATCACATAACTAATGAGGAGGTATTGAATAGAATTGGGGAGAAGAGAAGTTTGTGGCACAACTTGACTAGAAGAAGGGATCGGTTGGTAGACATTTTCTGAGGCATCAAGGGATCATAAATTTAGCATTGGAGGGCAGCGTGGAGCGTAAAAATCTTAGAGGGAGACCAAGAGATGAATACACTAAGCAGATTCAGAAGGACGTGGGTTGCAGTAAGTACTGGGAGATGAAGAAACTTGCACAGGATAGGGTAGCATGGAGAGCTGCATCAAACCGGTCTCAGGACTGAAGACCGCAACAACAACAACAACAACAACAGGTTCGAAGACGCAGATGTTACGGTGAGAAAATTTAGAGAACACGCATTTGAAGTTGACTGCAGAACGATTCTACTGTCGTTAACATAACTTTCGCATAAGGACCACGAAGTTAAGAGGCATTAGGATTCATACGGAGGCATATAGAAAGTCGTTTCTCCCTCGCTCTATCTGCGAGCATAGCAGGAAGGGAAATGACTGGTAGTGCTATAGGCAACCCTCCGCCACGCACCGTATGGTTGCTTGCGGAGTATATAAATGTAGATGTAGATACAGTAGGAAGAATAACTACCCACCCACCCCACCCCGTATTTACAGGAAAATTTGGGTTTTCACGGCCTTTAACATAGATTGCCCACTCAGACTCCGATGCATTCACTCGCCACTCTCTTAGTTGACTCCTGTCTCTTAAATCTTTCCTCGTGATATCCATTACTTTAACTATCTGTCCCTCTTTAACCAGTATGTCGCAGCGCGCTAACGGACTGCTAGGTCTATCGGATATGTTCCGAGCACCGCGCACAGTGCGTCCACTGACGTATTGCTGAAAGCTCTGATAGTCTCCACAAACCTCAATTAACAACGGTTCTGAATAAACACTCTGTGACCAAAATAAAAAATAGACTTACCACGAAGGAATTATCGACATGAAACGGAAATCAGTAGATTGATATACATGTACAAACAAACAAATGTTTACAGTTTCAGCAGAGGTCGGTGCTGGGAGCGCTACAGTTCCTTATTTATTTAAATGATAAGCCTTCTGTTATTACAGGTGATTCTAAAATATTCTGTTCGCTGATGACACTAGCTTGGTAGTGAAGGATGTTGTATACTGACACAATATCAAATAATGCAGTACAAGACGTAAGTTCATGGCTTGTAGAAAATGAATTGAAGCTAAATCACAGTAAGGCTTAGTTCTTACAGTTTCTAACACACTCTTCAACAAAACTGACAGTTTGATAACACAGAATGGGCGTATGATTAGTGAGACTGGACAGTTCAAATTTCTAGGTGTTCAGATACACGGCAAACTTCCATAGAAATCTGATATTCAGGATCTTTATCAAAAACTGAATGCTGCTATAATCACCGTTAGAAGATCATCCACAATTTTCGATCACTTATGACACACGCCATTACATTCTGGGGGCAATTCTTCCCATTCACAATGGATACTTTTGGCTCAGAAAGGGCAGTATGTGTGTAAGTTCGGGAACATCTTGCCGACTCCTGTTCAGCAGTCTGGGAATTCTACCACTAGCCTCTCAATACATACTTTCTTTAATGTCATTTTTTATTAATAAAATTAGCTTATTTCCAAGAGTTAGCAGCTTTCACTCAGTTAATGCAAGGTAAAAATCCAGTCTTCCAACGGCCTTGCCGCAGTGGTAACACCAGTTCCCGTCAGATCTCCGAAGTTAAGCGCTGTCGGGCTGAGCTAGCACTTCGATGGCAAGCGCTATTGGCAAGCTGGGTGCACTCAGCCCTTGTGAGGCAAACTGAGGAGCTACTTGATTGAGAAGTAACGGCTCCGGTCCCGGAAACTGACACACGGCCGGGAGGAGACCGGTGTGCTGGCCACATGCCCCTCCGTATCCGCATCCAGTGACGCCTGTGGGTTGAGGATGACACGGCGGCCAGTCGGTACCGTTGGCCCCCTTTTTTTTTTTTTTTTTTTTTTTTTTAGTTACAAATCCAATCTACACACATCAAAATAGTTTTGCGTCACCTCGGTTCCGAGAGTTCCGGAACCTGATCAGAAAACTGGAATACAGATCAACATAAACACCATTTCCGCACTTTTTATTGCTCATGAAAATCACACATTGCATGTTGTACCACCATACAGCGAGTCTCTCAAAGACGTTGGTCCAGACTGCTGTACACACCGGTACCTATAATATCCAGTAGCACGTCCTCTTGCATTAATGCATGCCTGTGTATGGTGGCGTTGCTTTCACTGTTCCCCCGAACCATAATCCGTACGTAGCTGTCATCCACTCCAATAGAAGCCCTTGGACGGCGTGAGCTAGGCATGTCGTCGACAGTTCCTGTTCTTCTGTATCTCCTCCACATCCAAACAACGTCGGTTTGGTTCACTCCGAGACGCCTGGGCACTTCCCTTGTTGAGAGCCCTTCCTGGCACATAGTAACAATGCGGTCGCGATCGAACCGCGGTATTGACCGTGTAGGCATGGTTGAACTACCGACGACACGAGCCCTGTACCTCCTTCCTGGTGGAATGACTGGACCTGATCCGCTGTCGGACTCCCTCCGTCTAATAGGCGCTGCATGGTTGTTTACAACTTTTGGCGGGTTTAGTGACGTCTCTGAACAGTCAAAGATACTGTGTCTGTGATACAATACCCAAAGTCAACGTCTATCTTCAGGCGTTCTGGGACCCGGGGTGATGCAAAACTTTTTTGATGTGTGCATATTTTGAACGCACTTACATGACTGTTGTGCAGAAAGGTGTGTAGCGTTCTGCTGCATCCATTTTCAATAAGCTGCCACAAGAATTCAAAAATCTTAATAGGAGCCTACGCACTTTCAAGTCTACATTGAAGAGTTTCCTCATGGCTTACTCCTATTCTGTCGAGGAATTCTTGGAAAAATTAGTAAATTAGGCTAACTGCTATGTTAAGTTGATGATTATGTTTATTTAAATTTATGGCTTGTCATCTGCATAGGATTCAGTATGTTTCATCTTATCTGATATTATTCTTCTGTTATAATTTCGTGTACTGACTCGTTCCAGGACCGTGTAGGCTTGCTCCTCACTTTGGTCCTACGGAACGTGACATATAAAATATAAATGCATGAAATATCCAAGCACAGTTCTGATAGACCGCAACTCTAGAGACGGCGCTCGGACTCGGAGGTAAGCTGTTTCGAACCCTGGTGCTGTATGACATTTGCACAGCTAGTATTTGGCCGTCAAGGAAAGGAGAGGTGGTGGCCTACATTTCCTGATCAACAGTCTTCTAGCCAATGTCCTGGATAAAACTGCAATCCTCTCCGCAGTATCTAATGAAGTGAGGTCATGTGACACTGCTGATGGAGATCCGTCAGTAGGATGGGGACGTTAAACTCGGTGAACCCCCTTGGTGCTGTTAGACAGGAGTAAACCCCTTTCATCCACAACAACACGAACCCAACACTGTACTGTACAAGCACTCATCACAACCATCCACAAGACACAGATTCTCGCGTGACACATCATAACAGACAACGTAAACCATCTCCACAAGGACCTTGCTATAAGCGGCGGTGCAGGATTCCTGCATCTGCTCCCCCTACACCCATTCACCGAGTATGGGGCTATTTATTATTATTTTATCATGGCTAACACTTCGTTTAAGAATAATAAGGGGAGGCTATATAAGTGGAAGAGACGGAGAGACTGAACGGTTTCACATTAAATGCAAAACCTTTCCAAGAGCAGATGTGGACTCAGACCATAATTTATTTGTTATGAACTACAGATTAAAACTGAAGAAATTTCTAAAAGATATGAAATGAAGGAGATGTGACTTAGATCAGTTGTATGAACCAGAGATTGTTGGCACTTCAGAATGGAGGTTTGACAACGGTTAGCGGAAACAGTGGAAAGAAAAACGATAGAAGAAGAATTGGTAGCTTTGAGAGATGGAATAGTTAAGGCAACAGAGAATCAAATAGATGAAAAGACACATCTGAAGAGGCAAGCCCTTGTAGAAATTGTTGAATGCGCAGGAGATATTGAATTCAACTGAAGAGAGGAGAAAAAACAAAACTTCAGTAAAAGAAGAAGGCGAAACGAAACACAGATGTACAAAAAATGACACAGGCAGTTAATGCATGATGGCTTAGCGGTAATGGATAAATGACAAATGCAAGGCTATGTAATCATACGTAAACAGGAGAAACGTAGCTGCTGCCAATGGGAAAATTGAAGAGATCTTGGGAGAAAAGAGAAGCACCCGCATAAATATGGCAAACCAGTGCGAAGCAAAAGAGGGACATCTGGAAGTTGTAAGGAAGATACAGAAGAGTTGTACGATGGAAATGAACTTGATGACAATATTAAACAAGAGAAAAAGGAAAAATATGAAGATGAGATGGGAGATACAATACTGCGAGAAGAACATGAAAGAACACTGAAAGACCTAAGCCAGAACAACATCCTGGAGTAGACGCTTTGCCTAAGAATTATTGAGATTCTTGCAAGAACCAGCCATGACAAAACAATTCCACTTGATGTCGAAAATATGTGGGACAAGCGAATTATCCGGAGACTTCACGAGAACGTAATAATTCCAATTTCATACATGGCAGAGACGGAAAAATGTGAATATTACCATACCACCAGTTTAATAAATCACGGTCGTAAAAGACTGAAGCGAATTGTTTACAAAAGAACGGAAAACCTTGTAGAGCACGGCCTACAGGAAGACCAGCGCCGGATCCAGGGAAACGTTATAGAAACATGTGGCAATGTTGACCTTGCGACTTCTCTTAGAAGATAGGTTATAAGAAGACAACCTATGTTTATATAGAATTGTAGACGTAGAGAAACCTTTTGACAATGCTGACTGGAATGCAGTCCATTATTGCTGACAAATTCGTCACGAGAGATTCGAAAACTGTGTTGAAATTAAAAATTTAGTGCTGCAGTGGAAATTGCACAAGGAGAACCATGAGGAAGAAGGAGAAAATATGGCTAATTACTCTATGATCTCGTCGCGTTTTCATGTGAACACGGTGGTATAACGTGTAAATCACAGATCTCCCTTATTAACCACCTAAAAACTTATTAATAAGAAGAAATCATATACATTCGCGAGTAATTCCCGTAATATACAGTACCATTTAAAATAACCTCTACCGCTCCTTTTATACTGATCCACAGAATATGGATTAGCTATGGATGAAAATGTAGATGGATTTTTGAGATTTTCCAGAATAAGCATTTGAGGGATGAAGTTACTCACTACAAAAAGATCGTACAAATTACGTTAACATGCCAGTACGTAGTATGATAAGCACACTTTAAAGTAAAAATTTTAGTTTATCACTGCTGCATTCGCATCTGGTGATGGAAAGTTTGGCACAAAATAGGATAATATTGACGATGCCGTAGAAAGTCTGATAACTTGAATGTCGTGACCCAGTGAAGATTGTGATTCATATCACATCAAATCAAATACCGTGGTATTTCAGGTTGATATCCTCTATGTTTTTGTCTGTCTGGTCTGTTCTCTCATCACGAGGCTTCTATATTAAAATTGTTCGCTTTGTTTGAAAACAATCAACGACGCTGTGATTGTCAGAAATCTAGTGTTGCCTGTCTGCCCTCTGCGATACTTCAAACCATTTTGTTACGTTTTGAATGTTCCACGAGCAGCAACTGTAGTGTTGTTTAGTGCGCGGCGATCATATCTGCAACATCTTACGTAGCGTACCTAGTACGTCCACTTTCCGCTACAGTAAAATATGAGATATTATACTTTTGTTGAAAGAACTCGCCCAGCAACACAGACTCAAATTATTCATCCGGTGCCCTGAGGATGCAGAGTGATTCCACAGATAAAACACGGAAAAACTATTAGGTATGGCTCTGTTACTAAGGTTTTTCTCTGGCGATAAACTAATATCACTACCCCGAAACAATGGAGACTATGAGATAAACGCCATCTAATCTTCGAGACGACAGTAGGAATTCAGTTGTTGAGGTACTGCTGACGAACATACACCATCATTTATTTGTCCCGAGTGTAGTACGTAATACACTGAAGCGCCAAAGAAACTGGTACAGGCATGCGTATTGAAATACAGAGATATGTAAACAGGCTGAATATGGCGCTGCGGTCAGCAACGCCTGTATAAGACAAGTGTTTGGTGCAGTTGTTTGATCGGTTACTGCTGCTACGATGGCAGATTATTAAGATTTAAGTGAGTTTGAGCGTGGTGTTATAGCCGGCGAACGAGAAATGGGACACAGCATCTCCGAGGTAGCTATAAAGTGGGGATTTTCCCGTACGGCAATTTTACGAGTGTACCGTCAACATCAGGAATCCGGTAAAACATGAAATCTCCGACAACGCTGCGGCTGGAAAAAGATCCTGCAAGAACGGGACCAACGACGATTGAAGAGAATCGTTCAGCGTAACAGAAGTGCAGCCCTTCCGCAAATTGCTGCAGATTTCACTGCGGGCCATTACCAAGTGTCAGCGTGCGAACCATTCTACGAAACATCATTGATATGGGCTTTCGGAGCCGAATGCCCTCTCCTTTACCCTTGACGACTACATGACACGTGTTGTGACTTAGCAAGACAGCCAAGTCACAACGAGAGGAAGCCGAAAGGCACGCGTTAAGCTCACGCAGATTGGCGTGAGGTCTGGAACAGTTAAAAGGAAATGAGAACTTAGAAAATGGACGCAGTTGCTGTAATACTTAACTTTAATCCACATTTGTAGAACATCGCTCTTGATGATACATGCTTCAAAATATTAATTATCAAAGCTATGGCGCCTTGCTAGGTCGTAGCCAATGACTTAGCTGAAGGCTATGCTAACTATCGTCTCGGCAAATGAGAGCGTATTTGTCAGTGTGGCTTCGCTAGCAAAGTCTGCTGTACAACTGGGGCGAGTGCTAGTACGTCTCTCTAGACCTGCCGTGTGGTGGCGCTCGGTCTGCTATCACTGACAGTGGCGACACGCGGGTCCGACGTATACTAACGGACCGCGGCCGATTTAAAGGCTACCACCTAGCAAGTGTGGTGTCTGGCGGTGACACCACAACACGAATTTTTACGCCTTTCCTGGGCCCATCAATACTGACATTTGACTTTTGATGACTGGAAACATGTTGCCAGGTCGGACGAGTCTCGTTTAAAATTGCACCCAGCGGATGGAGACAACCTCAACAATCCATGGATCCTGCATGTCAGCGTGTTCACGCTGGTGGAGGCTCTGTAACGGTGTGGGGAGTGTGCAGTTGGAGTGATATGGGACCCCTGATACGTCTAGATACGACTCTGACAGGTGACACGTACGTAAGCATCCTGTCTGATCACTTGTATTCCATGTCCATTGTGCATTCCGACGGACTTGGGCAATTCCACAGGACAATGTGACACCCCGCACGTCCAGAATTGGTAAGAGTCGCTCCAGGGACACTCTCCTGAGTTTAAACGCTTCCGCTGGCCACCAAACTCCCCGGACACGAACATTATTGAGCATATCTGGGGTGCCTTGCGAAGTGCTGTTCAGAAGATATCTCCACACCCTCATACTATTACGGATTTATGGACAGCCCTGCAAGATTCATGATGTCGATTCCCTACAACACTACTTCAGACGTTAGCCGAGTCCATGCCACGTCGTGATGCGGCACTTCTGCGTGCTCACGGGGGTCTCACACGATATTAGGCAGGTGTACCAGTTTCTTTGGCTCTTCAGTGTACATGACAAACAAAAATAGACATAGCCGTACTGGTATGTGACATTGGCTTCATCTGTTTTCGTCATCTGCGTGTTTTCATAGACAGCGAGAAATTGGCACAGAATCCGTAAAATCGTTACTCGCTGAATACATTATAGTGGACAGTATATGAGCTATTGATTATCTACAGGTTTATTGCCTTACTGATGCTTCGTAAACCAAATCTTGCGGGTATCTATGAAATTAATCTGAGAAGAAAAACAGTAAAATGTTTATCTGCCGTTTCCGTTTCTGAGTGATTTTTATGTGTACATAGTCAAAGAGCGCGAGAGTAAACCGCAATTTCCCAAAGTGGATTGTGAATAATTACGCTTTAAATATGTATTATATGTATTCAGAAATGTAACAGCATTCTTCTCGGGAATTATTGCGTCAGTATTTATCCAGTGAGTTATACACTGGAAGTAAAATATAAATAAAAGCACCGACGCAATGGTGTTACAGAAATGAAATTTTATTCAGATGGTGTGTAAGTTGTACATTTTACTTGAACGTAAACACAGAGTGTTACACATGTGAACAGTTTGGTTTCGAAAACAATTGCACTATCAAGAATAGCCTTCTGCAGATACTACACACTCCAGCGATCGTACATATAGACTACGATAGACGATATGTCAGTAACCCTCGGAGACAGCATTAGACTTGTTGTCGCAGTTCAATGTGGTATATTCTCCGCAACGTCGGCTGAAACACATGCAACCACAGTAGTACACCACGAGTGCTTAGTGAGCGCCAGGTACGCTGACTGTAAGGAGTCAAGAAAGTCAGCGGACATATTGGAGATCGTATTGGAAAACGTGAGGAATTTGTGCACGGATACTTCCTGATGCACAGGTACATCTCTCGCAGTGTTCAGTGTTGGTGCTACAATCATCAGAGGAGGTGGTCATGGCTATGCACATTTACATACACATATTTGATTGTGTATATCGCTGCCTGATATACTCTGCTACTTAACGCTTTCCTAGCCAGTGGCGCAACTCACAAACGCCCATCAATGACGCCTTTGCAGATTCTTTTCATGCTAGAAACTAATTTTGTGCCACTCATTCCTCCAGTTCCGTTACAACCTCCGACGCTTTTGCACATTGGTCATGTATGAGATGACAGATTGCTGCATCATAATGTCGATTCAATAACAATTGTATAATTACATTTTTCACGCTCAGTAGTAATGCATAGTTACGTCTTTACAAGTTACGTTAGAAACTGCCTGACAAAAAAGTGAAACACACAGAAGGGGAGGAGGAAACAAAATGAAACTTCACAGATTACGTTATTTCAGTGGTTATAAAATCGAGTCAAATATACGAATGACTTGGCTGTGTGAGTGTTGAACCCCCTCTGGCCTAGACGGATGCTCTCATACGATTGGGAAAGTATCAAGAAGCCTCTGTATCATCTAGGCCAAGCTGGACAGAAGTATTGTAACTGGTCCTTAATATCCCGGATTTTCGCGCAGCGATGGAAGAGACACCGAGTTCGTCCCATACATGTTCTGTCGGAGCAGATCTTGGTATCTTATCTGGCCATAGGAGTACTTCAATATCACGCAGACACTTCATAGAGACAGGTGCCATGAGTAGACGAGTGTTGTCCTCTTGAAAAATGGCTCCATGATGTTGCCTCACGTGAGGGTAACACATGAGGGTGCAGGGTATCTGTGACATACCATTGTACCGCCAGAGTTCCTCCAGTCACTACCAGCCGTGAGCTGAAGTCATACTCGGTAGTTCATCACTTAATGACATTTGGAATAACACCGTTGTGCCTGTCCAAAACACTGGAAGAATGGGACCTCTCACCAGGTCGATGCCATATTTTCCGACGATGGTCTTCTGGAGTAGTGCAGAGCCACAATTCATCGCTGAAAAAAATGCGACTCCATTCATCAGCAGTCCATGCTTCCCACTCCAGATGCAGTCGTTTATGTGTGGTGTACGCATGGGGCGGTAATTTGCTTATCTGGCTGCTGCTAGTCTCCAATCAATGGTGGGAGGTGACACAGGATGTTGCAGGGAGTCCTTTACTTTTTTCTCGGGTGGCCGCTGCGAAGGGGTTACAATATTCAATGCAGCAATCCTTCCCTCTACTGGTCAGACGTGATCTACCACACCCTTGCCTTCACGCTCCCATTCAGTCCAACATTGATCCATAGTCACAACCGAATGCCTCATGAGTCTGGATATTGCCAATCAACCATCCAGCCAAATGGAGACACATAATGAGGCTCCTTTCAAACTCTGTTAGGTGCTGACATTGCTGTCTCATATGAGTACACTACATCTCCGTATTCCTCACAGTGATCGCTTTGTATCTGACGCCATTCATGCACCTTTATATAGTCTAAATGGCATGGTAAGGACAGTACACGTGGCCGTTTTATTTGTCACAGGGAATTGCAACTCTAGTCATTTACATATCCGCTAATGGTGAGTAGGTGTACCAAGTAACATTGTTGTCTTCTGGGTACTAGCATGTGTATTAGATTTTAATATCAAGTCGCATGTATATTAGGTTTTAATGTAGTTTGCATGCATATTTGGCAAATGCGAGCAATAGTTGCCCTCTATCAGTATCCCATTCAGTATCGAGTTCTCCTACTGGCAGGTACGCAAGGTATGGGCTGTTGGCGGATTCCTCATCCGTTTAGGCAGATATAAGGTTGATTCTCTCTTCTTCCGTCTCAGAGATCATAAGTTCCATTTTCCATGACGTCATACAGTTTTTCTATTGCAGATAGTCTGGAACAAGCGCACTGACTCTCGTGAGGCTAGTTTGAATAAAAGTTTGACATTTCAGTGCTGCGGTGTTGTGAGAAGAGACACTTCACAGGCTCTAATATTAAACTTATTCTTATCCTTCTTCCTCCTTTGTGCTGTAAGGCTGCTAAGCTGCCTGCGATTACATTGCTTGGGACAAATACATCATTAAAGGTTATGCTCGATATAATGTAGGGAACGCGAATATTTATAATCAAAATTGGTTACAGACACGAGCAATATTCTCGATTTTCTTTCGATGGGTACGATTTCAGCCGGACAAGAGAGCAAGAATAATATCTCTCATTTGTTTCTTTCGTTGGTGACAAGTGAAATTCTCGGCAGCACAGGTCTACAGTAACTTGAAACGGACTGCGTTAGGCGGCACACATGTGAGCTGTGATATTACAAGGTTATTTGAATAAGTTCATTCTTACATACGATGTATGTATACTGAAATGCCAGTGTTCCTCAGCATATACAATAAAGTATTGGGCTCTGTGTGTCAGGAAAAGTTCGGTAACGTTGCATATTGTATAAAATATACTACGCAATAGAATTAAAGGGTCACTTTTTCGAAGCAGTATAATTATTTCCCACTGCAACGGGTAAGTTTGAAATTTCCCTCAAACATGCAGGTACATGGATCTCTGTGACGTCGCACTCGCTCTCGGTGACGCTTCAAACAATGTGTCAGCACATGTGAAAAAAAGGCCAGAACTCAGAAGTTGATGTGAGTTGCAAGGTGGATTAATGATGACATATTCGCAACGAATTTCACCAAAATTCTGCCCAGTGCCACCATGTACGTGTTACACCATAGGAAGGTCGTCTCACCACCTCATTGCCACATTTCATCCCTTCCTTTGAGGCCTCCACAGTAGAGGTTAAACCGCGACACCTAGCGTTGCAGTCACGTTGTTTTCTTATGCATGGCTGAGGAAAACGTTTCAGACACACCACCACTCAAAATCAATACGAGAAGGCTTCAGGATGGCATGAGTAGTAGGGCAAAGAGAGCAACACGTCACTCTGCATTGTTGGTAAATTTATTCAAGATGGTGGATCCAAGATGGCGGCTATGACAACGCCGAAGTGACGTCATGGTGGGAAATTCAAATTTTGGAGGGAAAACTGATCAATTGGACTACCTCCACTAACCTAAACCCACCCCCTGCCCTCCCATTACCATCTGGAAATTGGTGGAAAAGTACTCAGCCTGTGCTGGACTGCTGGATAGGATAGATATAAGTCTTTATTTTGTATTCATTATTTATTTAAACAATCTGAGTTGTCATAGACAGTATCTCCATCCAATGTGTTCACCTTGAGGTCTGGAGTGCAACGGATGTAGTTCACAACAACAACACCAGAGGGTGCTGATGGCCCTCCCCCACTCCTCTCTCATGACATAATCCAAGATGGCGGTCTGGAGACTGGGAGAGCAGGTGTAATTATTTACTCTGTGTACTATGTGTTCAATGGATGAGATGTTTGTGCTGAAGGAAGAGGAGTTTAACAGGTGTATTAACCGTTAGCATGTAGCTGAGGACTGTGTCCATAGCAACCCACATGATGTTTCAAAACCAGTGATATTTGGTGCATGTATGAAGAAGATGAACATGATCCATCATCAAATAATGAAGATGGAGCAGGATGGGGATAAGTTACACTTTGAAACTCAGGCTGATAAATGCATGTGCTGTAACTGAAGGTAATTTGGTGGAAGTCCAGGCAGTCTTCCAAAGCTCAAGCGGCTAGACGTTCACCCCAGAGTCTCCATGTCCACTGGAAGAGAGGCAACATGACAGGCACATGACACTGTCACGTGGTAGCTACAGAGTTGGCCACGTGTTAAGTACTCCCTGTCACATTGGAAATACCTACAGTCTTCCTCCTTCCCAACCCCAGTGCACAGATACCCTTTGTTGTTAAAGACGAAGTGCTTTGGGGGTCATTAAATCTGGTGTTTAAGTAATGTGCAGAATACGTCGATACATAACTTGAAAGTGTCACGGGAACTAAATGTACCACAGCACAAAGAGAAAGAGAGAGATAGAGAGAGAGAGAGAGAGAGAGAGCTTTGCAGATAACGCAAAAACATTTAAACAATATGCGATGTAAATACACGGTTTATTCTGAGGAATACCACCAGTGCCACACTTGAACATGGACTCTAAAATAAGATCGTGGCACGCTCATGAAAGCACCCCTGACACACTTCACGCGCTTTATGAGATATACCACAGACTTCCTTGTCTTTGAGCACGAGTTGCTTCAGAAGTTACTAAAACCTACTGAATACGTCTCTAAATACACTTTCGAAAAACATCGCAGCACAGTAGTTTGCTTCAATTTCGCGATGTATATCGCCACACTTCTGAAACCTCCCTGAGACACTTCACCCGTGTTTGTGGGAAACAGATCCTGAAACCAATATCAGCTGCAGTATCTGATTTTACATGCCAAACTGACGGTATTTGGAAGTCGAAATAATATCTCTGTGACTTTAAACAGGACGCTTGCGCTTTCGAGCTGCTTGTTTGAAGCCACTACCAGAGAGACAGAGAAAAATTTTTGAATCCTACAGCTGCTGCGCTGTTCATTACTTTGCTTAAACGGTAAGTGGTCTTCGTTTATATGTTTTGCTGGAGTCGGGGACGTTGTTTCTCTCACTTCTCAAAGCACACACTGGAATCCAAGCAAAGATGGCAAAATCAGAACAATTACACAAACAGAATTTGAAGCACTGCCCTACAGAGGAGAGAAATGGCTGGAATTTTCGGTGAATTTTCGATGTCCTACAGCTGCTGGTCTGGAGATGCACTTAAGCCACAATGGCATGCGAGGAATAGCTTCCCATGCCATGCTTTCTACAACCATCTCCAAACTATGAGATTACAAGAACATATGTATTTTCACACGGTTTGCCAAAATATCCTACCATTTAGGCGATAGTTCTCGATATGAGCCACATAGCAGTACGCTATTGATCGAAATTATATCTATAGAAACCCGAAACTTCAACGAGGTGCAGCAAGATGGGATGTGCTGCAAATCACTGAAAAACTAGAAACTTATCCGGTTGGTAAAGATCTTTATGTGAAAACTTGAAAAAATTGAGGAAACTGGTATTTCCACATGAATTTTTTTAACGAATACCTATGTCAATGATACAACAGATTACAAATCATCCTTGCACTACATAAAGTCAACTAAGGTGTTTCTTACGTTCAGAGAACTAGCAGATATCTCTTCCAAAGTTTTTCACCTTCTAGATGCACACAACACACATCATAATCGATGGTCTCTCAACCAAATAAGGATGAGAAATATGCAGAAGCAGTTAACCGGTCAGTCTAAATGGGAGGGAATTTATTGTCCAGCACAAACACAGCTCCGTATTGAATCTTCTCAAATTTCCATGGAGAACATACACAATCATGAAGGCTGCCAACACATACGTAGTATTAGTTCACTGTTCACCCACCTAGAGGGCGACACGGTTAGGTCAGCTGCACTCTGGTACTCCAGCCCGCCTAGTTCGGACCGCTCCTGCCGTAAGCTGGAAGTGCAAATCGTTCCAGCCACAGGCTACTGTCGCCCCACACACCAGGCAGAATCGTCCTAGGGACCAGTCACATGTTTATCACTGTACTTACAATTAAATATTACGATTGCAGTATCAGTCTGATTTCATTCAGCAATCAGCAAAGTATTGGAAATACACCCTCCTGACGGATATGTCTCTGGAAATACGAAGATCTATATCCTTCTCACGACTGGACATAATTTTCCATGTAAAAACAATCTTTCCTCCACTTACAGATGTGGCAGCTACAGGACATCGAAAATTCACCGAAAATTCCAGCCATTTCTCTCCTCTGTATGGCAGTGCTTCGAATTCTGTTTGTGTAACTGTTCTGATTTTCCCATCTTTGCTTGGATACCAGTGTGTGCTTTGAGAAGTGAGAAAACAACGTCCCCGACTCCAGCAAAACATATAAACGAAGACCACTTACCGTTTAAGCAAAGTAGTGAACAGCACAGCAGCTGTAGGATTCAGAAATTTTTCTCTGTCTCTCTGATAGTGGCTTCAAACAAGCAGCTAAAACTCGAAAACCGCGAGCGTCCTGTTTAAAGTTACAAAGATATTATTTCGACTTCCAAATATCGTCAGTTTGGCATGTAAGATACTGCAGCTGATATCGGTTTCAGGATCTGTTTCTCACAAACACGTGTGAAGTGTATACATCGCGAAATTGAAGCAAACTACTGTGCTGCGATGTTTTTCGGAAGTGTATTTAGAGACGTAATCAGTCGGTTTTAGTAACTTCTGAAGCAATTCGTGCTCAAAGACAAGGAAGGGTGTGATATATCTCTTAAAGCGCGTCTAGTGTGTCAGGGGTGATTTCACAAGTGTGCCGCGATCATTTTTTAGAGTCCATGTTCAAGTGTGGTAGTAGTGATATTCCTCAGAATAAAACGTGTATGTATCACATATTGTTTAAATATTTTTGCGTTATCTGCAAAGCTCTCTCGCTCTCTCTATCTCTCTCTCTCTCTCTCTTTCTTTGTGCAGTGAGACATTTAGTTCCCGTGACAACTTTAAGTTATGTATGTGACAATATTCCGCTCATTGTTTATAAGACTTGGAACACACGCTCAAGGATACTTCAACTCAATAAAGACAAGGCAATAATAACCAATCAAACAAAAACTCTAGCTCGTAATTTCGAATAGATTTTATTTACCAATTGCATGACAACCGCAAACTGTTACCCCAGAATAATATACATAATTGCCCTAAAATTTGAATCATTACCAAACAGACAAAATGTCTAGGGTGTCAGAGCCACCCCAAACAATAAATAATTTTAAAACCCTCTTTACATAAATCTTATAACCATACAAACAATAAAATATAACAACAGAAACAACTCACAATTTCTCTTCCTGAATAAGATACTAAGCACCCAATACAACTAAAGGCATCTTTCAGGTATTACAAAATTTCAGTGATAAGTAATGACACATCAGAGGTGCGCGGAAACTACAACTCAGATCGAGCCTGAATGAAAGCTGAAAGAAATGGTGAAGATAGAAAGACGGACGCCTCGACGTCACCAGGAACAAATAATAAAATACTCAACTTAAATTCGCGAAAAATTTGAGTCTGCTGATTAACACAGCGACCGCGCTATCGGTTACAATTCACTGGCTGCCTCCGAGGCGTCGTTCCCCAGTTAAACGACCAGCTACTACGGACAGCGCGCACCGCTGATTATACCACTGGAACAACAATGTAAAACCCCGCAGCAACTGGGCAGTATCCAGACCAATACAATCCTTAAAACAACAGAAAAATTTCAAAATAGCCAAATTAAATCTCTTGCAACCACTGTCTACAACAACAGTTCACACTGCCTTTGCACAGGAACCACGATACGTAAGCATTCACCACGAGAACACTACAGGATGTGTAGAATGGAGAACACATTCTCTGTCTTATAATCATAAAGAAAAACAGTGTCACAAGCCTCTTAATTTTACAAAAGAATGCCACTATACGTGGATTACACTTAATAGTAAAAGACAGAAAGAAGTGCCAGAAAATCAAACCTGTTGTTATTTCGGAGAGCACAGGCACCCACCTACATATACATTATTTCGTAGTGTACAGGCACCCACTTAGATATACATTATTTCGGAGTGCCAGGCACTCACTTAGATATACACTGCTTGCCAATATCTCAAGTGCGTGATATACATTATTTCGGAGTGCCAGGCACTCACTTAGATATACACTGCTTGCCAATATCTCAAGTGCGTCCGTAACAGGCAAACCACTGTTCAATAAGCTGTGCACCAGCAACCAACACTAAACAGATAACATGAGCGAGCCGGCCGGAGTGGCTGCGAGGTTCTAGGCGCTACAGTCTGGAACCGTGCGACCGCTACGGTCACAGGTTCGAATCCTGCCTCGGGCATGGATGTGTGTGATGTCCTTAGGTTAGTTAAGTTTAAGTAGTTCTAAGTTCTAGGGGACTGATGACCTCAGAAGTTAAGCCCCATAGTGCTCAGAGCCATTTGAACATGGACGTCCAAACACTGGCAGAGCCGTTAACTGCAAGCAGAACGAAATTCTACATACACAGATACAGCAGGACTTAAAGAAGCTGAATAATTCCCTCCGTTCGATTCTGTAGCGTCTCCGGTTGCAGGCTGACACACTCCAAATCCACTTTCACACGTTCACATCGTCTAGCAGCACAGACGAGACCATAGCCCTCTCACTAGACTCGGTACACACTCCCGACTGCAAGCACTTCTCCGTCTTCAGCCCCACTGCTCACATCGCAGAAAGAGGCAGAGAATGCGCAAAGAGCGACCACCGACAACCAGACTGCACAATGGAGCGCCAACCAACAGACCAAAACTAGCCCTCTCTCCACAGCCTCGTGCACTTAAATAGCCGAAAAGCGACCAAAGAGGAAAATGGCAGCTATGTGATACAGAGTGGATCGCAGAGATCTTAAATGAATATAAAAAAAGCAACTGGCGACATCGGCGCTATGTATCAGCTTAAACGCTAGATTTAATAACTCCCTGCTGGTATTTCCAACTCTGCAGTGAGTACTTAGTGCGCAGCCTCCTCTGTGGCTACCACGTGGCGTTACCATGAGCTAGTCTGTTCCAGTGGACATGGGGATTCTGGGATGAACGTCTTCCCTCTTGCACTTCGGAAGACTGACCAGACTTTCACCAAATTACCTACAGTTACTGTACATGCATTTATCAGCTTGAGTTTCAAAGTGTAACTTATCCCATCTTGCTGCATCTTCATTATTTGATTACGGATCATGTCTGTCTTGTTCATACATGCACCAAATATCAGTTATCTCCAAACATTGTGTGGATGGCTACGGACTCAGTCCTCAGCTGCATGATAACGGCTAACATACCTGTTCAATGGATGAGATGTCTGTGCTGGAGGAGGAGGAGTTTAACACATAGTACACACAGTAAACAATTACACATGTCCTCCCAGTCCAACAGCTAGACACAGACTGAGCGAATTTCCCTCCATTTTTCCCTGGACCACCATCTTGTATTGCATCATGAGAGGGGAGTAGGGGACGTTCGACAGCGCCCTCTGGTGGTGGTGTTTTGAACTATATCAGTTGGACTCTGGACCTCAAGATGAACACATTGGATGGAGATACTGTCTCTGACAACTCAAATTGTTTAAATAAACAATGCATACAAAATAAAGACTTATGTCCATCCTATTCAGCAGTCCAGCACAGACTGAGTCTTTTCCCACCAATTTCCAGATGGGGGAGGGGATGGGAGGGGAGAGAGGAAGGGTCTTAGATTAGTGGAGGTTACCCAATTGACCTACTTTTCCGCCAAAATTTGAATTTCCCACCATGACGTCTTTGCGACATTGGCATATATATGGCTGCCAACTTGGATCCGCCATCTGAATAAATTTAGCAACATTGCAGAGTGGGTTGGTGCTGTCTTTGGCCTACTACTGGCATGATGGACGTCAGTGAAACCATCCCTTCTTTGAGGAGTTAATTTCGACACATTTCGCCTACGAAAACTACCGTGCACAATGCGATGAACAACTGGACGACATTCTTGACAATATTTGACACTCCTTACACCCCATGGATGCTTTAACCCGTCTCTAAAGACATCGTGGACCAGCAACCCCACTGAACGTGATAGCACTGCTTTGGAGTGAAGTGCGATAACAATTTTTGCTCTGGTGTACAATATGTAACCACAGAGGACAGTTCAAAACCATTCAAGGACATTCAAACGCAATCCGAAGAATCCCTCCTGTTTTGCACTCTCCTGTGGCGTGATCACAGAGGGATGGTACCTCGACACTTGTGTGAATAAAACTCGTCAGCTCGGCAGTGCTGTCACTGCCAGCCGTTTACGTTCGTGGAACACTTTAGAGGTGGAAAAAGCCTTGAGAGACTCTGGTCACGTATTAGTAGACATGCCAGAATGGAGAGGTGTCAAGTGGTTCCCTGCCGTCAGGTGGCACTGACAGGATTCATGAACGGGGGGGCGCCTTTGCCGTTTTATTGATGCATGTGTCAGTGTCACATCCCAGCATGATCACGCTCTACAAGGCCGAAAAACAGCACGACTGAAAAAGCATAAGCACTCTTTGACGCTTCGGGTCGCGTTCAGATTTCGTTAAATGATTTCGAACAGTCCCTTGTGGTGGCTTCAGTGATGACCTGATTTGAGCGCTCGTCGTTGCGGTTCTGCACGTCATCACGGAGGCGTCAAAAGAAGGGGTAAAACGCGGGTAAGATAGGGTGCGGCGGCCTTCCCGTCAAGTGACATGTCGACTTCGGCGTTGAGAAGAACTGTGGTGAAATATGGTGCGAATGTTACATAATTAACCCATTTTATGCCTAACTTGAACCTCTGAGCACCGGTCTTCTTTTCGCCTGTGTCGACACTTAGCTGTTTGAAGCGTCGCAGAGCCCGAGGGTGAGGTCGCAGGGCGCCACGCCTGTGCATCACTACAGAGGAAGGTTGTAGGCGTCTTTGAACTAAATTTCGAGCTTATACGTCGCGACGGGAAATAATTACTGCATTTCATAAAGTGTACGTTTAGTTGTGAGCAGCGTATTACGTTCGATCTTATTTTTATTACTGCATATCTATGAGGAATCACGAGAAAGTAAAACGATGAAACTAATATAGTGAAGTATGGATCAGACTGGCCCACGTCTCTGCGGTGTTAAGTTTTCAGAGCCGCACGCCGCGTCAACATAGACAAAGGAGTCTGGAGCTCGCTACGCCATAGCGAGAAGAGCGCAGCGCCACAGTTATTAATCATTGCGCCTTCGCCGACAGCGCTTTGTTGCATTTTAATTCCCCTTGATTCTGCATAATTACTACAGCACTTAACATTAATTGCCTCTTTCCATTACGCCAGAGATTCCATTACGCGCTTTCATTGACTGTCCATTATCACAGATTGCGTGGAACCAGCCGACGCGACCACAATGTCAAATGTTTCTGACCATTATTTATTCATTTCACACGAACTCAGAATGGCGCGAACCACACATTCCATTACATTCTTAACAACTGTTTGATTACGGAATAAAAATGGAAACATGCTTCCGGATAAGAACTGCATTTCATAAGTTTAGATACGCTGTAAACAGTACCCACGAGCTTAATTTCCTGTAGTTCATCCGATCTACTGCGGAAAAAAGGAACGCGTTAAAGAAGAATTTAAACTTAACAAATGGCTAATGGTTATGAGAGACAAGTACTAAAGCTTATTTTCATTTTCCATTTTACTGAAGACATGAGGACATCAGCTGAGACCCTATTGTTGCGTATAATAACTATTTCCTTTGTTTTAAAATTCCAAATAGATGTATTTGATTACGTTCATTTATCACGAACGATTTCGAAGTTTTGATGGCCTCATCAATAGGCATGTACCTTATAGTGTAACTGCTGCGTATCCACAAACTATACACTGCATAATCATGGAAAGCTATCTCGTGTCGCTTCACCTTAACTGGCAAAATCAACCAAAATTCCAAGTCGAATACTGATTATAATTAATAACACGACACAAAAGAACCACTTATATATGTATAGCTCCAACTCGAGTTAAATTTTGGGTGATCAGAGTTAGTCATCATCTGCGACACTTCATCAGTCAACAGAGTGGAGGCAAAAGTGGGTTTCCGTGTTCTCCACAGCCGCCCTAATCCCTGTTACTTGACTGAGATGACCCAAACGCGAGATATACGATAAAGACAGCAGAAATGTGGTGCAGTGCCCTTGAAATACTAATTCCCTAAATACATTCAACAAAGTATAGCGAGATGTGCATAGCATTTCTTAGTCTAAAGTCATCAGAGTGCCTTATAAATATGTGCTCCACTTTTGTATAAGGTATAATGAGCTTTTGCGAACCTAGCATAGCTTTCGTGAATAATTTCGATGTCTACTCTCTGATATATTTGGTGAAAACAGAAAATGCATTTCCAGTACTCCAGAACAAGTCGCACTGCAGTCCTGCACGCAATTCTCATCACAAACACTCCACATTTTTCCCGTTTCTGCCATAGATCTAAGTCTTTCACTCATTTCTCATTCTAGTTATTTCAGGAACCATTTTATATTGATCGCAGAATGACCATAAGTTATTTATACAATCTGACAAACGCTAGAAATTTCGTACCTAATTGTTGTGGGGTCGGTGTGTCGAACCCGAGACTCCAGTTGGCAGAGCTGAAGCTGGGACCCACCGAGCCGTATTTGTCAGGAGGCCGAGCAAGTTCAACAGCGTCAAAGAGCAGTGTAGAGTGGTACAGCGGTATTCGGTAACGTTTGTTTATTCCGATAATTTACAGTACTCGATGGGTGAAACGTAGCGTCAGCGCGCCGCCCGCGCACTATCCCGCAAGCCCAGCCAGCTCAGGAAACTCCTGGTATGCCGACGCCGCAGCTGCCGCCCTGCTGGAAGTCGGCCGCGCTCTCCCCCGGTCGCCTCCCCCCCCCCCCTCGCCGATGCATTGCGACTTCCGCTGCGCTGCTGCCCGCGATTCAGGAGACTGCTACAGTCCCTGGTCCTCGCCGCCCTCTGTCCCGTTTGGCCTGCTCTGTCCGACTATGGGACGAAGGTAGATGTACTGGTCACCCATGGTCCATGGGCCGCCGCTGCCCCCAGGACAGGACCGGACTCGAACCCGCGCCCTCCTGGATGCTGTGTCGCAACTTGCTGCTAGTGGTGCTTGCTGGATGGCAACACCCGCCGCCGTCTCTAGCGCTGTTGCAGCGCTTCTGCGCCTCCCGCAGTGTACACCTCGTCCCGGACCGTGGTACGTACGCTAGGTGGGAAGCGAACGTGGCCCGTAGACTTCAGTGGAACCGAGCCCCTCCAGGACCCGCTGTAGACCACTGTCACTACCCTCTACCACTCAGACTGTGCGATCTCCAAGTTCCAGGTTGCCGTTCCGTCCCGCCCCGGTGTTGTGTCCCCGAAGGCGGAATATAGCCCGAACAAGTACATACAAAACAGAATACAAGTTTATGCAGAATACTTATAATATTGCTGCCAGACTGGCCCCTGTAAGCGAAGACCAGCACAGATCTGCCCTTACGCTCGACTGACCTGGCACACTTTGTCTCAAGCTAAAATTGCCCGTCTATTTATACTGATTTTTCCCTCACTTCTGAAATAGTGTCAGAGAGAGACAGAAACTATGGCAGGGATAAATTCCCACACGCCGGGCACTTACAAATCGTCACTCTTGGCTCTGGCCTAGTGCCCCGCCTCATACATCGCAATAACTTAAAGCAACGCTGCAGTTTCCTGCCTCATTGTTGCTCCACTCAAAACAAATCGTGCGTGCAATCTGGCGTCGCAGATCCGCGCCCATGAGTGCCCTGTTTACCTTGCCTGGCCCGCTGGTTGTCGACTGTTACCACACTCTGTCAGCTGCCCCAGATCTCATCACCCAATCATGCCTCCATTGAATTTTGATAAAATTTCCCTTTCCCTCGACTAGGACTGACACTAAAAACTAAACTCCTCCCGAACAGGCCATGAACGCCCAACGGTACCGACCGGCCGCCGTGTCATCCTCAGCCTACAGGCGTCACTGGATGCGGATATGGAGGGGTATGTGGTCAGCACACCGCTCTCCCGGCCGTATGTCAGTTTCCGAGACCGGAGCCGCTACTTCTCTATCAAGTAGCTTCTCAGTTTGCCTGCACTGCTGAGTGCACCCCGCTTGCCAACAGCGCTCGGCAGACCGGATGGTCACCCATCCAAGTGCTAGCCCAGTCCGACAGCGCTTAACTTCGGTGATCTGACGGGAACCAGTGTTGCCACTACGGCAAGGCCGTTGGCAGGGCTGACACTCGCGCAGCATAATTTTCAGAATGATACCTCCGCGTTCTTTGTCTTGTTTACGGGAAATACCTCACATTTATTCGCTTTTAAACAGTGTTCTCAATTAGTAAACCATGAGGAAACCCTGCTGAAGTCATTTCTTGCTGAAGTCATTTCTTCAAGGTCTCATTTTATCTCTCGTGTATATTTTAAAGAAGGCTGGTTGTAAATGGAGGCTTCCTTCAGGTATTTATTTGCTGAAAAGTAGGTGCACCTGTTATTTGTACTGCAACTATTTTGATACAACAAATGGATTTTGGAAAGCCAATTTAATTTAATGACGTAATTTCTAGATCTGCTACCTGTAAGTTCTGGCAATGAAACAAATCCAAATAGTTTAGGAAAAATCCTAACTAAATTACTTTCATTTTAAATTGCTCACAAATAAATGTTTATTGGCTGTCTTGGAAGCGCTCGATATTTTTCAAGCCCAGATTGAATGTAACCCTATCTACCTTACACATAAACTTATTAATATTATACTTCATGCTGAAGCTCTCCTTTATACTAGTTAAACTGCTATACATGTGCACAACAATGCCCCTAGTGTCATTAACAAACTGTCATTCGTCCAGTCTCCAGATTTAGGATTCTCCTGTTCCATATGAGGGTTCCTGTTATTCGTACCCGATCGTTTTCTTCATACCCTGCAAACAACGATGCTATCCTGCAACGTTCCGTGACACCTGGCGAGCATATCCCACCGATCACCAGCAACAGGTGGTAGATGAAAGTAAGAAAAATGTATTTGCAGATTGAGTCGCACATAGACAGGTCATTTGGTAAGGAGAGGTGGTTCGTGTTCCAACACCGGTCCGGCGCTCAGGAATAATCAGGCAGTAAACATTTTTAACAGATTTGTGCGTGGCCCCGAGTAGTGGCCGCGCGGTTTAAGGCGTCATGTCACGGATTGCGCGGTCCCTCCCACCGGAGGCTCATGTGCTCCCTCGGGCATGGGTGTGAGTGTTGTTCTTAGCGTAACTTAGTTTAAGTAGTGTGTAAGTCTAGGGACCGATGACCTCAGCAGTTTGGTCCCTTAGAAATTCACACACATTTGTATGTGTGATCATTTTCCGCAGCTAGTATATAAAAATTTGTTTCGTAACGTTAAATGTCTTGTCCTTACTACAATATGATATTTATTTATATTTCAGACTCGTTTTACCTTCTATATTAAAGGCATCCAGAGAGGACTTTTTCTGAAATAATGCAATTTTGTTTTTACTTACGGAATGAAAAGTAGTCCACGCAGTGATTTTGTACACGAATAAAGTGATAGTTACCGTTACTAGTCTGTCCACCCAAAAACTGCGTTTGCCTCTCATCTGTTAATAGGTTAGAAGGCACATTTCCATTACACTCGTCAATCTGTCTATCTGTTTAACTTTCGGTTTTGTATTTTTCGTTAGTTAAATTGTGTGAAACACGTCACTGTCTCTCTGGCGTGAATTTCACATTTACTTTACGAGAACTACAACTGATTTTTGTCTCAACACTATTTATTCAGTACACCTCTCTTGATTTCTCTGTGTACGTAACTGTACTATATTTTTATACATTTCGTTCAGTTTCTCTTTTTCTGAAATGAGAGGTCGTGCATTTACTTTTAAATCAACGAATAATTACATGTAGTATGTAGTTCTTGGTCAAAAAAAATGTATGTGAAATCTTATGGGACTTAACTGCTAAGGTCATCAGTCCCTAACCTTACACACTACTTAACCTAAATTATCCTAAGCACACACACACACCCATGCCCGAGAGAGGACTCGAACCTCCGCCTGGATCAGCCGCACAGTCCATGACTGCAGCGCCTTAGAGTTCTTGGTCCATTAACAGCATCAAATTAACACTGCAATCCCTGCCTTCGAGTATGGGTACCACTGTCCTCATCGACAGAAGAGAAAATCTGAATATCAATTCGAGTTCTGTAAGACTGTATTATATGCCCTCAATACATCTGCTGGGCCTCCTTTTACACAGCGGCAGGTTCCACCGCTGCCCGAGCCAAACTTTAGCTGTGCCAAGCAGTGTAAAAAGCGCCCATGTCTGTCATTGTAGAAACTACAATTGGTGTTTTACGTAATTGATCTCGAGTAACCAATCATAATGGTGTCTACAGAAAATTTTAACTGTGCTCAATCAATAACGACTATTTGCGAAAACAACTCTCTCTGCACAAGCTCTAGGGCTAGAAGAACTGTTCTGAATTAATTGCAGCTCCATATCGAACCAGGCAGTAGGAGCGCTACTCAGTTCGAAACAACCCTGCTGCTATGGCTGCTACCATGAAATGACATCACATGAAAACTGACACTCAAAACATTTATTAACCATTTCTGATCGTGTCTCATATTGTAATTACTGTTATTAATTAATATAAAATACTAATTTATGTGAGTTATCAATTCTTAGTTCGATCGGTAGCGAAAGGCGTTGTGAAGAGGCCAAGGCGGGAAAAGTGGCCATTGCATATTTTTTGCCCTGATCAGCGCTGCTGCCTGCAGAGAAGTGGTCACCCTAGTCCTGATACACGTCACCACTGTTGTCAGTGAGAGTGACATAGCAAACTTCTTGCATTATTTTTTAGTACAAGCTTTTTTTGTTTTGAGTCGTCTGATGTAGATAAGTCACTTATATTGTGATGTTACCTCACTTGTATGGAGAGTAATCATTTTTACTAGGTCGATGATAAGCAACTTCTTTCATGCTACAGAAAGGGTTATTTGTTATTTATTTCAGTCTGATAGTTTTTTCTGTGAATCACTCATGCCAGCATGGCGTCCGATCGGGAAATGTGGCTACGTGTTCACCCCAACAAGAGTTAGTTAAACTTCCTAGCAGATTAAATGGTTCAAATGGCTCTGAGCACTATGCTGTGGTCATAAGTCCCCTAGAACTTAGAACTACTTAAACCTAACTAACCTAAGGACAGCACACACATCCATGCCCGAGGCAGGATTCGAACCTGCGACCGTAGCAGTCGCACGGTTCCGGGCTGCGCGCCTAGAACCGCGAGACCACCGCAGCAGATTAAAACTGTGTGCCGGTCCGAGACTTGAACTCGAGACCTTTGCCTTTCGCGGGCAAGTCTTCTACCATCTGAGCTATGCAAGCACGACTCACGCCCTGTCCTCACAGCTTTACTTCTGCCAGTACCTCGTCTCCTACCTTCCAAACTTTACCGGCAGAAATAAAGCTGTGAGGAGTGGGCGTGAGTCGTGCTTGCATAGCTCAGATGGTAGAGCACTCGCCCGCGAGAGGCAAAGGTTCCGAGTTCAAGTCTCGGTCCGGCACACAGTTTTAATCTGCCATGAAGTTTCACATCAGCGCACACTCCGCTGCAAAGTGAAAATCTCATTCAAGAGTTAGTTACTTCCAAAAAAAAACACGCATAACGCTGCAGGTGAAACAGATTGCACACCCTTTTATATACAAAGCTATCATCCTCCATTCTACCCCTTTGTAACAATTTTGAACTAATTAAGTTGCATTCTTTAGAGCAGCCTCCGTTCTGTTGTATCTAGCCTAGTACAGGATGGAGCAAATAAAAGTGGCCACGTCGAGTGGACACGACTGGAAGTGAATGTGTGCGTATAACCACAACCGGTGGCGCACACATCACGTGCAAGCCTGGCACGTGTTCCACATCGGTTCAGAACGTAGTGCGGGCTGTTTCATTGTGAGTGGATCAGTGAAAGGGGAACGATGGTACTCACTGTGGAGCAGTGGGTTTTCGTTGCGGAAAGTGACGTGAAAACAAAGTCGTTCAAACGGTGTGGTCAGTTGTTTGCTGAAAGGTTAATGATGTCAAAGTGCCAGCAAAGAGTGCCATACAACGCTTAGTGTGAAAAAAAAGGCGTCAGAGAGGATCTGTTTTCAACAATCCAAAAAACTTTCAGAACACCAAAACGTGTGGCTGCAGTTCACCATAAAATACTTCAGAGTCTTACTAAATCAACCCGACGCCTGTCCCAAGAGACCGGCATGTCACGTCAATCATGCGAACGAATACTCCACATGGACCTGCGCTGCATCCCTACCAAGTGTCCGTTGTTCATGAATTGAAACCAGCACAAGCTCCTCAGCGCCTCCACTTTTGTGACTGGCTGTTCACTGAGACAACAATGAATGTCTTGGACGTGGATCTGTTCTTTATGTCCGACGAAGCCTGTCACCTGAGTGGTTGTGTCAACACACATAATCACAGGTTCTGGGCAGCGGAGAATTCGCATAAATTCCACCAAACACTATTGCGTGAAGAAGGTTGGGCTTTCGTGTGCAGTGTCTGCACGCTGAATTATTGGTCCCATCTTCTTTCATTAGTCGCTGACTTCGGCGCATTAGATTGCCAACACTTTGAAAACATTTGTGGCAGCATTAACGGAGGATGAAAAGACCTACAATTCCTTCGAAGAGGATGAAGCAACTGCCCACACAGCCGGCCGAACCTTGGGGCACATTTGCACTGTCTTCACTCAGGACACAGTAGTTAGCAGAGGTCAATTTGGTCGCGGCCATAGCTGGCCACTCGGGTCACCTGACCTGTCAGTGTTCGATTACTTTGTGTGGTAATTGCTCAAGTCTAAGGTGTATCGCAACAACCCTCATAGTTTTTAATAACTGCAGCAGAACATTTCGGGTGAGACTGCAACATTTCCAGCAATTCAGCTTCCATCCGCCTTCAGCAACTTGCTGACCAGGTCCAAAAGTGCTAAGAGATGAATGTGGTCACTTTCAACACTTGCTGTAGTCAGGTTAGTAGTATATTTCCTTTCCTCTTCTGTGTTTCTATGTACCCTGGAAGTCTGTCATCCGGGCCACTTTTATTTGCCCCACCTTGTACAAAAGTTCGATTGAAAACGGTTTGCTATAGCCGTTTGGTATTCTTCCAGATACTAGGGCGTGAAGACGCATAGAAAATATGCTCGGACAACAGAAAAACAAACATGGGATCCTTTTGCGATGCCACTGTCCTCAGTAGGCCTACCCGCTTAGGTACAGAAAACTTGTCACTGTGTAAGCCTTCAAAAAAAAAAATGCACGTGATTCCATTGCATTGTTTCCCTTTCCACTTAAAAATATTTGGTGTGATACCCTACAATATATGTAAAATCAAAATTTGAAAGTGGTAAGCTTCTGTCAACAAGCATGGTTTGGTGAAAGTTCAATTTCTGTTTGAATGACCAATTCCCAAACCCCCCCCCCCCCCAACCACCCCCAACCACCCCGCGCCATCTCTTCATAAGTAGCCCGAGGTGTCGCCCTCCAATTTCAATAAGGCTCTTCAGCAAAAAAGTTCGACGGCCACTGTGCTAGACCTTGGATACACACCCTTCAAGGCGACACTTCGTTCCCAAAGATGAATGACTATGCGAAGACCTTGAGAGTGCAAGTATGTATTTTAGCTGTCTAGCATATGTTCCTCACCGAATGTTATCTCATCATCATGCTGGAAATGCCAGCCACGCCATGGTTTCTTCATCCGGGGAAAGAGGAAGCCGTCACTGGGCGCGATGAGATACCATTTGAGCCCAAAGAAGCAGAAAGTAAGACTGCGCCCTACGCAGAATGAGCTGGGACGTTGTCGTGGAGCAAAAACAGCCCTTGGCCAGGTTCCCGCCACGCATCGTCTCGAGAGCGTCCCATAACCTCGTCAGAGTATTTCAGTAGTGAAAATGAAATCAGCGTCTGGAGTTTTCAGGCGCCTGATGCAAGCCTTTCTGGTTGGTGCCACTTCGGGGACTTCCGTATTGATGAAGCCGGCCGCGGTGGCCGAGCGGTTCTAGTCGCTTCAGTCCGGAATCGCGCGACTGCTACGGTCGCAGGTTCGAATCCTGCCTCGGGCATGGATGTGTGTGATGTCCTTAGATTAGGTTAGGTTTAATTAGTTCTAAGTTCTAGGGGACTGATGACCTCACATGTTAAGTCCCATTGTGATCAGAGCCATTTGAACCATTTTTTTTGATGAAGATGTGACTAAATGATATGGACAAACCGTTCAAACAATCCGACTTCGTGCTCCATTTCTAATGACTCCGAAGTCGATGGGACGTTAAGCCCTGATCTCCCTTCATTCCTTCCCCAAGACAAGAAAATCTCCAATCCGACCTGGATTCCAGCACCAGGATCCGCAATATAGAAGCAGCGATGCTAACCACTAGACCACGAGTTGTGGACCTTCCAGCGGTACACTGTTGCGTTTCGCCCCTTACTAGCCTGATCTCTTATTGAGTCTCTTACTGAGTCTTGGCCAGTGTCGCCTGCGATGAATGAACACGTTTCCACGTCTTGCTTTGTTCCTCTGTCTCGGGCTCACAGTGGTACACCCGGCACAAGTCCTCGGTGCTTAAGTGGCTAAAGCAGTCATCTGTATTGGCCTGAGAGGCCTGCAACATTTCCTCTGTTGTCTCACTTCAGCGGGCTTTTCATATGGGAACGAGCAGTCTTGGAACCTAGCAGGCGGCGGCCTTATGCTGTTCAAAATGTCGTTCAGAAGGTTGAAAAGTGATGATTTTCCACTTTTTCGGTCGGCTTAGCTCTCATACGGCTGTCTTCCAGCACCAGAGCCTGTCGTTGCGTTTCCTGTTTCTTCAGTAACTGATGCTTCGTCATTCAGAGTTGTTTGCCCACGTTGGACGAATCTACATCACATAACTATTGTGTCATATGATAGTGCATTGTTACCATACACAGCCACCGATACGGCATACCGAACGGTAGACCACTTTATGAGTTTGTTGCAACATTTTGTTTTCGTTCCTCTTGTGGCGTGTTACGGTACTATGACACGGGGATTTAATGTGCACCAGGATTGCAGACTGCAATAATTAAAACTTCACAACTAACTTGAAAGGCTTCATTCCAGCCACCTTTCGTAACATTTTGTGTTTGTCTTAAGTTATGTAGAGTATCTTTTCTCTGCCTGTGTTGTCTCTCATTTTTTCTCTATGTCAGGAAGGGAGGACAGCTGGGAACCGAAATTGAGCGTGTTTTATGTTATTGAGTGTATTTTATTTAATTTTCGTCACATTTTATGTTCGGCGCACCATGCACCTGTAACCACATGTTGTAAGCAAGGACGATCACTGGACTAAATAAACGTTGGTGTAGCTGCAAAAACATACAACTTGGTCAGTTCAGGTGGACTTTCTTGGATCAGTCGTGCAGCAGAGGCCTGAGAATGGCAGTTGAGTTTAACTTTGAAAGCTTGCTTAAGCCCCCGCGATTGGCTACTTCAGAAGGACACACGAGCGATGCGTCTGTTCAAATTTTAGACGTTGAACCGGTGGAAAATTTTGAGGACATTTCTCTTGCTGTCTGATTTTGGGATGTGACTGTCACCGCTGAAAATTCACCTTCTATGTATGTTAACCAGGGACCTAGAAACGACGGAGAGGCTCTGTCCCCGCCGCAGCCGCAGTGGTCCACAACACCACGACGACTACCACAGTACACTTCACCCCTCCGCCGCCCCACACCGAACCCAGGGTTATTGTGCGGTTCGGCCCCCGATGCCCACCCCCTCCCCCGCCCCCCAGGGAACGTCTCACACCAAACGAGTGTAACCCCTATGTGTGCGTGGTAGAGTAATGGTGGTGTACGCGTACGTGGAGAACTTGTTTGCGCAGCAATCGCCGACATAATGTAGTTGAGGCGGAATAAGGGGAACCAGCCCGCATTGGCCGAGGCAGATGGAAAACCGCCTAAAAACCATCCACAGACTGGCCGGCTTACCGGACCTGACCCTAGTCCGCCGGGTGGATTCGTGTCGGGAACTAGGCGCTCCTTCCCGCTCCTGAAAGCCGTGCGTTAGACCGCTCGGCTAACCGGACGGGCCAAATTCACCTTACTTATTGGACAGTTCTCGCCTCCGAGATTTTTCGGTCGATATACACGGAGGCAAGGCGTGCTGTTTTCGTACGAAGGAAGTTGCTCGCAGAAGAGCTGTTGAGATGGGTTGTGGTGAGTATGATGTACCGCTTCCGTGCACACCTAAAAAGTGATTTTGACGGAACTTCGTTCAGATTTTTCGAGCTAGGACTTACCTGTGACCTTGAAGCCATTTGTTTGAAGCGAGTGCGAAATATGCTCTCATTCTACTTAATTTAAAAAGATGTGTACTTTATCTCTACCCGATTGTGATTCACTTCGTGCATCGATATACCGATACGGTTTGCCACACGGGGTAACCGCGCCTTGTGACGGTACGCGCGGCTACCCCCGTGGGGAGGTTCCAGCCCTCCCTCAGGCATGAGTGTGTGTGTCTTGTCCTTAGCGTAAGTTAGATTAAGTTATATTAAGTAGTGTGTAAGCCTAGAGACCGATGATCTCAACAGTTTGGTCCCTTACGAACTTACCACAAACTTCCAAATTTTGCGATACAGTTTAGTGTTTTTTTTCCGCTGCGAGCCGCAAGCCAGTTTTGACGACTAAACGCCTGCTACAAAATGGTGAATATTTCCTTCAGTTATTCTGTGAATGTTTGAGTCTTTGTATGTGAGCATATGAGCGTCTATGTTGCGTCTGCGAGCCACCATTACCCACACTGAATATTGTTGAGTAACATAGCCTGTAAGGAACGATAGCGTTAAGATTTTAATCGTGTGACATGTTTAATGAAGTTCAAGAGTACGCTGTACCTCTTTTGTTTAATAAGAACATCTCAGGTGTGAAAAGTCGCTCTTACAGGGCTAAAGATCATCCCATCAAAAAAAAAAAAAACTACCAATATTTAGACGGTTTGGAGGGACAAAAAAAGAGTTGATGTCTTAAGAACAAATTCGCTTCGTTAAACTTTTCTGCAATGTGCATACTAATGTGCCATCCTCCCTATATTATCAATAAACACGAGCACCTTGTAAGAGAAAGATACTACGAAGCATCTAATAAAGTTCAATTCCTGATTGGTCGATCGTAAGTCCAGTAGTTTGGTTTGCTTCGGGGTGATCTTTGCGGCAGAACCTAGGGCTTAATTCAGTTAATATTTCTGCGACTTCAGAGGATTTGGCACTCAGGCGAAAGTAGAAATTGTCAAGCACTCTTTTGTTTAATAAGAACATCTCAGGTGTGAAAAGTCGCTCTTACAGGGCTAAAGATCATCCCATCAAAAAGAAAAAAGAAAAAAGAAGAACTACCAATATTTAGACGGTTTGGAGGGACAAAAAAAGAGTTGATGTCTTAACCTCTCGTACCGTTCACTGGTGTTCTCGGGGTTTCGGCGTTCCGTGTATCTCGAGAAACAGAGTGAAGATAGAGACACTTCTTAGTGCAATATGTGGTGCGAAGTAGCACGTCCAATACGGAGCAAGCCGACTGGTGCCTTGAGAAAACTTGGGAGGCGGTCGGGCAGTCCAGAGAACACGGACGTGAGCGGAGAGATGCCGGCGCGGCGTGTGTAACTCGGTTAGGGAACGCGAATCTGATGCTAGGGCTCCCGTGGGCTTAATACTTCTCCCGCCTAACAGCGTTACGACGCGGGTTTCATACGGTCGCCGTCTGCCGGAACACAACAGCGCTTTACGGAAGCAAACAGCCGCCATAAGCCTGTGCATCTGCGTCTCTTCCGCTGCTCTCAGCAAGAACGAGGTTAGTCTTGTGGGAGCGAGTTCTGGTTCATTCATTTTTCAGTACCTCGCACCACTAGCTGCATTTTCTGAGAAAGACTACCCCTACGCCCCAGTTATGTTTCACCGTCTCTGTTCTTCTATTGCGCTGCCGCTTCCTGATCAGATGTGAGGGAAATGGAGTGGGAAGAGTCCTGTGTTATTTGCATATTATTGTTGATAATTGTAATCAACTAAAACCTTCCAACAGTGGGAATGCATCTGGACCAGATGTGATACCTTGAGATTCTAAGGTTCTGGCTGCGCTTCTAGTAGTAGTAGTAGTAGTAGTAGTAGTAGTAGTACGACCGAAAAGTTCGCAGAGTGATTTTATTTCTGCAACATAGGTGACGTGAGAGCAGTAATTATGGTGGCGGCTTGAACCAGCAATCTTAAACAACATATGTGCATCGGACCAGTGAGTTGTGAGCAGGCAGTGTTAAGTTGTGGACGCCCGGCCGCAGTATGTCAACGCTACTGTATCGCATATCGCTGAGGAGCAACATCTCTAAATCTAGTGTTCAAGACATGTTTTGAAGAAGAGAAAAGTGCGTGCAAAGTTTGCCCTGCACACCTTGAATTCTGAGTAAGAACAACGGCGCATGGACGCCTGCCGTGACTTGAGTGAAATGCGTAACGCGGACAATTGTTTTCTGGAAAAAGTCGTCACATTTGATGTGACTTTGCTAGTAACACGAACCTATCAAAAAAACGACAAACTACAGAAATTACCACGGAAGGTCAACGCTTTGACGACGTAACTGATACTCAGGCCAATGTGACACGCCAGTAGAACAACAGCCTCAAGAAGGACTTTTCAGACCGTTTCGCAATTTTTTATGACTGTTCTGTGAGATGTACTCAAGTGCGGAGAGACTATGTAGAAAACCGCCATCTTGACTTTAATCTGTTTTTTATTAATAGAGTCTCGAAAGTTTTTGGACTGAAGAGATATATCGTAGGTTTGCATTATATATAAAAGATCTAATGGATAACTTCAGGAGCGATAGGAGGCTCTCCGCAGACGATGCCGGTGTATCTATGAAGGCTGCAGCTCTATAAGACTGCAGCGAAATGCAGAAAAATCTTCAGACAATCGATGATTGGTACAGGGGCTAACAGTTGACTCTAAACGTAAACCTAAGTAACATAGTGCGCGTAAAGAGACGCTGAGATCCAGTACTGTTTGTTTATGCTGTTTTTGAAAAATCGCTGGAAACAAGAACAACCATGAAATAAGAAACTTCCTGGTATATCCAAACAGTGTGCCGAACCGAGACTCGAACTCGGGATCTTCGTCTTTCGCGGGCAAATGCTCTACCGACTGAGCTACCCAAGCACGACTGTGTGCTAGAAGTAAAACTGTGAGGACGGGTCGTGAATAGTGCTTGGATACCTTAGCCGGTAGAGAACTTGCCCGGAAAAGGCAAAGGTCGCGAATTCGAGGCTCGGCCCGGCATACAGTTTTGTTCTGCCAGGAAGTTTCATATCATCACACACTCCGCTATAGACTGACTTAATTGAGAATGACCACATAAAACCAAGTGTGGGGAAAACATAAGACAGACTAACATTCTTTGGAAGGCTCTCAAGTAAATGTAATTCATCCTCGAAACAAGCTGCTTGTGAAACATTCTTTCGACCTGTTACTGAGTAATGTTCATCAGTCTGGAGCTCTTATTAAATACGATTAACAGGAGAAGATGGAGAGGATCCCACGAACCGTTGCACGTTTCGTGACTGGGTGGTTTATTAACTGCGCGAGCGTTGCAGAAATGCTCAACAAACTCCAGTTGCAGCCAGTACGAGAGAGGCGTTTTGCTTCACGGAGAACGTTACTGTTGAAATTCCGTAAAATAATTGAGTAACATAATATTGCCTCCAATATACGTCTCTCTACATGACCATGACGAAGAAACGAAAGAAAATAGAGCTCGTACGGAAGTTAAGTATCGGTCGTATTCCCACGCACCAGTCGCGAATTAGAGTGGTACCTGAGACACCCTCCGCCACACACTGTAAAGTGGCTTGCAGATTGTAGATGTGTATCCTTAAACTACTAAAGATAGAGATAGCAATCCTCCACTGTCCGGCACACCCAGAATAGCTTGATCCGACAGATGTTGCCCTATATTATTGTTGCTTGAATATCCACTCCATCAAAATTCTATCATTCCCTCCAAATTCTTGAACTTTCACTTTCCGTGCCTCATTCATTTACCTTCCCAGACGTGATTCCTTTACCATATTATCAGCTTCACCCCACTTCTCGACCACATTGAACTCCTCCGTATATCCTACACCATCCGCATACTCGAGTTCAAAAACACCATTTTCGCTTTCCTGATTTCGAACACCGAACGCTGCTGCGAGTATAGTGACACATTCCACGAATCCTATACCTATCCACACTCCACAATCTCCTCCTCCCTCCAATTTTATTGAATTTTCCCCTATATCCTTTCTTGGTACTCCCTCATCTCTGTCCTCTAACCAATTTCGGTTTCCCACGACTCACTCCAACATCTATCCTCCTCTCCAGGTAACAACCTACCTAACCACTTTGTATATAGCCACACCCTACGACTCTGTGCAACCTCTAATCTACTAAGTGCAGGTCTTTCCTTTTTCCGTGCTAATGCAATGCTACATATCAAGGTCCTCTCATATTCTGCGCCATTTTTTACTCGTAAACGAGAAAAAACATCAACAACTATATTTTTTAAATAATCAGTAAAAGTCATCCATCAAGCTCTTAAAACACACGTAAATTTTTCAGTTTTTTAATTACTTTATATTGATATTTGTATTCTGAAAACAGTAAGATGAAGAGCGGAATGTCTGCATCGTTGTCAATCACATCACGCTCAGATAAATGTAAATGTCGTGTGACTAGGGCCTCCCGTCGGGTAGACCGTTCGCCGGATGCAAGTTTTTCGATTTGACGCCACTTCGGCGACTTGCGCATCGATGGGGATGAAATGATGATGATGATGATGAGGACAACACAACAACCAGTCCCTGAGAGGACAAAATCTCCGACCCAGCCGGGAATCGAACCCGTGCCCTTAGGATTGGCATTCTGTCGCACTGACCACTTTTTTTTTTTCATTTTGTTCGTTGTTGATCGTTGTGGACGCCACATGACATCTGTTAAGGTCATTTTTTGATCCTTCCTCTCGTTTTTTTCATTACAGAGGCCAGCCAGATCTCTGACCGAACACGCTGAGCTGCCGTACCGACCACTCAGCTACCGGGGATCGCTCTCAGATGAGGCGAGAGGGATAAATCTAAAATGTGGAATAAAAATTGTTGAGTCTTCGCTATCAGTCGCATTACTTGACGCAACTCGAAAACAAATTTGCTGTTTACGAAGACTAGCTGAATATTTCGCTGCCTCTTAGGTAAAATCATACGTGTTTCAGGTTAAATAAACATTTATTTTTCGACGTATTCTCCTTTTATTTCAGTGAATTTCGTCTGAGGCTTTTACAATCAGTAGATTTCAGCCTTGAAGAGGGATTCTGTTTTTACATCTCTGCCTCACCCATAGCAAGATAGAGGCGTACAAATTCAGTTTGGATTCTTTTTTAAAACGGCATAAAAGTTGTCGATAAATTCATTCGTTCATTTGCGTTTAGTCAGCATTCAACAAATGTGCCGTACGTGTATTGTCTTCTACCACAGACGTCACTGGATGCCGCCAAGTGTAAAGTGGCACGTGGCCAGCACACCATTCTCCCCGCAGTTAAGGTCGGCTGTTCCATACCAGCACCCCTATTTCTTCTTCAGTCAGCTTATCAGTTATCCTCAGAACACGGAAAAGAACTTGACAGCAGTGCGAATTTAAGTCAACTTCTCTGAGCAGATGTCAATGACAAGGATGCTCAGGTCAGGAAGAAGACAGTTCCATAAGTAACTGTTAATAAATAACTACTGAGTTAATATTACTTACTCCTAGAAAATTAATTACTTTTTCTAAGAAATATATTTGACAGTTCTACGCTAACCGTTATTTTCATAAGTGTTCTGTATTATTACTAAGTAGTTAAAAATTGTGGGATGATAAGAGCAAATCTTCATTACTTTCTGTTGAAGATAGGTCTCTATATACTTCACAGTTCTCAAGAATTTTAAAAACGAAAGATATTTCGGCGAGTCTTACGCTAATTTTCTTTAACCAAATGCATTTCCCTTCATTATTCGTTCAATGTGAATTCCGGTAAAGGAAACGGACTTACCTTCCGTATAACTTACAATGTTGACGTCTTCGCTGTCGACATAACCTTAGAATTTCATTACTACAGGCGGTAGCAGTGCGGACGAAGGGCATATAAGCGAATATGTAGATAACGTAATTTGCATTTAAATGGTTTTGAAGTGGCAGTTACTCTTACAAACTACCGAGGAAAGCCCAAGTAATTATTCCAGTAGTTCACTGAACATCTTCCTCATTTAACGGCAAAGAGTTCGTTCCGAGGGGAAGCCCATTTTCCTGATTTTTTTAAGCTCATGGCGTGGGTTTCAATTAACCACGTAACAGCAATCTGTGCGGAGATTCCGATAAACTGTCGCCGATAGTATCGTTGATACCGTTACTAAGAACTAATAAAAACAGGTACAGATAAGCATTTCTGCATCTTTTTACATCAGGAGTTAGAGTACCGTCGAAGCTGCCTGGCGGTTGACATCAACTTCTGCTTCGCAAGCGGTATCGTAATCCAATGTGCGTCTGACCTTAACTTTCTTCTTTTTTATATTCATAATTCTTCCTACTACCCTTCACTTCTTTCCGATGCGTGCTGTTCCCTTCGGAATGCCTCCTGGACTCAATACACTCAACAATGTTCAAAGCATCATCCAATCTTTGTCGCCGTTCTGTATACTTTTTCCCGTCGCTTCACCGCCAGATCAGATAGTCCAAGCATACGTCTCACTTGTTCTGATAAGGGTTTCCCGTCAGTTTCTCCCTTCGTCTAACCATTCTTACCACTTCATTATGTAATTTATATGATCATATACATTTACAACACGGTCCTATAGTATCAAATTTCAAGTGCTTCCATTTGGACTGTCACGCAGATTCTAATTGCCATTCGAATCTAAAGAACGCTATGACACCTTTCATTTTCAAAGTTGAGATTTTCTCATTGTTTAAGAATCTTTTGGGTATTTTTGCTCTTTTGATTTCTAAGATCGCAGAAAGAAAATTGTAGAGGGGAGTGCTGCAGCTTGGTACACTTTCAGACTTTCCTCTAGGCAGCCCTGTAATAGAAGTTTAATTTATTTTCTTATCTCGTTTTTAAATTATGGCATTCATTTTTATGTATTCTTTTCCGAAATTAAAAAAGTTACTACCAAAAATTTACGTTTTTCTAAATGTGAAAAAATGTTCAAAGGTACAACACGGTCATGTACCAAGCAACAAATATTCTACTGAAATTTAAAAGCATTGCAATCGAGACTCTTATCAATACTGTATTTAATTATTTCTTTAACACATCATTAGTCTACTACACGTAAATAATTAGCAAATGAAATCAAATTAAGCAGATTTATTGTCAAAAACTAGCTACAAGTTAAAACATTTTAGAATATAAGCTGTTTGAAAGTAACACAGACTTCCATTTTCAAGGCAGCTAAAACTGTTAGTACATTAAAGAGACTCATTTCATCCGCAAGTATCGCGTGTTCCTTGGTAAAAGACCTTCTGTTTCTAGGTACAAGATGGTGCACGACTAAGTATGGCGTAACTGTCCTCATGTTATGCAGCGTGAACACGAACAAAACGGACAAACTACAGGGACAGATTCCTTACTGGAAATGGAAGAAAGAAGGTCTTACGAAACTGTCCGGAAATGCATCGTTGCAACGGTAGATGGCGCTGACGAATGACAGTTCCTCTGACCACGTGCGGCGTGTTCCTCGTGTGTTGCCGGTGATAGGGATAGTAGCGGTTGTCATGTAGGACACACATAATCGTATTTTAGCGTACCCCATGTTGGCAGGCACTTGCCTGGAGCTTTTACTAGGGCACGTCTCGATATCCTGTAGAACCCGATACTCCAGATCTGGTGTAAGCATAGTTCGCCTAATCCCTGTACGTTCGCCCATCTGAAAGGACTCATGATCACAGAAACGCCCAAATCCGCTTGAAATGTTGAGAGATGTGGTTGGTGTCCGTGAGAGTACAACCGTGCTGCCTCCCGACCTTTTCCATCTGCTGGGCCGTACACAAATACCATCTCCGACTGTTCCCGACATGAATACCAGACCTTCTGGTGCATACTGTACACCACATCAATCACACAGCCTGCAACACACAAGAAACACACAACACACGGCACCTGCTAAGAGAAACTATCATTCGTCAGCGCCATCTACAGTGGCAACGATGCATTTCCGGACACATGCTCATAGAGTATTTTTTCTCCATTTCCTGTCAGGGATCCGTGCCTGCAGTTTGCCGGTTTTATTAATGTTCACCCTATATAAATAATTCTAAAAAACGTATAGCATATTATTCAGCATAAATTATCGTACCTGAAGAATTAAAAGTATATTCCAAATAGTTTTAATATATTATACAGTACTTACACGTGTAGAACTTGAAATATTTACAAATGCGCAAATCACAACTTCATTCTACCGACAACAAAAACTGTACAAAATGGCGGAAACTGCTTATGACGATCTTCAGAGTGTATTTCTTCAAGTTATTGTAAAATCAGTTCCTAGACTGACGTACCAACCAAAAAACATCGTGTGTTCCCAGGTACACTAACTTCTAAATGCAGCACTCTCCTCTACAGAAATTTCGGCTTACATTAAACAATATCAATATTTTTTTTTACTTGACTCGTACATTTTTCAATATCTTCCAGTCTACCTACAGTGGGCTGTTAAGTTTATATTATTAATGGCGGTCAGGAGACTGGCCATCCTCTGTAATAAAAAGAAGTTACGTTTTCATCCATGGAATTTGAGAGACGTCTTGCTATATAACACATGTTCGGTATTCAGTTACTAAATATTTGAAAAATAGTGACGGAAATAGTGCGTAAGAAATAACAGAATCAAATGGTTCAAATGGTTCTAAGCACAATGGGACTTAACATCTGAGGTCATCAGTACCCTAGAACTTAGAACTACTTAAACCTAACTAACCTAAGGACATCACACACATCCAGGCACGAGGCAGGATTCAAACTTGCGACCGTAGTAGCCACGCGGTTCCGGACAGAAGCGTCTAGAACGGCTCGACCACAGCGGCCGGCAATAACAGAATCAAACAACTACTTGCAAAAAATATGTACTACGTTTTGTCCACAGTGCCACACGATATACGCCTTACGAATTCTCATTGGCATTATCTTCACATTTTCTTTTTTTCGATTCGTGTCAAAGTCATGGAGTTTTACTACCACGAAGACTTTAACGTATTTTCACGCGGGACTTAGTGGTATTTGACTTCCTCTAACTAATTTCAGATGTAACGTACGTATTACAATAAGTGTTAGCGTCAGTGCGGTGGCTTTTTCAAAACTATGCTCTGTAAAACAGCCACGCTTTTAGCTGTTGTTCTTTCCTGCCTTCGTTGGTAAAACTTGTAAAGCCCGACTCCTTTTTATTTTATTTAGTTAATTTACAAGTTCCAGGCAAATGTATACGCTAGTTTTCAGTAATTACGAAATTTGCCAATATAAAGTACTTTTTCCTACTTCTCTCCCATTTTCATACGTTCAATAATCACTCAGCACGCCGTCCGGGGTGGCCGAGCGGTTCTAGGCGCTACAGTCTGGAACCGCGCGACCGCTACTGTCGCGGGTTCGAATCCTGCCTCGGGTTTGGATGTGTGTGACGTCCTTAGGTTAGTTAGGTTTAAGTAGTTCTAAGTTCTAGAGGACTTATGACCTCAGAAGTTATGTCGCATAGTGCTCAGAGCCATTTGAACCTTTTTTTTTTTTTTTTTAGTGTTATAGGTACAAGCGATAGGGCAAGTAGAGGACAAAGAAACAAGCACATAATACAAGTAAACATAGGTCTGGAAATCAATGGTTTCCCCGATACGACGTATGCACAAGTGCTGCAACGCCAATTTTATGACACTAGTAATAGCTAAGGCTACATTTAGTTCGAAACATCATATAAAGTGTCCTCTTTTGATTTTATCACCATTCGGTAAATAGCTTTTCGACAACTAGTATATCGGTCGTGTCTCGCCATTACATCTTCCACATCTCCCGATCTCCCGACTTGAACCCGTTGGAATTTTTGCGTGGTGATACTCAAAAACTTTGTTGTTCTTCAGCCCTGTTGATAGTGTCGATGAATTCTGGGAACGCAATGTGGATGGTTATTAAAGCTTTCGAAACTCACTTGAAATTTTTTTAATTGTACGGGCATCGATTTTGAGACATCGTGAAGCTTGGCTTCCTATAGACGGCGGGGTCATGTGGGACGCTTGTTGTAATGTGTTTATCCTCAAGTGCTTATCTGCAGTTTGTTTCCTCGGGGACACTATTACAAGATGTTAGTGTACTCAGTTGTAAAACGTTTTCGATGATGAGTCACAGTCATGCAATACTGTTTAAAAGACTAAATGGTCATTTGACTGTGTATTGCTAGATGTACTTTTTGTACTATCTAGATTTAAGATTTTATGCTGTTATCAAGTACAATGCTAAAAGTTGTGAGACCATTATTACGTCATATTGTTAAGGCTCCCTTAACAGATATGACATAATAATGGTCTAACATTTTTTAGCATTGCATACTATACTGGCATCTGGACAGTGCGAAAGATGAATATAGTAATGCACAATTAAATGGCGGTTTACTCTTTTAAACATACTGAGTTATAATACGTCATATGGAGGAAACCGTTGGTTTCCGGACCTGTGTTTCACTGTCCTCTAGTCGCCCCTTTCGTTTGCTCCTATAACCTGCGCAACCTCCTCGGTGGCTCAGTGGATGCCGCCAGCACAATAGCTCAGCGTGTTCGGTCAGGAGACTGGCCATCCTCTGTAATAGAAAGAATTTAAGTTTTCATAGATGGAATTTGAGTGGCGTCTTGCTACATCCGCAGAGAACCTCTGAAGAAAAACTACGAATAAACAGATAATATGAAAGAAAGAAAAAGGGAGGTGCCGAACCATAGATCCGTAGGTCTCGGATTCGATCTCCTGTTAGTCTTAGGATTTTATCCATCGCTGATCACTTCTTTCCCCTTGGCAATGTTGTTTTTTTTTTTTTTTAATAATAATGTCGAGCAGTATCGTGGTTCGGAGCCCACGTTCACATGTAATTCCCTCTATAACTGATCAGATGAAAATCATTTCAATGGCTGACGCAAGGCGAGGACATATCACCTGCAACCGGACCATGCCCAGTGAAGCGCTGTGGTTTTCAGATTAGTTTACGTTTTCGTGACGATTTTACCTTCCAATCTCTTTAATATTACAAACGTTCGAGACCTGAAGTAATAACTATTTACCCACATTGAAGCATAAAGGGCGATCAAAAGTTTTCCGTATGTGGAAGTTTTGCCCATTGGATGCAAGGTAGCGCGACTCCGATGTGAGTATATAAAAACCGACATGTAGTCAAGCATTAGCGAGGCATTCGCGTATTTCCGAAATGCGTACGGTAAATAAAGAAACGTGAACTACGACGATGTTCTTGCCAAATGCGTCCAAACAGAACCAGTGTACTGTTGTTTCATGGCTACCGAAGTACAAATTTCGGTAGACAACCGTCGGTGAATGAGTAATGTGTGTGAGGCAGCATGTCTGTCGAAAGCTACCGTTGTGGACAAGAGGTGCTGCTGCTTCATGATAACGGATACCCTCATATCGCAAATGGTGTAACGCAGAAGTTACGCCAACTCAAGCCAATTCTAGCACCGGCCTTATAGTTGTGATCTCCCCCTGGGCGAGTATCACACCTTCGGTCCCTTAAAAAAGGCCTTCAAAGGTCGATAATTCCTGCCGGACGAGTATGTGCTGCAGAAATTTACGGAGTTGTGTTTACCAAATGGGTATCTTCAAACTGGTGCCGCAGTGGGACGACTCCCTCAATTCTCACGACAGTTTTGTGTTGTTGGCATACCGTGGACTGTACAGCCTTCGCACGGGAAGTTTTTGATCGTCCCTTATAATAACGATTTAGCCACAATCTCGCTGTCTGAACTTAATCTAACCAACGGTGGCATGGACATGCTCTAACAGTCCCCATACTATCTTCTTCACGGTATGATTCTTTTCTCGGCATATGCAACACAGTTGCGTTGAATGAGCCATAAAACCTACTGTCGATATCCGTCGCTTTAAACACTCGCTGTAAATCTGATTTTGAACGTAGCTGAAGTGAAACGTAGGGTGGTATCCGAAAGTGCCCAAAATTTATGGGTACACAGAAATACTAGGTGTCTCTCCATACACCCTTCTTGTATTAGCATGGAGAGTGACTTGGAGCCGTGAGTGGTTTGGTTAGTCGTTGGTGAGCATATTTCAAACGTCGTTTCCGTGATTTGCGGTACAGCGATGGCTGACTTCAACCTTCAGCGTGTCGGTATGAATTTTTGCACTAAACTTGGGAAAACGGCTGCAGAAATGCACCAAATGTTGAAACAAAGCTTTTCGAGACAGCGGCCGAACATCGACTCATGATGACGACCGTTCTAGTCGGCTATCAATTGGCATCGCACCAGAAAATGTACATAATAGCGCAGATCAGATCCTGAAAAATCATAGACAAGCTATCCAGCACCTCTGCAACGTCTTTTGAATAAGTGGTAGTAGAAGTCAGTGTATTCCATCAGAAGAGCTGAACATGAGAAGGATTGTGGTGAAGTTTGTGCCACGCCGATCAGGAGCAACATCACTGAAAGTCTGCAGTGAAATCTGACGACAGTTTCAAGGCGATCCAAGTTTTCCTTTCAGAGGCTGTCACTGGTAACGAAAACTGAACTTACGGCTATTACTCTGCAACTGGGTATACATTGAATGCCACTGTGCAGAACGATATATAGGTAATTAATACATTTCCGGAAACTTTGAATACCTATTCACATTTTGTCGAGGTGATACTGATTTGTAACGACAGGGATAATAATGTTTTTCAATATGACAAAAAGTTTATGCTTTAGACCGTGTGTTATTACTGTGTCTTTCGGTTTTTCTTCCAATCCACATAGAATACTTTGATTCGCCATAAAGTTGAAGCCTTCTATATGTTATGATTTTGGAATGCATGGGTAGAGTTAGTCGAAAGAAAGGTTCTATAAGCCGCGCCTTTTTCGAGGCCAATTGGCAATGGGAAACGCCGTTCGAGCTCACAAGAGAAATAACGTAATATGAGTGCTACGGGTTTATGAAAAAAGACGGCTTGGTGCAGCAGCTGAACTCGGCTGCTTCGGTTATACTTCGTGTTTTGTCACTACAAAAAAATGGCTCTGAGCACTATGGGACTTAACTTCTGAGGTCATCAGTCCCCTAGAACTTAGAACTACTTAAACCTAAGGACATCACACACACCCATGCCCGAGGCAGCATTCGAACCTGCGACCGTAGCGGTCGCGTGGTTCCAGACTGTAGCGCCTAGAACCGCTCGGCCACGCCGGCCGGCTTTGTCACTACAGACAGTAAATAATCTTCGACTGAATTTTACACCACTAATTTGAAATTTTACTATCTATTTGGGAATAAAATTACAAAAAAATGGTTCAAATGGCTCTGAGCACAATGGGACTTAACTTCTAAGGTCATCAGTCCCCTAGAACTTAGAACTACTTAAACCTAACTAACCTAAGGACATCACACACATCCATGCCCGAGGCAGGATTCGAACCTGCGACCGTAGCGGTCGCGTGGTTCCAGACTGTAGCGCCTAGAACCGCTCGGCCACTCCGGCCGCCAATAAAATTACATTTTAAGCTTCGTTTTTCCTCTAATATGGACGACAATCAACCTTTACCGCTGACACAGGAAACCTTATAGAACGGCACATAAAACATCTTTTTTGGCTCTTCTAGCGATATGCTACAGTACTGCGGCACGGGGATTTCAGAGTTCACCAGGACTGCAGATTCAGATCTGCCAAAAAAATAAGAAATTGAAGATACGAAGGTTGGAACTTAAATAGTGGAAACACTACTGTGGAAACCCTATGCAATGGAATCTACTATTGTCGCTGATAGCACACCTTGTTGACATACCTACCTTACCTTCGAGCAAATGGACACGCCCGTTCCACGTCACCGGCTTGCGCACAATCGATGGAAACACAGTAATCAATTCTGTCTCTAAGCTGGTCGTAGGTTGTGTTCCAAAAGTGAACAACATAGAGACAGAAGTGATGACACTTTCTGCAGGACCTGACCATCAGTTTGCAGGGCAATGCTCAAGCACGTACAGTGCAAGCTGTTACCGATTTGTTTGACTGATGGGGCTGCTAAGCGCTGTACCACCTACTGCACTCCCTTGACTTAAGCCCTCGTGAGTTCAACTCGATTTCTAAACTGAACGAAACACTTCACGGCATTCGCTTCAGAACTGCTACAAATTCATCGGGCAATAGACCGCGCCGCTCGAACTGTCAACACATCTGGCACTGCTAAGAGTATCCTACGACTTCCACATCGCTGGCAACGGGTTATACACAACGCTGGTAACTACTTCGAAGGCCAGTAAAACTTTGAAACACGTATCTATTTTGTACGAGCTGTAAATAAATAGTTGCCACTATTAAAGTTCCAACCATCGTATTATGACCAACCGCCTTTAATGGTACACTGTCTGGATGGGGTAGTCGGACTACACAATGCAGAGGAGTAATTGGTAAGCACTTACTAAGGCAGGCTCTGTTGACTGTGTGTTGCAGGAAGTTTATCACGCTGCACATCGTAGACGAGGACAGCTACGAGAAGGACATGCTCTTCTACGTGCAGCTGGGCGAACCGCGAATGCTAGGCGGTGAGTAACATTTCCTACGGGCGCCGCAGCCGCAGCCGCAGCCGCTGCCTTTGCTGTTTCACACACGCCATCGAACTCACCCATTCATTCAGACTCACCAGTGTCCCGTAAAGTAACCAAAAGTTCTGAACTGCTATTCTGTTACACACACTCACGATTTCATTTCGAAAACATGTTCACCACAGTCCTTCTACAACATACAACATGTACACTATGAATGCGACTACTGATACCTTTTTTGACACTACTCGTACACTTTTCAGTGGCCACACTACCTTCGACAACTCAACAGACGAAATGCATCGACAGGTTCGTATCGTAGCTCCGTGGTCACGACACAACACTTGTTGCTTTTGACTGACGACAGATGTTCGCCATAATATTTATTGCTAGCTGTATAAGTCGCTGCAGTCCGTATTTCCATGTAATGCTGTGTCATTCACTTCTTGACTTTGCGTGAGGCGACGACGTCTTCCAAATACGGTACGATCAGCGGACCGTCAGTAGTTGCGTGACTGATGACACGTCTTTTCCCACACCCGTACCGAAATCTCGTGTTTCTTTTTAGCGTCTTCCGCGAAAGGTGGGTCCTCTTTCTTCTGTCCAGCAATCACTATAAGTGTATCATGACGTCGCCCAGATGGTGCTGGTTTGCATGTAATGTGATGTTCACCTCGACTAAATATCACGTTCGCACCCACCATTCTCGGTAGCTTGTGATACTTCTCACATCGACATCCTCGCCAGACATTTCCTGATAAACACAGTGGCTATTACTTGGCAAAATCTAAACTGCGAAATAAATGAAAAACTTAATTACATAATTTGGCTAGTCTTTTCAGTAGCGTTTTTACATCGTCGATACACATTTAGAAGTCACCGCACCATCAGTAATGCAATTGTTATATAAAGATCTTTATTGTGATGTCAACAAGCCAAAACACGTATCTGTGGGAAGTATAGTGAGATATTAATTGTAATTTATGCCCACCCTCCTACCCCCTCCATAGCATGTTTACGGCCAGACGAAACACGCAAACCTTCCTCGTGAATCAGCGTCTCTGTTAGTGAAAACCGTATCAAAATCTCTACAATATTTCCTAAGATAAACCCGAACATACGGACAGAAACATCGGCATAGGACTTTAATTTATAATATGTGGGGCTACTGATATAGAAGATAGATCATAGATAAACAGAAGAATATTTTTGTTGAAACTTATATTCTCCCAGTGAATTTTGCTGATTTGTTTTGGAGACGATACCACAATGTCATGATGACACCGCAATGAATGTCCTTAGGTAACAGCTCAAGACCGAATGATGAAGCCATGACTGGGCTATATACGCAGTCATAGTAAAAATGCTACGAAAATAACTAATAGAGTTTTCTATTAGTACCATTCTTATGCTGCCCAAGGAAATCAGGCAACTGCTATGTCCAGATAAAATTTACAAAATTCTCTGAGAATGTGAGACCAATTAAATGGCACGGTTTATGCGAACCTCTGAAGAACACTCTACTGCGTACGAAAAACACGTGAAATCAAGAAATCTAAAAATTCCAATGGGAGCTGAGCACAAGTGTGCGACGAAAGATTGTAAGATTATGTTCGATAAAAGAAAAATTTCTCTCTCTCGGCTCCAGCTGTTGGAACCAGCCATGTAGTGCTGATTGACGATACTAAACCTACATGGCGATTCAAATCCTCGTCCCCCCCATCGAGAATTAGGTGTTCCATAGTTTCCTTAAATCGTTAAGCAAATGCCGAGATAGTTCGCTAGAAAGGACACACTCGATCACCTTCCTCATCCTTCCTCAGTTCCAGCTTGTGCTCCATCTCCAATGACCTCGACGTCGACGGCACGTTGAAACCTAATGTACCTACCAACCTCTTACAACTATTGAGGCCAACCTAAAGCCAGTCAAAATTATAATTTCGGCATGTCCATCCTTGTTATGTAGGAGAAGAGGATCACACCTGACAGGAGTATTACAATTTTGAACACTACCGTCAGCTGTAATTTCATTATCAGTTTATTTGGCAACCCTTTTCGACGATACACTTCGTCATCGTCAGGCCCTAAAAATAACATAAAGGCAGCTAGATTAGCAACAGCATGACATCAAAAGCAAAATTGTACCTGGAATTAAAATATGTAATACATAGTTATTCTGTGTTTACAAACGATCTACATACAACCTTAATAAGTGTATTGTGATCAAAAGTATCCGGACACCTGATTAAAAATGACTTACAAGTTCGTGGCGCCCTCCATTGGTAATGCTGGAATTCAATATGGTGTTGCCCACTCTTACCCTTCATGACAGCTTCCACTTTCGCAGGCATACGTTCAATCAGGTGTTATAAGCTTTCTTGGGGAAAGCCAGTCAACTATAAGCGACGTGTAGCCCTGAGGAGAGATGACGATATCGATGTCTGATGGTAGGCCTTGGCACAAAATCGGCGCTTCAAAACGTTCACAAGGTGTTCTATAGGACTGAGGTCAGGACTCTGTACAGGCCAGTCCATTGAAGGGATTTTATTGACGTGCATCCACTCCGCCACAGGCCGCGCATTATGAACAGGTGGTCGATCGTGTTGAAAGATGCAACCTCCATCCCCGAATTACTCTTCAACAGTGGGAAGCGAGAAGGTGCTTAAAACATCAATGTAAGCCTGTGCTGTGATAGTGCCGAGGAAAACAACAAGGGGTGCGAGCCCCCTCCATGAAAAACACGATCACACCATAACACCACCGCCACCGAATTTTACTGTTGGCACTACACATGCTGGCAGACGAAGTTTACTGGGCACTCGAAGTACCCACACCCTGTTATCGGATCGCTACATTGTGTACCGTGATTCGTCACTCTACACAACGTTTTTACACTATTCAATCGTCCAATGTTTACGCTGCTTACACCAAGCGAAGCGTCGTTTGGCATTTACCGGCGTGATTTTTGGCTTATAAGTAGCCGCTCGACCATGAAATCCAAGTTTTCTCACCTCCCCCTAATTTTCATAGTACTTGCAGTGTATCCTGATGCAGTCTGTAATTCCTGTGTGATAGTGTGAACAGATATCTGCCTATTACATATTACGACCCTCTTCAACTTCAAATGGTTCTGAGCACTATGGGACTTAACATCTGTGGTCATCAGTCCCCTAGAACATAGAACTACTTAAACCTAACTAACCTAAGGACATCACACACATCCATGCCCGAGGCAGGATTCGAACCTGCGACCGTAGCAGTCGCGCGGTTCCGGACTGCGCGCCTAGAACCGCTAGACCACCGCGGCCGGCTCCTCTTCAACTGTCGGCGGTCAGTCAACAGACGAGGTCGGCCTGTACGCTTGTGTGCTGTACGTGTCCCATCACGTTTCCACTTCACTATCACATCGGAAACAGTGGACCTAGGGATGTTTAGGAGTGTGGAAATCGCGCGTACAGACTATGACACAAGTGACGCCCAATCACGTGACCACGTTCGAAATCCGTGAGTTCCGCAGAGCGCCCCATTCTGCTCTATCACAATGTCTAACGACTATTGAGGTCGTTGAAAAGGAGTTCCTGCTGGCAGTAGGTGGCAGCACAATGCACTTAAAATGACAAACGTATGTTTTTGGGGGTGTCCGGATGCTTTTGATCACATAGTATATATGGGGGGGGGGGGAATCATCATGTTGTACTCTATGTCAGCACTGCTATGTACACGGTCACATACAGCAAAACTCAATCTCTGTACAAACAAAGTAACGTGAAAACAGAAATGAGTACCTACACACAAGTCCCATTACAAAACCAATCAGTTAGTTAGTTAGTTAGTTGGTCGGTTGGTTGGTTGCGTGTTCCACCGATCAATCGCACGGTACGGTAGCTGTTATGATGTGGAATGTCTCAAGTGCTATGGTATAGAAGGAGTTGCCAAGGAGATATGATTTCAGTTTATTTTTGAAGCTATTACTTCTGTCAGACATTTTATTTCATCTGGTGATTTGTCAAAAAAATTTATAGCAGCATAGTTTACTCCTTTCTGTGCCAAAGATAGGTTGAGTAAAGGATAGTGTAAGACTTTCTTTTTTCTGGTATTATAATCATATAATCATAAACGTCACGTTGTTTTTCAACTGTTCCATGTTGTTGAGAACAAATTTCATTAGTGAGTATGTGTACTGTGAGGCTGTTGTAAGAATTCCCACACATCATTCTAACCGTTTTCTTTTGAGCAGTGAATACTTTTTGTCTAAGTGTTGATTTACCCCAAAATATTATTCCGTATGACATCAGAGAGTGAAAGGATGCAAAGTATGTTAGCTTACCAATGTACGTACTTGCAGGGCTAGAAGTATGGAAGCCAATACACATCATAGTAAACGACATATTTAAAAATACGTGGTTAATACATCTAGCAATTAAATATCCACTAACCTTGGGTATGATCGTGCGTATAACATGACTACAAACATAATCTAGTGGTGTGATGTACATACACCAATACAACTGGTCTATGTCGTAACCAGCAATAAAACTGACAACAGTAGAAAGTCTAAATAAAATACGTAAGGAACAAAACAAATAATAGGGGACAAAACCTATCATAAGCCTATACACGTTGGTATGAAGACAAGACAGAGAGAAAAGGACAATCTAATGAAAATAAGAACAACTCATCCAAACTGTCACTGTGTTGAGTGTTGAGATATAAGTGGATCATCATGGAACGTGCTTCTTCGTAAAGTGCCAACACTATTGGAACACAGTAACGTATCAAAACAATGTGAAAAGCCATATCAATATGGATTAATGAAACCACTTATGAGTATCCTAATTATTCGAGTCAAAAATGGCATGGGGTCTTATCAGGTGAAACAATAAGAAAGGGGGTGGTTGCATGTTATGTGACGCATAAGGCGTTAACAACGCAACCATGTCATAAGACTCATCAAAAATATACTAGGAAAGAAGGGCATATCAATATTCATTTAACATATTGAGCTCTTAAAACATTAACCGTGCAAAACGGCCTTCTAGTGGAATCCCATCACAAGATTGCGGAAATATACGAGAATAATGAACTATTTACTTCAAGCGTTACCCAATAAAGTGGACTGTATTTCGGAGTTAATTAGTAACAGTTCAAGATACCTGAGTAAGAGCTGTAGACTAGAATCATGAGATGAACTCACCGTAAAATAGCTATTAGCCGAAGACAATAGAAAGTGGCATTAGAATAGGACGAATCTATGTTGCACATAGCACGCAGCAGGAAAAGTAGAAAGAATTACATGCTGCCTGCGCGTTCGTATATCAGGATTATTAAACACAAATCGGAATCGGAATTTTGCAATACAAACAATACAGTTCTTAAGGTTGTGTTCAGAACGTTTTTAAACGACAGAATATCTGCGTATTACATATTTTAATTCTAGGTACAATTTTGCTTTTTATGTTATGCTGTTGCTAATGTAGGTGCTTTTATATTACTCATAGTGCCTGATGATGACGAAGTGCATCGTCGAAAGCGGTTGCCAAAAAATTGATAATGAAATTACAGCTGACGGTAGTGTTGAAAATTGCAATAAAAATTATAATTTCTCCAGCATCGGCATCAGATATAGCGCTTACGCCGTCAGTTGTTCATTGTGCTTGAAATAATAAAGATTGGGGGTCGGAGTCACGTCGACGAAGCGTTGGAGTCGGAGCACCTCTCAGATACGACGAGGATGGAGAAGGCGACGGGCCGTGAGATTTTTAAAGCAACCGTTCTGGAATTCACCTAAATTTTTTTAGGAAAAACCATGGAAAATAATCCGGAAGGCTGGCAATAGCCTTATAACGCTCTGCTTCTAAAGCGAGTCACAGCGCCAAATCACAAGTTTTGAGTGGATGAGTGGTGCCGAAACAAGTGTCCAAGATTCGCAGTTGCCAGGCTAATTTGCACTATTTGATCAAAAGTATCCGGACACTTACTAGTAGACATTAAAATGTGATGTGTCCAATATTCGCCTTTATGACGGCTTGAAGTCTGCTGAAGACACATTCAGTGATGTGCCAGAATGTTTGTGGAGGTGTGGCAGCCCCTTTCTTCCTCAAGAGAAGGTAGCCATGTTGGACGCTAGAGTGTGGAGCCTAGTCAACGATGTGACTCATCCCAGCGGTGTTGATCTCGGTTCAGGGAATGAATCTGATCAGGCCAGTCCATTTCACAACTGTTTTTGTCCTCAAACCAGTGCCTCACAGATGCTGCTTTATGACAGAGTGCATTTCCTTGCTGATAAAAGCATCGTCTCCGAACCGTTCCTCTGCTGCAGCCATTACACAGTGCTGTAAAATGTGTTCGTATCCTCACGCATTTAGCATTTTTTCAAGCAGAAAAAGGGGATGACCCTCTAACCACGAAAAACACAACCATATCGTAACACGGCCTCCTCCCCACTTCACTATTCGCACTAAACCTCACGACAGGTTACGTTTCCCAGGCATTCGCCAAATCTAAACCCTCCCATAGGATTGCCACAGGGTCTATCGTGATGCCTCACTACAAAACATTGCTTTCCTATCATGCACTGTCCACTGGCGTCGCTCTTCGAACCACCTCAAGAGTCGCTTAGCACTGACCACTGAAATTTGTGACTTGTGAGGAACTACTCCACCATTGTACCCCATTGTTTTTAACTCCATGCGCACAGTCATTGTGCTAGCCGAACTGATGGTAGCCCGTTGGAACTGACGAGTGATTTCTTCCGTCCATTTCAGGCGATTTTTTACATCCATCGTCCGCAATGCTCGACGGTTCCTGCCCATCACTAAATCAGCTTTGCCCGGTCTTGATTCAGCTGTGGTTGTTCCTTCAGGTCTCCATCTCACAATCACATCGCCATCAGTCCACTTGGCAGCTTGAAAGGGCACACATTTCACTGGGCGGGACATCCACAACTGTTATTCATCATTGACTGATAAAATCCGCTACTTTAGTAAAAACTATTAATTTCTGCGAAGGAAAGTTTTAGGACATGTATCCCATCTCCAAGCGCACCTGCAAAATTATAAATCAATAATAATATCTGTCCACATGGTATCCCCGGCACAGTGGAGGAACAGTATTTTTCCCGTCTTATGGTGAGAAGCTGTACGGTATGCAAAGTGATGCGCAACTGGAACCGGAATGTTTTCCAAGTTTTCAATTGGCGGATTTAGTTTTGTTGGCGAAGATTGCACGCGGGGCTTTCCGCGGTCTGGCAGATAGTTTGATGATGTTTGGTTTGTGGGACTCTCAACTGCACTGTCATCAGCGCCCATACAATGTCCCAATTTTTACACAGTCCAATTTTTTTTCACAGCCCAATCTAGCCACTGTCACGAATGATGATGATGATGATGAAATAATGAGGATAATACAAACACCCAGTCCCCGGGCAGAGAAAATCCCCAACCCGGCCGGGAATCGAACCAGAGACCCCGTGATCTAGAGGCAGCAACGCTAGCGACTAGACCGCGAGCTGCGGAAGCTGGCTGATAGTGTGAGGAGCAACAGATTCGGTTGTGAACCACGGAGGAGTGCGAACGTTTTCGGTCGCGTCCCACGAAAATGGTTCGGTTTTTGGACTTGGAATCTGGGTGCAAAGGTGTATCCAAATCAAAGAAGGCGACGGATGTCCTCCGACTCACTCGACGCCGAGGCACATTGGGCACTCCATCTCGATTTTTCTACACGTCTATGATGAGTATTCCGCAGCAGTTTCACTAAGAATCTTTAGAGTGGCTTCTCTTACTTTTCTGCAGGCCCGCGGCAGCAGCTATTGTTCTGAAATTAAAGCGTATTGTAGTAGTTTCCTTCCAGGTTCAGTTCACAACCACTGTCATTAGTATTAATCATAGTCAGATCGCGTTATCCATTTAAAGTCACAATTAAAGTCGAGTCATTACCCTTGTTTCAATTTGTCAACTACCAATCAGATCACTTTGCGAATACGAAACAGAGTATAATCAATATGTTACGTCGATCCATATTCCACTTAACTCATGTTTTTATGAACAAAACTGTTGTGATATTTAATTCTATCAAGTATTCAGTTTCACAAGATCCCGTGATCATCTTTAATTATCTTTCTTCCGTATGTGGAAGTAGTATTGCAGTAAGAAATAAAATGCGTCATCTTTAGTTTCACTTCACAAGGCCACATTTTATAGTCTTTTGCGTTTAAATTCATTACATATAATTTTCATTGTAGCGTCACTGAAGAGGACTGTGTCTCAGTTATTGAGATGCAGAATTTCATTAGAGGTACCATATTTCTAACCACCAGAGAGACATTTTGCAGTATAACAACATACACATACTGTGATAAAAAATATAATTAGAGATGGAGGAATACTTGCTGACAGGTATTTTCCAGCACAACACACACTACTTCTTGCATGTTGGAAGATTGAACAGATATTTTAAAAAGGGGATAAATTTCCAATAAATGCAACTTGTTGTGTTGGCGCACCCAGTCAGCAAATGCACTTTCATGCGACTCTTTTGCTTTGCCATTTTTTTAACAATATTCCTCTTGTCTGCAGTTATAGCCTGCTCCATTATCATGCCTTTCCACTCTTGATGCAGAAAGCTGTGAATATGTTTTCCTGGCATATTTTTAAAACAAATAGACTTATTAAAATCTTCTTTGCTCACTGTAAGCATCTTGTCAATTGAACACGAGACCTAGACGTGCAGAGCGAATTGCTAGAAGAGGTGGGGGCTGAGCTTGCACACCATTGGCCAAGAATCACACAGCGATTCATTAAGAGCATGATGACGTTGCTAAAAGTCATTTGCCATCTGGAGGGGGAGGGGGTGGAGTGGGTAGGTAATTGTGGGAAACTGTTTAGGGAGTGGGTCAGGAGGGAGAAGGAAATTACGTGAAATTTGGGACATGGAGGAAATTTTGGGAATGCTGGTATTGACATCAGCGATTCCAGGAATGCTGATACTAGCATCAGAGATTTTTGCGCTCGTTCTCTCACTGACCCCCTACTTATGATCGCATCAGCATAAGAATGCACCATGTCATAAAGCAACATTTTTCCACAGTACCATTCCTGAAATGGAGTGGCCTGCCACGAGACTCCACCTGAACCTAATGGAACCCCTTTAGTACGAATTATAACGTCGGCCTGGTACCTGACCCAAGCGTCCAACTTCACTACCTTTTCTCGTTACGGCTCTTGTGGAAGAATGGGCTGGCATTTCTCCACACACGTTCAGACAACTCATCGAATGGTCCTCAGCAGGGATCAAGCCATCATAAAGGCGAAGGGCAGACAACATACTCAATATTAATGTCTATTAATAGGTATCTAGAAACTTTTAAGATAGTGTATAAATAAATTTCCACAATTTCTGTGCCGCCACATTGCGTTCTCACTAGTTACATGTCGTTTGCTTTGTCGCAGATGTCTGCTACTGACCTCACAGTCTCTGGGTTCGGGTCGCGGTCCAGAATACACGTTTAACCTGTTGGGTAGTTGCACAGCGCCGTGCATACTGCTGCAAAGTGAAAGATTTACACTGGCTTTAGTTGGTTACTGGTCTTAGAAAGAGGATCCACCTGTATTTTCGACAGAAAATTGCAAGTTGATGATGAAGACAGCGGGAACAGCTGCCGAAAACTCAAGATTTTAAATGTATTTGACGCGGCAAGAAAACCAAAAACATATTGTGCAACGATACAATCGAGAAAAAAAACTCCACGTCCGTAACAGACAAAAATTACTTTAGGATCCACACTAACAATTAATTCAGTCACATAGTAAGCAAAAAGCTCAGGACCCATATTTTCGCATAACGCAAATATGTTAGAATTTCTGTTTCTGTCACTTATGACTCTTTGTCCAAACTGTATAAGCATCGCGGATGATTTCAGCTTTAAGCAATTGTCGCGTGATAACTGACCATAAAACAGAGGATCTCTCATCAACTTCATACGACAGTATTACCAACCCTATAAGTCACCTGTAATATCAATATTACGCAGAATAAGTACATTGTAAACCAGGAGACTCGTACTGTAAAGACGTAGAATATCAGTGAATTGCCTGGAAAGCTGGCTTTCTACAAAGCGCGGCGCTGCCACGAAAGCTCCTTTACACTACTTCTTTGCCTTCTAGTGGGCACAGGTTTCTATTGTTACTCTTGAGGTAGAGTATCACAATACATCCATAACTTCATACAGTATGTAGTACTTCAGACAACTGAATTTTAGCTTCTGGTAAGGAACCGTGCAGTGGGAGAAAACTACAATTAGGCTAAGAACGATTAAATATGAGATTCCATGATAGAAGTTAAGAAGAAAATACTACCTATAAAAACTTTACTTATGTCTTCACCACACTTTTATTTTTCATGAACTTTACGCGTGTCGACTTTCGGTCGTTTTCAAAGGCTATAACATACAACACATAACTGATATCAGACGATATGAAAATATGATACAATTCACCATTGTTAAGGTGCATATTACAGCGACTTATGGCTTCCTAGCTTATCCGTGCTATGTCAGTCATACAAAAACATCAGGTACAGTGTATCACGTCAACATTTTTGAGCATGAGACAAATACAAACAAGAGAAAATCTTGGAAGCCAAGTACACTAAACCACTAGGCGGCGGTGGGTACGTGGTACACACTGCAATTTGTTTCTGTTTACAACCACAATTTTCATCGTTGCAACGTATAAAATGATTTCATCAGGCAACATGGAAATCACTTACAATGTTTGTTTAGTGGACAAAGTGCGATACTCGACTGAGGCCAGGAATGATAAGTATGAGGGCACGGAAGTTTACAGGATTAAGTGTAGAGATTGCGATTAATTTTATATAGGACAGATTGGTAGGTCCTGCAAAAAACATTTTAGGCAGCATACCTATGACAGCAATGAAGGCAAAAGTCAAACTAATCATAAGATTGTGCACAACATCCCATAGGGGCTGCTATTAAATATATTTGAAGAATTTGAGATTTTTCAGAGTAAGACAAAATTTTCGTCAGAAATACTAAACGGATAAATAGATTTCACCAATAACTGGTTTTTCAGTCTTCAGTAGATGGAGACGCGCTACAGTTCGCCGCTACACAGTAGTTTTTTTATTGTGATAGACGGCGTATCATTCTGTATTGTATCCCCGAGATCAGGCACCTTTGTGTGGCTTCCTCCTGTGTTTTGTTTTGTGCACAAGATGAGTAAAAGTTTATTTACTGCGTATTTAGCGTCACATGCGCGGACTGGTCATAGGCCTACAGAGGATTCATAAGCGGTTGCTCAGCGCTTCACGCTGCATGGCACAAGTTCAGAACTGTTGATAACAATGCTACTATACTTGTTTCACCACTCATTTGCGTTATTTAACTTAAGGCTGCATTTTATGAACATTTGTAGTCACAGTATTGCAAACGTTCTTACAGGATTTTTAATATGCCGAGATTAATATCGTGCACCCATTCCATAACTTGAGTTATTGCGTTCTGCAATGCTTGATATCCACAGAAAACCAGTTTAATGGTCATACAACTATAATAGATCTTATATACGTTATCCTAAGCGTGCCGATAGAGTATAAATAAGCGGCTACTCAGCGCTTCAAGCTGCATGGCGTAAGCTGAAAACTGTTGACAACACCGCTACTATAGCTGTTTCACGATGCCTTCGCGTTATTTTATTTTATCTGTGATTTTATAAGAATTTGTAGTCACAGTATTACAAGCAGTTTTACAGAATTTTTTAATATGTTAAGGTAAATGTTGTGTACCCTTTCCCCCGTGCTTAAGTGCGTCATGGTGAGCTACAGTTTTGTATGGTCATACAATCACAGAAGATCTTATGTACAGTATCGTAAGTGTGCCAATTTTAATCAATTCCTTTACAACCCTCTAGTAATCTGTGCAATTTTAACTTTTATTAAATATTTATGAACTTTTACTGACGTTAGCAATTTATATGCTGTAAGTAGTAAATAAAACAAAAGATTTGTTTGTTAACTGACTGGCCCCAGCGCCAATCAGTGCGTTCTTCCAATGTATTAGATTTAAAAAATCAGTAACACATTGTTTTCTAACGTAACATCTTTTGTAAAACATTTTAAGTGATTTCCATGTTGACTGATGAAATCATCCTATACGTTGTAACGCTGAAAATTGTGGTTGTAAACAGAAACCAATTGTATCGTGTATCATGTATCGAGCGCCGCCTAGCGGTTGACTCTACTTGGCTCCGAAAATTTTCACTTGGTAGCAGTTTGTACTTGTCTCGTGCTCAAAAATCTTGACGTGATAGGATGTATATGATGTTTTTATATGACTCACAAAGCACTGGTAATTTAGGAAGCCATATTCTAGTCGTTGTAATACGTACCTTAACAATGGTGAAATGTATCATATTTTCATATCAACGTTTGAAAATGTTGGAAAGTCGAAAGGCGTGAGGCTGATGAAAAATGAAAGTGTGGTCAAGACATGAGAAAAGTTGTTAAAAGTGCATTCATATGGCCTCGTCGTCTCACAGCATTTCCGTGCAAACACTACTTAATGAAACAATACTATCGCATTCTGTTTTAATATATGCATTCCAGCAACAAAAGTATAAACACTGGTTAATAAATTCTGATGTCCTCGTGAAACAAAGTTCCTGTTACACAATCAGACAGACCATTTCATTCATAGCAATCATTGCAGCAACTGTGCAGAGCTTCTGTGTCTTTCGTGCTGTGTTGTGTTTACATCTCATTACAACTGCGAAATTCAGCCTTTTGATAGCGATATCTCGAGCCATCTACCTCCTGTTTATGTCTGCGCGGACAACTACTTCCTCCTTTCTGATCTTTCGCTCCTGTTAATCTTCTGCTTTGGTTAGAAACTACATTGCATTTTCATAGATATGAATAATCAATAATGAGTTTTATAATTCAATGCAAAATAACAAAGCACAGAATGTTTAACTCCAATACTCGCATAAGATCGCTTGCAAATTACATATTGCTTATAGTTTACTTGCTGAGTGAATTAAATCAATGAGCTATGGAGGATTTGAAACGTCTCTTCTTCTTATGACTGTTTTGCTGCCTTTGTATGTGTTTTGTGTGTGCTTGGTGTTGTTTGTCTATATACGAAGTCTGCTTTCTGTTGACGTGGGTCAGTAAGCAACAATCAAAGTCGCTATTTAAGAAAATAATACATTGTCAACGATCTACCTGATCAACGTGTGCTTTCATTACACACAATTGCATCAACAAACTATTCAAACCATCCAGTCTTTATTCAACAACAGTTAAAATTACGTTATATGCACACTTTGAAACAAATGTAACAGTTTAGTTGAATATTTTGAGTACATAATCGAAATACGTACCCATCTAAAAGTGAAAGACCGTTAAAGTGTAACAAGTTCTGTAGTTGATCGAGTAACAGCAACGGATTAACTGTCAGTGACCTGATATTGAAGCTTGCACTTATGCCGTTTGTATATAGAATCCCACCCCCAGTTAGTTGAGTTCTGGGTTGGTTTGTCCTAGCTGCCTACCCGATTCACGGACTGAAAGCACTCACAGTGATAGCCTCGTACACTTAAACCAGCGCTACGGTATTGTGGATCTAGGAAGCTGACTGGGAGATATGTTGTGAGTAGAGAGAGACAGAGAAAACATTGTTTTCTAGTCATGGCGAAGACCTCCATCGCCGCATTCTGAATCAAGCACAGTAATGATCACTGTGTGTAAGTCCACATACAAGTGCAAATTTCGATGATAGTGTAGATAAAGAATCAAAAGAGAGGCACCAATAACCGCGCCATGGTCTATCGCAGCCGACTATCAGCACAGTCTGGAAATTAGATTCAAAGATAAGTCTTGGTCACAGCGACTTCCGAGGCGACGTACGATAACTAAAGTAGATTGAGCGAGAATCGGTCAGAGTGTTCCCGTAAGTATTTTTGACCGCGTTTATGCAGTGTATACCAAAATTTTAGACTCAAAACCGTACATAGTCATACGGTAATCTTAAACTCAGTACTCCGAGTTCAGGAAGCAATGGTCGAAATGGTTACTTCAGGCGGTACGGTGTCTTGATTGAGCAATGCAAGTGAGGCAGATGTTTGTAATCCATTTGTGTTTCATTACGAACAATTATTACGTGCACCGTCGACGCAGGTAACACTAGCTTGCAAGGCAGCACACTTTCGCCTGTGATGTGTCCACGGTGGAACTTACCACTGTATGTAGTTAATGACTCGTTATCTAACATGACCCTTACTAGTTACAGGAACTTGCTGGCATGCATTCTGCGTAAGATGCAGCAAAATATAGAACCCGGAAAGCGGAGAGAGTGTAGAGAGAGTAGTTTTACAACAAGTATCTTCCTAACTGGAATAAATGCCTCGTTGTGGTTAGAAGCTTACTAGAAACCTAGTCGTTCTAATCACAGAAGGTGTCCAAGATTCTCAACATAGAATTATATGGAAATGCACGGTTCCTTGACGAATTTCATTACTAAAAACTTCTCTTCTGCGTCGTGTTGTCGCTCCTCATCTTCGCCTGAATACACAACTTGACTAAACGAGACGATAGGCTGACAACACACAACCTGAGGCACCAAATAAGATTGCATTTGGTAACTGAGCGAAATGCGCGGCTGGGAAGATGAGTTGTCGTGGCAGTTCAAGCCTTTAATCTATTCAGGGATATTGGCACAATGTGGCCATTAATCCCATGTTGAATATATTGGAGAATATGATATCTTGCAATGGGCAGCGTTTACATTTTCAGACCTTATGTTCCCATAAGTTGGCTGCCCTTTCACAGTTCTCGATTTGCAATTGTTATGGAGACATACGTTTAGTTCTCGATTTGCAATCGTTATGGAGACGGATGTTTTGATGTCTGAGGACAGTCAGTGACTGCCGATGGTTCAGGGTGTGTGTTTCAAATTACAGTTTGTATTTTCTCGCAGGCGAATTTTGTTTCAATAATTTTTATTACGTGCTATGAAAGTTTGTTACTGTAGTTTGACCGTTGGAACGATGTTATCTGGGCACTATTACGTATAAATCGATTGTACACAAACGTACTCAATTGTGGGCATAGCACTAGTGCCCGAGTTATGAAACGCTGTTATACAGTTTTTTTACTATTATTACCTTTGTTGATTTTACAGCCGCTTTACCAACATTATTAAAAATGAATTGGATGACATTAAGCCCAGACGAAACTGTACCCATTTTGCTTTTGATGACGTGAACTGTTCAGATTTGGACATGATTGCAGTAGTGTTTCTGATGAGGATTCTGATGATGACATTGTTGTTGGTGATGCCAGAGCACGCTACAACAAATTTATGAGATGAATACGGGAGGCTGACAAGATGGTGGCACACTATCCTAACACTACGAAGAGCAAGAAGTTTTATTTGAGATTATTTTTTCATTTTTATGATGTTGCACTGGTAAACAATTGGATGCTTTTCAAAAGATACACTGCTAATATTTTTGTGGAATTTAAGGCATCAGTTATTACAACACTTATAAAGCTTGGAAATTTCCAAAAGAAACATGGTAGACTATCAAACATCCCTTACCACGCTCACTTGAAGAAAAACCAACGCCCCGTATGTTCTACAGATTTAAGGCTGGATGGAATAATCCATTACCCTGCAAATAATGAATTTAAGAATCCCCCTAGGTGTAAGAATGAAAACTGCAAAAGAAGCATCAAATATATTAGCAAAAAATCTAACGTTCCACTTTGTCCAGAATGTATGGAGTTATTTCGCGATAATTAATAGTAACAATTTCTTGTTGACCGAACTGTGTTTTTATTTATAACATTTCTTGATTTTTTTAAGTACTGCACTGTGTCTACTCGTAGTAACCTGAATTTCACCATGTTCACAAATGCGGCCATTTCTTATTTACTGTCGAAGTTTAATTGTTACATTTACACCAAAAGTATATTTGTAACGAGTGCCTAACATTTGAAATATAGTGTTAAAATAACTGTCTCAATTGAAATCATAAAATAATTCCCCGGAAGAGGTTTATATCATAAGCAGATTCAAGTGGGTAGGATACCTTAGTTATGCAGGGATGGCGAGACTTATGCAGGGTGGACAAGTGCGAAGAGATGTATCAAACCCTCTTTCGGAATGAAGTCCGTAACAGCAGTATTGTCCACTTACTGAAACCAAATGCAATTATTGTGATCTTTGACGCGTTTTCGGTGACTTGTGCGTCAATGATGATGAAAAGAAACACACACACACACACAGTCTCGAGGAGAGAAAATGCCCGACATGGCTTGGTGTCGAATCCGCGGTCCCATGATCGAGAATCAACAACGGTTACCAGGAGATCACTAGCTGCTGACTGGCGTTATTACACAAATGTTTCCAATATTAGATATCCGTACCATATAGCATGATCCAAGGGAAATTAGAAATTCACCTAATCGTGCTGGCGAGTGCATTGTTTATTCCACTGGCTGCCTGTAATGCCAACTTGTAGAACACAATAGTTCTTCAAAAGTTGTTTTGGAAATAGTCTTTATGGTTATTTTCTTTGTTTACCTTCGATCTTTGCGGGCTAGCTTCAAGTTCGTAGCCCCATTCTCTAGCAGTCTTTCCTATCTTCAGAAAAACATACCATTTATATGCAGTTTTAGACTGAAGAACCAAAAACATTATAACCATCTGCTTAGTAGTGTGTTGCTCAACCCTTGGAACTCATTACAATGGTCATTCTGAGACCGTGAGTTCAATGTTATGCTCCCCAAAACACTGAGGCGCAATTGAAGCCTTGTGACACAGACAGTTACCGTGCCGGAAGATACCAGCGTCATCGGGGAAGACACAAGTGGTCCGCATTACTCTTCACGTAGTGCACAACTGTCAGGGCGCCTTGGATTGCTACCCCAGATCCATGGAATACCATGTGAATGTCCCCCATAGCACAATACTAAAAATGGTTCAAATGGCTCTGAGCACTATGGAACTTAACATCTGAGGTCATCAGTCCCCTAGACTTAGAACTACTTAAACCTAACTAACCTAAAGACATCACACACATCCATGCCCGAGACAGGATTCGAACCTGCGACCGTAGCAGCAGCACGGTCCCGGACTGAAGCGCCTAGAACCGCTTGCACAATACTGCCCGCACAGACCAGCGTCCGAGGGGCAGTGCACGTTCCGAGCATCCGTTAGCCTGGTCAGAGGGTATCCAAACACGACCGTCGACTTCTTGTAGCAAGAAGCGTGATCCATCCAACCAGGTTACACCTTTTCATTAGTCGGCAGTCCAAGCTTGAACGTCCCGTTCACACTGCAGTCGCGATTGATAACGTCGTAGGGCGAGCATGAGAAAATGTAGGAGTTGTCTGCTTCGGAGCCCCATGTCTAGAAAACTGCGCTGAACAGTATGCTCAGGAAGACTTCCTCTGAAACCTGCACCAGCCTTGTATTCTCTCGTGAGACGTGCCACAGATCGCCACCTGTCCTGTTTTACAGAGCGGGCGAACCCCCACGGTGGACCGTGGAGATCTTTCGATGAGGCGTGGACGTCCAACATCTTGTCGCCTTATTGTAGTTTCACCATCCTTCAGTACTCTGCACAGTAGCACCCAAACAGTCGACCAATTTCGCCGATTGCGATATGCTCGTTCCCTGTCGCCAGGCCACAACAATCAGTTCCTCGTCGATTTCGCGTATTTCCCCTTTTGTGCCACGTACAGTCGTTAAAATGATTGCCCTATCCGTCTCTGCTTGGCGTATATGCTTTCCTTACAGCTTCACTTGCCCGCAACGGCGCTAGGCAGCTTTCCCTCTCACCATGGGAAGCGGTTATCGTGTTTTGGCTCGTCAGTGTTGTTTGGCTATGTCCACTGATAATGCCAAATACAACCCAGACGGCTTGGCTAATGGCGCGAATAACTGCTTGAGATAGAGATTGTGATTTCGAAACTTATCGCAAAGAACGAAAAAAATAAACAGATAAAATAGAAACAAAGTATGGCTGTGGAACGTGTATTTTCAAAACTAACACTGTACTTCATTAACTACGGACCCGCCAGCAAAATTCTCCTTCAAAAGTAACAGAGAAAATTATGAATTTAAAAGTGCTTCCTCGTGGATTAGTAACGACTCCCGCGTTACAAAATATATTCCAACTGAAAGACTGATCGCGCTTGTGCATAAACACAGCAAAAGTAAACACAGAAGAAGTAGACAGAGCGAAGGTAAGCCGGCCGGTGTGGCCGAGCGGTTCTAGGCGCTACAGTCTGGAACCGCGCGACCGCTACGGTCGCAGGTTCGAATCCTGCCTCGGGCATGGATCTGTGTGATGTCTTAGGTTAGCAAGGTTTAATTAGTTCTAAGTTCTAGGGGACTGATGACCTTAGAAGTTAAGTCCCAAAGCGTTCAGAGCCACTTTTTGAACAGCAAAGGTAAACACCACTAATTGCGAATGACGCAGACAAGGACTAATTAAACAGACTTAAATTACCTCAGGTACCTCACTTACGCACGCTCTGAGAACGAATGGCACGGTGGTGTTTAGACGTCGGTAGCGATGATGCTTTCGAACTCAGGAGCGCATGCAGCCACATTCTGCAGCCCCGGAGCCAAGTGATGGCAACAGGGCGTCTCCCGAGGGTCTGCTTTCAACTCATAAAAGAATCAAGTGCTCGCTAGCTCACGGCCCATAAAACAGCTTCTCACTTAACACACAGATTCTTCATCTGTGCTCTACGGCCCACTTAACGTGTGACATGATCGTGCGAACGATTTTTCTGAACTATATTGGAAATTTCACGATGTTCATGTCATCTAAACACTTGATAATCATCGATTCCTGCTCCTATACCTGCGAGTAAGTACATAACAGAATGCCGGCCGGAGTGGCCGTGCGGTTCTAGGCGCTGCAGTCTGGAGCCGAGCGACCGCTACGTCCGCAGGTTCGAATCCTGCCTCGGGCATGGATGTGTGTGATGTCCTTATGTTAGTTAGGTTTAATTAGTTCTAAGTTCTAGGCGACTGATGACCTCAGAAGTTAAATCGCATAGTGCTCAGAGCTATTTGATCCAACGTAACAGAATTTTAGAATTCTCTTGTTTAGAACTCTATTTTTCCTCGTTACTCATTCTTAACTATTTAATCCCGTCGTAAACTATTTCTTGGAGTGAAGCATTCGAAGACTCTTCACGTTATCCTGCCTATTACTTCTCTTGCCGACAGCCTCCTCTCCTCCTATGAGCTTTAAATTTTGTTTCCTCGTGTCTTCCTCGATCGTCATTGTCCGTTCTTACCTTCCACTTTTACCTTCTTCATTAACTCGGCAAGTGATCTTCCGACGTTCGCTGTAGGTGTCCATACCTGTTCAGTTATTCTTGGACAGTCTACAGGCTTCGCGCCTTTTTTTCCGAATGGCTATGTTTCGAATCGTATACTTCCTCGTCTTGTTTTCGATTTTCCGTACGAATCTCACCTTCTTTAGTTCGATCAATAGTTATTCTACATGATAATGAAAAATATGAAGAAATGAAAAGGAATTTTCTCTTCTTCTTCTGCTTTTGTCCCTTACCTGAATGTGGTCGCCATGGTTATTATCGGTTTTGGTATTATTAATGTCAGACAGTGACCAACTGGCCTTCCTGTCGCCAGGAATGGAATTCGTTTGAAAAATAAAGAGGGAAAACTTTTAACAACAAATGCAAAAATGTTCAATTGTGTGTGAAATCTTATGGGACTTAACTGCTAAGGTCATCAGTTCCTAAGCTTACACACTACTTAACCTAAATTATCCTAAGGACAAACACACACACCCATGCCCGAGGGAGGACTCGAACCTCCACCGGGACCAACCGCACAGTCCGTGACTGCAGCGCCAAGACCGCTCGGCTACTCCCGCGCGGCCAACAAATGCAGAAATGACGAAAAATGCATAGAATACTTCTACGAATGATCGATTCAACAAGCAAAACGCAAAGCAATGAAAATCATATTTCAGATGCCACTAGAAAAGCGAGAACATTATAAAAACGCCGGTGCTTCATTTAAGAGATTCATCCCTCTACTTAACTAGCAAGCTCTCAATTTTGGGGATCGTCTGCTCGAATAGCTCCTGTTCTTACTTAGCACATGTGGTGGTCTAAAAAAGCCACACAAAAAAATACAAGTCAATTTCAAGAAACCAGTTTTAAAACACATAGCAACTCTCTGCCTTCGTAACGTACGGAACAGCGATTGGTCAGGTTGTGGCTTCCAGCTACCCAGGGAAAGGCAGAAGTGTGTGAAAGTACAGAACTTAGACACAATGAGTGCATATTATATCGGAAAACATTCGGAAGAGAAATTTAGTGAAGTTTGTATTTAGGTATTTTATTAGGTGCACTCATGAATACCATAAGGTTTCTCTGTTTACCACATACAGGCAATACACCGTAAGTTAAGTGGTGACGTAGTAGCAATAACGGCTGACTGCTGAGTCACGAGCACCTACACTGAGGAGCCAAAACATTATGACCACCTGTTAATAGCTTGTTTGTCAGAATTTGGAACGAAATTCATCAGTGATTCTGTGTATCAGGAATTGGACAGTTTGTTGGTAGGTTTTTGGAGGTATGTGGTATCAGATGTCTATGCACAGGTCATGTAATAGCTGTCAATAAAAGGCCTCTGATACGCCTAAGAGGTGATGGCGCTCGATAGCGACCCAAATGGGTTCCACAGGATTTACATCAGGCGAATTTGGTCGCCGAGACACCAACTTGAGTTCACTGTAATGCTCCTCAAACCACTGTAGTACTGTTCTGACTCCGAGACACGGACGATTATACTGCTGAAATATGTCATCCCTGTCAGGGAAGACATCAAGCATCAAGGGTTGCAGGTGGTTCGCAGCTGTCAGCGTATCTTAGATTACTATGACAGGTCCCACGCAAGCGCAGGAGACTGTCTCCCACAGCACAATACTGCTCCCACCAGCCTTTATCCTTGGCGCGCTGCACGTTTCGAGCCGCCGCTCACCTCGACGATGGCGTCTGTGGAGACGACCATCGACATAGTGTAGCAAAAATGTGATTAACAGAAGGGCCGATACTTTTCCATTGATCTACGGTCGAATACCAATGGTCCCGTGTCCACTGCAATCGTAATCGACGATGTCGTTGGGTCACCATGTTAACACGTAGGAGTGTTCTGCTGTGGACCTCAATGTTCAACACTGTACGATGGACGGTGTGCTCCAAAATACTTGTGTGTGCACCAGCATTTCTCTTTCGGGAGAGTTGTCACAGATCATCATTTACTCCACTTTACCAAGCAGACAAGCCTCCAAACCGGACGTACTGTGAAGACGCGTGGACGTCCAACCATTTAGCACCTAGTGGTAGTTTCACTGTCCTTCTACCTCTCTTAGTAGATGTTCACGAAAGCAGCACATGAACGTTCGACCAGCTTCGTCGTTTTCGAGATACTCGTTCACAGGCTCAGCGTAATAATAATCTACCAGATGTTAAAGTCGCTTATCTCAATGGGTTTCCCCATTTACAGCCCATACCTTCGCTATGGTGATCCCCCGTCTGTGTCTGCTCTGCTTGCATGGTCTTGTTACCGCGTCACGTGCCCGCAACGCCATCAAGCGGCATCCAACGTTTTGATGGGCAGTGGTCATAATTTTTTGGCTTATCAGAGTGCTTCTCTTGGCAAGACGTGAATGAGAAGGAATTATCCTCAATCACTGTTCAAAATGGTTCAAATGGCTCTGAGCACTATGGGACTTAACATCTGTGGTCATCAGTCCCCTAGAACTTAGAACTACTTAAGCCAAACTAACCTAAGGACACCATACACATCCATGCCCGAGGCAGGATTTGAACCTGCGATCGTAGCAGTCCCGCGGTTCCTGACTGAAGCGCCTAGAACCGCACGGCCACCGCGGTCGGCTCAATCACTCTTAATCGCCAGCAAATTATCACTGTTCTACAACAGACTACTTTACCCACTGGGGCACATGTCTCCAACTAGATCTCCTACATTTTCCTCGTGGTGACTCTTGTAATCTCCTGCTGCCATCTTCTAAGTTGCAGACGGTATTTGTCAGGTAGGATGCAAAGGCACTGGCAGTTTCAAAAATGGCTAAAAATTAAGCAGTGGACATGTATGTCCTGCACATGTGCTGCACATATCACAGTACAATTTACACTGTCTGTCCAAAAAGTTTCGAGACTGAGTTTATTCCTGTCGTACAAGTGACGTCGGTGAAGTGAGTACCCTTGAACTGAGAACTATAAACAACAGAAATGCATTCGACCAGTCAGCTATGAACAGGCAGTGTTAAGTAGTACACGCGCGACCACAGTGAGTAAACGTTCTCAGGTCACTAATCGCTGTGGTGCATCATCTCTAAATTAAGTTTTCAAGACATTCTCCAGAACGTTTCCAAATCGTTCAAATGGCTCTGAGCACTATGTGACTTAGCATCTGAGGTCATCAGTCCTCTAGACTTAGAACTACTTAAACCTAACTAACCTAAGGACGTCACACACATCCATGCCCGAGGCAGGATTCGAACCTGCGACCTTAGCAGCAGCGCGTTCCAGACTGAAGCGCCTAGAACCACTCGGCCACAGCGACCGGTCCAGAACGTTTCCAAGAAGAGAAAAATGGTATGGTGGAATGGCATTATTGGGCTGGAAACACCACTGGGTATTGTTCGGCCGCCTAATGCAAGTCTTTTTAATGACGCCACTTCAGCGACTTGCGAGTCGATGATGATGCTAATGAGGACAACATAACAACTTGTGCCTGAGCGCGTAAAATCTCAGATCCGGCCGGTAATCGAACATGCCCTTGCCCCTAGATGGCAGTCAGAGAAAAGAAAAAGTATATGCCAACTCTGTGTTGCACACATTGACTCTCGAACAAAAACGTCGATACGAGGCAGCCTGCCGCGACTGAATGAAATGCAAAACGCCGACAGTTCTTTTCTGGACAAAATCATAAAGAGCGTCGTAACTGCGTGCTATCAGTACGAACTTAGCGCAAAACGATAAAGTGCAAAAATTCAAATGAAAGACCTACTCTTTTGCTTCGATTACACAACTGACATTCAAAGCAGTATGTACATACGAGAAAAGAGATACACTGTTGTATAGTTTCACTGCTACTACTCCTACTCCAAACAGGTCGCGGAAGGCCCAACGGTCCCTGCCGACGGCAGTGTCATCCTCAGCTGATGGGTGTCACTGGACGCGGATATGGAGGGGCGTGTGATCAGCACACCGCTGTCCCGGTCGTTGTTGGTTTACGTGACCGGAGTCGCTGCTTCTCAATCAAGCAGCTCATCAATTGGCCTCAAAAGGACTGAGTGCTTGCCAACAGCGCTCGGCAGGCTCGCCGAACAGTCACTCATCCAAGCTGTAACCAAGCCCGACAGCGTTTAACTTCGGTGATCTGATGGGAAGTAGTGTCACCATCGCGGAAAGGCCATTGGTCACTGTGCAAGTACATTATTCATTACAAATTACTGGAAAACAGTAGTATCTACCGTAAAATATCTAGAAGTAACTATCGAGAGCGATCTTACGTGGAATCACCACATTAAGCGAATAGTAGGAAAATAAAAGTCCAGACTGAGTTTCACAGGAAGAATCTTAAGGAAATGTACCTCATTCACGAAATACGTAAGTGGCTTACAAGGCACTTTTTCAACCGATTCTTGAGTATTACTCATCAATCTGGAACCCTTACCAGGCAGGACTGATAGGAGAGGAAGAGAAGATCCAATGGAGAGAAGAACGGTGCGTTTTGTTTCGGGATCGCTAAGTCAGCGCCAGAGCGATGCTCAACCAACTACATTGGCAAGAGAAGCGTTGTGCATCACGGAGGGGCTTGCTATTCATATTTCAGGAGTGCACTTCCCGGAGAGAGTCGAACAACATATTATTTCCTCCCATGTACATCTCGTGAAATGACCACAGTGAGAAAATTCTATAAATTGCAGCTAATGTAGAGGCTCACTGACAGTCATGCCGGCCCGTTTGGCCGAGCGGTTCTAGGCGCTACAGTCCGGAACCACGCGACCGCTACGGTCGCAGGTTCGAATCCTGCCTACGGCATGAATGTGTGTGATGTCCTTAGGTTAGATAGGTTTAATTAGTTCTAAGTTCTAGGGGACTGATCACCTCAGAAATTAAGTCCCATAGTGCTCAGAGCCATTTGATAGTCATTCTTCCTACGCGCATTCACGAGCAGAACAGTGAAACGGGATCAGTTAGTGGTACCAGAATTACCCTCCACCACACACCATGAGATAGCTTGCGGAGTACTGATGCAGATGTGACTGTCGAGCTTAATAACATCCCAAAGAAGGACTTTTATGACAGTTTAACGTGGCTGTATGAATATTCTATTCACTGTAGTCAAGTGATGGAAAACACTGCTTCAAATCTAAAGTATTACAGGCATAATCTCAACGTTTCTAGTTTTATTATTAATCCAGTCACTATACTTTTTAGAACGACGGAGTAAGTCCGTACTCAGCAGTCGAACTTCAGAGTCAGATGAGAGCTGTTTGGTGATAGTTTTGATGTAAGAAACCATTCGTCTACAGTGGTTCATCACAGACAAATTGGTTCTGTGTCTACTCCCAAATACCTTTGAGACATAACAGGCGATTAAAAAGATTCCGTTCAAAGGCTGTCCGGTCCAGAATCTGTATCCACATTGAAGCAATCATCTCACCGACGCTTCAGGCTGAAGATGCCAGTTTGATAAGACACTGTGTCGTGTTGCGTGAAGAAGTCCGTAACTGCCTGCTGCACAGCCTCGTCCGACAGCAGTCGTCGATAGTTCAAAGTCGTTTTTAAGGGCTCGAAGGAGTGATAATCGCTTGGGTAGAGATCAGGGCTATAGGGCGGGTGGTCGAGTGTCTCCCACTTCAGTATTCTGCTTTACGACATTTGCAATATGGGGGCGTTTTGATTCCTTAATCGAATCGCGACTAGCACGGAGCTTGGCACACCATTCGACAAGGTGGTTTCCGACAGACTGCTGTCCTACACACATTCTTCATTCTGAGATGGATGTCTAGCGCTGTTTGACCTTCGGCAGTCAAGAAAATATTAATAGCAACGCTTCCATATAGGACAACTACATGGAAGCCTTTGGTAATAACGTCGCCATAGTTCACGTAACCGTTCTTACCGCACCAACGACCAAAGACCGAATGCCACACTAATCCCTTGCCTACATGCCCGTGCTTATACAGGGTGGTCCACTGATCGTCACCGGGCCAAATACCTCACGAAATAAGCATCAAACGAAAAAACTACAAAAAACGAAACTTGTCTAGCTTAGGAAACCAGATGGCGCTATGGTTGGCCCGCTAGGTGGCGCTGCCATAGGTCAAACGGATACCAACTGCGTTTTATTAAATAGGAACCCACATTTTTATTACATATTCGTGTAATACGTAAAGAAATATGAATGTTTTAGTTGGATCACTTTTTTCGCTTTGTTATAGATAGCGCTGTAATAGTGACAAACGTATAAGTACGTGGTATCACGTAACATTCCTCCAGTGCTGACGGTATTTCCTTCGTGATACATTACTTGTGTTAAAATAGACCGTTTACCTATTGCGGAATAGGTCGGTATCGTGTTGATGTATGGTTATTGTGATCAAAATGCCCAACGGGCGTGTGCTATGTATGCTGCTCGGTATCCTGGACGACATCATCCAAGTGTCCGGACCGTTGGCCTGATAGTTACGTTATTTAAGGAAACAGGAAGTGTTCAGCAACATGTGAAACGTCAACCACGACCTGCAACAAATGATGATGCCCAAGTAGCTAATCTGCACATCAGTATCAGACAAATTGCGCGAGAATCGGGAATCTCAAAAACGTCATTGTTGAGAATGCTACATCAACATCGATTGCACCCGTACCATATTTCTATGCACCAGGAATTTCATGGCGACGACTTTGAACGTCGTGTACAGTTCTGCCACTGGGCACAAGAGAAATTACGGGACGATGACAGATTTTTTGCGCGCTTTCTATTTAGCGACGAAGTGTCATACACCAACAGCAGTAACGTAATCCGGCATAATAAGCACTATTGGGCAACGGACAATCCACGATGGCTGCGACAAGTGGAACATCAGCGACCTTGGCGGGTTAATGTATGGTGCGGCATTATGGGAGGAAGGATAATTGACCCCCATTTTATCGATGCCAATCTAAATGGTGCAATGTATACTGATTTCCTACGTAATGTTCTACCGATGTTACTACAAGATGTTTCACTGCATGAAAGAATGGCGACGTACTTCCAACATGATGGATGTCCAGCACATAGCTCGCGTGCGGTTGAAGCGGTATTGAATAGCATATTTCATGAAAGGTGGATTGGTCGTCGAAGCACCATACCATGGCCCGCACGTTCACCGTATATGAGGTCCCCGGATTTCTTTCTGTGGGGAAGTTGAAGGATATTTGCTATCGTGATCCACCGACAACGCCTGACAACATGCGTCAGCGCATTGTCAATGCATGTGCGAACATTACGGAAGGCGAACTACTCGCTGTTGAGAGGAATGTCGTTACACGTATTGCCAAATGCATTGAGGTTGACGGATATCATTTTGAGCATTTACTGCATTAATGTGGAATTTACAGGTAGTCACGCTGTAACAGCATGCGTTCTCAGAAATGATAAGTTCACAAAGATACATGATTCACATTGGAAGAACCGAAATAAAATGTTCAAACGTACCTACATTCTGTATTTTAATTTAAAAAACCTACCTGTTACCAACTGTTCGTCTAAAATTGTGAGCCATATGTTTGTGACTATTACAGCGCCATCTATCACAAAGCGAAAAAAGTGGTCCAACTAAAACATTCATGTTTCTTTACGTACTACACGAATATGTAATAAAAAGTGGGGGTTCCTATTTTTAAAAAACCAGTTGATATCCGTTTGACCTATGGCAGCGCCATCTAGCGGGCCAACCATAGCGCCATCCAGTTTCCCCCTTCAAGCTAGACGAGTTTCATTCGTTGTAGTTTTTTCGTTTGATGCTTATTTCGTGAGATATTTGGCCGGTCACTATCAATGGACCACCCTGTATACCTGCATAGGAGTCGCGCTACATTGCATACATGCTGAAGCAACGCCATCAATCGGAAACCCTTTGATCGCCCCTCTGAGACAGCTGTGTAACTGCACCCCTATACAGTGTCAAAATTGTTTGCGAAACCACTCCACTCCAAGATACTCATAATAACGCTCTCACTAATAAAATACTGAATGGACGCTATTACTATATTTTTCCCGTGATCTTACTATTCATATTACAAAGCCATACCGAAGTGGCCGTGCGGTTAAAGAGGCTGCAGTCTGGAACCGCAAGACCGCTACGGTCGCAGGTTCGAATCCTGCCTCGGGCATGGATGTTTGTGATGTCCTTAGGTTAGTTAGGTTTAACTAGTTCTAAGTTCTAGGGGACTAATGACCTCAGCAGTTGAGTCCCATAGTGCTCAGAGCCATTTGAACCATTTTTGAACAAAGCCATGGTATGTGCTATTGTACTCAGTCCGATGATTGGTTTGATGTAGCTCTCCATGCCAGTCTATCCTGTGCAGGTCTCCTTGTCTTTCCACAACAACCGCAACCTGCATCCACTTGAATCTGCTGACTATAGTCAAGGCTTGGTCTCCCACTACAGTTTTAGCCCCCCAAAAATTTGGTTTTGCCAGATTCGATTCAGCACATCTTCACTGATTATCCGATTTACTCTTCTGTCCTTCAGCATTCTTCTGTAGCACGACGTCCGTCTGAATTCCTATAGACACCACAGAACGTTTGCGAAGACATTCAACACAAAACAAAAGTTGACAGTTCGAGGAATACTGATGTATCCATCCATATTCTTTAGATATAAATATCGAACATATTTACTAAAAGGGATGTGTAGGTACCACTGGAAATGCCGATATGAATATATGAGTCAAGACGACACAGTCAACTAACCGTTAATTAGATATCTTTATTGCTAAAAAGAATTTATTCCTTCCTCCATTTACGACAAGTTTAACATTCCTTCAGTTACGGTATATGCTGTCATACGTAAACAATAAGCCGACACTATCGACGTAGTACAGGCTTTCGGTGGCCGTCGTAGACTTGATGGTTAATTACTTCTGTTACACTCATTTGGTAGAGTAATTAGCGTAAATGTCATAAAATACACTCGCAACACAAGGTTGAACTTATTTTATAGATCAAACGCTCAAGTTAGTCTCTAATTAGAAGGAAGCCTGCGGCCATATTTATTTAATTACATCAGTTACCGTACAGTCAAAAGAAACTTTCTCTTTTGTGCCAACTTCTTCATCTCAGAGCAGCACTTGCAACCTACGTCCTCAATTATTTGCTCGATGCATTCCAATCTCTGTCTTCCTCTACAGTTTTTACCCTCTACAGCTCCCCCTAGTACCACGAAATTTATTCTCTGAAGTCTTAATAGATGTCCTATCATCCTGTCTCTTCTCCTCATCGATGTTTTCCACATATTCCTTTCCTCTCTGATTTTGCGCAGAACCTCCTCATTCCTCACGTTACGAGTCCAACTACTTTTCAACATTCGTCTGCAGCACGACATCTCAAATTCTTCGATTATCTTCTGTTCTGGTTTCCCCTCAGTCCATGTACAATGCTGTGCTCCAAATGTACCTTCTCAGAAACTTCTTCCTCAAATTAAGGCCTATGTTTGATACTATTAGACTTCTCTTGGACAGGAATGCCGTATTTGCCTGTGCTAGTCTGCTTTTTGTGTCCTTCTTGCTCCGTCCGTCATTGACTATTGTGCTCCCTAGGTAGTAGAATTCCTTAGCTTCATCTACTTAGTGATCATCAGTCCTGATTCTAAGTTTCTCGCTGTTGTCATTACTGCCACTTCTCGTTACTTTCGTCTTTCTTCAAATGGTTCAAATGGCTCTGAGCACTATGGGACTTAACATCTTAGGTCATCAGTCCCCTAGAACTTAGAACTACTTAAACCTAACTAACCTAAGGACATCACACACATCCATGCCCGAGGCAGGATTCGAACCTGCGACCGTAGCAGTCGCGCGGTTCCGGACTGAGCGACTAGAACCGCTAGACCACCGCGACCGGCCGTCTTTCTTCGATTTACTCTCTATCCATATTCTGCAATGATTAGATTGTCCATTCCGTTCAGCATATCATGTAATTCTTCTTCACGTTCATTGAGGATAGCAATGTCATCCGCGAATCGTATCACTGGTATCCTTCCACCTTCAATTTTAATTCCATTCCTGAACCTTTCTTGTATTTCCCTCACTGCTTCTGCGATGTACAGATTAAATAGTATGGGCGAAAGACTACATCCCTGTCTTACAACCTTTCTAATATGAGCACTTCGTTCTTGGTTTTCCACTCTTATTATTCCCTCTTGGCTCTTGTTCATGTTGTATATTCACCATCTCTCCCTACAGCTTACCCCAGTTTTCCTCAGAATTTTGAACATCTTGCACTATTTCACATTGTCAAAGGCTTTTTCCAGGTCGAATCTTATCAACATGTCTTCTTTTTTCTTTAGTCTTGCTTCGATTATCAACCGCAACGTCAGAACTGCCTCTCTGATGCCTTTACCGTTCCTAAAGCCAAACTGATCGCCATCTAACACATCCTCAATTTTCTTTTCCATTCTTCTGCATATTATTCTTGTCAGAAACGTGGATGCGTGAGGTATTAAGCTGATTGTGCGAAAATTCTTGCACTTGTCAGCTCTTGCAGTCTTCAGAATTGTGTGGATGATATTTTTGCGAAAGTAAGATGATATATCGCCAGACTCATACACCCTACACACCAACGTGAATAGTCGTTTTGTTGCCACTTCCCTCAATGATTTTAGAAATTCTGATGGATGTTACCTGTCCCTTCTGCCTTATTTGTTCTTAAGATTCCAAAGCTCTTTTAAATTCTCATTCTGAGTCTAATACTAGCTCCCTTATCTCTTCTAAATCGATTCCTGTTTCTTCTTCTATCACATCAGACAAATCTTCCCCCTCATAGAGATCTTCAGTATACTCTTTCCACCTATCCGCTCTCTCCTCTGCATTCAACAGTGGAATTCCCGTTGCACTCTTAATGTCATCACCCTTGCTTTTAATTTCACCGAAGGTTGATTTGACTTTCCTGCATGCTAAATCAGTGCATCCGAAAACCGTTCTTTTTTTCAATTTCTTCACATTTTTCAGGCAGCCATTTCGTTTTAGCTTCCCTCCAGTTTCTATTTATTTCATTATTCAGCGATTTGTATTTCTGTATTCCTGAATTTCTCTGAACATTTTTGTACTTCCTTGTTTCATCGATCAGATTAAGTATTTCTTCTGTTACCTACGGTTTCTTCGCAATTACCTTCTTTGTCCTGATGTTTTTCTTTCCAACTTCTGTGATCACCCTTTCTAGAGATGTCCATTCCTCTTCAACTGTACTCCTGCTGAACCACTCCTTATTGCAGTCTCTATAGGCTTAGAGAACTTCAAGTGTATCTCTTCATTCCTTAGTACTTCCGTGTCAACTTCTTTGCATACTGATGGTTCGTGACTAGTCTCCTAACTTCAGCCTACCAGTCATCACTACTAAGTTGTGATCCAAACAACTCTAATACTTAACTGTTCACAGTAACACACTCCTTCCTATTCATAACGAATCCTACTCCCGTTGTAACATATTCTGCTGCTTTTGGTATTACCCTATAATCATCCAGCCAGAAATTCTTGGTTCAAATGGCTCTGAGCACTATGGGACTTAACATCTGTGGTCATCAGTCCCCTAGAACTTAGAACTAATTAAACCTAACTAACCTAAGGACATCACACACATCCATGCCCGAGGCAGGATTCGAACCTGTGACCGTAGCGGTCGTTCGGCTCCAGACTGTAGCGCCTAGAAACACACGGCCACTCCGGCCGGCCAGAAATTCTTGTCTTCTTACTGTTACTGCGCTGGCGTCGCTTGTACGTCAGGAATTAAATCAGTCTCGGAACTTTTTTAACGGACGAAGAATATTTCGCTGTCAGGCAGATAACGTTCAGTTACTTGGCAATACCTTTTTTACTGGCATTTCAGCAGCTCTTGACATTGAATGGTAACAAGAGAAAAGTCATCACGAATTGAAGATACAACGAACGCTACGGGAACTTTTAGAACCCATTGCCGCGCGATATTTTTATTTTCAAGAAGATTAACAGCGAAATAAATTTGAGATTGAACGACAAATTGCTGTGGATACTACTTGCTGCAGTCATTACATGTTATGGCTGTTTTCGAAGTAAGCTGAACTGATATGCCTGCCCCCTTGTCTGTCTATCTGTGTGGCGAGTGTGATGCGACATGGTTTGTGTAGACCAGGGCTTCCCAACCTTTTCAGCAGGTGGACCCCTTCTTCAGTCGAAAATCCATGGCGGACCCCGAGTCAGTCAAGAGCGCAGGAACTTTTAACTTCAGATCGAAGCCCATGGGAACTGAAAGCTTCTTAATGCAAGTTCCATGTTCCCAATGACCCCCCCCTCCCCCCCTCCCCCCCCCCCCGAAGTATCAATAGTCTTTGGTTTAGAGATGAATGAAAACAACTTGAAGGTAAAAAATCGATTTATGAAATAAAGCAAGTTTAACATTTAATGATGCCTGGGGTCGCATACGTGGCAGCGAGCGCTGTGATTGGTCGACAAAGCTCGCTCCGCGCATGCGTAAAAGGTTTCAGTGCATCTACCGCCGTGAGCCGGCGCACAAACGACCCTCGTATTGTTGCGAAACAGTCGATCAGAGAAGCCGCATTCTCCGGCACTAAACTGTGTATGCGTTCTCACTTAGGAACCGCAAAGGCTGCTTGGGAATACGACCTGAAGTAAAAGTACACATGTTTTTCACACGAAAAAAAAGTGGTGAATTTGATTTTCACGTTTTTATTCAATAATTTTACTCATTATTTTACACGATTTGGTGAAGGGTGGCCGCGGACCCCCTAGAAAGAACCGGCGAACCCCTAAGGGGTCCGCGGATCACACGTTGGGAAGCCCTGGTGTAGACCATTCTTATTTGGGTGGTAGGGGGTGAAGGGTGGGGGGAGTGGATGGAAGGGGTTGGGTGGGGGGGGGGGGGGGAGTGTAACAGCTTTCAACACCAGGTTCCACATTACCTGCCTTGCCCCGCCACCCGCATCCGCTCCCCTCCCAATCCCCCACCGCCGCATGTTACGCCCTTGAGTAACACCAGGATAGTCTATCAATGATCATGTCACTGATTGTCTCCGTATGACTGTACTCCAGCGACACAAAATTCGTTTAACAAATACTACCAGAACTGAGACGTGTTAATGTAATTTGGGATGTACCTTTTCTTGTTAACAAGCGTTCTGAAATATAGCAGATTAATTATCAACAAAGACTTCAACACCAAGCACATGCCATCAGCGGCGCTGCAGCTGAGCTTCGTGTGAATGTGTGTGTGTGTGTGTGTGTGTGTGTGTGTGTGTGTGTGTGTGTGTGTGTGCGTGCGTGCGTTCGCTGGCGGCTTGCTGCCTGCCTCTCTCTGTCTGTTTCTGTTCCAGCGTGTCTTTGTGTGACTCTAAAACTGTGTCTTTCTGTTCGCGCGCCGCCTGTGCGCTGTTTCCGACGTAAGTGCAGTTTCGCTATTGGTCTTTACGTTCCGCCTCGACTAACCCAAGCAGTTGCTAATAACAGCTCCCAGTTTAAACCATTGTTGTTGTTGTTGCTGCTGCTACTGTTGCCGATATTGATCCAGCTGTTTTTTGTTGATTGCTGTTAACCGCTAACACTGCCTTTGCTGCTGCTGTTGCTTGATAATGTCCTACTAATTGATCGTACTAGTGAATCGAGTAAGCTACAATTCATGGCTACTACTCTGCAGCTTAACAAAAGTACACCGAATGAAATCCTATTAGTTATTACTAAATTTATTCAATAGCTACCTAAAATTAGTAAATCCTGTTTCATTCAAACCACAACAATGCCACTAGTAATACAAAATCATATTTTCGGTATGAAATTATGCTTTTATTGTTCGCTTAATTTCTGCAAAAGACCTTGGTGCAGCCTTCATGCATTAGGAACGCCAGGCATTGCTGCACAAAGAATAAAGAAACAGACTAATCAAGGCAAAATCTCTATGGAGAAATCTACATAAAAAAGGAAAACGATACCACAAAGGACTTTTGTAAACTGTTATAGTTCGAATCTTCCGCTCTGCCGCGGAGTTTACGTTGTAATGAAATTTCTTGACAGATTATAGCTGTGTCTCATAACGGGTATCGAGCGAAGACGATCGCCTCTCATGTAGACAAACTGATGCTTGGAATCAGTGAGCCCAGATAGGTCCACAGATAAGAACACGGCGCGCTACAGACGAGAATTTGTTTTCGAATCCAGGAGCTGAACAACGTATCAGTATTTCAGGTAGAGTCATTAAACCACTGTGCTATAGTGTCACAATAATACGGCCAAAGTACAAGTAGATGGCCAGGATTTCCCGAAGCTACCACAGGCGAAAACGCGAGCTTCTGAACTTCACGTGGGCGCATCAGAGGGGCGTCTTAAATATTTCTGAGTGTTTCTTGCTATGCTGTTTCGTTCCACATCCGAGTTGTTACATGACAAGTGGAAGAGATCCCTGGGAAAAGGTTTATGTAGATGCTACCTCGTCAGGTAACAGAATTTCTTGAGAACGGTAACTGTTACGTAATACGAATTGTTTACAGTTGACAGCAACCATCAGCTGCAATAACCGTCGTTTGGTTTTGAAGTTTTAGCAGCAGCTGTGTTCACACTCTAAATTATGGGAATTCAGGTTCACCTATTACGACCACTTTATCCACAAATGTAATTCTGTTGTGCGAAAATATTTCATGGCGTTATTTAGCAATTACTTATACATACTTTTATAGTACCTGTCCTCATCTGCATTCACCTTTCTCTCTCTCTCTCTCTCTCTCTCTCTCTCTCTCTCTCACACACACACACACACACACACACAGACACACACACACACACACAAAAGGAAGGCACCAGGCTCACATGAAAACAAGTGATCGTCAACAGAGACTAGACACAATGCAGCAACGTAGACATTGTGTTCTGTAAAGTGCAAAAGCTTAACTTGCGAATGGAATACCTCAAAAACATCTGTCGTGTTTTTGTGGGCATTTCCACAACAGAAAAGAATGCAGATGAGGACGGAAACTTGGGAAGTAGCTGTTAGTATTGGAAAAATACAGTCCTAAAATACTTTCGCGAAACGATATTATATTTATAGGTACAATGATTTGTTAACTCACAGTAACATGATTTTGTTGCGAATGGCAAGCCACCTGTACATAGTAATATAAAAAGTGTTATACAGAGCAGAACAATATGGAAAATAAGGCATAAACTGCTTAAAGGGCCAGGAGGTTGAGTAACTAGTTCAGGAGTGTGTTGAACCTCGCAACAGTTTTCAGACTTTTGTGTTTAATTAGCCCTGCAATACAAGTTTGACATATATTCTTCACTGATTTTTAAATGATAGTTTAGTGTTCGTGGCCGGGAGGAGCGACACGCTACAAACTGAAGTGGCCAGGTAGCAAAGGGCAACTGTATCCCCATCAAGCCTAATGAACAGAATACAGTAGCACAGTTTCTTGAGAAGCGTGTGTCGCACTCCTTCGTTCATACTGAAAAGTCAGTCTCTGGTGATGGCACTGGAATGTTCTTACACTGATGAGGTGCGGGATGCCGTGGTCGGCAGTGAGCGGCAGGGTGCTCGAGGATACGAACTGCACTCGTACTGCTCAGCATTGTGAACTCCTATTGATTGTGTGCTAGATTCAGCCGTCGTTGAAAGGCTGTCTGAATATCCACTCGGCGGAAGGATACCAGCTTGGCACTCTGGGAGCGCACGATCTTCTGAATCGAGGTAGAGCCGCGACGGCAGCGTTGCTTGTGGCGATGTTTAGCCTCTGGCTGCGAAGCTGTCACCACACGGTACCCTGGTGGCTACTGGAGATTCAATCGAAGACAACCTGGCTTGTTTCAGTGGTTGCCTTAGTGTTCTCGTTCTGCTCCAGACGTAGTGTCGTTAGTGGGCTGGAGCTTCGGCAACCCGCCGTACACAACTGTATGGTTGGTGGCTGTGCAGCAAGGCGCCAGTTTGCTACAATCCTTTTCTGAAATTACGAAAGTTGTTTTCGAAAATTAAGGCTATTCCAAATGTGAAATAACAATCCAGTGTGCAACATGATCATACTTAGGAACAATTACCCTACTGAAATTTAAAAATGGACCAACTAAGAAAATTTTGTCAATATTATATTAAACAGCCTATATGTTACATTATTACCCTACTACAGGCCAATAAATAGAAAATGAAGTATTAAACAGTGTACCTGTTACAGTCTTACTGTAATACGTAATAATAAATAGCAAGTGAAATCACATTAGGTAGAACTCTTATCGAAGCTAAATATGTTTTGAAATGGAAACTGTTAGGACTTTCGAGACAGGGAAAGTTGTTAAAGGATTACAGAAATTCTGTTTCATTTACAAGGGTCACATGTTCCCTGGTAGAAGACCTCCACCACTTTCAAGGTACAAGGTGGAGCCTAACAGACGAAGTATGACTTAACCGTCCATGCTTTAGGTAACTATTTTTAAAAATACGTACAATGTTAATCAAGATAAAATTCTGTAACTCAAGAATTAGAAATATCTTCCACATAGCTTCAATACATTATATAGCCCTCAGAATATTTATAGACGCTGCACCGAGCACAACCTCATATTTCATGACAGCCAAAAACAGTAGAAACTGCCGGAAACTGCCTCTCCCGCGCATTTCTTCACGTCATTCTAAAATCCGTCGCTGGATTGAAACACCGACAAGAAAACATCGTGTGTTCCTAGGTACACTATATCAAGGTACAACTCTCTCCCCTATTTGGAAACGTATTTGCATTTTACAGAATTTAACAAAAGTATTCACTGATGAAATCGAAAAGTGGTGAAACGTGTTTAGACATTTATGATAACAGTTGTGTGCATTACTGATGGACAAGAATTCCCATAATTTAAATCAGCTGCAACGTGATTTTCAAATCACTTTACTTATAAAACCAATGTTATTGCTTTCTAATCGTGATTAATGCCAAACTGGACGGAATAAAGGCTCGTGGTGCGAAATTTTTACAAGTGTATTGTCTTAGAATCAACTTCGATGAGTAGGAGTATTGTGACACATTTCTGTTTGTCTTAGAACAACACATCCGGAAAACAACGTGTGATGACATTTCAATGGAAAGCATGTAAGCCACGTGATTAAAAACCAGCGACGGTGAGTTTTATATAACGAGTCTCACAACTACGCTGTAGCTGGTAGCTGCTTTACATTATACTTCTACGACCCCGATGCGAAAAAGACGTGGATGGACTGAGTTTCGCGAATTTTGGGCTTGATTGTCAGAAACCTGGTTCCAAGACAGTTTTGGAGGAAGATTCCAGACTCTGACTTATTGGAAGCATAGTAAGATAGATGTTTCATGTACGAAAGGATCACTCAGAAGATCCTCCTTCGGCCGATTACTGGGTATTGTTGGAACTGTCCGTGACCCGTCCCAAGTTGAATTAATGAGAGAAAGAGAAAAAATTCACAGAAAAGCTGAAACTTCCCCATGGCATCGTTTAATTAGCTTAGTAGTGTCATATAAATGCTCAACAAACTGCATTGGCAGGCTAAAACAATACTTTCATCAGTGTCCAAGATATTATAAGTTTTGAAGTGAAATGATCCGAATTTCGCATTTTGATCGTTACTTCAGGAAACCGTCAGTCTATCATCCGGTCCGTTTGCTTAGATTACTGTGCTTTGAAAGTTTCAAGACGCTAAAAAATGATCGCAAAGCGGATTATGGAAACATTAATATTCAGAGTGAGTCTTTTGCATTACAACATTGACTCCGATACGGTCATTGTTTCTGTAACTCCAATTAGTCTCTTACACACATAGAATGTTACATAATATCGTGCGAACGGAACATTAAAACTTCTTAACTAAAATTTGGAAATTTGTATCACAGGAAACACCTCAAATTCCGTGGTTTATCAGTTGACCTAACAAACATATCGTCGTCTAAAATCGAGTCTGTTAAGATGAACCGAGGTGGTTCATCAGAAAATTCTGTACCACTGTAACTGCGGACTCGGATCGAAGAAACGACTTGCATAATAAACCAGAAAATATTAAAATGCCTCTCTGCTTTAATGCCTTCGCATAAAATAAACCCCATATTCCAGATGTAGCCGATGTCATAAAATGCTGTATTATCAGCAGACTGGCAGTTTTATTAATATCAAATTTTCGTCGTTTGTCTGCATATTTCTCTTGGCGATTCCTTCAAAGTGCTGCAGTTTTTCATTCAGAAATGCCCTACAGCATCTAATTTTATGTAAAATATATGATAGAACTAAGCATCCGTAAACTCATTACCAGCTCTTAAAGTAATGTTCCGAAATAATTATTTTATCTAAAAAGTTAGACATACGGGTACACTCAGTAATTTGGGAATCGTATTAATGCACTTATATGTACACTGAGTAATTTGGTTATCGCAATATCTAAACGTCAGACAAGATAGCTGTTCTAATATACCACATTATCAGCTTTAGCCAAGATTAGTCACAATAGAAATGCTAAGATTTTTGTAGTACTAGCAATTAGAAAATATAATTCATGGACCAAACCGAGAATTGTTGCATAAGTGGTTCGTAACAGGTCTAGTTACTGTGTTAGAAGTAGGTGCTTGTCATATCCGCTTCCATTTGGTGCTTACTTTGTATGTGAAAGAAGTTCTTGATAAAAATTAGAAAATTACGACACTGATGTTTGCGAAACCTACCAGTTTCATAAAATAGATAGTTTGGATACTAAATGCTAAAAAAGTAATAGATTTACTTACCGACGGTAATGAGTAACTCTACAGAAAGCAGAAGTTGTTAACACTGTTGCCGATGTGCTATGCACATAAGCGACAACTAATCAGAGCGGTATGTGCCTGACAATAAATTTCACGACATATACTTTGGTAATAAAAGTATTTTCACAGAAAATGTAATGCTGATTTTCTGATGAGCGTAACTATTTTTATGTCTTCTACTAGACATTAGCTATGCACAAAATCGTTTCATTATTTCCATAAAGTCGTTTTCGGATATGGTGGAAGTGTTACGTAAACCGCTTGCGGCACCATTCTCCTATTTGTGCCGGCTTAATATACGGCTTCAGCGCTTGACCTGTGCTGTACAGGATAGCAAATCGTTACAGAGGCCGGCGACCGTTCTTAGCACTTTCACACAGAGTTTGTTTGGACCACATTGTGTTTATTATACTTTATGGCGCATTTCAGCCACAGCCATCACCAAGCCAGAATAAAAAAAGGATAGAAATAATGATTCTCGTGATAAATATTATATCTGGTTCAGCTGTTGACCACATGTGTCATATCTGTCCTTTTCTTTACATTCATTTTGATGGTGACTAATGCTGAAACGCATCGTATGAAATAATAACCACAATAAGTTGTGTGGCAAAGGTGATCCTGTGCTACCTTCTATACATTGTATATTCTGGTCCACCTTGTTCACATCAAGTACTGTAGGTCATTAATCTCTCAATACCGTCATCATGGACACTTCACAGTACTTATTACCTCGTCCCGAATACCTCTGGTTAATTCCGAGTCTTCTTGCTTAATCAGCAAGATACGGGGAAGGAATTCCCAGAATTTCTTAGCTCACTCTGAAGATTTCCGAGCAGTGCAGAGTCATCCTGCTGAATTTCTTTTTTTTTTTTCATGACTTCATCAAGAGATGAATGGGGTAAATTTGAAAAATTGGCGGGAAATTTAAAATAAAAAACTTAAGTTGGTGATTAGCACTAAATTTAAGCATATACACATACTCTCTCTCTCTCTCTCTCTCTCTCTCTCTCTCTCTCTCTCTCTCTCTCTCTCTGTCGCTCTCTCTCTCTCTGTCTCTCTCTCTATCTCCACAATGTAATACCTCCCTCTCCTCTCCTACAATCGGAACCTCGTATTTCAGCCACCAATAAATGAAAGAGCCAATTACACTGTAGCCCCATCTAGTCAGTACTCAGAAGTACCTGAATGAGATGAATTATTTATCTAAAAATTGTGTAAAATGACAAAAATGCTGTCAGCAATGTTTTCGTTATTGCATTCAAAAAAAATCATTTATCGATTGGCGCACTAGTTCCATCGGTAAATTTCACTGCGGAATATCCATCATTACCTTTGGAATATTAGAACTAATGTATAACATACTCAGTGGTATCCGTTTATAATGCGCTAATGTGCACTGTAAATATGAAACCAAAATCATTTCTCTTCAAATGCGAGCCAGAAATCGCACTTAAATTACGATTTCTCTTCGAATGTGGCCCGAAATCGCACTAAAATTACACCAGTTCTCTTCGAAAGCTTGTTGGTATGCAAGTAAAATGGATGAACACATGCTCCCTGAGAGAACTAGAAACCAGTGTACAGCCCTGAAGTGGCGGTCAGCCGCAATGCGGTCAACTCGAACAAGGAATGCTGCTGTCCGTTTTTCAACACTCCGCATGCTCTGTGTGACGTCATCCCTACAGTACTACGAGTGCTTCATCGCTCTCAGCACCAGGTCAATAACTTTCTTTGACGGTGTGTTTATCGTATGGTGCAAATGAGAGGTTTTTGGAGGGTGGCCATAATGGCAGCTCTGTGGGCAAATGGTTAGCCGCACTGACTGGTCATTTGTTGGGCTGATTTCGGTTCCCACTCCCACCAACAAATTTTTCATTTTATTTTATTCCTTGCAGTTTAAAGGATAAATTATAAAACTTAAATATAATTCAACAGTTCAGTTTACGTATAAAAACTAATACATTCAGTTTAGTTATGATTGCTATCCCTGTAAGACAACAGGCTATTGGTGGTCACAGAAAAGGCGAGTATACGAGCAAATTTAGTGTGAAAGGTTATTGTTTTTCATAGCAGGTATTACATCAATGAATTTGTCAACATAACGTGACATTTTCCACTTTTGCTGTATTAAATTTATTTGTTCATCACTAGTTTCTGGCTTCTAGGCCAGTCTCAAGTGATTTTATGTTTCTGAAATACAAAAATATAGAACAGATACTGAAATGTCCTTAAATTTGTGTTTTCTGTTCCTTTTGGTTCACGAATACGGTCTGGTTAGTCTAACTGCTTGACATTTACAAATGTATTATAGCCTTGAACATGTATAATTCATACAGCAAAAGTGGAAAATGCCACCTTCGGTTGGTATGAAAGTTGTACAGGCCCTTAGCTATAAAAACAAAATATATTTGGAACACTTCAGTTCATGTACATTACATAAATATATTCAGTTTAGTTATGGTTACCATCCTAAAGCTACAGGCCACACACTGTAGCACATTGGTAAAATTTTGCTGGAGCCGCCACTGAGCATACTATCCATAAACAGGGAAAAACCAACACTTGCTAATCCAACATAATTAACAAATAACTAATACATACTCCTCAAATATGAGTTTTTTAATATAATCATGCAAAGCTCCAGAGCTATGAAATAAAATCAACTGTCGCTTTTAAGCTCACATTTTTTGTCTTGGTCAACAGATGGCTACAAAAAACACAACAGAGCCGCAGATTAATTATTTACCAAATATCTGACACTTGCCAGTTGTCGCAATTTTCTTTCCAAGCCTACAAAAATGCACTACCTACCTCAAATGGGTTTCAAAAATATGACTGTGAACTCTAAGTATCCCAATGCTATTTTTGAGTCTAAACATGTGTGACATGGTAACCAGACAGGTAAATTTCTCATGGAATATGAGGATTTGTTTAAAACCTACTCTCCATGAATAATTCAAAACCTATATTTGTTTATACATTGTAATCAACAAATTAGTAATACCTAGATGTCTAATATTACTTTTATATTAAATACTATTCTGCTAAATTCCTGAAACCCAAAATCATATGAATTACCGATGGAAGCTCCCACTGCTTCTCATCAATAACAAGTGGCGATGTTCACAGTTCTATCTGAGTACCAACTTGGTTTAAGACACAACACAGCTTCAAATAAAATATTTTCCACATCTATGATGCTTGTCAAATGTCACAATGTTCTTTTCGTAATGTTCTCTCTGAGCTTGCAAGTCTGCAGAAACACGTCAATAACGCAGAAGGTGCAATGTTTACAACACTTACCACAATATCTGGAAAATTAGTGACTACAACATGATTGTAAACTCTAAAGTAAGCATTCCAACGCTATTTCCATGCTCAAATAATTACAGAGATCATGATAAACTACCAGATGACATTGGAGGCTAGGTCTAAGAGATTGATGTCATAAAAATAGCCTGACCTGCAGGAAAAACATTTTAGCTAAAATACTATGGTAATCAGGCAAGCTCACAAACAAGTAGGCAGTCTGATTTACTGGAAGAATGTAATTCATTAGACCTACTCTTGGTATAAATCACAATACAACCTCAAATTAAATAGTTCCACATTTAAAGTGTTCTGAGACACCATTTTAGGAAGAACGAAGATAATACATCACCTTATACACTATAAAAATGTAATCATTTATACTGATTGACAATTATTGCTTTTATTACAAATGACTCAGGCCTACTGGTGTTTATGTTCAATAAAAACTCTTGACGAAGATTTCAATATGTACCAACTGAGATAATAGAGCCAAGGCTCTGAAAATGTTTGTAGACTGCATTTACTATAATCAACTATTAAATAACACCAACATTTAATAGAGATATGGAAAGAGAAAAAAAACACACGCACACGTGTGGACGCTCACACACCATAGCAAAAAGATAAAAGATGAGCAAACGTCATATTCCAAAGGAAGGAAAGAATTAAGGTGTTTGGACTATTTTATTGTGATGCAGCACTTAAACTGAATATATTTTTGTAATACAGAGCGAGAACGTCTAGTAAACTTAGCTACATATTACATGCAACGACTAAGGCAGAGTTGAAACACATCCAAAGAAGATGGTGCAACAAAACAGAGTCGATACCTCGAAAGTAAACTATTTGATAAAATTATTTATCATTTATCGAGTTCAAACACACACACACAGATATGCAGGCTGGTTATCGTATTGTACTGTGTGTATTTAAATATGTAATATAGACAATTTAGATGCAGAAATATTTAATTTGAAGGACTGTAGACCTCCTAAAGTATGCGAAATCTTACATACTTCGAGAAATATTACAATTTTATGTTGCTCGAGTTTTCGTAGAGGCCTGTAATTACTTGTATTTTATGGTAAGCAGCCTGTGTATGTGTGTGTGTGTGTTTACTCGACAAATGACAAATAATTTTATCCAAGAGGTTACTTTCGAGGTATCTACACCGTCTTGTTGCACCATCTTCTTTGGGCGTGTTTCAGTTCTTTCATCGTCCTTCGTCGTAATATTTGTCTAAGCTTAAGAGAAGTTCTCGCTCCATATTACGAAAAAATATTTAGTTTAAGTGCTACATCGCAGTAAAAACGTGAAAATATCTTAATTCCCTCCTTCCTTGTTAATATGATGTTTGCTCAGTTCTTTATCTTTTGGCTATGCTGTGTTGGTTGGTGGGTTGATATGGGCGAAGGGACCAAACAGCGGGGTCATCGGTCCCAGTGGATGACGGAAGGATGGGGAAGGAAGTCGGCCGTGGCTTTCAAAGGAACTATCCCGACATTTCCGACATTTGCCTCAAGTGATTTAGGGAAATCACGGAAAACCTAAATCAGCAAGGCCGGCCGCGGGACTGAAGCGTCGTCCTCCCGAAAGAGAGTCCAGTGTGCTAACCATTTCTCTTTCCATATTTCTGTTAAATTTTGGTCTTATTTAACAGTTGAGTGTAGTAAATACAGTTTATAAAGGTTTACAGAGCCTTGGCACTTTTCTTGATTAGTAAATATTATAACTTTCATCAAAAGTTATTATTGTATCTAAATAGTAATAAACTTGATTCATTTGTAGCAAAAGCAATAATTGTCAGCCTATATCACTGATTACATTTTTCTAGTGTATAACACGATTAATTATTTTTGTCATCCCTAAAATGGTGTCTCAGAACACATTAGATGTGGAAATATTTAATTTGAGAGTGTATTGTGATTTACACTAAGAGTAGATCGAATTAATTATATTCTTCCAGTAAACAAGACTGCCTATTTGTTTGTGTGCTTGGTTGCTTTGCACACGATTTTAGCTAACATGTGTTTTCTGCAGGTCAGCTTATCTTTATAACACTGATCTTTCAGATCCAACCAGCAATGTTATCTGTTAACCTGTCATGAAATTGGTAATTATTTCGGAATAGAAACAGCATTGGAGTACTTACTTTAGAGTTCACGATCATGTTTTAGTCACTAATTTGACAGATATTGTGATAAGGGATGTGACCACTGCGCTTTCTGCATTGCTGATGTATTTTTGCAGACATTGTACGCTCAGAAAGAGCACTGTGGCATGTGACAAGCATCACAGATGAGGAAAATATTTAATTTGAAGCTGTGTTGTGTCTTAAACCAAGTGTGGTACTCAGATCAAACTGTTAGTGATGACAAGCAATGGGAGCTTCAATCAGTAATTGACCCTATTTTGGGTTTTAGAAGAGTATTTAACGTAAAACTAATATTCGACAACTAGATATTACCAATTTGTTGACTATATGGCATGAGAAAACATTGGTTTCTAACTATTTATGGAGAGTATGTTTTACACTCTTTCTCGCGTTACATTACATAAGCAATCATTGGTTTATAACTACTTATGGTGATAATATTTTATCCTCATTCTCATGTTCTGTAAGAAGTTTATCTGCCTGTTTACTAGATCACATGTATTTAGACATGGAAATAGCACTGGTATACTTATTTTAGAGTTCACAATCATGGTTTGTCACCAATTTTAAAGTAAATATTGCACTCTTTTGCACTGTCAGTGAATTTTTGCAGGCTTGGAAAGAATATTGTGACATCTGACAAGCATCAGAGATGCGGTAAATAATTTGAGGCTCTCTCGTGTTTTACACTAATGTACATTTATCGAATTTTGATCGTTTTACTATCGTAGCCATCTGTTGAGTAAGACAAGTGACAGCAGTTGACTTTTTTAAGTGTTTCAGAATAGTATTTAAAACAAAACTCATATTCAGAAATTATGTGTTACTATGTCATTAATTATACAGGATAGGAAAATCCTGATTTTTCACTGTTTATGGAGGTTATGCTATATATTCGACTTACTACTCCATAGTAAATTAGACACTGCTTTCATAGAAATTTACTGACACAACTGATAAGCCAGTCCATAAACGACTTCTTGAATTCAATAACAAAAACATAACTCACAGCATTTTCGTTATTTTGCAAAATTCATATACGATTTATATCTGTGACATTTTTTTCATAAACACTTCATTTGGTTCTGATACTTTTGAACACTATTGAAATTGGGCTACATTGAAATTGGCTCTTTAATCTTAATTGCATCTAAACTACTAGATTCTAATTGTAGGAGAGAGGAGTGAGATGGTACGTTATGGAGATTGTTATTTTGTGTGTGTGTGTGTGTGTGTGTGTGTGTGTGTGTGTGTGTGTGTGTGTTTAAATTCAGCACTGAACATCATCTTCAGTTTTTTTTAAATTTCCCATCAGTTTTTCAAATTTCCCACATTCATCTCTCTACGACATAATCAAAAAAAGGAATTCAGCAGGAAGCCTCTGAACTGCTGGCAACTGTTCAGAACAAATAAGAAATTTCCTTCCCACCACTACTTGCGTCAGCAGGAAAACTCAGAGTAACTTGGAAGTAATCGGAATGATACAAGAAGTTCTGGAGAATTCCACATGTTTTGGTGTGTTGTAGATGTCCCACCAACTCTCGGGACTACTTGGAGCTATTATGAACGAGATAAGAAATTCTGTGAATTACTGTGAAGATTTGTTGAAAGGTCAACTGCCTAGGTCACGTGATGTAAACAAAGTGGGCCAGCATCGTCATAGCCATACTACTGCAGCGCAGTCTACGCAATATCTGACTGGAAGTGCATGCTCCACCTCTTTACGGTCGCGACGCGCCACGAGTGATTGCTTTCGACTCACAATCAGCGCCGCGCCTTTTTAAGGCAGCTATTAAGCGTCACGTTCAGGTATTGTTGTCACGTAATGTTCAACAAATCATATTCTTTTATGTTAGCTATATCACTTTTTATTTGTCTAGAGAATGGCAACATAAAAACACCAAAAGCTGTCGTGATGTGTATTTGTTTATCGACAACGAACTTCGGTCAAGCAAACATCTTCAGGGAACCGATACCAAGACATCAGATTCAAGGAAGGTTCGTTGGTGTCAAACGCACTATTGTTTATTAGTTGTAGCATCTATCGCTTATGCATGCGTCCATTGTCATACATACTTTTCTGTTAGCCACTAAGTGCACAAATTTGACAGTACATTACACTGTTCTGCACATGATACATTGCGTATGACATACTGCAATGATCTGTAGATTTCTGCGCTTAATCATTAACAGAAAAATTGATGAGAAGATGAAATCATGTGTAAGTGATAAATGCTGCAACTGATTATAATCAGGCACTTGACACCAAGAAACCTTCCTTTGACCTCACGTGAGACTCGTTGTTGATAAATAAATGTGCATTATAGCAGTTTGTAGCCGTTCCGTGGTGCCGTTGTTTAAATATATTAAAGCTCTGCAGCCCGTACCCAGAAAATATGCTTTTATTTTATTAACAAACATTTTTGCTACCACATGGTCATCTAATTTTAAGAAATTAGGCCAGCAAGTTTATTTTACCGAGTTCCTCCAATGGCATAAGCTCGATTACTGTAACCACAGATCCGAAAGACAGCGCGTACGTAACTTTTCAGAGGTGTATATTTAAGACATGCTAAGTAAGCACCACAAAATCCCGAGTATTACGCGACGATACGACACAATTATTTTCTTCCACCTAGGTTTCCGCCTCTCAAGTCTAGGTCCATTCCTTGCATAAAGATAAATACCGCTGGTTAGTTGCAAACGCATCTGCGCAAACGCACGGTACTGTGTAAGTCATCCGGCTTTGAGGGAGGTGAGTTTGTGAAAGCGAGTCGCCCTGTCGGCAGTTTGTATACTCGTACGGCTGAAGATGTAAGTTATTTATGTTCTACGTTCTATAAGAACTGAATGTGACAATACTTTGCCTTTCTTTCAGTATTCGTATAACGGTACGCTTGATGTTATACAGTACGAGACTGGCTCGAATACGAGGGGTGTTCAGTAAGTAATGCAACATGTTTTTTTTTTCTGAAAGCAGATTGATTTTTATTCAGGATCGCAATACACCGTATTATTTCCCACTTCTTTGGCTACAAAGTAGTAGTTTTCGACACAACAATCTCCGGTCAATGAGAAGGTCTTACGCCGCCTTACGAGGAGAGCCTGATGCCCGTACGGTACCGCTGTACCGGTCGAGGTGTAAGCCAATGTCTTACAGCATCAATAACATGCCCATCACTTACTGCTTCCGCAGAGTGCATCCTTCATTGGTCCAAACAGAGGGAAATTGGAATGTGCGAGATTCGTGCTGCAGGGTGGATGAGGAAGAACAGTGCAATCAAGTTTTGTGAGCTCCTCTAGTGTGCACAGACTTGTGTGGAGCCCTGTATTGTCATGGAGAAGGAAAAATTCATTTGCAGTTTTTGTGGCGACGAACACGCTGAAGTCGCTTCTTCAATTTCTTGAAGGTTGCACAATAGATTTCGGAGGAGATCGTTGCACCATTAGGAAGGACATCAAGCAGAATTACCCCTTCAGAGGCTCAGAAGGCCGTCGCCAAGACTTTACCAGCTGAAGGCGCGGCTTTGAACGTTTCCTTCGGGGAACATAAAGTGTGGCGTCACTCCATGGATCGTCGTTTTCTTTCGGTTCCAAGTGATCAACCCAAGTTTCATCGCCTGGACAATGTTCGACAAAAGTCCCGATGAGCCTCGTAACGTGCAAGCAATTCCGTGCAGCTGGTCCTTCGTTGCTCTTTATGCTCTCCTGTTAAGAGGCGAGGAACCCAGCGGACACATTACTTTCGGTACCCCCAAATGGTGGGTAAGTGTGTTACCACTACCAACAGAGGCGTCCAGTTGGGTAGCGAAGTGTTTGATTGTGATTCGTCTATCACCTGGTATGAGAGTGAAACTTCCTGGCACATTATAACTGTGTGCCAAATCGAGACTCGAACTTGGGACCTTTACACTTGCCTGCGAAAGGCAAAGGTCCCGAGTTCGAGTCTCGGTCCGGCACACAGTTTTAATCTGTCATGAACTCTCATACCAGCGCACACTCCGCTGCAGAGCGAAAATCTCGATCTCGAATGTGAGTGTCCGTACATTCCAATTCTGCAGGAGTCACAGCTGCGTGTGGATAGCCGGCAGGCTGAAGATCGGATAGGGTGGTGAGACCTCGTTGCGATGATGATAGACGCCTCGCCCAACTACTTACCGTGCCTTTTTTCACTGCAAGGTCTCATTAGGTGTTCAGCAAGAGCTTATGAATATCTGCGACGCTCTGGTTTTCCGCCAAAAGGATCTCAATGTCAGCTCTCTGCTTGGAAAGTACACTACTGGCCATTAAAATTGCTACACCACGAAGATGACGTGCTACAGACGCGAAATTTAAACGACAGCAAAAAGATGCTGGACATGCAAATGATTAGCTTCTCAGAGCATTCACACAAGGTTGCCGCCGGTGGCGACACCTACAACGTGCTGACATGAGGAAAGTTTCCAACCGATTTCTCATACACAAACAGCAGTTGACCGGCGTTGCCTGGTAAAACGTTGTTGTGATGCCTCGTGTAAGGAGGAGAAATGCGTACCATCACGTTTCCGACTTTGATAAAGGTCGGATTGTAGCCTATCGCGATTGCCGTTTATCGTATCGCGACATTGCTGCTCGCGGTGGTCCAGATCCAATGACTGTTAGAATAATATGGAGTCGGTGGGTTCAGGAGGGTAATACGGAACGCCGTGCTGGATCCCAACGGCCTCGTACCACTAGCAGTCGAGATGACAGGCATCTTATCCGCATGGCTGTAACGGATCGTGCAGCCACGTCTCGATCACTGAGTCAACAGATGGGGACGTTTGCAAGACAACAACAATCTGCACGAATGGTTCGACGACGTTTGCAGCAGCCTGGACTATCAGCTCGGAGACCATGGCTGCGGTTACCCTTGACGCTGCATCACAGACATGAGCGCCTGCTTAACGACGAACCTGAGTGCAAGAATGGCAAAACGTCATTTTTTTGGATGAATCCAGGTTCTTTTTACAGCAACATGATGGTCGCATCCGTGTTTGGCGACATCGCGCTGAACACACATTGGAAGCGTGTATTCGTCATCGCCATACTGGCGTATCACCCGGCGTGATGGTATGGGGTGCCATTGGTTACACGTCTCGGTCACCTCTTGTTCGCGTTGACGGCACTTTGAACAGCGGACGTTGCATTTCAGATGTGTTACGGCCCGTGGCTCTACCCTTCATTCGATCCCTGCGTAACTACCGCATGTTGCAGGTCCTGTACGGGCCTTTCTGGACACAGAAAATGTTCGACTGCTGCCCTGGTCAGCACATTCTCCAGATCTCTCACCAACTGAAAATGTCTGGTCGATGGAGGCCGAGTAACTGGCTCGTCACAATACGCCAGTCACTACTCTTGATGAACCGTGGTATCGTGTTGAAGTTGCATGGACAGTTGTACCTGTACACGCTATCCAAGCTCTGTTTGACTCAATGCCCAGGCGTATCAAGGCCGTTATTACGGCCAGAAAAAAATGTTCAAATGTGTGTGAAATCTTATGGGATTTAACTGCTAAGGTCATCAGTCCCTAAGCTTACACACTACTTAACCTAAATTATCCTATGGACAAACACACATACCCATGCCCGAGGTAGGACTCGAACCTCAGCCGGGATCAGCCGCACAGTCTATGACTGTAGCGCCTCAGACCGCGCGGCCCATTACGGCCAGATGTGGTTGTTCTGGGTACTGATTTCTCAGGATCTAAGCACCCAAATTGCGTGAAAATGTAATCACCTGTCAGTTCTATTATAATATATTAGTCCGATGAATACCCGTTTATCATCTGCATTTCTTCTTGGTGTAGCAATTTTAATGGCCAATAGTGTACCTCCGTTAAGAAGCCAGTTTGAAGGCTACGTATAGCTCCACCCCCTATCGGAATTACATAAAACTACAGGGGCTGAAGTGGGAATATTCCAAGATGACCCACAACAAATTGCGCATTTATTCAACTGAAAATGGTCGAGAAAAAAATGTGTTGCATTATTTACTGAACGCCCCTCGTATGTCACACTCGGCGTACCGCGAGTCCATGATTGACTTTGTTAAAACTCCTTACGGCACCTTGTTTTTCGTTCCCCGTTGCTCACATTTTCCCTTGAGTAGTTGTTTCTGGACGCGTCAGAGTCCTGTCTCAGCGTATAATTTTTTGTTATGCCAGGAGCATCTTTTGACGTTTCTAAATTCTTCAGCTTACTGTCAACAGACTACGTCTTACACTTAAATCTGTAACAAACAGATGGTACATTAGGTACAGTAAAGCACAGCTATTAATAACTGACCAATTTCGTCCGTAAAAATATGACAGTACTTCCACAATTAATTAATTCTCTGCTGAACAACAAGGTAATGACCCTGTACTTCTCGTACTGAACGCATTACTAACCATCAGTAAGGCTACCGAACGGGGTCTTGATATGCATTCACAACTGAAACGAAGCGAAAAGCTATTGGTGAGCTTTTTCAGAAATTGTCATTTATGAATTTTTACGGTCACGAAAGACTCAGAAATAAACTGAAAAGCAGACAGCAGTACAGTAAGGGGAAATATGTTGTGTGATCCATTTCATATACTTTATATGATTCAATACCAGTCAGCTTCCTTAATGTGCATTACACATTGCACATTATAAAAATAATTTCCTTAACTACATATATATTTCGACCTCTGATTTTTCACGTGGTTCCACTGTAACTAACGTTATAGAATGAGATACTTCCACCTTTGATGATATATTTATTTCCCCCCAATCTTCCGCAAGAAGTTATCTTTTAAAATTTAAAACATGTGTATCCTAGCACACAAAGTTAGCGAACTCCTTTCTTTCCTGTTATCCCATAGTAATTCTCTAACACAGTCCTCTGAGACCTCCTGCTCTTTTTCCACTAAAAAATGAAAGAGAGAAGAGATGTTTCAATACCATTTTTACAGTAGAAACAACGTGCTATTTATCATTTTATTTCATTTGAGGACATTTTCTACGTCAATGAGAAATAAATATTACAGCATCTGAAGCTGTCGTATCGAGTGTTTCTTGCTACAGTATTTTCCTGTCGACGAGCTTTAGCGAGTTCCTCACTACAGGATGGTTATAATTAAAGTTTCGCTACTTGAATCAGTGTAGGTGGAAAACTGTCTACTATATTGGTACCAAACTTCATAGAAGCGATGTGCAGACTGTTCGGTGCAGGATTTGCGTTGTTACTTTTGGCAGTGTCTTGGCTTATGGTTAGGCGCCGGTACTGGTTTTATAAAAGTATCGACACATTAAAGGAATACGGAGAAATCTTCTTTCTGCACCGGGGTTGAAGAATGTGATTCGGAAGAACGAATTAACTGGCGATTTGGGAACTGCTTCTGCGAGAGGCCAACTGCGCCACAAATTGTTGAATAAGTTGCTGTTGCCATGGCTGAAACCGCTGGACACAATGTGCGATCTTCAACCAGTGCAAAAGCTGTGTCACGACATGTGAACATTTTATAGTGCACCCTTCGAAAAGTGCCGCGAACAGTTGTGAAATGGTATCTCTGGTGTGGTTCCAGGCTGTCGTGGACGCAAATGGTCCTCACATTAAGCAACATTTCTAAACTGGGACATTAACATGGCACACAATCAACGAATGTTACTCTCTCATGTGGAAATTAAAATGTGTTTCTATCAATGGCTTATTCGTTATTTCTCTTTCTCATGTGCTTACAGACGTTTCCACTAATTTCATTGTCCTACGATCATTCGTTTTACAAAGGATTCCTCTCAAGCAGCGAAAGTTTAATTGTAACCACCCTGTATTTTGCACGCTGTGGTTAAGAGTAATACGAATGGACTGGGCGTAAACTCTTAAATCGTAAAATTCCAAAGCTTACTTCGAATTGGACCGCCTCCGAAAACTAAAAAACCGCAGCAAAAGTTTTATGTTTTTTGCTGAATTATTGAATAACACTCTACATTTCAATTCTGAGACCCATCTAACTTTAGCATCAGTTTCGTAGCTACTGTTCTCCTGTCTTACACAAACGTGCCGGGAGAGCGATTTTAGAGATATCTCAAGACAATATTTCTTCAGGTGTGTTGTACTGTAGATGCTGAAATAATCGAGCTTTGCTGCATTTCGCACAATAGAGACAGGCTCACGTCAGCAACAAATTTCATTGCACGGATCTCAGACTGATGACTAATGTGATAATACGTGATCTCCGCTTAATTTAGCGTTTTTTATTAGCGTCAGCTTCGAGCGCAAAAAATTTTCATGAAGCATGGTGGCAGGTAGAAATCCATTTAACAATAAAACATGTGGCATTTAGATAAATAAATTAACAAATAATAGTACTCTTGCATGGTTCCTTGATTATTGATTACACGGCAATATTTAGATTAGAAAATTTATATAATAAGTAGTTCTTTGAGTAAGTAGTGTCAATTTTAAAACTTGGAAGAATCATTGGTATAGCAAGATATTACTTCAAAGAATTGTACTTTTATTGCTTAGTATTAACAATAAGTTGGAAAATATTGTCATGAGGAAAATGAGAGAGGAAATCTGAAGGCGCTACGTTATTTAGGTCTGAAGTCACATCGAGCTGCGCTTTGTTTATTCGCATGGTAGTGCAACCAGGTTTTTCAGTATTGCAGCTTAGACTAACAAAATAATTACTGAAGCCAGTTATGAGCTTTTCTAGTAATGGCGCACTTTTGATAGTAGGCTACCTTGTCAAGTGGACATGTTAATATACTAATCTCGACGAACTAGTAATAGTTGTTAGCTTTTCCACTTTCGTAGCAAGTTACAGCTGAAGTCTCAAACTACTTCGCATTTAGAGCAACGGCTGTTTTTACAATACATATCGTTTTCATTGCCTCATCTTGTGACAAACGGCATTTAATATTCAGCTAGCAGGCATGCGGTACCCTGCTAGCTTCAGAGCGCGAAATGTTAGACGAACTGCTTCACACGGACGCGCCTTCAGGTCTCCGAACTGAACTCGCCGAAGTTTCCCAGCGAAGAGCCGTCAATAGCTTGTTGCTGGTAAAGACGAAAGATAATTCCGGAACACGGCAGCGATGTAGAGCTGTTCCGTGGAAATCATCTTCACATTTCAATGAGAGTATTTTGGGTGTGTGGCAGCATCGTAGTGTAAACTGTTCTAATGTCTCGACCACAATTGTAGGTGGGCCTCATACACCGCCATCCTCATGAAAGGCACCTAAAATTTTGGTCGACATGTCAGAGAGTTTTATTTCATGAATGATGCGGTTACATGCTCAGGACGCTCTTGTCGAAACTGCCATGGAAGCAAGAATCCGAATGTCCTCTTTGAGTATTTTGAAGGGGATCCATTACTTATTTTCTTGACAAACACAGAGCAAAAGTGATGTAGGCTGAAGCAGTGAATTAAAATTTGTACTGACGTCGGGATTCGAACCCGGGTCTGCCACTTACTAGGTAGATGTGCTAGCCATTATGCCACTCCGGCACTGCAGCGACGCCAACTGCACTGTTTACCTTAGTACGTCTTCATACCGATACAAATGCAAACTTACGCCTCAGTTCATTGCTTATTCCCCTTCTAAACTCCCATCCTTATCGCCGAGGCTCTGCAATGTTGTAGCACTTAAGCAATGAGTGAAATGGGCTTAATCCTTCCTGTACTGAGAAAGTATGTGATATATTAATCATATAAAGTTAATTTTCCTGTGACATATTGAGTCTCACCTTTTTCTACTACAGTGATGTAGGCCGAAGCAACGAATTAAAATGTTTGCCAGGGCCGGGATTCAAAGCCAATTTCGCTCATTGTTAAGGTGCTATTACAATAGCTAACTATAAACAAAGAAAAGACAGTGGCACTGAACTTCTATAATGTAAAAGGAAGACACCACCCAAACACAGAAATAGAACTTAGAGACAGAGTTCTTGAAAGTGTTGACAGCACTAAATTTCTGGAACTCGGGCTCCAGAACAACACAAATTGGGAGGTACACATTGAATATTTGCAAAGAAAACTAGGCAAAACCTGTTACATGTTACGGATCTTAAAAACTTGTTGCAGCAAAGCCAGCCTGTTAAATGTATACTACTCCTATGTGCATTCTGTAATTAAATATGGCATAATCTTCTGGGGCAATACAACAACAAATATTAAACTTTTCAGGATGCAAAAGAGAATACTAAGAATTATTGAAGGGGTAAACAATACGAAATCATGCAGACCCATATTCAAAAAACTGTCAGTTCTTCCTCTTCCTTGCATTTTTATCTACGAAACATCAGTTTTCATCAAACAATACATTGATAGACACCCGAATATCTTATTAAAAATGAAGATATACATGCACACAATACAAGGCAAAAATCTGACATTCATATGAAACAGGTGAGAACATCAGTGTGCCAAAAAGGCTCACTACATACTGGGATAAAGATTTTCAATAATCTACCTAACCATATTAAATCAATAGGTAAACTCTGTAGTTTTAAGGCTGAAGTAAAGGCATATTTAATTGATCATTGGTTTTACAGTCTGACAGAATATATAAAAACCAAACAACAAAAATAAAGATGCATTATTAATATTCTACTTTGTATGTTGCCTGTAATGTTTGTTGTATGTATGAAGCTAAATTACTTCAATTTGTAGTCCTTAGGATTGCAATACAAACTGTATTCTATCTTGTAAGTACCTAACCACGTCCAATATCCTTGTATATATTGTATACATATAGGATTTGAAGGACTAAATAAAATAAAATAAAAATATTGGAGAGCTTGGCAATACTGATGTGAGGTTAGAAGAGGAGCAGCAGTGAGCTTAGGCGTGAGTTGGAATTTGTATCGGGGAGGGAGATGTACGGGGGTAACATGTGCAGCTGTGGTAGCTGAGTGCCAGTGTGGCGTAACCTGCCTAGTGAACAGGAGACCCGGGTTCAAATCCTGGCACTGGTACAAATTTCAATTCATTGATTCAGCCTACATCACTATCGTAGGTCGAGATGTGACTCGATATGTTCCAGGAATATCAGCTGTATATGATTAACAGAGCAAAAAGCCACCTTCGAAATACTTCTGCGAGTTCCGTAAATCAGGACGTTGATCTGCTTCACTCTTACCTATCTACAAGCACCAGTGACAGCTGGCAAGTGAGACTAAACGGAATGCGTCTCAGAAACAAGCAGAAAAAACGACTATTGTGAGACAGTTTGTAGGGTGATATAGAGAAGTAGTCTGAGCAGACTTCATAAACGCAATTTCGCCGCTCTCGAGAACAAGCCCAAATATTACGCTACCGTAGCATGTACATCGGAACACGTTATTCAGAACTTGAATACTTCTTCCGTATAAGAATCTCATAAGCAAAAGAGGTAATGTTTCTACAGTCCTGATATTAATATGACCAACATACTACAGAAAAGAAAAAACTGAAGTGCTGGGACACCATCCCCGGAGGTGTAGCCTTATCTTCTTGGAAACAGCATAAAGTAAATATTTACAGGTAACGTAGAGCCTACCGTCTTTCAAGAAATTCGGATGAGTTATAGAAAACCGCAGTGTCCTTCATAAACATCCCAAATAAAAGAATTCCGTAGTGCACCTTTATTACGTCGGACACGTATTACTGAGTCACATTATTTTGACCAGCTAGTCTGCTTCCTTTGCCACTTGTGTAATGACTCTCTATTCGGAGGTAACTATCTTTAATGCAGGTATACGAAGAAATTTTCGTCTCAGTTATTTAGCCAACAAGGGGAGGAGGGGTGGCGGAGTACAGACCCTTGATAAACAGACTTTGCTGCATTATCTTCGGTTAAATTCAAAACCTTTCCCCAGTGTCACATGTAGTAAGAGCCTCTTACACTGTTCGTAGCCCGTGCATCGGATGGGGGTGTCAAGTTCGGCAGCCCCTTTGGAATTATTCGAGAGTAATCGGCTATATACGCCTTCTCTCTCACCGTCAGCAACAACACAGAACACTAAAGCTCTACGCACACCCATCATATTTATTCACAAAAAAGGATGACAGCCAGAAACAGTTGCAGGATAGAATTTTTTTGTTAAAATTCTTGACCACGGTTTCGGTACATATAAACATACCTTCATCAGAAGTAAAACTTCCTGAACAGAAAGACACATTCATTAGAAAAGCCATATCAACGAAAGTGAGAAACAGAAGCTTAAGTAACAGTGAAATTACTAAAGTAATACAGGCACAAAATCTTTAGTACTTACTAAAATTACATCATGCCATGGAGAATAATGAAATAATTATGCCAAAGGCGTCGTCAGTAATTTGAAACATCATCTCCATTTATACGACATGTGTAATGGGCACAAGATCATAGCGAACAGTTTAACATCGTTGCTTCCCTTATGAACTATTGAGACACGAGTGTGAAAGCACTAAGGCAGACAGTTTCGCCGCGAGAGGGCACTTGCATGTGCAAGACTCGCGTATATTAAAATCCATAAATACATACATAAGCGCATCAAAAAATATTAAAGGTTGTGTTAATTCAAACTCTGTCTTAATAATAAAACGTATCAGGCCAATTAAAGACACTTATGTAAAATAAAAATATAGAACCAAATTTGCCTGTGTCCTAGTGTCAGACGGATAAAGCTTGAGCTTGGGAGATCTAACGAGAGAGGGCACAAGTGTAATGCGCGAGAGTCTCGCGTAACGTAGGCATGAAATACATACTAGCGAAACAACCAAAATGTTATAATAAAATGAAACCATCTGTCATTATGAATAAAACATAGTAGTCATTTAACCACACATACACATTAAAATACATAACTAACAAACATCACAATACTTAGAATCCCAACAAGACAGGAAAAGCGCATTTCAACGGCATCAACAAGCAAGACAGAGTTTGAATTAACACAACCTTTAATATTTTTTGATGCGCTTATGTATGTATTTATGGATTTTAATATACGCGAGTCTTGCACATGCAAGTGCCCTCTCGCGGCGAAACAGTCTGCCTTAGTGCTTTCACACTCGTGTCTCAATAGTTCATAAGGGAAGCAACGGTGTTAAACTGTTCGCTATGATCTTGTGCCCATTACACATGTCGTATAAATGGAGATGATGTTTCAAATTACTGACGACGCCTTTGGCATAATTATTTCATTATTCTCCATGGCATGATGTAATTTTAGTAAGTACTAAAGATTTTGTGCCTGTATTACTTTAGTAATTTCACTGTTACTTAAGCTTCTGTTTCTCACTTTCGTTGATATGGCTTTTCTAATGAATGTGTCTTTCTGTTCAGGAAGTTTTACTTCTGATGAAGGTATGTTTATATGTACCGAAACCGTGGTCAAGAATTTTAACAAAAAAATTCTATCCTGCAACTGTTTCTGGCTGTCATCCTTTATTGTGAAGAATTTTAACAGTTGCTGCTGCAGCCATGTTTAAAATCTTGAGCCATCATAGTTACCTAACAGGCCAAATATACTCAAGGCACAAAATTCAGACTTCGCAAAGGAAATGTGCCATTGTGTGCGAGGAAGGAAATTGTTGCCAATTAGGCAGCAAAGAACCCACTCGCAGGTCTCTCATCCAACGATGACATGCACCTTTATCGCTGTTAGGACCAGATATTGCACTGGTTGGCCAAAACATTATGACCACTGCCTACCACGAATGGCTTTCCCGACTTGTGACGTGATAAGGGAAGTATACAAATGCAGCTGACAGTGAGACGAATGGGGAATCAAACTGATGTTTGTTATTTGTAGTGTCATGTGGTACCATGATATATTTACGATGAGTCGTCCTGTCTTAGATATAACTGACCTGAAGATAGCTACACGATAGCTGAAATCGACCTGCAATAAAAAGATTAAAATTTATGATCGATGCTGCCCTTCCGCCTATGCCGGAAAAATGATTACCATCGACATTCGGAGGCAATAATTTCAAAATCGGCGAAATTTTAACACTGTTCACACGTCGTTCGGCGAAACAGTGTGACATGTGGGTCACTGTCACTAACCAGCTTGTATAATAGACGTTGTAACTACACAATTCCTATCGGTATTGACGTCCTACGTGAACTTCTACTAAGACTGTGCGTTATGGACAAAGGGTACGGCACAGTTCAAAAGATAACTGTGCAAATAAACTGGCAACTAACAGGTCTATCATACAGTTCAGTGAATTCTGTCGCATGTCGACCTCCGAGGTAACTCGTTAGTGTCTTAATTCTCGCAAACGGTAATGCGGTAAAGATTTGAAGTTGCTCCCAGGGACTGTGGAGGACAAACATCCAGCATACATTGCCGGAAGAACATAGCCTGCTCTTGAGTGTGACTGCGAATTCATCCTCGGTAATCACCTTCATCCGTTATGTCCACTATTTTTCTTCTGGAAGGATGACCCCTTAGCCTCAAAATGCACATTGTCACATAAGATAGAAGACTGAGTAAATGGCTTAAGGGGGGTAGGACGTCAAACGAGCCGACTTAGAGCAGGAGAGGCACCACAGGACATTTTATTTTCTACTGTCTATACTTTTACAAATAAATTCATAAAACTTTGTCAGAATGACCAGGAAGGATTCAGGATTCACACTCATAGCAGTGGAAGTGCAAAAACATAACAAAATAAATTTTATTTAGATATGAAATTTCATCATTTTTTCGCTTACTGTTGGCTGCATTTGTTGCTATAGGTACATAAGTAAGAGAGATTCTTTGATGAATTTTGAACAGCATACAAACCGTACTTACAGGTGTATGAAACTCTAGAATTTTCCAAATCTATTAAAAATTGTGGTAAAAATTGAGATAATTGACTACAAAATTTGATTTTTTTCTAAACATAAAGTTTAAAACGTAACAGCTAATTCATTTTTGCATAAATTAAATAGATTCTAGAGTTTCAGACACCTGTAAGTATGGTTTGTATGCTGTGCAAAATTCATCGAACAGTCTCTCTTACTTATGAAGAAAAGTGTACCTATAGCATCAAATGCAGTCAATAGTAAGTGAAGAAATGATGAAATTTCACATGTAAAAAAAATTATTTTGTTATGTTTTTTAACTTCCGCTACCACGAGTGTGAATCCTGGATCCTTCCTGGTCATGCTGACGAAGTTTTATGAATTTACTTGTAAAAGTACAGACAGTGGAAATTAAAATGTCCTGTGGTGCCTCTTCTGCTCCAAGTCGGCCCGTTTGACGTCCTATCCTCCTTAAGAGCACAACACTTCACAGTTCTTACATGCCCATAAAATTCCCTGATCTTAAGCTAATAAATATCTCTGCGGCCATCTCGACCGCTATATTCGTGGATTGAATTCCCCGCTGCCCTTCAGCGTATGGCTATTGGAATCAGATAGCGAGCGCCAGACTCCCGTCGAGCCGTATTAGCAGTGCGCCACTTGCAGGTGGCCACAATAATGTGACTCGGCATTGCGTTTGGTACCATGATCACTAACACTAGACTGCAAACAAAGAAAAAAAAGTAGAAAAAGTTGCTCTGTGGGAAATCGCTATCGTTTCTCACGTGGAGTGGCAACTGTTCTGTGAGAAGTTCGCTTGTTGCAGGACGCACACGTCAGTGCCTGTACTGAGACTAGCGAAAATCATATTTCCCACCAAACAGATGGTTTCCGAGTTTACTTTTTGCGATAATAGTGAACACTGCGCAGTCCTTTCACGCATGTAGACGAACTATATAATATAGTGATGCACTGTGTTGTGATAAGCGGATTCGGCTCCTCCCTTCCTCAGTAAGTTTCTGCACATAGTATAGATTCTAAGTTAGCTCACATCGAACGCAACCTGCTTCTCAGAAACGCCTGTTTCGAGCATTCACCACCTTGCTGGTTTTACTACCGTAGTTTTGAATAGGATGCACATTTCAGTATGTTGTTTACAATCGTTCCTTCTGCTTGGTTAAGGAACATTATATTCCCGCGGTGTGCGGCCCGGAGCAAACCCTGTGTGCTTGTGAACGAAAGAGTGAGGCAGGCCTGCGTTCGAAGCATCAGAGGATTTTCGCTTTCCTGAGGGCCCACTCCACAGTGGAGCTCACTCGGGAAGTTAACGCTTATGTGAGATATGTGGCGCCTCTTGACACCTGCCGATGCGTATAGAATCATAAGTAAATGAGTTCTGCTAATGCCCATTAATTATCCTTGTACTAACGAACAATAAATTTTTGTTTTATTTTATACTATAGTGAAGATTGCATTTTTGGCGTGATTAATTTCGTACACACACACACACACACACAAACGATGAGAGACAGAGAGAGGGAGAGAGATGGGGAATGAGAAAGAGATAGTGAGCGAGAGCAAGATCTCCTCCGTTGTGATTTGGCCGAAAATATCTCACCTTGCGTACTTTGGTAGGGAATAAACGCGGCAAAAAAGAAGACCCGGCCAGTTCATTATGTTAAATTGGGCCTTTTGGTCAATTGTTCACTTGCACCAACCTCTTATACGAAACTGGTAGACTATCGCGTTAACGAACAAGTTGACGTAACGGGTAAAACATTGCGCTCTCATTAGGAAGGAGCTAGGTTCGAACGCCCATCCAGCCACAGCCTACCATAATGTCTCTAAATCGACTAAAGCGGATGACGGGACGCTGATTTCCACCGCACGTTATCCGAAAATTTGCTCCGTCTGGCGTCCATGCTGTCAGTGTCCAATATGTGGGGCAGTCTTGAGCTTCTAACTCATCTCGCCTGGTCCATAAGTATATAGATTTAACCTGACTGTGACTTTGCGAGAGCAAGCAGAAAAACGCTTCAACCGTGGCAGACCATACAGCCTTGTAGTCTGAACGCATTACGCGGGGTTTCGTCATATGGTTTGTTAAGGACGGATACTCCTCTCCCCAGGGCCACTGGTGCGCAACTGTAGTCAAGTACTCTTATGCACTTTTCAAGCACAGGCTGCCCCACGCATTAATTTGGCGGTACACTATATGGATAAAAAAATTGTTTCCTTTGAGTGCAAACAGTGGAAGTCAAAGTGCAACTCCCCCACTAAGCATCACTGCTTCAAATTTTTCTCCTGCTTCATCTCTGTCCGGTTACTGGTTATCGGCAACTACATTTTAGTCCCATGTGGGCCACAGGTATTTGGAATTATCAAACAGTATCACGACCACATCCGTGACTGGGCGGTAAACAAGCCACACTGAGTATCCGAGTTAGATCCCCGATACTGTAAGGGGTTTATCCTCTATGGAAGAACTGGAACGGGATCTACTCGGCCCCATTCGCAGAACTGCGAAGACACTCGAAGGCTAAGTGCTAAGTCTGGTCTCGGAAGCCGGGAGAAAGATGCGCAGACCATAGGCCCTGTAACCTAGACGTCCTATGACGCCTCAAACAGAGGACAGAGCGATGGGTCAGCACAAGTGTCCTGCGCCGACGATAGTGCTACGGAGTATAGTTTCATTTCAGTTTGTAAATAGCAGTACTGACAGTGCTCCACGTCGGATTTATCTTTAGCTCTGAAATCGCATCACGAAGCTACTAGCCGCCATCTCTATACGTCAGTCTCACAGAACATACTACCTAACTTCACAATTTAAGCCATACGTACCAAGTTTCGTATTTGAATAGTACAGGACAGTAGACAAAATTTAAGGAAAAGTAAAAGAAACGTGTTGTAAGAACAGCTACACTCTGACCTACAGGTACACATTTCTGCTACTTTGGAATGTGCAGCTGCCTTACGTCACTTCATTATGTTCAAAGCTCTCCCTCCCCTTCGATGATGTCGGCGGTTGCGAACGTTACGCGGCAGGTGTAAAAGGCGCCGCATCTTTGTACGCACTAACCCGTTTGTCTTTCAGGTATGAAGAGGAAAACTGACAAGCTTCCAGCGCTGCACTAACTCTCCTAGACACCAATAGTCAGCTTCAAGGCTAAGGCTTTCATCGAGTAGAAGCTTCAATTAACACAAGAACACACGTACTCCTCAACAGGCAAAAAACAGATATTGGAAATAAAATATCATGTAACTGTCACACGATACTTCTGAGACTGTTCCTATTGTATTATCGACACTATAAAACTTTCCTCTAAGTGCCAGCGAAAAGGTAGAAAGAAACGGGAAACTTCCTTGGCGTATGAAAAGAAGAGAAACATTTAAAAATCTGTATTGGGCCAGTCCGGATATAACAGATATAGTATGAAAAGTGATATCTGGTGTAATAAAGAGTTAATACTGCTTTCCTGGTGGTAGAGAGCTCATGTTTCTTTCCAACTTAAATTATTCCCTTGACAAAGAATGTTTCGGTATCATTAACACACGCTTATTTACTTAAATGTTTATTTGCTCAAATTCTTCCAGACTCTGCCCATCATATACGATGTACTGCAAAATATGACTTTTTCTATGGGTAGATCAACAACGTAATAATTGATAACGAACTTTATTATTTTTGGAAGACTGACTCAATATTTTACACAACGTGATATTGTAAATTATGCATCCATAAACTCTATAATAAACTCGAGAAAAGGAGTTACTCTGTTTACTGTGCTAAAGAGACGAACAGACCTAATTTTCTATGCGGTAGTCAGTAGAGAGATCATAATTCTGCATGAATTTTCGCTGTACCGTTCACGAAAGAAATGCTACGTTATTTTCGTACTTACTACGTGAAAAATATTTTCAGAACGAAGCCATATAATATACGACGTTTCAGGAACACTTTACTCATTGCTCGTTCCGTTAAGCGAAGAGGAAAAACTTCAGCCCATGCAAATATAATATAGATAATAATTGCCATCACATACATTGAATAATCTTATTGACTAACGAGGGAGATTCAAACGACTAGCACGATATACCCTACCTAGCTATTCATTACCTCTGTCTCTTCTAGCAAAGTTCGGAAGCAACACATGATCCCTTTTACAAAATTAATTCTTGAGCCGAGAAATCATACTCAGTACACGCTAAAAATGAGAAGGAATTTTTCAATGAATATCAACTGCAATTGGTAGTTCGTTTTTCACAAAATTCAAATTAAAGAAAAACAAAATTAAAGGCAAATTAATCAATTATAACAAAGTGAAGAGTAACAAGCTAAAATTCAAAGTTAGTGAAAATAAAGAACTGTGTTTCAGTAGATAATATCTATAAGACAAGCGAAGCAAGATAAAAACAACAAGAAAATTGAAACAGGCAAAGAAAGTTTTTCTCAACAAAATTTTATAAGTGTCTGGATACTGTAAAGTATGAAGATAACGGCATTAGTTAGAATACGTGAACATTGAAGTCTTTGGAAAACATGTACCAGAGGTAAGAAAGGTTGATGGGAGATGTCTTCAGTAGTATTTAATTTGTTTGTGGAGGGAAAAGCATCGAAGAAGAATTATAAAGAAGGACTACGGTTGAAATATTTAGAATAGTTTATTATGCATGTTCGGGATAAATGCATACAGATAGAATAGAGGAGGAGAGAGCAAATAAAGGTCAACATCAAACCAATCGAACGAATGATGGTCAGCTGTTCCGGTAGATTAAAAATATAACGGATCTTTAAAAAATGTGGATTAATCATACAATCATTTAGATACAATATAGCACCATTGTGCTTTGTTTCGCGTCTGTCTGACGCAATGCGTTACTTTAGAAGGTCAATGTTTTTCCATACACTCAAAGGGCCCAGCAATTAGAGAAATTTCTCCAGTAAATAGCAGAAAACTACGGTCGTATATTTTGTACAGTCGCACGAAACTAGCTTTTACCTGCATATGGGACTTTACAACAGTGAATATCGCATGCTACGTGTACTTCTCTGTTTACTTTATTTCTTCTCTTGCTGTTTGATGAGTCCTGAATTTGTTTCAAATTAAGCAACGAGTAGTTGTAGGTTAACAAAAGGCTTCTGACTGCTTTTCATTTTTAAAGCTTTAAATTCATTGCAGTAAACGAAGCCGTCGTAAAGGGGTCATTTTTTGTGAGTAACTAACCTGCAAAAAAGATTTCAGTTCAGCCGCGCCTTCTTACCTATCCTCATTCTTGAAATATACGTGATCAAAGTTCAAAAGATCATTTTAGAAGACCCTGTTGATTTATTTACTATTAAAAACAAAATTAATTGTCTTTTACATTAGATGTGTTAAATATTAATATCAAATTACGCTTTAAGGGGTGGATTCCTTACAGGAAATCTCTCGAACTATAGCGAGTGGCTGTCCTAAGATTCTTCACGTGAATTTTCTCTGGTGTTTCGGCAGATATTTTCGGTTTGGTTACTTCAGTGTGTAGCCGGAGTCAGCCAAAACAAATACTGCTCACCACGTGCATCATGCGACGGAAAACATCGGTTTGTTTCTCGTTGCAAACAAAATAATTTTTGACATACCCATTCCAAAGAACGGTCACGAATTATTCTACTGAGATATTCGTATTATCGATATATATTAACAGAGGCAGTGAAAGAAGAATAATAATCAGTATTCCAGCAGCAAATAAGCAACACTGCTGCATAGCCGTAGCAGATGGTACAGGGCAGGGCGGCACCCCAGGCGCTACTGGAGTACTGATTTTTCTTCTCGTCCCTGTAAATATATATCGATAAAACGAATACCGCACTGTGTAGCCTGGGACCGCTCTATCGAATGTATACACAAAATCTCGCTTTAGGACAATTTTTTTGTAACTGGAAATAAACCGAAGCTTTCCATACTGGACGTTGCATGAATTATTTGACGAGCTGTATTTCCTTCGGCCGACTGCATCTACACATACCTAAAACAAAGTTGCAAATATCAGCGTAAATACCAAAGAAAATTCTCCTGGAGCCTCTTTGCAAGGACGCCCTGTGTATATCCTACATACAACGAAGCTATACCTTACTCGAGGGTGTTGCGTATTCGAAGGTACTGAATAGAATTGGGGAGCAAGGAACTTGTGGGACAACTTCACGGAAAGAAGGGATCGGTTGATAGGACACATTCTGAGACATCAAGGAATCACTAATTTAGTACTGGAGGGAAGTGTGGGAGGTAAAAATCGTAGAGAGAGACCAAAAATGCAGACAGTAAGCAGATTAAGGAGTGTGTAGGTTGCAGTAGTTAAAGACTCTCGTACAAGATAACAAGATAGAGTAGCGCGGAGAGCTACATCAAACCAATCTTGGGACTGAAGACCACAACAACCACCTTACTTGAAGATTGAAGCTCCAAAGAGTCGGCAACAATCGCAAAAGAGAAAAAGATTATGGTGGAAGCAAACAGCAGTTGAGCGGTGGAGGAGGGGGCGGGGGGATAGTAAAATAGATAACCCTAGTGATACGCAATACACCTCACGACATCTTTTATTCTGAAAGCTTTCAGGCTGACCCCGCTACGTACTAAGTTAGGTAGAGTTTAAGAAGACAGCCCAGATTCCCATTCAAAAAGCAGCGTATCCGAGACAACTGGCCACGGAGCTACGGAGCGACTGCGGAACGTGGGGAGAGGGCGCCAGGAGCTGCAGGTAAGTGGAGGCAGCTAGCAGCGCCGATCGCTCACCGCGTCCGCTTCCCTGTGCAGACGAAGCAGGCCTGGCCGCCGAGGCGGAGCTCAAGAAGCCGGAGGACCTCACGCCCGAGGAGAAGGTGGCGCTGCTGGGCCGCCCCAAGCTCGGCGAGGTCACCCGCACCCTCATACGCATCAAGGAGAGCAAGGAGTTCAAGGTGAGCCAGCCGGCCGGGCAAACTGATAATCTCGATTCGATTGAGGATAATACGAGTGAAACAATATTTCCAGCTGCTCGCACTGCTGACAAAACGTATATGAAACCATCTTGTGAATCACTTAGTATGCTACTGACAAACAAATATTGACAGATTTGGACATGCGTACAGTATTCTACTGCTTTTGAAAAGCTGAGTACAGAAGCCGTTGACATTAATGCCACGTTTTTGTTAACAGGCCTAACAGATATCGTTTTATAATGACGAAGGGAAGTATCCTGTAGCAAACATGCCATTAATCAATATACAGGGTGTTACAAAAAGGTACGGCCAAACTTTCAGGAGCCGGCCGAAGTGGCCGTGCGGTTAAAGGCGCTGCAGTCTGGAACCGCAAGACCGCTACGGTCGCAGGTTCGAATCCTGCCTTGGGCATGGATGTTTGTGCTGTCCTTAGGTTAGTTAGGTTTAACTAGTTCTAAGTTCTAGGGGACTAATGACCTCAGTAGTTGAGTCCCATAGTGCTCAGAGCCATTTGAACCAAACTTTCAGGAAACATTCCTCACACACAAACAAAGAAAATATGTTATGTGGACATGTGTCCGGAAACGCTTAATTTCCATGTTAGAGCTCATTTTAGTTTCGTCGGTATGTACTGTACTTCCTCGATTCACCGCCAGTTGGCCCCATTGAAGGAAGGTAATGTTGACTTCGGTGCTTGTGTTGACATGCGACTCATTGCTCTACAGTACTAGCATCAAGCACATCAGTACGTAGCATCAACAGGTTAGTGTTCATCACGAACGTGGTTTTGCAGTCAGTGCAATGTTTACAAATGCGGAGTTGGCAGATGCCCGTTTGATGTATGGATTAGCACGGGGCAATAGCCGTGGCGCGGTACGTTTGTATCGAGACAGATTTCCAGAACGAACGTGTCCCGACAGGAAGACGTTCGAAGCAATTGATCGGAGTCTTAGGGAGCACGGAACATTCCAGCCTATGACTCGCGACTGGGGAAGACCTAGAACGACGAGGACACCTGCAATGGACGAGGCAATTCTTCGTGCAGTTGACGATAACCCTAATGTCAGCGTCAGATAAGTTGCTGCTGTACAAGGTAACGTTGACCACGTCACTGTATGGAGAGTACAGCGTGAGCAGGCACTATCAGCAGCTGATTGGCCTCCATGAGTACACTTCTGCGAATGGTTCATCCAACAATGTGTCAATCCTCATTTCAGTGCAAATGTTCTCTTTACGGATGAAGCTTCATTCCAACGTGATCAAATTGTAAATTTTCACAATCAACATGTGTGGGCTGACGAGAATCCGCACGCAATTGTGCAATCACGTCATCAACATTGATTTTCTGTGAACGTTTGGGTAGGCATTGTTGGTGATGTCTTGATTGGGCCCCATGTTCTTGCACCTACACTCAATGGAGCACGTTATCATGATTTCATACGGGATACTCTACCTGTGCTGCTAGAGCATATGCCTTTACAAGTACGACACAACATGTGGTTCATGCACGATGGAACTCCTGCACATTTCAGTCGAAGTGTTCGTACGCTTCTCAACAACAGATTCGGTGACCGATGGATTGGTAGAGGCGGACCAATTCCATGGCCTCCACGCTCTCCTGACCTCAACCCTCTTGACTTTCATTTATGGGGGCATTTGAAAGCTCTTGTCTACGCAACCCCGGTACCAAATGTAGAGACTCTTCGTGCTCGTATTGTGGACGGCTGTGATACAGTACGCCATTCTCCAGGGCTGCATCAGCGCATCAGGGATTCCATGCGACGGAGGGTGGATGCATGTATCCTCGCTAACGGAGGACATTTTGAACATTTCCTGTAACAAAGTGTTTGAAGTCACGCTGGTACGTTCTGTTGCTGTGTGTTTCCATTCCATGATTAATGTGATTTGAAGAGAAGTAATAAAATGAGCTCTAACACGGAAAGTAAGCGATTCCGGGCACATGTCCACATAATATATTTTCTTTCTTTGTGTGTGAGGAATCTTTCCTGAAAGTTTGGCCGTACCTTTTTGTAAGACCCTGTATGTTCTGTTATATCCACTTCTTTAATCCAAAATTGGAGAGACCATAAATGTCCGATTTTAAGTGGCTCAAGTTTGTTGTTGCTGTTCTACTGTTGCTTATTTTTGCCTCATTCCATTTAAAAAATGGAAATATACTAGGTCTACAACTTTGCTTCCACCGTTTTTCTCTAAGTTCGGGGCTTTATTGTGAAAAACTTACAAAAAAACATGATTCATAGTATTGCCCATCGCTGGCCACTACATTCTCCCATCTTTCGGATAGCATACGAATCCCGTGGTGGAAGAACTTGGCGTCTTTTGTGTGAATCCATGAATCGATTCAATTTTGCACTTGTTCATATCATCGGAAGTGCTGGTCAGCCAGACTGTATGCCACTGATCGAAGAAGGTGGTAGTCAGAGAGAGCAACGTATGGAGAATACGGCGGGAGGGATAGGACTTCTCATTTCAACGTTTCCATGTATATTTTGAGGCGTTTTGCGACATGGGGTCGAGCACTGACCTGCTGCAAAATTACCTCTACGTGTCTATCGCTGTATTGTGGCCGTTTATGTTTCAGTGCTGGGCTCGAACGCATCAATTGCTTTCGATAACGATGTCCTGTGACTGTCTTCGCATGTTTCAGTAGCTACGAAAACCTTCTGTCTTCCACCGCCATGCCGGTCTTCGACATCACAATCACCGTTCTTATGGCGTTGAAAATATTCTCTGCACGTTCTTCCACTAATAGTTCCCTCACCAGTGGTCTTACCCAGAATTTTAAGAGCCACAGCCGCAGATTTCTTCATGTTAAAGCAGAAAATTAAAACTTCCCGCAAATAGCGAGAAATGGGTACGTAAGTTGACGTACTTAGTAGAGAATAACCTTATGATTCAGTCAATAATCGACCAATATTTTTATGGCAATGTGTTTACAGACACCTAAGCTTAATGTATTATACCTATGACCAACCACCCAAACCCTACTTGCCGCTACTGCCGTCTATTGCAAAACGGCGGAAGCAAAGTTGTAGACCTAATATCTTCAAAATATTGCAGAAAGTTGTTAGCTTGATTTGAGTGCTGGAAAATGTCAGTTTACGGCTTTGATCAGTTACATCAGTGTTGCTCATGTCATAAACATTAATCAAGGAACCACTGGACTCGTCTGCCGTGATGCCAACGCGACTCCGATTATTACTTCTGCTCAGATTGGAGATTGCGAGAGTATTCTGCTTAGCGGTACAACTAGCAAGTATATAATGATTCGATTTTGTTTCAGAACACCGTCGACAAACTGGTGCAGAGGGCAAACGCTTCTTTGTTAATCGGCACGTCCTCCTGGAAAGAACAATTCATCGAAGCAATCACGGTCAGTCCGGGTAAGTACACTTACAAGCTATTTTTAAAACATGCTAAGAAGTTATTAAAGGTTCTCAGAATTACGTATATACCCAATTGAGCGACACGTGTCTGTATGTCTTGTAGTGTCAGTTTGGTCGTTTGGAACATGAGACTAAAGCAGAACGCTGCAAATACACTGCGTAACACAATTAAAGGGTCACTTTTTCGAAACCCCGTAACTGTCTCCTGTTGCGACGCACAAGTTTGAAATTTGGCTCAAAGGTGTGTACAGCCTTTCTGTGCAAAAGCGTGGCGCCCTGCGACGTCACCCTCGGGCCAGGCGACGCTTCAGACAGCAAGGTGTCGACGCAGGCGACGATAGGCCGCAGCTCAAAAATTCGTAAGAGGTGTGATGAGGGTTAATGATGTCTTACCCTCATTGCACCATTCTCTTGACCACTCTGCGTCTGAGGTCAGATCCGCGAAGCCCAGCGTTGGAATCACGCGGTTTCCTTACGCGCGGTGGAGGAAAACATTTCAGACACACCGTCGCTCAGAATCGGCATGTATAGGCCCGCGGGTGCCATTAAAGGCATGTTGTACAAGGGGCTACAGCGGCTTGCGGCAGCGACAGACCCCCCACACGGCAAAAGGGGCTGCCTGCTCGCTCTGGTATCCGGAGATGCGACCGAATTTCGGAGCTGTTTCCCAAGGCGCGGACCAGGCGCAGCAGTGGCACTATTGGGATAGTCGGCAATGTGATGGAGAGAAGCATGGCCGAATTCCATCTGACTTTGAACTACTTATATAATTTATTACACGAAGAAGAGGATGACACGGTAATGTTATAGTGGCTCCTTAACAGGAGGAAGAAGGTCAATAGTATTTTTGCGGCACAAGATTGTTAAAACATTTCTATTAACAGGCACGTTTTAAATTACGAGCCCAAATTCAGACTTTATTTTAGGTTGTATTGAGTGTGAACCGGGGGCCTAGAAACGACGGAGAGGCTCCGTCCCCGCCGCAGCCGTAGTGGTCCACAACCCCACGACGACTACCGCAGTTCACTTCACCCCTCCGGCACCCCACACCGAACCACTCTTTCAGGGTTATTGTGCGGTTCGACGCCCGGTGACCCCCCCCCCCCCCCCCCAGGGAACGTCTCACACCAGACGAGTGTAACCCCTACGTTTGCGTGGTAATGGTGGTGTACGCGTACGTGGAGAACTTGTTTGCGCAGCAATCGCCGACATACTGTATCTGAGGCGGAATAAGAGGAACCAGCCCGCATTCGCCGAGGCAGATGGGAAACCGCCTAAAAACCATCCACAGACTGGCCGGCTCACCGGACCTCGACACAAATCCGTCGGGCGAATTCGTGCCGTGGACCAGGCGCTCCTTCCCACTCCGGAAAGCCGCGCGTTAGACCGCACGGCTAACCGGACGGGCTTTATTTTAGGTTAGTTTACGCATATTTTGAAAATTATTGAAATAAAGCGCCAACTGTTTAAGAATCCCATCAGCGCAGCTGAAAATCTCGCAGTGCCGCTAATTTTCTTCTCTAACAAACAAATTTTTAGCTAAAATTATTTTAATATTTTTTTTCTCTTCGTCACTGTTTTGTTATTGTTTAACAAATCGTAACGTTTATACACATCTTGGAACGTTAAGTAGTTCCTCATTTCTGACTGAGTACGAATATTTTCGGATGGTAACTGAACCCTTCCTGTTACATGCTGTCATATTTCTCCTTTAAGATGAAACACAGAAACGTTTGGAAAATAGCTATTTATTGACACTCTTGCATAGTATTTAGGTAATAACTTCTGCGTGGTGCGGAATCACTGCGACAAAAGTCCTTATTTATTCCCACCGTCGACAGGTTTACAGCAATGAAGAGAGAGAGAACTTAACACAAATTTCGCAGTCGAAAACGCCGGTTCACATTGTGACGGGCAACAGGACGACGTTCTCCGCAACCTCAAACACTGCTGACACCCACCGGACGATTCGACCGTTCTCTTAGGACATGTGGGCCTGCAATCTCAATGAAATTGATCTCACCGCTTTGGAGTGTAGCGCAACCTTAACTTTTGTTCTGGTACAAAGGGTGGAACCATTACGGACCTTTCAAAACTACTCGCGAAATTTGAGCGTAACTCGAAGCAACAAGGAGTTTACGCTTTCCCAGACCTCCTATGGTGTGATGACGCGGGGAGGGGGGGGGGGACAACAAACACTGATACACGCCTGAATAAAACGGCAAAAGATCCATGTAAGGCTCCCCAGTTCGCAATACCTGTGACACCCGCGCACAATTGTTGACCACTTGCAAAATGTCCTTGTACGGGGACAGCCGCCCACAGACTTTTAGCTGCCGGCTTATCAGGCAACCCTTTCAATACTCCCCTGGATTTCGTATACGGACAGCAGACACTAGTCCAGCGAGTTAGTGCAATTCTTTTGAGGTGTGTTGAAATGGTTGCCTGTCACACCGCCATATAGGAATCAGTAAATGGCTGTCTCTGTACAGGAACATCATAGAACTGCTCAAAAGGTGGCACTGATGGTACTGCGGAACTGAGGGGAGGGTGGGTCTTCGAGAGACGCTAAGCCATTTTATTCAAAAATGGTTCAAATGGCTCTGAGCACTATGGGACTTAACAGCTATGGTCACCAGTCCCCTAGAACTTAGAACTACTTAAACCTAACTAACCTAAGGACATCACACAACACGCAGTCATCACGAAGCAGAGAAAATCCCTGACCCCGCCGGGCCATTTTCTTCATACATGTGTCAATGTAGTCAAAGCCCCCCGCCCCCCCCCCCCCCAAAAAAAAATCCGTGCTCACGCTACAGGAGGTCTGAAAAAACATAAACACCGTTTGCTGCTTCAGATCACGTTCAAATTTCTTGAGTGATTTTGAAATATTACTAGTGGTTTCACTCCGCGTTCCAGAGCCAAAACTGCGGTCGTGCTACACTCCAAAGTGATCAGATCACAGCCCCACGACGTCCTTAGAGAAGGGCTGAGTCGTCTGGTGGGTGTCAGCGGTGTCAAAGATTGCCGAGAACGTCGTTGTTTTCCTGACTGCACTGCAAACTGTCGTTTTCGAACGCGAGATGTGTGTAAATGACCCCCCTAAGAGAAACGGGTGGTTTCACTACTGTCATTTATGGTATCTCCTGAGATCTTACCGTGTCAATTCTCAGAGGCGATGTGTCTGAAATGTACCCTTCGCCCTTCCGTAACATAACTGCGTGATTTCAACGCTGGGAGTCGCGGTTCTGACATCCATTCCAAACGCATCGAAAGAAGGAATGAAATAATAGGTAAGAGGAGGTTTGACGGCCTTCCAACAGTGTGTCACGTCAGCGGTGGTGTTGGAAAGAACTGTGTTGAAATTTGGTGCCCATGTGACTTCACTCACCCAACTCACACTTCACATGAGCTTCTCAGCTCCGGCCTTTCTTTTTTACGGGTGTGTCGACACCCCGCTGTTTGAAGAGTCGCCGAGTCCGAGGGTGACGTCACGGGACGCCACGCTTTCGCACCATTACACAGGAAGGTTGCAGACATCTTTGAGGCAAATTTCAAACGTCTGCGTTGCAATGGAAGACCATTAGGGCTTTTCGAAAAGGTATCATTTTAATTGTGTTGCGCAGTGTAGTTTAATATCTCGACGTAAGAATTCACAAATTTTGGAAACATCGATTGCGTTCTCGATTTCGGGTTACTTTCTGCTTATTTCATATAAAAAACATTCATTCTGCATTTAAATGTCCAATATTTCTGTTCAGCAGCGTTTCCATCGCATTATAACATAACCGTATTCGTTCTTGCATTTTGTAATCTTTCTTTGAGGATAGACAACTATTGTCCCAGGAAAACCTACTTACAACGTTTCAAGTAACTTTATTAAGTGAAGAATGCACTACAAACCCCTGTATATAGCTCCAGTAGAAGTAGCGAAAACTTCATTACAGCACACCCAAAGTCATTTAAGCAATCATTATTCCCTCATTCCATCCGTACATAGAAAGAGAAGAAACACTAATACGTCGTACAATGGTAAGTACTCTCTGTAATGTACTTTACAGTGGTTCGCAGACTATAATGTAGATTTAGATGCTGTGATCTCCACTATCGAAGCGAACAGCCAGTATAAATAACTCCCATGGCCTTCCTGTTGGATAACGTGAGCGCAGAATTTGAGTACTAGCGACGTCAACAGAAATACAGACACATCCGCAATCTCTTCATTTCCATGTTTGGTGACCACCTCAGCTTTCACTTGAAAGTGTCAATTCAACCCACTTGGAAAGGGGGTTCTTGACTAAACTGGAGTCTGTGACCTTGCCGAGTAAACGGGTGCTCTTGGCTTCACGTTTTGCAGGTCGTAGCTCTGCGCCAGCCGTCTGAATCTCAGAGGTGCCTTCTCCTTACGAGATGGAAAATGCACATTTGGCATTTGTTTGGGATGTTGCGGCTTGCAAAACCGGAGTGCACAGCGACAGCGATAGTTTCCGATGTACAACGAAAAACCCCTTCAATTCAAGCATAAGGGCCACTTGAAACTAAAATGAGTTATTTCATGGAAACATTCTACAGGGTGTCTCAAACTTTTTGGGTCGAACTGAAACTGGTGACAGTGGGCCCACAACCGATTATACTGACAAGGGGAGGCCGCCAATTGTGAAATTCAGATTCGATTCATACTGCGCATAATAAAAGCTCATGGCCAGAGGTGTAATGTGGCAAAGCACCAAGATGCACTTCGCAGCCGTTGTCGAGAAAATCGACAGTTAAAAGAAACCGTTGCGGTGAAATACTCTCTACGATTAATAGTTTTCTACAGCGTCGTGACGCAGCGGTAAGCGCTCTGGTTCGCAGTCCGAAGGTCGCCGGATCGAATCTCGCACCATGCAATATATATATATATATATATATATATATATATATATATATATATATATATATATATACTATTAATGAATTGCTTATGCATGTTGGTGAAGGCGCATCGCTCTCCAATTGTACCGCCTCCATTTTTCCGTTTTTTTTAACAGGGTGTACCAAAGCTCTCCCGTCCGCACTGATTTTCGACGATGTTGCGCTAGGGACCGCATCTACCTTCTTTCGAAGTTAGCAGGCAACTACGCTGTTATGCGGCGGCTCGTTTCGGCCCATTCAACATCTGTCCTTCAAGTGTAACGAGCGAGTAACGGAGTTTATATTTCATACCTGCCACAGCGAATTTGTGTTCGTGGGGTCTCTATTCTAATTCAAACGTTTGACTTACGCTATACGTATTCGTTTCGAAATATCGTTTCTACGTCTTCCGTTAACTATACGTGGTTAACATTATGAAGACAATTAATAACGTTTGTGAAATATAACTTTGTTTGCAGAAAACATAATGATGTTCGAAGTCGCCAGTTTTTCCACGACAAACGACTTTCAACAACTTATTATATGCATAATTGTTGAAACTGATTGCCGGTGGTGGTGGTGGTTAGTGTTTAACGTCCCGTCGACAACGAGGTCATTAGAGACGGAGCGCAAGCTCGGGTTAGGGAATGATTGGGAAGGAAATCGGCCGTGCCCTTTCAAAGGAACCATCCCAGCATTTGCCTGAAACGATTTAGGGAAATCACGGAAAACCTAAATCAGGATGGCCGGGGACGGGATTGAACCGTCGTCCTCCCGAATGCGAGTCCAGTGTGCTAACCACTGCGCCACCTCGCTCGGTACTGATTGCCGGGAATCATATGTGTGTGTGTGTGTGTATGTGTGTGTGTGTGTGTGTGTGTGTGTACATATATACACATTTTAATTACAAAAAACAAATACTAAAAAAAAAAAAGTTGCATGGTGCGAGATTCGATCCGGCGACCTTTGGATTACAAACCCGAGCGCTTACCGCTGTGCCACGACGCTGTAGAAAACTATTAATCGTAGAGAGTATTTCACGCAACGGTTTCTTTTAACTGTCGATTTTCTCGACAACGGCTGAGAAGTGCATCTTGGTGCTTTGCCACATTACACCTCTGGCCATGAGCTTTTATTATGCGCAGTATAAATCGAATCTGAATTTCACAATTGGCGGCCTCCCCTTGTGAGATAGGGCAGCAGTGATCGAAAACTCATATTTATTTTGTTATGCACAAACACAGCGTGCATCGCATAACAATAACGTAGCTCATAGTAATCGTGGAAACCGACGACCTCCAGTCGCAGAGCATGTATTGCAACGGCGCATACTGTTCCGCCACACTATCCCAAAAATCCCGGGTGTCTGTTGTACACTGTAACAGGCAACGTCGGTGTATGAAACCCCCGTAGAAACGGGTGAAGATCTGTTTGCTACGTGGATGCCTGTCTCCTGGTGTAACAGACAGTGTTTGCGGTAGGACTGCGTGCGCCGTTGCCGCGCATGCATTGAGGCTGGCGGTCGTCACTTTGAACAATTATTATGAGCTACCGTACGTTGTTATGCGGTTTATACTATGTATGACCATAACACAATAAATATGCATTTTCGACCATTGATTCCCTGTCTCAATATAATTAGTTCTGGACCCTCCATCACCTGTTTCAATTAGACGAAAAGATTAAAGACCCCATGTATGTGGCGCAAACCATTTTCCATAATACACTAACGTTTATGAAAAGTACAACACCACGCAGTATACAAGTAACTGAAGCGAATTGTACAGAGGGCTTTGACGGTAAGGAAACAAATTTCTAGGAATGTTGAAAAAGTGCAAATACAGGTATGCCTATTTGATATCCAAGGAGGTCTGAGAAACAAATTACGAAGCCAAACGTATTTTTTGGATAACTGTCAGCAAAATACTTGAGTCTAAGAATAAACTCGTTAATTACTTACATGGCTGGCAATGTCGTGTGGTTGGCAAAACAGACTAAAATGTACACGCACATAACGAGCGGCGAGGACGGGAGTCTTCATTAATAAATTGCAGATTGCAAGATATGTACTCCGACACGGTCATTTATGATGCCGAGGTATGTATCACTGCAGTCTGTCTTGTCAAATTAAGGTGTACCAGGCAACAGTCTTGCGGGAAACTGTGTTGTGCCTGGTTATGGATCAGCAGACATCATATCGTAGACAAGTGAAGTTGGCGCCAGACTTTCAAGAAATATATAATTATTCCTAGTTATTGACATGCAGTAGTAGAGCTCTCCGTACAAACTACACTCCTGGAAATTGAAATAAGAACACCATGAATTCATTGTCCCAGGAAGGGGAAACTTTATTGACACATTCCTGGGGTCAGATACATCACATGATCACACTGACAGAACCACAGGCACATAGACACAGGCAACAGAGCATGCACAATGTCGGCACTAGTACAGTGTATATCCACCTTTCGCAGCAATGCAGGATGCTATTCTCCCATGGAGACGATCGTAGAGATGCTGGATGTAGTCCTGTGGAACGGCTTGCCATGCCATTTCCACCTGGCGCCTCAGTTGGACCAGCGTTCGTGCTGGACGTGCAGACCGCGTGAGACGACGCTTCATCCAGTCCCAAACATGCTCAATGGGGGACAGATCCGGAGATCTTGCTGGCCAGGGTAGTTGACTTACACCTTCTAGAGCACGTTGGGTGGCACGGGATACATGCGGACGTGCATTGTCCTGTTGGAACAGCAAGTTCCCTTGCCGGTCTAGGAATGGTAGAACGATGGGTTCGATGACGGTTTGGATGTACCGTGCACTATTCAGTGTCCCCTCGACGATCACCAGTGGTGTACGGCCAGTGTAGGAGATCGCTCCCCACACCATGATGCCGGGTGTTGGCCCTGTGTGCCTCGGTCGTATGCAGTCCTGATTGTGGCGCTCACCTGCACGGCGCCAAACACGCATACGACCATCATTGGCACCAAGGCAGAAGCGACTCTCATCGCTGAAGACGACACCTCTCCATTCGTCCCTCCATTCACGCCTGTCGCGACACCACTGGAGGCGGGCTGCACGATGTTGGGGCGTGAGCGGAAGACGGCCTAACGGTGTGCGGGACCGTAGCCCAGCTTCATGGAGACGGTTGCGAATGGTCCTCGCCGATACCCCAGGAGCAACAGTGTCCCTAATTTGCTGGGAAGTGGCGGTGCGGTCCCCTACGGCACTGCGTAGGATCCTACGGTCTTGGCGTGCATCCGTGCGTCGCTGCGGTCCGGTCCCAGGCACGTGCACCTTCCGCCGACCACTGGCGACAACATCGATGTACTGTGGAGACCTCACGCCCCACGTGTTGAGCAATTCGGCGGTACGTCCACCCGGCCTCCCGCATGCCCACTATACGCCCTCGCTCAAAGTCCGTCAACTGCACATACGGTTCACGTCCACGCTGTCGCGGCATGCTACCAGTGTTAAAGACTGCGATGGAGCTCCGTATGCCACGGCAAACTGGCTGACACTGACGGCGGCGGTGCACAAATGCTGCGCAGCTAGCGCCATTCGACGGCTAACACCGCGGTTCCTGGTGTATCCGCCGTGCCGTGCGTGTGATCATTGCTTGTACAGCCCTCTCGCAGTGTTCGGAGCAAGTATGGTGGGTCTGACACACCGGTGTCAATGTGTTCTTTTTTCCATTTCCAGGAGTGTATGAATAATTCTGAAAACTTTCGCGAAAAAATTATGATCACAGTTCTGAATAGCTCCCCACGAGTTCTACAGAAAACAGTTTATCTATCTTGCAACGATTTCGCGATAAATGGCTTACTTAAATTAGACACAGAAACACTATATAGTTCTGCTCAGATGGCTTACCAATTAGATTCATTGGGAGAGTCCTTAGAAAATGTAGTCCATCAACAAAGGAGGTGGCTTACAAAACACTCGTTCGACCTATACTTGAGTATTGCTCATCAGTGTGGGATCCGTACCAGGTCGGGTTGAAAGGAGATAGAGAAGATCCAAAGAATAGCGGCGCGTTTCGTCACATGGTTATTTCGTAAGCGTGATAGCGTTACGGAGATGTTTAGCAAACTCAAGTGGCAGACTCTGCAAGAGAGGCGCCGTGCATCGCGGTGTAGCTTGCTGTCCAGGTTTCGAGAGGGTGCGTTTCTGGATGAGGTATTGAACATATTGGTTCCCCCTACTTATACCTCCGGAGGAGATCACGAATGTAAAATTAGAGAGATTCGAGCGCGCACGGAGGCTTTCCAGTAGTCGTTCTTCCCGCGAACCATACGCGACTGGAACAGGAAAGGGAGGTAATGACAGTGGCACGTAAAGGGCCCTCCGCCACGCACCGTTGGGTGGCTTGCGGAGTATAAATGTAGATGTAGATGTAGATGTAGATATCGGATGGTCTTGCTACGTGAGGACAAAGTTTTTGGAGTTAAGTAATGATTTAAGTGACCGTTTCCGATAGAATTCTTGGGCTGCTACCCAACCAGAAATGTGATCGGAAGCCCTCTTCTTGCGTGAGTTATGTGTGATGGATGTCAATGACGTGTTCGCAACGGTGTGGTCACGCCTAAAAATGAATTAAATTAGCACTTCCATTGACAACCTGTAGCTGGGTGAAACGTGTTGTTAATTCCCCAAATTGGGACAATACTCCACTCTAATTTGTCAGAATAGGTACGTGCATCTAATCCTAGGAAGAGCAGAACAACTGGGTATCGACAATTTGTTTATTACAAAAACAGCTCCTAAAGAAACATATTCAAAGTGAACAAGTATAGATAGAACGTTAATCTCTCTTCATTAATCTAAATTTGACATGGGCAACACGTCTATGACGTGACTCGAAATCCCCCCAACGTTTATACGACGGAAACACTAAGTGGTTGATGCTGATCAGCATCAAAGTTAAGAAATCCTCCACCCTGACTGATACACTACAGGGCTCATCGATCGAAAAAATGGAACTTAACACATTTACTGTTAAATATTCCCTATCTATCGAGCTGTGGTGCGTATATCACAAAATTCAATGCTGTGAAGAACAATTCTGCAGCGGTGCTCCGCTCAGTGTTGCCGCCAGTCTTGCAGATGAACTGTGTCGCCTAGCTGAAAATACTGACTACACTGTCGACGCGAAACAGCGTCCGTAAGCTCCTAGAGTAGAAGCTACTCCCATACAAAGCCGGACACGAATCCGGAATTCTGCTTGCTCACAAACTTGCGTCATAGGGTGGTGGGGTTTCGGGTTCCGCTGAATAGGTCAGGAGTTCACTACACTCAGCTGGCGGCTACACGGGTAGCGGAGGCTGTGTGGCGTGGACTGGGCGGTTTTTTAGGTTAGAAGGCCTCGGGAAAGTACGGGGTGGGCTGCAATCTCAAAGGGTGCATGGCAAATACAGGACGTGCTTGGATCAAGGAACAGTCGGAATTGTAGTTGTAAATTGTTGTAGTTGTGCTGGGAAAGTCCCTGAGCTTCAAGCACTAATAGAAAGCACAGAAGCTGAAATCGTTATAGGTACAGAAAGCTGGCTAAAGCCTGAAATAAGTTCTGCAGAAATTTTTACGAAGTCTCAGACGGTGTTCAGGAAAGATAGATTAGGCACAATTGGTTGTGGAGTGTTTGTGTCTGTCAGTAGTGGTTTATCTTGTAGTGAAGTCGAAGCAGATACTCCGTGCGAATTGGTATGGGTGAAGGTTATACTTAACAGCCGAACTAAGTTAATAACTGGCTCCTTCTACCGACACCCCAGACTCCGATGATATAGTTGCTGAACAGTTCGGGGAAAATTTGAGTCTCGTAACAAATAAATACCCCACTCATACGGTTATAGTTGGTGGGGACTTCAACCTTCCCTCGACATGTTGGCAAAAATACTTGTTCAAAACCGGTGGTAGGCAGAAAACATCTTCCGAGATTGTTCTAAATGCCTTCTCCGAAAATTATTTCGAGCAGTTAGTCCACGAACCCACGCGAATTGTAAATGGTTGCGAAAACACACTTGACCTCTTAGCCACAAACAATCCAGAGCTAATAGAGTGCATCATGACTGATACAGGGATTAGTGATCACAAGGTCGTTGTAGCTAGGCTCAATACCGTTTCTTCCAAATCCCCCAGAAACAAACGCAAAATAATTTTATTTAAAAAAGCGGATAAAGTGTCACTATCAGCCTTCCTAAGAGACAATCTCCATTCCTTCCGAACTGACTATGCAAATGTAGACGAGATGTGGCTCAAATTCAAAGATATAGTAGCAACAGCAATTGAGAGGTTCATATCTCATAAATTGGTAAGACATAGAACTGATCCCCCATGGTACACAAAACAGGTCCGAACGCTGTTGCAGAGGCAACGGAAAAAGCATGCGAAGTTCAGAAGAATGCGAAATCCCCAAGATTGGCTAAAATTTACAGACGCGCGAAATTTGGCACGGACTTCAATGCGAGATGCCTTTAATAGGTACCACAACGAAACACTGTCTCGAAATTTGGTAGAAAATCCGAAGAAATTCTGGTCGTATGTAAAGTACACAAGCGGCAAGACGCAGTCAATACCTTCGCTGCGCAGTGCCGATGGTACTGTTACCGACGACTGTGCCGCTAAAGCGGAGTTATTGAACGCAGTTTTCCGAAATTCTTTCACCAGGGAATACGAATGGAATATTCCAGAATTTGAAACACGAACAGCTGCTAGCATGAGTTTCTTAGAAGTAGATACCTTAGGGGTTGCGAGGCAACTCAAATCGCTTGATACGGGCAAGTCTTCAGGTCCAGATTGTATACCGATTAGGTTCCTTTCAGATTACGCTGATACAATAGCTCCCTACTTAGCAATCATATACAACCGCTCACTCACCGATAGATCTGTACCTACAGATTGGAAAATTGCGCAAGTCGCACCACTGTTTAAGTAGACTAGTAGGAGTAATCCATCGAACTACAGACCTATATCATTGACGTCGGTTTGCAGTAGGGTTTTGGAGCATATACTGTATTCAAACATTATGAATCACCTCGAAGGGAACGATCTATTGATACGTAATCATCATGGTTTCAAAATGGTTCAAATGGCTCTGAGCACTATGGGACTTAACATCTATGGTCATCAGTCCCCTAGAACTTAGAACTACTTAAACCTAACTAACCTAAGGACATCACACAACACCTAGTCATCACGAGGCAGTTGGTTTCAGAAAACATTGTTCTTGTGCAACGCAGTTAGCTCTTTATTCGCACGAAGTAATGGCCGCTATCGACAGGGGATCTCAAGTTGATTCCGTATTTCTGGATTTCCGGAAAGCTTTTGACACCGTTCCTCACAAGCGACTTCTAATCAAGCTGCGGGCCTATGGGGTATCGTCTCAGTTGTGCGACTGGATTCGTGATTTCCTGTCAGGAAGGTCGCAGTTCGTAGTAACAGACGGCAAATCATCGAGTAAAACTGAAGTGATATCAGGTGTTCCCCAGGGAAGCGTCCTGGGACCTCTGCTGTTCCTGATCTATATAAATGACCTGGGTGACAATCTGAGCAGTTCTCTTAGGTTGTTCGTAGACGATGCTGTAATTTACCGTCTAGTAAGGTCATCCGAAGACCAGTATCAGTTGCAAAGCGATTTAGAAAAGATTGCTGTATGGTGTGACAGGTGGCAGTTGACGCTGAATAACGAAAAGTGTGAGGTGATCCACATGAGTTCCAAAAGAAATCCGCTGGAATTCGATTACTCGATAAATAGTACAATTCTCAAGGCTGTCAATTCAACTAAGTACCTGGGTGTTAAAATTACGAACAACTTCAGTTGGAAAGACCACATAGATAATATTGTGGGGAAGGCGAGCCAAAGGTTGCGTTTCATTGGCAGGACACTTAGAAGATGCAACAATTCCACTAAAGAGACAGCTTACACTACACTCGTTCGTCCTCTGTTAGAATATTGCTGCGCGGTGTGGGATCCTTACCAGGTGGGATTGACGGAGGACATCGAAAGGGTGCAAAAAAGGGCAGCTCGTTTTGTATTATCACGTGATAGGGGAGAGAGTGTGGCAGATATGATACGCGAGTTGGGATGGAAGTCATTAAAGTAAAGACGTTTTTCGTCGCGGCGAGATCTATTTACGAAATTTCAGTCACCAATTTTCTCTTCCGAATGCGAAAATATTTTGTTGAGCCCAACCTACATAGGTAGGAATGAACATAAAAATAAAATAAGAGAAATCAGAGCTCGAACAGAAAGGTTTAGGTGTTCGTTTTTCCCGCGCGCTGTTCGGGAGTGGAATGGTAGAGATATGGTATGATTGTGGTTTGATGAACCCTCTGCCAAGCACTTAAATGTGAATTGCAGAGTAGTCATGTAGATGTAGATGTAGATGTAGATGTAGAAACCAGGAGTAGAGACTTGAATCGACTGTGAGGTCGCAAAGAAGCAGAAGACTTGGTAATGCCTCAGTCTCCACAAACAAACACAGGTTCGTGGATGTGCTCATGAGAAACGAGTGATGCCGTTCCTAATGACAAAATCAGCATTTTCGAATCTAATGATGAGACTGTTCACTGACACCTTGCCAGCAATGTCTCAAAACACTATCCGGCGAAGTTTATCCTACCGACACTAGCTCGAAAGTTCCCAAAATCGCTATCTAGCCAAGTGTGTCCTACCAACATCTGCCAGAGAGTCTCCTAGCCGTGAAGAGCCCAGTTTAGAGCAAATCTCGGCTCGTTACCGTGAACTCTGCTTGCGGCCAATCAGTGGCCCCGTTACAAGTGGAATATCCCCACTTTACGCATCATGAAACTGTCAGCCAACCGCGTTCAGCTCATACTCAGTTTGGTAGAAACTTCTAGAAACAAAATGTGACCCCTCCTCCATCTACAATTCAGCCAACCAGATTCATTTGCATGTCTTTTAGTGGGAATATATTTTAGCGTCTAGCTTCAGAACTTCTGCGACCTATAGCCCGCACCTATCGCAGGCACTCCATGTGCGTTCCTCACGCTAAAGAAGGCTAGTCGCGGCCCTTTTAAGATGCTCCCTCTACAGTCTTATGCTTTCAGTGTTGTCTCGCACCCGCCTCCTTAGTGACCACAGGTTCGTCACGAGACGTCCCTTTCCACCTGCCTCACAACCTGGCGGCAGTCTTAGGCAGTAAACGCCCGGCGTTCTCTTTTCAGAGCCATAAAACTGCCCTCCTTACAGCCCTTGTTCCGTGTCAATCACAGGAACCGCGAAGTTCCCTCTTCGCCCTGCTGTCAGAGCCAGCATAACCTTACGCTCAACGCATGGACCTCTATAGGTTTGTTAGCATGAGGCTACGCAGTATCAACCAATAAGTGATTAATAATTCGATAACCTCACGTAAAAAATGTGATGCCATACTAACTAAATGAAATATGAATTGTCGAAATTACTCATGCATGGTAGCAAAATTTCGACGGCATGAAACTGCTGTATAAATTTGTTTCTTTTTATGTAGTGGAAGTGGGTCCCTAATTTTTGCAGTTATCTCAAACTATTATCTGCACGAAAATATCATTAGTGTTTTCTGCAGAGCTGTTTGGAGGTATTCACAATTCTGATCGTAATTTTTTTCTCGAATGGGCAAATAATTTCTCTTTTTTTTTTTACAAGATTAAAATTTTCCCTAACACTGTTGTTTTCTTCACGAAATTCTGCAGAACTATTCAAATTTTGTACACAGAACTCTAGAAGTACAGCGTATCTGTCAAGAATTCTGAAAAATATAAATTTCTCGAATGTTGAGTGCCAATTTCTCCAGACGTCGTATCATATATGGACTAGTTAGATGGACTTGTAGGAAAGCTGAGAAGCTCGGTATTGGAAATATCTGATGCGCGCCAGAGTTGTAAAGCTCTTCTAATGTCTGACGGAATAAAGCTGAATGAATCACAGTACAACATCCTCCACACTGTTCCAGTGATTAACAGAAACAGTCTGAATGAACCACAGTACAACAGCCTGCACTCCATGGTCCCAAGACCCTTCCAAAGATTAACGGAAACAAGCTGAAAGTACAGCAGTACAACAACTGACGAGGTCAATGAACTCTGCCATATACCAGGATCAGTACTTGCTCCCGTGAATGTGGAGCCTTCAGCAGTACTTGTCCAGTCGCGTGCAATATGTACATGTACATATGAATTACTTTAACTTCATTGTTATGTGAGTATACATGTATCACCATGTACCTGTCATGCAATAAATAAATAAAAATGCATTTGAAATGGACGTTGCGTACAGTACTACGTCGGAAGTAATACAGGAAGAGCAGCTACATTCCTGGCATTCATAGAAAGTACAAGATTTAAATGTTCAATAGTCGTAGTAGCAATAGTCATTAACTGATGAGTCAAAATAGGACCAGCTGCTTAACAGCGTGCCGGTCCACCTTTGGAACGCAGTACACCAACGATCCAGCGTGGTATTGATTAAACAAGTTCCCGGCAGGTTCCCGACATATGTGACAGAAATGTCTACGCACAGGACAGGCAATTCTCTTAAATTACGGGCCGGTGGTGTGTTTGATCGGAGCTGGATCCCGATAGCTTCCCAGATATATTCCATCGGATCCATATAAGGTGGAATTTGTGGCCAAAACATTCTTTGCCGTGTTACTGAAATCACTATAGTCTGATTCTGGCCTTGTGACGCGGACACTTAGCCTGCTGGAAGCTGTCATCTTCGTCGGGGACGACATCAAGTCCACCTATTGCCAAGGTTGCTTCGAGTACGTTGCAGATACGTCCTTAGGAAACCCTTACACATTCTCAAGACAGTTGCGATCACCCCCTATGCGATTTGCGTATGTTTGGAGTCCTGAAGAAAGACATTCTTGTCGGTCGATTTGCTTCGGACGAATAGTTACCTGGGTACAATCATGGTTCCATAAACAACCGCAAATATTTTTCCAGGGAGGCATTGACTGTACTGTCTCACAGTGATATTAATGTATTAACTTACGGCGATTACTTATGAAATAATAAACGGTTTACTTACGTTTTTTACTGTCTCTTTCTCATTTGACTGCCCCTTATAGTAAGGATGTCGTGATCGGCTCAATACAGCTGCATAGCTCGTCTGTTTCAACAGGTACCCGACCACAGAAAAGGAAGAGAATCCACCTCGTGCTGATATCTTGCACCAACCGATGCTCCCGTAAATGTAACCGCTTTTTAATCGCCAACAGCTTTTCTTGAGCAACGCTCGAATGAGTGAAATGTGTTACGAGACGTCTGACAGTAGCGATCATTCCTGCTATATCTTCAATGACTCAGTTAAACCCTCTAAACGGAATAGGTAAAACATCTAGCAGAATCACACTCAGTCACTCGGACACTTTTCGCCATGCTGACGCCACTGTAATGAATGAGTAAATGAATTTTGCTTTGTTCAGTACAACTGCGACAGTATTTAGGCCCCAATGCTGTATAAAAGGTTTCATAGCAAGAACTCCGTGTTCCACCTAAAATTCAAAAGAGAACCGATTAACTATGAACTTTGTTACGCAAACATGTCCATGTGTCCTAAATCACTGAAAAGACGGAAGCACCTGTAATATTTCTTTTGATTTTTCATAGATTCTGTCTGTCAGGAACAATTTTTTAGAAAAGTATGTACTGCATGGTATTTTATAGCTGGGTAAACCTTGTTCTCAAAGTCTTGCAAATCCAATCCTTTCTACTGTAGATAATGCCTCGTTGTCTAGTATAATCATTTCTGATACTAAATAGTGATTTTTTTTTTATTGTGTGTCGTTTACATCCCAAAGCATTTTCCTTCCAAACGATTCTGTCATAGTCAATTGCTTTTCTATCTATGTTGAAGAAGTACTTGTACAGGTGATGGCTAAAGATAGTGTAGGCACGACAGCGGCTGTACCTTTACTAATTGCTTGAAATTTATCTGGATGTTTCGTTTTCAAATGATTTTTTTTTTTTCATACGGAAGCTGAAGTACCTGTTACACAAAAAAATCATTGTAGTAAACATAGGGTAGGTATCCTCCATTAGTTTAAAATGGTTTCTTATAGCTACTTTTCACAAAAACATCCGCCCAAGTTCATTTAAGCCGAGTACCCCACTTAAATCATCTTAATCACCATATCTACGGACATCATAGTAGTAAAAATAAGCTAGGTACCCTCCATTAGTTCAAACGGCTTTTTTATAGCTACTTTTCACAGAAACATCTGCACAAGTTCATTTGAGCCGAGTACCCCACTTTAATAATGTTAATCACCATATCTACTGACAAACAACTTGTTCATCAGTGTAATAAAATAATTCCAAGAATAAAAGAAAGCTAATGCTTTACTACATACCTACCTTTTTTTCTTCTCCCTCATGAGAAATCTGAACTCAATACAACAAACAAACAGAAATTCATTATTGTTTCTGTTTGTAGCTAAAATTTCCAAATGTACTTTTTCGCACATTATCTTGCAAATAACAAACTATTTTCAGTCGTAACCTCACATAATAACTAGTGAAAGTGATGGCAGTTCGCAATATATCAAATAGGCAAGTCAGTCAATCAATCATACTCTTCACTCATGAACCACGATGCCCAAATTGACACGAATTCGTTCAATTGTCCATTCCTGACCTCCGCGAACTCGCTGTGACTTGCCAAACTTGAGAGCCAAACAGCTGTCCGTTTTGTGACTAACTAAAACTGTTAACACTAAATTCTAGATCACGTGTCTGTTCCCCACACGGATGTTTTACTCATTTCCCATCTTATTCTCTTATGCCTTATTCTTAAATCAACTGAAACCTCAGGCCTTTATGCGGGCCCAGCCTTCTTCTATGACTACACAGCACTATGATTCACAATGTAGTACTATGAATGCACGTAACTCTAACACCTCTTCTCTATAGCCCATTGTTGTTGGTTAGCTACATGCTTCACCTATACTTTCAGAAGCTAGATGTTACATGATCTGTTGTAATTCATCTACCCTCGATAGCCAGTCACACTCCATGTAAAAGACTAAAAAATAAAATTCTATATAAAAATTTACACTGAGGCGACAAAGTCATGGGATAGCGATACACACTTATACAGCTGATGGTAGGCTAGTATCGCGTACACAGGGTATAAAAGGGTAGTGCATTGGCAGAACTATCATTTGCATTTAAGTGATTCATGTGAAAAAGTTTACTTCGTGATTATGGCCACACGACGGAATTAACGGATTTTGAACGCGGAATGTTAGGTGGAGCTAGACCAGGGCTTCACAACATACGTGCTCGCGGAGCAAGCTGTGAGCAGCAAGGCGCGAGCACGGAGCAGCGAGAGCACGCTACCCCCACTACCGGACCAGAGCGGAGAGTGGGGAGAGTCACGTGGGGCACACAACAGCTGCCGCCAGTCAATGCAAATCCACGGCCACCTGCAGGGATATCACTCACGAATTATTACTGTGACAAATGAAATAAATAAAGGAGAATGTACACGTGCCACATAATTTTATTAGCTTAGTGTATGCCTCTACATTCGTATTAATTTGTTAACTGTTACACAATAAAAAGTGTCACTGAAGTGTAGGATTCTCTGTTATCTTGTACTTTTTGCCCTTTACAATTGCGTCTATGTTCGGAGTAATTGTTCTTGTGCATCGTAGGTGCAGCGTGCAGTTTAAATTTCGATCAGACAATGCGTTTCTCAGGCGCGTCTTGTTACATTTCATTGCAGAGAACAGTTATTCACAAACATACATGGAACCGAACATTGATATTATTGTAGCCGCCAGTTTGTGCAAATGAGGAAATCTATCCTGAGGGAAGTGTCTGTAAAACTCCAAAATGTTTTTCTTGTTCTGAAATTTGTATCTGTATTCTCTGTCACACTGCAGGTCAATAATTTCTAGTTGCAGCTCAGGACGAATCTCTTCAATATTCGCTGAATATGGAGAGGAGAACAGATCAGAATCACTGTCTAGTGCTGTCAGATCTTGAAAGCTTTGATCAAATTCATCCTTAAGGGCAACTAAACTATGTGAATAACGTTCACAGTCTTTGTGAACATCTTGCATGGATGATAATTTAGGAAAATGAGCTAGATTTCCTGTTTCCAGCTGACTCTCCCAAAGTGTCAATTTCATTTTAAAAGCTCGTATTCGATCTATGAAGTGAGTAATTAGCAGATCTTTACCTTGAAGTTAAATATTCAAAGCATTCAGATGGCTAGTTAAATCTGCTAAGAACGCGAGATCACATTTCCATGAAGGCTCTTTCAATTCAGGAACACACATGTTATTTATTTCCATGAACATATTTATCTCATCTAATAGGCAAAAATTCGATTTAATAATTCGCCACGACTAAGCCAGCGAACCTCGCTGTAATAAGGCAGGCTACCATACTGGCTTTCTACATCCTCAAGAAAGTTTTTAAATTGCCTGTGTTGTAGCCCATGCTTCCTTATATAATTGGTTGTACGAACAACAACACTCATCACATTTTTTAGAGTGATACTCTTTGCACATAAGGTTTCCTGGAGGATCACACAGTGAATGCCCCTTATTTCATTCGGCACGGTCAGTTTTTGCATTTTCTCCTTCAACAGCGCAACGAAACCTAATTTTTTCCCTGTCATCGCTGGTGCACGGTCTGTAGACACTGAAACTAAAGAATTCCACGACAATCCTATATTTTCAACACTTTCTTCAACACTACTTAAAATATCACCTCCGGTTGTAGTGTTCTTCATGGCTACTACATCGAGGAGCTCCTTCCTCACCTGAAGATCTCTATTAACACCTCTAATAAATATGGAAAGCTGCGCTGTTCCAGTGATATCAACACTTTCGTCCAGAGCTAGAGAATACGCCATAAAATCTTTATAGATATTTGCAAGCTGGCTCTGGACGTCGTCTGCCATGTCCTGTATGCGATGCATAATGGTCATGTCAGATAATGGCACAATCCGAAACTGTTCAACTTGAGATGGACACAAATGTTCCGCTGCAACTACCAAACATCTTTTATTAAATCGCTATCAGTGAAGGGGCGCAGGGATTTTGCTAAAAACAAAGCAATTTTGTAGCTCACTCTGAGAGCTGCCTCAGTTGATTTTTCTTCGTCATCCAGATCTTCTTCGGATAGCTTCCTTTTAAGTTTAATAACTTCCTGTGCACGATCTGGTCCATCACATTTTCCACTTCCGTAGTCTTTCGCGTGGTACGACATATAATGTCGCTGCAAATTAAATTTCCTGAAAGAATTCAGCGTTTTATGACATACTAAACATTTTGCAACACGATCTTTTTCTGTAAACAGATACAATTCCTCCCAGTGGGGGTTGAACTGCGAAAGCATGGTTGAGGTTACACAACGGCGACCTGACATGATTCTTAACCAGCGAAGTGACTGTTAGAGCTGATCGTAGTACTTTAAGCGTTACACACTCGGCGCGAATTCAATAGGCACGCTGCGGTCCTATTCATACGTGCGCGCGCATTTCCCCTCCCTCCCCTCCCTCCCACTCTACTCCGCGACCTTGCAGCTGCTCGCAAGCACGTGCCTGAGCAGACGCGAGTACTCGCGCTCAAAACCGGCCAGTTGTTAAGCCCTGAGCTAGACGCATGGGACATAACTTTCCTTTCAATATTCTGTGATCCACAGTGTCAAGAGTGTGCTGAGAGTACCAAATTCTAGGCATTACGTCTCATCACGGACAACGCAGCGCCCAGCGGCCTTCACTTAACGACCGAGAGCAGCGGTGTCTGTGTGGTGTCACCGCAAGGCACCACACTTGCTAGGTTGTATGCTTCAAATCGGCCGCGGTCCGTCAGTACACATCAGACCCGCGAGTCGCCACTGTCGACGCTAGCAGACCGAGCGCCACCACTCGGCTGGTCTTACAAGACAAGCTAGCGTACTGGCCAGTTCTACAGCCGACTTCAGAGATCTCATTTGCAGAGACACTAGTTAGCAAAGCCTTCAACTATGTCGGTAGCCACGACCTAGCCAGTTTATGCATTGACAATTGATCTATATGTGTGAAGCAGTCAGAATTGTAAAGAAGTATTCGCAGTTGAGTCTATAGCTGCACTTGTAAATATTATTGTACAAAGTCAAGATCGATGTTCACCGCTGATGCTGAATTAAAGCTAAGTATTTAATTGTATTCCTGCTACCAACTTTCTAATCACCTAAGATGTTCCAGATACATCCCGTCAAGTATAGTTCATTGATCCTCACGTCAGCCTATGTGATCAACGCGTGCAATTAATGGCCACACTTCGTGATAAGACTAAGAGTCAAACTGCGTGACTCAGCCGGGTCACCCTTTTTCCATGAGTCCCATAGTTCCGCATCATACATTAGTCTGTGCAGAGATCTCAGCGCTAACGGACCAGCAACACTGCATGAAATAATAGCAGAAACCAATGTAGGACGTACAACGAACGTATCCGAACCGGCAGCTGTGGTCGAGCGGTTCTAGGGGGTCGAGCGGTTCTAGGCGCTTCAGTCTGAAATCGCGCGACCGCTACGGTTGCAGGTTCGAATCCTGCCTCGGGCATGGATGTGTGTGATGTCCTTAGGTTAGTTAGGTTTAAGTAGTTCTAAGTTCTAGGGGACTGATGACCTCAGATGTTAAGTCCTATAGTGCTCAGAGCCATTTGAACCATGGATATGTGTGATGTGCTTAGGTTATTAGGTTTAAGTAGTTCTAAGTCTTGGGGACTGATGACTCAGATGTTAAGTCCCATATTGCTTGAGCCATTTTTGAACGTATCCGTTGGGACAGTGCGACGAAATTTTGCATTAATGAGCTATGGCAACAGACCACCGACGCGGATGTCTTTGTGAACAGCATGATATCACCTACACCACCTCTCCTGGGCTCGTGACTACATCGGTTGGACCTAGACGACTGGAAAAACTGTGGCCTAATCAGATGAATCCGATTTCAGTTGGTAAGAGCTGGCGGTAGGGTTCGAGTATGGTGCAGCCTCGATACCAAGTTGTCAGCAAGGTACTGTGCAAGCTGGTGGTGGCTCCATAGTGGCGTGGGATGTGTTTACATGGAATGGACTGGGTCCTTTGGTCCAACTAAACCGATCATTGACTGGAAGTGATTAAGTTCGGCTATCTGGAGACCATTTGCATCCATGGACTTGTTGTTCCCAAACAACGAAATCACTGGGCTGCAATTGTTTTCGACTGGTTTGACGAATATTCTGGACAATTCGAGCGAATGATTTTGCTACTCAGATTGCCCGACAGGAGTCCCATTGGACATAATTGATAGGTCAGTTCATGCACAAAATCCTGCATCGGCAATACTTTCGCAATTATAGACAGCTATAGAGGCAGCATAGCTCAGTATTTCTGCAGGGGACTTCCAACGACTTGTTGTGTCCAAGCCACGTCGAAATGCTGCATTACGTCGGGCAAAAGGAGGTCCGAAACGATATTAGGAGATATCCTATGACTTTTGTTAGCTCAGTGCATAATCTCACATAAATCTGGGTTCATATATGTAACTAATGTGATGCTACAGCTGTAGAGGCACCGAGACCTAACGTTCAATCGGGACGCCACAAATTCTACGTACAGGGTGTTCCAAAAATGACCGGTATATTTGAAACGGCAATAAAAACTAAACGAGCAGCGATAGAAATACACCGTTTGTTGCAATATGCTTGGGACAACAGTACATTTTCAGGCAGACAAACTTTCGAAATTACAGTAGTTACAATTTTCAACAACAGATGGCGCTGCGGTCTGGGAAACTCTATAGTACGATATTTTCCACATATCCACCATGCGTAGCAATAATATGGCGTAGTCTCTGAATGAAATTACCCGAAACCTTTGACAACGTGTCTGGCGGAATGGCTTCACATGCAGATGAGATGTACTGCTTCAGCTGTTCAATTGTTTCTGGATTCTGGCGGTACACCTGGTCTTTCAAGTGTCCCCACAGAAAGAAGTCACAGGGGTTCATGTCTGGCGAACAGGGAGGCCAATCCACGCCTCCTCCTGTATGTTTCGGATAGCCCAAAGCAATCACACTATCATCGAAATATTCATTCAGGAAATTAAAGACGTCGGCCGTGCGATGTGGCCGGGCACCATCTTGCATAAACCACAAAGGTGTTCGCAGTGTCGTCTAAGGCAGTTTGTACCGCCACAAATTCACGAAGAATGTCCAGATAGCGAGATGCAGTAATCGTTTCGGATCTGAAAAATGGGCCAATGATTCCTTTGGAAGACATGGCGGCCCAGACCAGTCCTTTTTGAGGATGCAGGGACGATGGGACTGCAACATGGGGCTTTTCGGTTCCCCATATGCGCCAGTTCTGTTTATTGACGAAGCCGTCCAGGTAAAAATAAGCTTCGTCAGTAAACCAAATGCTGCCCACATGCATATCGCCGTCATCAATCCTGTGCACTATATCGTTAGCGAATGTCTCTCGTGCAGCAATGGTAGCGGCGCTGAGGGGTTGCCGCGTTTGAATTTTGTATGGATAGAGGTGTAAACTCTGGCGCATGAGACGATACGTGGACGTTGGCGTCATTTGGACCGCAGCTGCAACACGGCGAACGGAAACCCGAGGCCGCTGTTGGATCACCTGCTGCACTAGCTGTGCGTTGCCCTCTGTGGTTGCCGTACGCAGTCGCCCTACCTTTCCAGCACGTTCATCCGTCACGTTCCCAGTCCGTTGAAATTTTTCAAACAGATCCTTTATTGTATCACTTTTCGGTCCTTTGGTTACATTAAACCTCCGTTGAAAACTTCGTCTTGTTGCAACAACACTGTGTTCTAGGCGGTGGAATTCCAACACCAGAAAAATCCTCTGTTCTAAAGAATAAACCATGTTGTCTACAGCACACTTGTACGTTGTGAACAGCACACGCTTACAGCAGAAAGACGACGTACAGAATGGCGCACCCACAGACTGCGTTGTCTTCTATATCTTTCACATCACTTGCAGCTCCATCTGTTGTTGAAAATTGTAACTACTGTAATTTCGAAAGTTTGGCCGCCCGAAAATGTACTGTTGTCCCAAGCATATTGCAACAAACGGTGTATTTCTATCGCTGCTCGTTTAGTTTTTATTGCCGTTTCAAATATACCGGTCATTTTTGAAACACCCTGTATCTGCACAGCTTTCAACATGGCCTCAACTGAAATCATATGGGCGGGTGTCAATGATATAGTGTAGGTTGTAGCATTAGAACGGTGACAAGAGTTACATACAAGGAAGATGAAACACAGATGTTGGACATGGAAATAAATTCCGCACATGGCTTATCAGCGACCAAAAACGTATCAGAAATAACACTCGAATACGAAAATGATGTCTGCTATAGCAAACGAACCAACAGCTGGCATGTAAATATCATCTGCAGACACGCCACTCTTTCAAGATTTTGAATCTTACTGTATTCGTTTTTTAGTTTAATAGCTGCCTTATCAAACTCAGGACTACTTCCCACACATAACCAAAAATTTATTCAGTGCTCGACCTCACAAATTTCTAGTTTATACGACTCGTTTTTTTTTTTCGTCACGTATCAAGTTTATTTATTTATTCATCCAAAAACCTTTGAGGATTGTGGCATACATCATTGGTTTGCCAATACACACATCACTTTCCCACATAAAATCAAACATAGATTGTTCTTGTTACAGAATCTGGGAAAGTGTACCTGCTGACCACTGTTTTGACTTTTCAATAATAAAATGAAAACATACGCTACTGAAATCGAATGGAGTACAGCAGCGATCACTTCACGATAACTGACCCAGAATGCTCGTGTTTCTAAATTCAGCCTCCAGGCAGCAGTAGTGGAATGAAAGTGGCGTAACAAAGTACAATCAATTTCAATTTCATGTGGCATGACAAAAGTTGCGTCTCGTTGAGCCACTGAAGTCTGGGAGTTAGCTGCAATATTCCTAGATTCATCGCTTGAATTTATTTTTAGAATGACAGCACTGCCCTACAACTGGAGTCACGCACTCTTCGACAGCCAATGAGCGTTCAGTAGAATTCTGGGCTTTTTGCTGTGAATGTCGTAGCCATTGCGAGCGTTAAACGTGATTGTAGCGAGCATTTTCATTCAGTTTGTTGTGCGTTGTTATCGCGATAACAACTGCGGGTCCGGGGGTTAGAATAGGCCCGAGGTATTCCTGCCTGTCGTAAGAGGTGACTAAAAGGAGTCCCTCCCCCTCAAGGGGGTAGTTTGCGCCTGCGTCCGGAGACGGACGGTTTCACGACTTATATTTGTGGTCATTTTGGTTTTTCGCTTATTCTGGTTTCTTCCTTCCTTTGTTTGGTTCCTTTCTTTGTCCTTCTCCCTCTCACGGTCTTCCTTACTTTTTACCTTGCCTTCTTCTCCTTGGCTTCTACTCCTTGCCTTCTACTCCTTGCCTTCAGGTCTCCGCCTCGGCGTTTGAGACAGTCTGTCCTTTCTCTCCCTCTCTCCCTTTTTTTCTATTCTTCTTTCCTCCCTGTGCGTGCCTGAAGGCCAACTCATGCGTTCGCACGCGTAGCTGGTGACGGGGTTACGCGTAATTCCCCACCCTGGGTAGACAAGTAAGGCACACACGTACCCCCTGGTAAAGGCCAGGCCCAGGGAGGGGTGATTGCCTGAGCTGACACCTTCCGACCATGCCGATTGGTCCCTCCGTCCATTTCTCGGGAGGTGTGACCTGATATGTAAACATTCACCTAAGGGGGGAGTGCCCTCTGAGAGGGTCCTCACAAGGAAGGAGCGCGCCATCAGAGACGTTGGCAATCATGGGGGATTCCTCCGCAATGGATTTCTCTTCTTCTTCTCTCTCGACTTCTGCCCAAAAACGGAAACTTGACCAGCCACCAGTGACGAAAGTACTACCGCCTGCCCCAAAGTTCCTCGTAGTTTGCCGGCCGCGGTGGTCTAGCGGTTCTGGCGCTGCAGTCCGGAACCGCGGGACTGCTACGGTCGCAGGTTCGAATCCTGCCTCGGGCATGGGTGTGTGTGATGTCCTTAGGTTAGTTAGGTTTAAGTAGTTCTAAGTTCTAGGGGACTTATGACCTACGATGTTGAGTCCCATAGTGCTCAGAGCCATTTGAACCTCGTAGTTTCTAGATCTGAGGACAGTAAGGATTTTTCATCTGTCAACCCTTTCGTTATTCAGAATGGCGTAGATGCCATAGCCGGATCTGTCAAGTCTTGTACCAGGATGCGTAACGGTACCTTGTTGTTAGAAACTGAGAGCGCCTTTCAGGCACAAAAACTGCCTCGGGCCACACTCCTGTACACGTTCCCTGTCCAGGTGAAGGCTCACCGCTCTTTGAATTCGTCGCGTGGTGTGGTGTATACTAGATCACTCGACGGATTGACTGACGAGGAGATTCAGTCTTTCCTTGCTCAGCAGGGCGTGACGGCTGTCCATAGGGTCATGAAAAAGGTCAACAATGACCTTGTACCGACCCGGACACTTTTCTTGACCTTTGATAGTGTTCAGCTGCCGTCGCGCATCAAAGCGGGCTATGAGGTTATTTCTGTTCGCCCCTACGTCCCGACACCTACGCGCTGCTACCAGTGTCAGCGTTTTAATCACACTCGTCAGTCTTGTTCTAATGCGGCTAAATGTGTCACTTGTGGAAGGGACGCCCATGAGGGTGACTGTCCGCCTCCGTCTCCTCGTTGCGTGAACTGTCAGGGTGACCATGCAGTGTCCTCCCGCGACTGTCCCATCTACAAGGATGAACGATGTATACAGGAAATTTGGGTCAAAGAGAAAGTGTCCACCTCGGCTGCTCGCAAGCTATTTGCTATTAGGAAGCCCACGCTGCTCCCAGCGGGGAAATACAGTACTGTCTTCGCCTCTCCTCGGACTACCAAGGAGGTGTCGACGCAGACATGCGACCTGACCTTTAGCACTATGGTCGTCCGTTCGGCCAGTGCTAAGATCGCCCGGTCAACGTCTCCTCTTCCTCCCGTCACCCCTAAGACACAAGCACCTTCATCAGCTTCTGCCAAGACTAAGACCCAGAAGTTAGATGCACGGGCCTTCAAGAAGGAACCGTCCCGTGCAGACTTCCTAAGTACCTCGTACTCCCAGCCATCGACCAGTACTTCCACTACCTGAGCTTCCAAGAAGGCTCATAAGAAGCAAAGTTCTCCTTCTCCGCCACGGCGCGTTTCTTCTCCTGCGCCACCCAGCGGTTGCCGCCCCAGGCCGTCATCCGTTTCGCCGAGCTCCCCCTCTCGGCCATCTCAACAAATGGACGATGACTCTCCGCCTATTGATAGCGGCGGCAGTGCTCACTCGAAGCCAGGCCCTCAGCGGCCTTCGAGGTGACCCCTTCTTGCTTCTCCTTTTTCTTTTTCTTCTCACGATGGCACTTCTTCATTGGAATATTCGCGGCATTCGCTCCAACCGAGAGGACTTAAAGTTGCTGCTACGCTTGCACTGTCCGCTAGTCGTAGCTCTCCAGGAAACGAAGCTACGCCCATGCAATCAAATTGACTCGGCACACTATGCCTCTGTGCGTTTTGACCTACCACCTGTGGCAGGTATTCCGGCTCAGGGAGGGGTTATGTTGCTGGTCCGGGATGATATTTACTACGATCCCATCACATTGGACACCGACGTGCAGGCAGTTGCCGTCCGAATTACTCTCCCCACTTTTACATTTTCCATTTGTACCGTTTACACTCCTTCGTCGTCTGCCGTTACCAGGGCAGACATGATGCAATTTATTGCTCAGCTACCTGCACCATTTTTGTTGACTGGAGACTTCAATGCCCACCATCCCCTTTGGGTTTCTCCAGCATCCTGCCCGAGAGGCTCCCTGTTAGCAAACCTTTTCAACCACCTCAATCTTGTCTGCCTCAATACTGGCGCCCCTACTTTTCTTTCGGACACAACTCACACCTATTCCCATTTAGACCCCTCTATATGTACTACCGAACTTGCACGCCGATTTGAGTGGTATGCACTTTCTATACTTATTCAAGCGACCACTTCCCTTGTGTTATCCGTCTCCTGCATCATACCCCCTCTCCGTGCTCAACTCGTTGGAACATCTCCAAAGCAGACTGGGGGCTCTTCTCTTCCAGGGCGACCTTACAGGATCAAACCTTCGCAAGCTGCGATAGTCAGGTCGCACACCTCACGGAAGTAATTCTCACTGCTGCTGAATATTCTATCCCTCACACTACTTCTTCTCCACGTCGCGTACCGGTCCCCTGGTGGACCGCAGCATGTAGAGACGCTTTACGTGCTCGTCGACGTGCTTTACGCATCTTTAAACGCCACCCTACGATGGCGAATTGTATCAATTATAAACGATTACGTGCGCAGTGTCGTCGTGTTATTAAAAAAAAGCAAGAAAGCCAGCTGGGCTGCTTTCACAAGCACCTTCAACAGTTTTACTCCTTCTTCTGTTGTCTGGGGTAGCCTGCGCCGGCTATCTGGCACTAAGGTCCACTCACCAGTTTCTGGCTTGACGGTCGCGAATGACGTCCTTGTGGCCCCTGAGGATGTCTCCAATGCCTTCGGCCGCTTTTTCGCAGAGGTTTCGAGCTCCGCTCATTACCACCCTGCCTTCCTCCCCCGAAAACAGGCAGAGGAGGCAAGGCCATCTAACTTCCGCTCCTCGAATCGTGAAAGTTATAATGCCCCATTTACCATGGGGGAACTCGAAAATGAACTTGCCCGGTCATGGTCCTCCGCTCCAGGGCCTGATTCTATACATAATCAGATGCTGAAGAACCTTTCTCCTGCGGGTAAAGGTTTTCTTCTTCGTACTTATAATCGCATCTGGATTGAGGGTCATGTTCCCACATGCTGGCACGAATCTATTGTTGTCCCGATTCCTAAGCCGGGAAAGGACAAGCACTTGCCTTCCATTTATCGACCGATCTCCCTTACCAGCTGTGTCTGTAAGGTGATGGAACGAATGGTTAACTCTCGTTTGGTTTGGCTGCTCGAATCTCGACGCCTACTTACCAATGTACAATGTGGATTTCGTAGGCGCCGCTCTGCTGTTGACCATCTGGTTACCTTGTCGACCTTCATTATGAATAACTTTTTGCGGAAGCGCCCGACCGCGGCTGTCTTCTTTGATTTGGAGAAGTCTTACGACACCTGTTGGAGGGCGGGCATTCTCCGCACCATGCGTACATGGGGCCTTCGCAGTCACCTCCCTCTTTTTATTCGTGCCTTTTTAATGGCTCGACAGTTCAGGGTACGTGTGGGATCTGTCCTGTCCGACGCCTTTCGCCAGGAGAATGGGGTGCCACAGGGCTCAGTTTTGAGCGTCGCTCTCTTCGCCATAGCGATCAATCCAATAATGGATTGCCTCCCAGCTGATGTATCAGTCTCCCTTTTCGTGGACGATTTTACCATCTATTGCAGCGCACAGCGTACATGTTTCCTGGAGCGCTGTCTTCAGCGTTGTCTTGACCGTCTTTACTCCTGGAGTGTCGCTAATGGCTTCCATTTTTCTGCCGAGAAGACGGTCTGTATTAGCTTCTGGCGCTACAAAGAGTTTCTCCCACCGTCCTTACGACTCGGTCCCGTTGCTGTCCCATTCGTGGAGACAACAAAATTTTTAGGTCTTAAATTTGACAGGAAACTTAGCTGGTCTCCACATGTGTCATATTTGGCTGCCCGTTGTACCAGTTCTCTAAATGTCCTCCTTGTTCTCAGCGGTATGTCATGGGGAGCGGATCGAACCGTCCTACTTCGCCTACATCGGTCGATCGTCCGCTCAAAGCTGGATTATGGGAGCTTCGTATACTCCTCTGCACAGCCGTCCATCTTACGCCGCCTCAACTCTATACAACATCGGGGTTTACGTCTTGCGATCGGAGCGTTCTATACTAATCCCGTCGAGAGTCTACATGCTGAAGCCGGTGAATTGCCACTAACCTACCGGCGCGATATACTGCTTTGTCGGTGTGCCTGTCGGCTATTGTCAATGCCCGACCACCCGTCTTATCATTCCTTTTTTGACGACTCTCTCGACCGTCAATACGGGTTGTATGTATCTGCCCTGCTACCCCCTGGAGTTCGCTTTAGTCGCCTCCTTCAGCACCTTGATTTTTCACTCCCTGCAACCTTTCGAGTGGGCGAGAGCCAAACGCCACCTTGGCTCCGGGCTCAGGTTCGCGTTCACCTTGACCTCAGCTCGCCCCCAAAGGAGATTACCCCAGCTTCGGTATACCGCTCCCGGTTTGTCGAACTTCATTCGAAGTTCATTAATATGATCTTCATTTATACAGATGGCTCTAAGACCAATGACGGTGTTGGGTGTTCTTTTATTGTCGGGGCACACAGTTTCAAATACCGGCTCCATGGCCGTTGTTCGGTCTTCACAGCTGAGCTATTTGCCCTCTACCAGGCTGTTCTTTACATCTGCCGCCACCGACATTCTGCTTATGTCATCTGCACTGATTCCCTGAGCGCCATCCAGAGCCTCAGTGATCCGTATCCGGTTCACCCTTTCGTGCACCGGATCCAACACTCTCTTCAGCAGCTGGCGGACGACGGTTCTCCGGTTACCTTTATGTGGGTTCCTGGCCATGTCGGAATCCATGGGAACGAAGCTGCAGATGCCGCGGCCAAGGCTGCGGTCCTCCAACCTCGGACAGCTTCTTATTGTGTCCCTTCATCCGATTGTAGCAGGGTCATTTGACAGCGCATTTTATCACTGTGGCATGCCGATTGGGCTACACTTACGGACAACAAGCTTCAGGCCATGAAACCTCTTCCCACGGCTTGGACGACCTCTTCACGCCCTTCTCGGCGGGAGGAGGTCGTTTTGGCCCGGTTACGAATTGGACACTGCCGGTTCAGCCATCGCCATCTGCTGACGGCTGCGCCGGCGCCGTTCTGCCCATGTGGGCAATTGCTGACGGTCCGCCACATTTTAACGTCCTGTCCGGATTTTACTACACTGCGTCTTGATCTTGGCCTGCCATGTACTCTGGATGCCATTTTAGCGGATGACCCAGGAGCAGCTGCTCGCGTTCTTCGTTTTATGCACTTGACAAACCTGTCTAAGGACATTTGATTATGCTGGTTTTTTTTTAATCCTATGCCTGTTAATATGTCTTTTATAGTGTTGTCCCTTTTAGTTGCTGTTTTAACCTTGTGCCTCGCAGTGCATTCCTAACTTAGTCTGGGCGTTAATGACCATTGTATTTGTGCGCCCTAAAACCACAAAAAACAAAAAAACAAAACAAAAAATCGCAATGATGGTGGTAAACGACAAATTGTACATAAGCAGGCGAGATACATAATTTGCAAGATACACGCTTTATTCAAGCGGAAGTCATGTTGTATGCACGTACCGCAGCTGTTGCTTGGAACCGACAGTGCAGTCACCTTCCGTGCCTTGACTTGAGTGAATTGCTATCGTTCGTGAATCGGACTTTAGTATTCTACCAAAGAATTGCAGTCTCCCATTTGCTTCACCCGCTACTCAGCTTATGTGATCGTTCCCTTTCATATCACCGCAAATTGTTACACCCAGGTATTTGTATGAAATGACCAATTTCAGCTGTGGCTCACTGATGTAATAGTCGTAGGATACCAGTTTTTTTGCTTCGTTAAGTGACCATTGTACATTTCTGAACATTTAAAGGAAAGTGATAATCTTGGCACCACTTGGAAATCTTTGATATGTTATCAAGATTGGACTAAATATTCGAGCAGCTTCTTCCAGAGCTGTGAAAAGGTTGAGGTTACTACTATTGTCTGGAAGGACATTAATATACAATACGAACCGCAAGGGCCACAACACACTTCCCAGGGGCATATCAAAAGCTACATCTAGATCCTGTCAACGATTTGATGGTTTGCTGCGTTCCCTCCCCGCTCCCTCCCCCCTCTCCAAAAAAAAGAAAAAAAAAACAGTCACAAAATTTGGCTTGATACCGCATATGGTGGTGCTATTGATAATAAGCGTAGATGTGGCACTGAGTTAAATGTTTTTCGGAAAACCAGAAATACTGCATTTACCTGTCTGCCTTTGTCGATGGTTTTCAGCATGACATGTTAGAAAAGTGCGGGTTGGGTTTCATGATCAATGAGTTCGGAATCCATGGTGGTTAGCATGGAGGAGGTCATTCTGCTTGAGGTATCCATCATATTTGAACTCAGAATATATTCTAAGATTCTATAAAAAAAATGTATGTCAAAGACATTGGACGGTAGTTTTGTGGACCGTTTCTGCCACCCTTCCCGTAAATGGATGTGACCTGTGCTTTTCTCCAAACTACTGGGCAAAGTGTTTTGTTAGGCAGAGGCTAACTCAGCCGAAAATTCAGTATAAAGTCTAATAGGAATTCCATCAGATCCTGGAGCTTTGTCCAATTTTAGTGATTTCGGTTGTTTCTCAAAGCCACCGAAACTGAAATCTATTTCACTCATGCTTTCAGTGGTATGAATTGAACTGCGAAAATTTGCCTGAGTTTTTCTTTGCAAAGGAACATTTGAAAACTAATTTAAGCATTTCTGCTTATGCTGTGTTGCCCTCAGTTTTGATTCCTGTGAAGTTGGAGCCACTTACAGCCTGTGCATATGGTCAGCGTTTCTTTGAGTTACGTGAAAGATCTTTCGAAAGTATTCTGCTAGGGTATCAGTAGTCATTAAAGGCTTTAGGCATTGTTCTCATGACAGCCAAATGTGTTTCATTTGGCATTTCTCTATCAATAGCTCTGTGCTTTATTTTGCACCTATTATACAGTGGTACCTGTTCTAGAAGTTTCTTCACCACAGATGCTCCTAACCATCACAACTGTTCTACTGGTTATATATCTATACAGTACCTGCTAATAAATTCTTTTAAACTTGAGCCATAGTTATGTCTAGAAGCTCCCACCCCGAACTAAATGTTTCAACTTCCCCATAGAGACATAACACTACTGCTTCTTTATCTGATTTACAAAACATGTAAATCTTCCTACTAGTTTTAGTTGCCCTTTGTACTTTGTTCATCATTGTTGCTACATCTGCCTCATGATCACTGGTAGATTCGATGTGGTCATCTTGAAAAAGGTTAAGTCTGTTTATTGGCATTAGATGTAATGTATTTGCATCATGTGTGAGGTTTGGAACCTTGTGTTAAGACATTCAGTAATATTTCACAGTATGTCTTGTCACATCCACGACAAACAAAACTGTGATTATCCCAATTGAATCACTTATTTCTAAAAGGGAACCACTCATGATTGATAAATTATTCAGGAGAAAGAAAAAAACATTCCACATCATTTGTTTCATAATTTAATCTCAAATTTCCTCCTGTCATGTGAAACAATTTATTTTCTGGACTATGTGAAACTAATATTAATAATATTTTTCTGCTCACCATTTAGAGAAAATGTTGTGCCACAGACAGGCACAGAGAAAAGACTGATACATACATTTAAAGTTTTGGCCAAAATGCCTTCTTCTGAAGTAGAAGACTCACACATATTCACACAAGCACAATTCACACACACACATGACCACTGTCTCTGGCCGCTGTGGCCTGCTGTCTATTTCCGTTTACTTTTCTGTACCTAGTATTATGTGAACTTCAAACTCTGGCACTTTGTTATGAATGACTTGGCAGTTAACCACCAGGATCTTAGTACTCTCGCCTGTGGGGGAGGGGGGGGGGATAAGGGTGTAAAGTTAAAACAGGCTACAGATCAGCACTCGCACAGACTGTTGATACTTTGATATTACATACTGCTCCATGCTGCATCACAGCATCAACTCCATCAACATCTTGTACTTTCTGCACTATCAGTTAGTTTATTGATGAAAGACAATGACATGTATTAATATTGTAGTATATTGTAGTTAAACATACAGTTTTAATTAACATCATGAGGAAACTTAATGATATGTTACCATGTCTGTGCCCTGCTCTCTACATAATTCTCCTCTTTTGTAGGGGATGATGGTGGAGGAGGTGAAGGAGATGAAGATGACGAAAAACTGCCATCATGTGGAGATTACATTATGCACTTCCTCACTCTCTTCTGGAAGCTATTATTCGCCTTTGTTCCACCAACAGGTAAATCCTCCCATTTCTCCAAATATTTCCTCTTGGTATCAATATTTTTAAGAGAAAGCATTTTTTCAGGTAATATCTGAATTATGAAGTTCAACTTATAATAGGAACGAAATTTAAAATGAAAAAAAATAACTAGCAATTCTATGCATCAAAATAACTAGACAATATTTTGACCCAATCAGGTTTTTAACATGATTTGATGAAAGATTATTAATTACTGGCAATAACAGTGTTATTAGATATTATTTGTCTTGTCATTGTTATTAATTACAATTATTTAACAATGTTGTTAATGCTAGTAATAATAACACAGTTCACTTAAATATTTTTATTACTGCTGTCATTCAAATAACTAATTTTGTAGTAGCCTGATTTTGTGTCCCTATAGTTCTTGAATTTTGGTTTGTATTTTTGTTTCTACATTGCATTTTAGCTATAATGTTGTTTTCTAGTTTCCTAACGCTGGAATGGGGAAACAGAAGTGCAGTGCTTGCAAATTCAGCACTTAACATGATTTTCCTTGTTTTAAGCAAATTTTTTGAGCTGATTCCATTCTATGGCACAGGTTATTGGCTGTATTTGTAAATGCGCATGCAATATACTTTGTCTGATTTACAGTGTTTTCTATTAATGATACATTTAATCATTTTCAGGCATTAGGTTCTGTAGAATGTATATGGGAGTCACTCTGGAAATCAGGAGAGTAGTAATGCATTTTCCTCCTTTCCAAATACTTACAACATTTTCAAAACATTGCTTTCCTTTAAGCTACAAGTACTGGCACAACAATTCAAATGTGTACAAATGTGTATGATTTGGAAAATTGTTTGATGACAGCTCTTACACAAATGGTGCTGTGAACTCAATACAATAGCCATAAATAATTTCATTGGTGTTTTTGTAGTAGAAAGCAGTCATATGGAACCATATTTGGGTTGTGTGGTGATGTGGATGTCTCTGCATTCATGTTTTCACTGTCCTTTGGTTGATTGCTTCTTCATATGTGTCTGTATCCCACAAGCCACTTATAGAGTGCAACAAAGGGTACTTCAGATACTTCTGTGATTTCCCTGTTCCTGTTTCATTCACAAATGGTTTGTAGGAAGCACAAATAATCTCAGTAAGTCTTCATACAGGCTCTAACTGCTAGGATTTTTCCATCATAGTCATTTTGTATGTAAACTTAATTTTCTTTGAAACATACAACTTTTAAATTTTAACGGTAATATTTTCTGTAATTCACAATGTCTCTCTTGTAGTGACTGCCATTGGATTTTATTAAGCACCGATGTTGTGTTTTGGCTCTTGCTAAACAACTTGTGACAAAACATGCACTTTCTATTTGAAACCTTTCTGTCTTTCACAAATCTGTAACTACCAAATCACAAGTTGTCTCTTCTAATCATCATAATCTTGCTAGGTACATACATTTCCAAACATATTGTCAGTATTAAACAATGATATTTCATATTTTCATTGCAGATGTGATATTTGATGTTGACTGCTCAGATAATCTACTGTCTGATTCTTGTTGTACTTGTTAGCAAATATATTTTCCTTCTCTGTAAAAGAAAGAAAGAAAATCTGCATCTACTATTACATCAATACTCAGCAACTCACCTGACAGTTTGTGGTGGAGGGATTTCCCTACATTGATTGAGACATGTAGTAACTGGTGAAGACACACACTGTTCCTTCCCCATGCTTTTTCTATCCACACTTGAGCTCTGTTACTAAGATCCTTGTTGTTGATGAGGTACCAAACTTTAATTTTGATTCCTTTTATTCTGAACAAAAAAATAGTATTCTTTGGTGTTATCTGTTATTGTCTGCTTCCATAACTGAGTGGTCACTGATGCTGATTGCCATGTGGTGGACCCAGGTTCTACACTCTACACTGCCAGGGATTTTTGCTTATTGGAAGGGTTGGTACAGGGATCACTCAGCCTCATGAAGCAAACGGAGAAGCTACTTTATCTGTTAATTGTAGTTCCAAGAACAAAAAATCAGATGATGACTCAGATAGCTGTGTGCTGACCACATACCCCTCCACATCACATCTGGTGACACCATTGGCAGAGATGACACAGCAGTTGGTAGGGCCCAATTGGCATGTCTAGGGCCACAATGTGATACTTTGCCTTATCTTACCTATTCGCTGTTCTTGGGTATTACAAAATGACACTGATGCACAGTGAAACCCAGTAAAAAAACAATTAAAAGTTTTAACCCTCTGAATACAACAAGTAAATAAGGAAATAGAAATCCTTCTACTACTTCTACCAGTTCCAATAGTTCAAGTGTTGAAACTTGTTATATTATGTTGGATGCTGTGAATCTGTGATTTCCTTTGAAGTATAACAATGGATCAAAAGCCAATCAGTCTCCAAAATTTTAAGTGGTTCTCATATTGTCATTTCAATTGAAGCATCGACATTTGAGCTACACAGTTTTAAAATACTCATTATTTTCCAGGACACACTGTTGGTAAACTTATAATAATAAGTATATGTATTTAACAGTAAAAAAGCCTTTCTTAAATCTTATTTTTAGAATGGCAATTTCTCTTGTGAAAATTATTCAGGGGCTTTACAGTAACATTAATTACCACTTTGTATTCACAATTCTTTTTTCACTTCACTATTTTAATTACATTTTTTGAAAATACCTACATTAGTTTACCTTCTAGGAGTATTAATGGAGCACGTTTTTGAAATGCAGCTACTGTAAATGCTAACATGTATTTTGGTAGGTAATTTCCATGCTGTTATTTCTAAAAGTAAGCAATAGCATTATATCAAAAGCTCCACGATGCTATATGGAAAGAAAATTACAACATACCACCACAGTCTCACTGCAGCAACAACTTATTTGTCTTATGGTATTGCAGTCAGTTTTGTGATGACAAGCAGCACAGTGATAGAATGAAATGCATATGTTTTTGTGCACAACCACTGTACAGGGTGAGAGTAGCACTGTGTTAATGTGAACTGTATCTGGTGTGACAATACAGGGCCTATTACAGTGAGGCTTCTCCTACCTTATGAGATTTGCAGGACATGAAGATTGAATTAATTAATCAATGCCCTACTTCTCAGATTTCATTGAAACCAAGTCAAAAGCGTTCTCGGAACCTATTAACTTCATGTAAACTGGTAATATACATTCATCATTCTTGGTTGATTGCACTTTACCACTTCTAAAGCCAACTTGTTCCTTTACTCATGATTATGATTGTCTATATCATTAGTGATAATTTTAATTTCTCCTATATCACAGAAAAGTAAAACAACTGTAGCATTGTTGCCGTTTTGGGAATTGTATGTCTTCACAGACATACTGTGAATAATTTTACAAGTTTCTTGGGTATTATTTCCCCTCTAGCTTTAATAATTTCTATTGAAACACTCTCATCTACATGCACCTTTCCCTTTTTCGTAGCTCATCTGGCATTATCACCAGATTGTCATACACCTCATCTATTGAAACACTCTCATCTACATGCACTTTTCCCTTTTTCGTAGCTCATCTGGCATTATCACCAGAATGTCATACACCTCATCTGGTATAATTTTCAGAATGTCATTATTTTCATTGTCAACTAGCTGTATTTCTTATTTATCTCTTGAGCTGTGCAAGCTTTTAAAAAAATCTTGGGAATGCATGGAAAATTTTCTCTGTTGTTAGTTATTGTGCTACCTAAGTCCTCCTGTTTCATCTTACTCATACTTTTTGCAGTTCTTTCTCTTACCAAGTTTTCATCGTTTTTGTTTTAGTTAGGTATATCCATAATTTACTGCTGTCTTCTGCACCTTATTTGTAACTGGTCATTTTGCTTTGTTAATTAAGCATGACTACAAATATCTTGAGAGAAATTAAACATTGTTTTGTGTCAAAAAATAATCAAATAATTATAAAATTATGAGATAGATTTACTGACCACTAGGCCTCCTTGCCTTCAGGAAGCAAAATTTCAGTAGTTCTGATAGACAAAAATAAACGCACACATGCTATGCTATTGTTTAGCTATCCTAGCTACGGGATTAATAGCTTTTTCCTTGGGGAGAAGAGAGGGATAGGTTGGGAAAGATTAAAGTGCGTGCACCTTTATGCATTTGGCAGTACTGAAATTCACCTCCAGAGCTTAAGTACCTTCTAATCTAAAATTTTATTTTTCTCAAATGAATGTTCCTTTTCATACAATTAATCAAATAATTGTATCATTGTACACTAGAGGTATTTAATTAAATGTTATTCCTTAACTTTTAATATATATATGAAATATATGTTGTGTTACTTAAGTAATGTTTGTAAACTGTATGCCTGAAAGTTAATAAGTTTATTCCAGGACATACACAAAAAAGCAGCCATTCCAAGCATCTTCTGTAAAATATATTATTAACACAAATTAGGACTGCTTTTAGTATAGTCACCCAGATAATTAAAGTAATTACTGCTGGATTGCTTCCTATGAGTAGGGAAGAGTGGTAACAGTGAGACATAACTCATCACCACCATATTTCTCAAAAATTACCTCATCAACATTACTAACAATACAAGTTTTATCTCCATCAAAATCACTTATCTACACTCATTTGCAATAAACTACCTGTCTCAGACTTACCAACCTCAGTTACTTCACATCTCTCATGCACATGTACATCAAGCATATCACCTAGTTCAGATCCAATACAGTCATCACCTGATTTACATACATCAATGACACTGTTTTCTGACCAAGAGAAGAAATCATTAGTACATACTACATCAAAATTCTCACTACTCTCACATTCTGGTTTGTGATTAGCTTCTACATCACTATAATTAAACAAAGTATCCCAAAATTTTTGATAAAAACATAAATGAGCACTCTGTTATTCCTTCCGTTCAGCTTCAGGTACCTGTGCCACATTATTAATACTGTTATTATTGTCTAATCATGAGTGTAAATTGGGGGTCCTGTGATTGTTGTGTTTCCTCGTTCCAAAACCATGGACCTTCATTGAGGCGGACTGCCGTTTCCTGAGTAGTTACCTCTATGATTGTTTCTTCTATTAAATTCTGCTGATGTTTAAAATTTCTCTCTCTATTAACATTTTGACCCTGATAGAAGTAGCCATTATCTCTATTTCTATAGTTATTACCATGGTAATCTCTATCATTTTGATTATTATGGTACATACTTGTTGCTACTGCTCTATTCAGCCTGTCAACATATTGTAAAAATTGTTCAAGACAATTGTCAGGTCCCTGTACTAAATCCCACTGCAACCTTTCTGGTAATCTCCTTTGAGTGCATCAATAAATGTCATTTCATCAAACGGTTTGTCAAGATGTGTTAATTTCTTAAGCTGATTCTTACAAAACTCTTTCAGAGTACCGTCCCTATTCCTATAATTAGGACCATTCAAAAATTCACTTTTAATTCTCTCCTGTTCAGCTTCTGACCAAAATTTACTTAAAAAACTTTTTTCAAAACTTTGATATGTTTCCCACTGACTTAAATTTGTATTTACTCAAGACAGAGCTTTGCCTTCAAGACATCTCTTTACAAATTTGATTTTTTGATCATCACTAATACCTGGCACAAAATTATCTCTACAGTGGTGTGGAAAATCCACTGAATGTAAATTGTCTGACAGAAAACTTTTGATTGGGATGTTGGAGCATGGAATACCATTCTTTGAATAGATTTTTGTGAATAAAATTTTCCTGAACTGCTGAAATTTTTTGATCTAAAACATTTACATTAGTTTGCATATTATTTTCAACATTTAAAATTTTTTGATCTAAACTACTCAAGTTCTGTTCCATATTTTCCATTATGGCCTTCTGTTCAACTCTGATGTCATTAACATTCTTTGTCTGTCTTGTAGATTCGACATCTAACTCTTTTTCCAAAACAATAAGTGTATTTTCTGAGACATGAACTTTTTCATTCACACTTTTTACCCCATCTGACAACCTATTTCTTAGCTCTGAAATCTGATTACTAAGTTGTTCTGTTTGGTATTGTACCCTATCCATTTTACTATTGTTTTCAGTTTTTAGATCATTTAATTGTCCTTGTAGTGAAGTAAATTTGCTATCATCATCCATCCGTATTTCAGTTAACTGCTCATTAACTGCACTAGATTTTCTATTGTTATCTGTCATCATTTCCTCTAGTTTTGCCAAAATTAACTGCAGACTATCACTTTTTACTGTTTCTTTGCTGACTATGCTTTTGCTCAGCTCAAACATGTCCTGACTGGGTCCTACAACCATCACTTCTACATCACTACTTCCCTTGTCTCTAGTCATTTTGTTAACAATCACACAAGTCCATGAACAAATTAATTTCACCAGTATTTTGTACTTATCTTTTCTTTTTGATGTCCCTCGTCATAGTTGTAAAGCCCTCTTTTAGTTGACCCAGTCCGTCACTGTTGGTAGTATCTCGTCACTATTGATACGACTTTGTTGGGCAGATCTCGATCTTCTATTTCCACCTGTCCAGAAACCCGTATGTATATAAACTGCGATTGACACAAATCACTGTCCCTTCTTCTTCTGCGACAGACCAAACTTCATTATCAACCTACTGATCCTAGATGATATCACCACGTATAATTTACCCCGCCCACAATTTGTTGATATCACTGTTATTGTCAATGGTAAAGTCTCTTTTTTCAAAAATATGAGAGGAGTAAGATTTACAATAAACTTTTTATTTATCTTCTTTTCTCGTGGTTGGTTCCAGTTTTTTATGTCCTGGGGCTGATTTTTGAAGGTGAAATTTTTTACATTTTAGGTTCTCATGGTTCCAATTGATGTAATTATCTTTGAAGACCACATGTGCAAATCTTTTGTGATCATGATAATTTATTCTCTCACATTTTTCTGTATCATACAGTCTTTTGAATTTTCACATTAACAAAGCCAAAATTACCATAGTTCTTCCAAAAGAGAGAAACACATCTAATCACATCAGAGGCATGCCCACTACTACTTCACTCTGTGATAATAACAATATTCCAACTGGTTTACAAATTTTCATGACAAATGAATTTCTATTAACTGATATTACTATTTTGTTAATGGATCCAGAAATAAACATGATAAGTAGCACCAAATTGTGTAATTAATAATAGAAATTTTAAGTGTGCCAAATATTTTGTAATTTCAAATTTCTCTAAAAAAAATTTTCAACTGTACAGTCAGGGCTAGTACACATCGATTGTAACAACGAAAATAAAGAAATATCTTTTTATAGATTTTAGCTTGAAATATAATGCGCCATGTACAAAATCTTATGAATTTTTTTAGAAAAACAGCTAAATTAAGATTGATCTGTTCAAAATTCGAAAAGTAGTTCTGATATCAACTACTTCTGTTGAGGAAAAGTAATGCTAGAGGAGGATGTTCCTTTACAACTCCTTAACATCAGCAAGGGACTGTACCAATGAACACACTCTACAATGTACGAATGCACATAATGCCTTGAAATCATCAGTCATTTCCCCAGCATGCCACTCAATATGACTGCAGAGCTGTTATACCTAAATATTGTCTTTGATATTTAGTTTACTTGAGCAGTCCAATACTTAAAAAGGGTCACATCGAGAGGTTTAAATAGCATTGGAAAGGACCAAATAAAGTCCTGGAAATCATCTTGCTGATTGCATTAACAGTCTAATTTCCATTTAACTCTATCATAGTGCCTACAAATTGTGTAAAGCTGTACTTGAGTACACCAGCTACTGAACAAGCCAATGAAACACAAAGACATTCCTGAGGTAGACCCTGAAAGCAGCTGAGACACCCGCAGAGTGCACAATAGGGTGACTTGCCAATGAGCCTCGAATACCAAGATCCACTGTTTGATAATGATGAGCAGGGAAACTGTCAGACAATCCAGGGTGCAGGTATGAGTAGTGCTTTGACATGGTATCTACTATACCCAAAACAGCACTTAGCTTGTGGTAAGTGGGTATACATCGCTTACAGATAGTGTGTGAGTGTCTAAGCGTACATGTGCCAAAGTGAAAAGTATGTTCATCTGTTGTAATGTTCATCTGTTCTAAGCAACAAGCTGACAACTGGATCACATGTTAAAATCCAAGTTAAAGTGACATTTATGGCCTATAAAAGGGAAATTGATCGTGTTTCAGATCTCTTACCCCACAATTATATCATTAGGCATGTATGTATTACGTGATGTAGATCCGTAATAACACACTTCTGCAGACAAAATGAACATTTATTTCGGCACTGAACAGAGCAAATACAAAAATGGCTGTCCAATGTAGTGTGAGAACACATATACAAAAGCAAAGTCAAAGAACATAGTCCAAAGAAATGGAGCTTCGCACAAGAGGCGCCACAGAGCAGCCCTCCCCCCAGCATGGTGGGGCGGAGCTAGCGTCACATCAACAAAAAATCCTGGTGCCAGGCAGCAGGTGGCCTCCAGCATGCGAAGCCGTGTCGATACAGTCCTACACGTAGGACTGCAGCGCAGGTGGATGAGAGCCATAGGAGGCAGTGACGGTGGCATCAGTGGGTGAGGCATTGGCAGAGGCAGACCAGCTGGAGGCAATAGAATGTGGCTCCGAGAGTGACCACACAGGTTTTAATCGGTGCACTGAAACTGTAAATGATCATCTGTTGAGCAGAATCACAAATGTATTAACTCTGTGGCATAAGACGTGGTGCATACCTGAGTAAAGAGGATACAGGGCAGCACGAACAGTCGTCTCGTAGCATAATGGAATCACACAGTGCGAAGTCTTTGTGAACAAAAACTGCTGGCATGGAGTGAGCGTGAGGCAGGGGTGGGCTAAGGTGGGCCACGTGTGCACGCACTCGTTCTATGAGGGCCAGTAAGTCAATAGTGTTGGTCGGAGGTGTGTCCTTGACGAATTCAGCTGGCAGGACGAGTGGTTCTCCATACAAGACTTCCACCAATGGAGCGCTGAGTTTCTCGTTGTGCACAGAGCAGATGCCGAGCATGACCACGGCAGAGCCTCAGACCAAATCCTGCCGTGGCATATGAGTGCAGCTTCTAGAGTTCTGTGCCACCACTCAACTAGGCCATTGGCCTGCGGATGATATGCCGTTGTGTGAAATTTCGCCATCCTGCACAGCTCACACAGTCGAGCGTAAAGCGACGACTTGAATTATCAGCCTTGGTCTGTAGTAAGTGAAAGGGGGCAGCCAAATCTCGCCACCCACACTGATATGAAAGTGTGAGCAATGGTCTCAGCCTTAATGTCTACCAGAGGGACCGTCTCAGTGGGTTAAGTGGTCGATCATGGACAGAATGTATTTGTACGCCTTGGAAGAGGGCAGAGGACCGACCACATCAATGTGCACTTGGAGCAGGCAGCCTTGGGGACGTCAAACTGCCCTAAGGGCAGTTGTGCGTGTGTGCTCACCCTAATATGTTGGCAAGGAACGCACGCATGTGTCCAGGAGCGCCAATCATGCCACACACCTGGCCAGATGAAACGTTGGGTGAAGAGTCTTGCCATTGCCTGCGTCCCGGGGTGGGCAAGATTGTGTAACACATCGAAGATCCCTCGCTGAAGGGTGAATGGCACCAAGGGATGGGGGAAACCAGTAGAAACATCGCACAGGACAGGGAATGACGACCCTTGCAGGGTAATAGGTTTGATGGCGAGCGAAGATTCGGCATCCGAAAGCAGTTGCTGCGTGTCCGTGTCTTCAGCCTGAAGTTGCACCAGTTCCAGGGGGCAGAGATCACTGAGACACAGGAGAGGTAGTTAGCAACTAAATTTTCTACACCGTGGATGTAACAAGTATCCGAAGAATGTTGCCAAATAAGGTCTATGTGCCAGAAGCATCGTAGAAGGACATCCTTTGCTGGGTTGCGTATTGCATCAACAAGAGGTTTATGGTCTGAATAGATGGTGAAAGCACGCCCTTCCACATCGCTCCTGAAGTGTTCGACCGCCTCACAAACCGCGAGAAGCTCACGGTCAAAGGCCGACCGTTTACACTTACTCTTGGTTAGCTCTTTTGAAAAGAAATGGTGCGGCTGCGTGGAGTCTGCAGTGTGCTGTTGGAGGACAGCATCCACCACCAACTTGCTTGTGTCGGCAGTGCTAGAAATGCGTGCCTTGGGATCGGGATGCGCGAGACTAATAGCTTTCGCGATGGACTATTTCTGATTGTCGAAAGTGTTGAGCATGGGCTTAGTCCAGTCCAACTTACGCTTCCCCGTGGTATTTTTACTGTAGAGAGCGTCAGTAAGGGTCGACTGGATGGAGGCAGCGCAAGGGATATGTCACCAATAAAAGTTCACCATTCCCAGAAAATGGCAGAGTTTCGAGTAAGCTTCCAGGACAGGCAGTGCAAGAATGGTTGCGATATGAGAATCAGTAGGGCAGAGACCATCAGCAGAGACCATATGGCCAAGGAATGTAACAGATGTGGAACAGAGTTGCGAGTTGTCGGGGTTGATAAACACACCGTTGGCCATGAGAGCAGCACAAATTGCATCAAGGTGAAATTAGTGTTCCTCAGCAGACGAGGAAAAGATCAGTATATCATCCCAATAGGCTAAAGCAAAAGGTAGAGATAGCAAAATCAAATCAATGAAACGTTTCCATGTCTGCACAACGTTTTTCAAGCTGTAAGCCATGAAACAGTATTTGAAAAGGATGAATGGTGTGATGATGGCCATCTTCAGAATGTCCAGCAGGTGCATGGGAATTTGGTGACACACCTTCAAACAGTCCAAGACAAAATAACTTCGAGCTATGCATTAAGGGGCCTGTAGTCCCCACACATGCGTAGAAAACCATCTTTCTTAGGCAAAAGGTGTATGGGAGATGACCAGTTGCTGCCCAATGGTTGGAGCATACCCAAAAACAGTAAATCCTGAACTATTTCTTTCACTCGCAGCAATTTTGAAGCGTAAAGATGTCGAGCTTTATGACGTACAAGTGCGTGTGGATTCGGTTACAAGTGCCATTGCTAACTGCTAAGACCCGCGAAGGGAGGCAGGCGTGGTGGGGTGAGAGGGGGGGCATGAGCAGCAGCGATTCACTGACCTTGGCTGGCCGGGAAGGCGTGTGCGGAGTGTCGGCAGCAGACGATGACTGAGGATAGGACGCGGTAGCCATGAGATGTGAGGGATCTCGCGAAGTGAGAACAGGAGTGTCCGTGCCAGGCTGGAGTGAAGTGGGCGGGGCGTTGGTAGCAGATGATGATGGAGGGTGTCACGTGATGGCCACGCGATGCAAGGGATCCCACAAAGCGAGAACAGGAGCATCCTGCAGGTCCAACTGCAACGGCGCGGAACCGGCAGCAGGGAAAGTGCAGCTCGACACAGGAGCGAAGTAGAGAGAAGACACAGAACAACAGGATGGCAGCACCAAAAGAAGTGGCACAGTAGAGAGATTGCATAAGGTACTCCATGCATGAGCCAATTCAGCAGAGGCGGTAACAGTGCTGGAGAATAACTCGGCGTTATTTGTGCGGAGTCTGTTGACTTGTTTGCGGACGTCCAATAAATCGGAGAGATGTGTCATAATATCTTTGAGCAGAGATGCACATGTGGAAAGTGTAACCAAGGATGTGGAGACGTGCCAAACTCGTTCAAGCACAGAACCAGATACGTGGGAGAGTGTAGCAGGCTGCAAGTCTGGCGAAAGTTCGTATTGGTGTAGAAAGTACAACCCAATCACAGGTTTGTCAACATCAGCAACATGGAAGGTCCAAGGAAAGGTCGCGCTCAGTGACAAATGAAGCGACATCTTGATGGAGCTGAGGACAACAATAGGAGAGTGATTTGCAGTAAACAGTACGAGGTTAGCAGGGGAAAGTGTGTTGCCCACATGCTTGGCCAGGAAAATGCTGACATCGGCACCGGTGTCGACGAGAAAGCACATGCCCAATGACAAGTCTGTGACATAGAGGCATAACACTGCTGGGGCAAACAATGCAGCATCAGAAGGTAGGTGCTTTTGATGAGCACGGTGGGATGTGGCGCCTAAATGTGCCCGCCAGAATTGTTTGGGTACGCACAAGGCTCACAGTAGTTGCGAGTGGTGTCCCCATAGGATGTATGGTACCAGCAAAGCGGGTAAGCTTGGAGGCGAGGCATTGTGGGGTGGGCAGGGGACACAGCTGGCTGTGCCGTTGTCCAAAACCACTCAGGCTGCTGCTCAGGTGAGGTCGGCTGCTGTCAGAAGGTCGCAGGCAGTACCTCCTGTAGGCCACCAGGAGCCAGCCCCTGGCAGGACGTTGACCTGCTGAGGCACACACATTGGCCCCTACTGTAAAACTGAAGGTGCAGGCGTGCCAACTGAAGGCAAATGCAAAGGCGATGTCGCCCACAGTAGGCACTGTCAGTGACAAATGATTGCAGAGGCCCAATCGGCCATGCGTAGAAGAAATCTCGAGAGGGTCAGCTACGTGTGATAGCAGGTGAAGTTGTAGGTCCAACGGAAGTTTGACTATCCACAAGGTCCACAGCATGGCATCAGGTAGTGCTTGGTCATCAATTAATGCATGAAGGCGCCACCTGAGCTACGAGGGTGTGCTGTTGTCAAGGTGCTCGTCATGGATGATGTGATGGATAGCCTCAGCCGGAGGGCAAGAAAGGCATTCGTTAAGTAAAGTTTTTGCTTTTAAATACTTGAGTGAGGCAGGTGGTGAGAGTAACAGATCACTGATTAGGTCAGGATGGGTGTGAAGGTGGCTCACCAGGCAGACAAAATGCGCGTTGTTGTCCGAGATCCCGTGGATATCCAGTACATGGTCCACCAGTGTGAACCAAGGCTTAGGGTTGTCCTTTTGCAATGCAAGCAGCTAACGAAATCTGCCAGGTAACACATGCTGATGTAGCACTGGTAGGCGAAGATCTGTGTTGGTGTGTAGGGAGCGCCTGACACCGCAGGTGCAGTAGCAGTGGACAGTGCATCGCCCGACGTCTGTGTGGGAGGGTGGCCTCAAGCAGCACATGATGTGGAGTGAGCCAGTGCAACCGACGGTATGATGTGTCCCAACTGCAGGCACAGAGGTAGACATGGCGTGGGTGTATTGGCTGGTGCTGTTGCAACAGTGGGCAGAAAGGCAATCACGAAGCAGCCAAGGGAGGGGCCTGATGCAGAAACCGATGGGGAAGAAATGGCCGGTGCCATTACGAGAGAGGGTGAAAGGTGATTGTGGTGTGACCACAGAGCGATGGTCATGGAAACCAGTGCAGCTAAGATGACTGATGTCGCCTAGCTGGGGTGCGAGAGGGGGGGGGGGGTTGCAATGATGTCAGGCATATAAGAATGTGCAACCCCTTGTACGTGAATGTTTGACTTACAGTTCTCGAACTTCGTCGGTACATCAAACCAACCCGAAGGTGACTGTTTAGCTGAGGTGTGAAACACAAGGTCCTTCACATGGTTATCATTCACAATGTCACTAAGGGGCGTGCACTGTCTGTGCAGCAGGCACTGCTGCATAGTAGCATTTGACGGTGGCCATGTTGGGCCGGTATTGGTTAAGTGGCCACCAGCATGGTTAGGGCCCAGTAATTGTTCACTTTTAACTAAACACACATTAGGTACACTTGTATATACGTAAGCACAGCTAAAAGGGTGCATGGCACTAGCACAAAACGATACCGGTAGATCCATTGTTCCGAGGACAATGTGAACTGGCACACAAAGTTCGTTAATGATGAAAAGAAGCACAAAATAATTTCCAAACACACAACGGTGATGTCAGGATTGCCACTGTGGGTATTACGTGGCGTAGATATGTAATAACACACTTTTGCAGAAAAAATGAACATTTATTTCAGCACTGATCAGAGCGAATACAAAAATGGCTGTCAAACATAACATGAGAACACATAGACAAAAGCAAAATCAGAGAACATAGTCCAAAGAAATTGTGCTTCAAGCCAGAGGCACCACAGGCATAAGCATGATTTTGCTGGTAATATACTTAGATCTATCTTTTGAGCCTCAACTAACAAGAACATCACTGAAAATAGAGCAGCTAGGAAAAGAAGTAGACACTAATATTATAAAATCTTCTGTATATCTAGCAAAATTATACAATATGCAACAGACAATTACCAACAAAACCATCTTCATTGGTAAGGTTGTTAAGCAGTTCATTGCTTATTTCAGTGATATCTACAACTGGACTACAATGATCCAGAAGGAATTTCAAAATGACCAACATCTTGAATGCACATATAGCACTAAATACTGTGTTGTTTAGAATTACCAATGGTCTGTCTGTTGCACAAATGGATGCTTCTAATTTGAGGTATGCTACTGAAACTATTGCAGCTAATCACTTGAGTAGTGTTTTGTTACACCCTTAAGATTTTTTGTCATTGCTGCTAGCTATGGAAAGGGAATCAGAATCAGAATTTTATTGCCCCATAACATACATGTTAAATCATTGATTTAGTGCACAGGAGACTCACCAAGCTCAAAACTATAATAGATTGTACATGAAATACAACATTTAGTAGACCTATGAAATATCTGAATACATATATTATTAATTTTTATCCTTTTTTTGAGAAAACGGTGTTTACAACAACAAATCTAGAAATTTCTAAGTTACAAACCAAATATGGAGAAATTAAGAGGGTACCATACTTTAAATATTTAGGAGAGATAATTTCTGAAAAATACTCACAACAAGAAAGAATATTAAAAGCTCGTAGGGGTCTAGGGCTGGTCCAAAACATTTACAATAAAAAATGTCTATCTATAAATACAAAAATTAAACATTATAAGTCGGTAATTAAACCAATAATGCTATATGCCAGCGAAACCTTGACACTTAAAAGGAAAACAGATATGGAAAACCTGAAGAAAGAGGAAAGGAAAATCATTAGGAAAATTCTGGGACCAAGATGGACCAAAGAGGGGTATAGATTACAGAAAAATTCTAAAATTGAAGAATATTCTAACATAGAGATAGACATGAGGAAGAGGCGTCTAAAATTCTATGGCCACATAATGAGACTTCCCGATCACAGACTTACAAAAAAAATAGTAAGATACGTAGCATCCCTTGTTAATGGAGGAGAATGGATCAAAAATGTAAAGAAAGATCTGGAATTAGCCAACATTACTACTAAAGACATGAACAAAAGAAACAATTTCAAACTTAAAGTTGACAAATGGGAGGTCAAACCAGAGACAAAAGCGCCGAGAACTGGAACAAAATGGAGCGAAGAAAGAAAAGCTGAATTCTCGCAAAGAATGAAGACCTGGTGGGCAAACAAGAAGAATAAGAAGCCCCAGAAGTGAACCATCTTTACTTAGCGTCTTCCATGTTGGGAGCTTTACGACTAATAATAATAATAATTAATTTTTATACTGATCAAAATGTCAGATCATCATCAAAAAATTCATCAGTAGTGTAATAACATTTTTGTACCAGAGTGCTGTATGATTTTCTTTTTAATGAATCAGTTTTAGTCTTGAAAATTTGTCGTTTTTAACTTAATGTATATTTTCATCCCCACATATTGTGGGGTCTGCATGAAAAGAAGCTGTGTAGGAAGCGTGAAGCTTCCTTTGATTCTAGTTTCATATCCATGCCACAAATTATTTGGAACCAACAATTATGGAGTCTTATTTGTGAAAAGAATTATTTCATATAAATACAGTGAGGGAACACTTAGTACATTTAGGTCTGTTAATAGTAGCCAACAAGATTCTCTTGGCTTTGCACTACACACATTACTTATAATTTTTTTCTGTAAAGTTAATATTCTTATCAAATTGCTAGCATTTCCCCAAAAAACAGTGCTGTATCTCACTACTGCCTCAAAGTAGCAATGGCACACTACCTTTTTCATGTTCATGGCAGTGACATTGGCAGTGACATTGGCTAAGATTGACATAGCAGATGTCAGGCAGTTCAGTTTATTTTTTAAATAGTCTATATGTGAGGACCATGACACATTTCTGCCCAACTGCATTCCTAAGAATTTAAAACATTCTGCTTCTTTTACTTCCAGAATTCATGAGTAATTTCAATATCATTTATTTTAGACTGCTTTGTCTTAAACTTCAGAAGCTGTGTTTTTCAAATATTTTGTTTTAGGCCATTTACATCGAACCACACATCTAGATTTTCTAAAGTTCTTATGACATGGGACCGATGACCATAGCAGTCTGGTCCCTTTAATCCCCAAAAACCAACCAACCTTATGACATTTTCGGCAATTTCTTCTGCATTTTTATTTTTTATCGGTACCGATGTGTCATCAGTGAATAAATATATTTATGAGTAAGTCATTTATGTAAAAAGTAAAAAGTATTGAGCCTAGTATTTATTGATCCTTGTGGTACCCCTGCAAGAAGTATTTTTCTTTGTCTGATGTTATGATTCCCCCTTGCTGTCTCTTTGTCATATATGATGTACACGACTGTAAGACACTGCCCATAATCCTGTATTTTTGCATTTTATGTAATAATAGTGAGTGATTCACACAGTCAAAAGCTTTGAATAAGCCACCGAAGAATCCTGCAGCTTTTTGTGGTTTATCTGACTTTATTTATGAATTCATTAATTGCATAAAATGTACTTTTGCCTTTTTGGAAGCCAAATTGATTTTTTTGAGATTGCATTAAATTTGTGACATAAATTTTGAATTTGGATTGCAACGATCATTTCAAATATTTTAGAAAACACAGCAAGAATGGAAACTGGATGGTAATTTGCCGTATCTTTTTTAAATAATGGTTTCACTTATGCAAATTTTAGAAAGACAGGTAATTAGCCTTCTTCAAGTGATTGATTAATTATTTCAGACACTGAGTGTGCTATTATATTTGAAACTGCTTTGATGAATTTGGCAGGTATTCCATCCTATCCCACAGAATTTTTTTAGGTTTAATATAGTTTTTTCTATATCTTTTCTGTTACTTTGTCAAATTTAATTAGACTCTCATATTTGCTCTGACCTGACCCAAATAAAAGTACATTATCTTGATAGGAGTCTATATCTACATTGGCATCAGATTTTGCTACCATTATTAAAAAAAATTTGTTAAAATTTTTTGATATTTGGGCATGATTTACAGTTATTTTGTCATGTATCTTTATTTTAGAAATTTCCTGGTGCTATGATTGATTCCAAATTCAGATTTGACAATTGTCCTTACTGCCTTAGATTTATTCCTGTGCTTTTTGATAATTCAGTATTTGCCATTTCTTTTGTTGCTTTTACAAACTTCCTAAATACTTTTTTATGATTTAACATAGTTAATGAGCTCAGGACTGTTACTGAATTTCAGCTCAGCAGGTAGCCATCTCTTTCTATCACTAGATGTTATTATGCCATTAGTAATCCACTTTGGTTTATTACTTGTCTTCCTGTGACAGACTACTACTGGAAAACTTTCATTGAAAACACGTGAAAAGCTACTTAAAGACTTATTAAATGTTTTTGAACATGAGCTTTGATGTTATAATGACTAATTTACCTCACTCAATCTACATCAGAACAAGTGTTTGTTTTCTTCACTGAACTGTCTTTTCACGAAAAATCTCCTTCCATTTTTCTTTATTTATTTTTAATAATTGAATAAGCAAAGCAGAGTGATGTGAGATAACTAGGTAGTGTCATTAAATGTATAATTTGTTAAGATGTTGTCTACACATGTTGCAGTTCACTCATTTATTCTGTTGAATCAGTGAAATTTAATCTAAAGCCATTTTCTTTAAGTAAGTCAATAAACTTAGCTGACAAGCCTGATTCACTCTCTGTATGTATGTTAAAATCAACAGCAGTTATAATTTTTTTCCTCTTTTCTTTTGAGAGATTATGTAGGAGACACTGCAATATCTCTGAAAATAATTTAGTCTCATCACTACCTGGAATTCTATATATTGAGATAATTATATTATGTTGTTCTAGCTCATCACAACAACTTTTCTAGCTCTATACAACTACTTTCAAATATAAGTTCTCCATTGCGAAAGTTAGAATCATCTCTTTCTTTATATTCTAACAAGTTGTTAACAAGTATACAGGAGCCACATGGGCCCTGCTTTTCCTACAAAAACTGCTTGCTCCCGTAAAGTTTAAAATTGTGATTGAATCTTTCGTAAGCCAGTGTTCTTTTAGGCAGATGACTTTGATATTTCTTCCTTCTGAAAGAATAATTTGTAGCTCATCAATTTCCATGATTTTTTCCTGTGCATACATTGCACTGAGGCCATTAATGTCCCAGTGCACTAACAATGAAGACTTACATTTACTTCTAGGTTTAAACCTATCTTTCCTTTACTTGAATACTATTCCTTTTTTTTTACCGTTTATTTTTCTTTCTTTTTTTTCCACTCTCCTCACTGGCTGTTAGTTTCCCTTGATTCATATAGGTTTGCACAAGTCAATAAACATTTCGCTGAAAGTAACAGAACCTAACCTGTTGAGATACAACTCATCCCGTGTGATACAATTCTCACAGATAAAATTTGTCTACAAATATTGCTCCTAGTCCACTACACTGATCGCGGATGCTCCAGTCTGTTTTGTCAATTCACTAGTCGCTCACTGATCTTCTGTTTAGTATGCTGCTTATTATGATTCCTGAATGTGGATAAATGCTTTTAGGCAGTTGAATCACATTCCATGTTTCATTAATTAGGTCCTCTTCACTGCAACTTTGAAGTGAATTGGTACCAACGTGTACAAACACACATCTCTCTTTTTGTATTGTATCATTGGCTGTTTATATTGGTTTGTAGTTTCTGTGCAATTAGTGTTAGTCATCACTATTTCAGAAGCATCAGATTTATCTTCTGTTGCATCATTTCCTGAACTGGAAACATGCCGATCTTCAGGGTTTTGTTCACTCACAGACGCACTATTTCCACACTTAAATGCACTTTTATCACAGGCGAGGTTCACATTTTCTTCTTTAAGATAACTATTTCTCCTTGAAGTGCTCAATTTCACTATGTATTATATTTATGATTTCATTTTTTGAGTTTATTGTGTTTAACAGTTCTGCCCATTCATCACTTAAGCCTACACAGTCATGATATGGCCTAGGTGAATCATCATTTATGGCTATAAGGTCCACTTTAGCACATCTTTCATGCATACAGAACTTGCATTTTATGGACGGTATACCTTTTACCACACGTTTATCACACTTTTAGACACTTATGTACCATATATATGCTTTTTTTTGTGGAGATCAAAGTGTCACTGCACTGTCCGTTTGGCATCATCTTGTATAACTAACGATCCCTATAACTATACTACGTGGAAAACTGTGAACTGTCAGCTGACTTTTCCCACATACCCCAAATATCCAAGGCACCTTATATGCAGAAAGCATATAATCCCTACCTACCATTTCTACTATATTCCACAGTAATGCTTATTCATTCAATTTTAGTTTATGTGGAACAGATGATCAGTACAATCAAACAGTACAAGTGATAAACACTGCCGGCCGGTGTGGCCGTGCGGTTAAAGGCGCTTCAGTCTGGAACCGCGTGACCGCTACGGTCGCAGGTTCGAATCCTGCCTCGGGCATGGATGTGTGTGATGTCCTTAGGTTAGTTAGGTTTAATTAGTTCTAAGTTCTAGGCGACTGATGACCTCAGAAGTTAAGTCGCATAGTGCTCAGAGCCATTTGAACCATTTTTTTTTTTTTTGATAAACACTAGAGGTATTAATTTGAATTTATTTCATGCTTTTAACAGCATTGACCAGTGTCAACAAGCTATGCAGAGTGCTATTACTTTTAAGCTTCCAGTTGGGTCAGCAACAATTTTCCTAATAGTTTTGTTATATATTATCATCATTGGTTTCTTTGAGTTAAAGCAGTCAAGGCACTCTATGCTCCTGAGCACAAAGTTGTTCCTAACAGTGAGATTGTGGCTGACTTGTTACCTATAATGAGTGAAGTGTAACAAGTAAGGTGTGTGAGTGCACCACCCATTGCCACAATATTAGAATTAATATGATAGTGAACTGTTCTTTAATGAGCCACTCTGATAACTCACTTTTATTGGTAAAGGAGGTGTAAGAGTGCATGTGTAAGTAGAGTACACAAACATTCACCTCTCCATACTGTTCACACATTCCCACATCCACTGAATCTGCAGTTGCAGGTCATCAGCTGTGAATACAGCCAGCCATACAGAATAAAACGGAGTCTTTTCTTTTGGCTGACAGTCATGTTGTCACCAACTGCAGTAAAAACTGTCTGTCTATGTGTGTGTATAGCACAGTCCTTACTGTGTAGCACAGAGTAGTGATCAGGTACTGTTCTGCTGTAACAGAAATGATATTCACAACAATTTGAAATACGTGGTTCTGATATTGCTGCAATGACTAATTTAAGTTGCCAAGCAGACATCTACCAATGACACTTTGCTTCAATGACAAATAACATGTTTAAAATTCATGAATAAGGGCAAAATTACATATTTTCTGGCAAAATTAAGTATTTTCTTTGGTGATAAGTAACAAACCTACTGAGGTTATGACTACCTTTTTTTTCTTTCTCTGTGGCATACAGCCCTTGATGGACCTTAGTTTCCTCAACAGTCTTCATCCATACATCTCTGTTCTCTGCCTTTTTCTTCAAACACAGGAAATACATCTTGGTAAGGTCAGGCAATACACTGTCCTGCCATCTAGCTACTGGTCAGCTTTTCCTTTCATCTGGGCCTTCTGTCATCTGCCTAACCAACATAATCTTGGAGATTTAACAATTTTTACTACATCTTTCTTCTGTATAAGTTTTTGCAGTTCATGATTGTATCTTACACTTAAACCCTCTGCCTCTCCTACAGCCACATAAATTTTTGCAGGATTGTTCTTTCAAATGCTCGTAGGTTCCTCATATCTGCTCCTGTCATCATCTACATTTCTGACCCTTATTGTAACAACTGGTCATAATAGGAAATAGTATACTCTTGACTTGGTTATTATAGTAATTATAGAATTCTTAAATATCTCTAAGTTTCCTCTATTTCCTGTTTGTATCTTTTCTCTAAAACATCACCTCATGTGATTGTCACTGGTTAAAAAGACACCTTGATAATGGAAGTAGCGGACAGATTTAAAACATTTATTAGGGGCCTTCAGGTCATGTGCTGTACTTCTAGTTTTAGAAATGGACATGTCATGTGTTTTATCTTATTTTTGTTTATACTAAGTCCAATTTTTGCCCCCTTCTGCTTCCATTATTTCAAGATATCATTAAGGAGTCTTACATCTCTTGCTTGAATTGCAAATATTAATCTGCATATACAGATATCTGACTGGATTTAACCATCATTGTACCTCCTTTGTCTATTTTTGTATCATATTATGTAATACTAAGATAAGCAGAATTGCAGAGGAATCTTTCCCTTGTTTCACTCTATCTGTAAACTAAGGTCTTGTTCATTTTGTTGTTCATCTTTACTTTTGCGTCTCTACCCTTCATTGTTAAGTCCGTTAATGTTCTTCTCTTGTCACAGGTGCCTATTTCTTCTAATGCTTTATTAAATGCTGACCTGTTAACATTATCAAAAGCTTGTTTAAAATCAACAGAGAGGAAGTAGAGATCTATGTCATATTTCATAATGTTTCTCTAGTTTTTGTCTAATAACATCTGGTTATCAGTGCCTCTCTCTGGCCAGAGACCACATTGGTTTTCTCTGAGGATATTATAGGTGTGCTTTTTTATCCTTTCATCCTGAAAATATTTTATATATAGAGCATATTCTACCAGTTTTCTAGTCATCTGGCATGCTTTCATTTTCCCATATGTATTTAGTAGTGCATATACTTCATCTATTAGAGGCTGCCCACTAAAGTGTACAAGTTCTGATGCTATCTCAAGTTCATTGTGCACATAGTTATTTTTCATTTTGTAAGATTGGATGTAGTTTTCAGTTCAATTGATCTATAGTGAGGAGGTTGTCTGGGAGCGGAACATGTCAGAAAACAAGAATATACACTCCTGGAAATTGAAATAAGAACACCTTGAATTCATTGTCCCAGGAAGGGGAAACTTTATTGACACATTCCTGGGGTCAGATACATCACATGATCACACTGACAGAACCACAGGCACATAGACACAGGCAACAGAGCATGCACAATGTCGGCACTAGTACAGTGTATATCCACCTTTCGCAGCAATGCAGGCTGCTATTCTCCCATGGAGACGATCGTAGAGATGCTGGATGTAGTCCTGTGGAACGGCTTGCCATGCCATTTCCACCTGGCGCCTCAGTTGGACCAGCGTTCGTGCTGGACGTGCAGACCGCGTGAGACGACGCTTCATCCAGTCCCAAACATGCTCAATGGGGGACAGATCCGGAGATCTTGCTGGCCAGGATAGTTGACTTACACCTTCTAGAGCACGTTGGGTGGCACGGGATACATGCGGACGTGCATTGTCCTGTTGGAACAGCAAGTTCCCTTGCCGGTCTAGGAATGGTAGAACGATGGGTTCGATGACGGTTTGGATGTACCGTGCACTATTCAGTGTCCCCTCGACGATCACCAGTGGTGTACGGCCAGTGTAGGAGATCGCTCCCCACACCATGATGCCGGGTGTTGGCCCTGTGTGCCTCGGTCGTATGCAGTCCTGATTGTGGCGCTCACCTGCACGGCGCCAAACACGCATACGACCATCATTGGCACCAAGGCAGAAGCGACTCTCATCGCTGCAGACGACACGTCTCCATTCGTCCCTCCATTCACGCCTGTCGCGACACCACTGGAGGCGGGCTGCACGATGTTGGGGCGTGAGCGGAAGACGGCCTAACGGTGTGCGGGACCGTAGCCCAGCTTCATGGAGACGGTTGCGAATGGTCCTCGCCGATACCCCAGGAGCAACAGTGTCCCTAATTTGCTGGGAAGTGGCGGTGCGGTCCCCTACGGCACTGCGTAGGATCCTACGGTCTTGGCGTGCATCCGTGCGTCGCTGCGGTCCGGTCCCAGGTTGACGGGCACGTGCACCTTCCGCCGACCACTGGCGACAACATCGATGTACTGTGGAGACCTCACGCCCCACGTGTTGAGCAATTCGGCGGTACGTCCACCCGGCCTCCCGCATGCCCACTATACGCCCTCGCTCAAAGTCCGTCAACTGCACATACGGTTCACGTCCACGCTGTCGCGGCATGCTACCAGTGTTAAAGACTGCGATGGAGCTCCGTATGCCACGGCAAACTGGCTGACACTGACGGCGGCGGTGCACAAATGCTGCGCAGCTAGCGCCATTCGACGGCCAACACCGCGGTTCCTGGCGTGTCCGCTGTGCCGTGCGTGTGATCATTGCTTGTACAGCCCTCTCGCAGTGTCCGGAGCAAGTATGGTGGGTCTGACACACCGGTGTCAATGTGTTCTTTTTTCCATTTCCAGGAGTGTATTTACAAAATAAGAACAGATATGCTAATGTGCTTTCCACAGATCCCAAATGAAAATGCACTTGTGGATGTGAAATTGGTAAAAATATTGAATGTTCAATACACTTAGGTGCATATGATACTTCGTATGCTATTGTAGCTATGCACCAGCAAATAAAAAAAAATAAAATAAAAAATATTTTACAGAACTTATTTACAGTGATCACATTACTGCATAGGATTTGTACAGAAGTCAGATTGTATGCAGTATTCACATTATGTGACATTATTAGTAACATACACGCATCACTCAGTTCTGCTAAGAAATTCATTAGTGGAGTTGAAGATGTTGGCCACCAATAAATCCTTTACACTATTCACAAACTAAACCTTATTATTTGTTAAATTTTTTATTGCTGCTGGCATGTTATTGAAAATGTGTATTGCTGAATAGTGGACATCTTCCTGAAACAAAGTAAATGGGTTTAAAACTTTGTGTTATTATTTCTAGTATTTACTCCACAAACGTATTCCACAAACTGAACTGTTGATTTGAAAAAGAGGTATATTTTTAATGACAAAATTCATTACAGAATAAATGTGTTGGTAAGTAGTAGTTGGTATCCCCCGTTCCTTAAACAGCATTTTGCAGGACATTCTTGAATTCACATAACTTATAACTCATATTGCACATTTTTGGGCTCGGAAAACTTTGGCTTGGCTTGATGATTTACCCCAGAAAACAATCCTGTATGACATTATGAAATACGAAAATATGCACAGTATTATTTTTATATCATCTATGTCTGACAACATTTGTATAGCAAATAGACATTTATTTGGGTGCTTTAGCACAGTCAATTTCTTCTATCTGCTTGTAATCATATTTTAGGCATACTGGCAGGAAACCTTTTTTTTGGCAGGAAACCTTTTTTTTTTTTTTTTTTTTTTTTTTTTTTTTTTTTTTTTTTTTTTTTTTTTTTTTTTTTGCCCCCCAATCAGTCTACTGACTGGTTTGATGCAGCCTGCCACGAATTCCTTTCCTGTGCTAACCTCTTCATCTTAGAGTAGCACTTGCAACCTACGTCCTCAATTATTTGCTTGACGTATTCCAATCTCTGTCTTCCTCTACAGTTTTTGCCCTCTACAGCTCCCTCTAGTACCATGGAAGTCATTCCCTCATGTCTTAGCAGATGTCCTATCATCCTGTCCCTTCTCCTTATCAGTGTTTTCCACATATTCCTTTCCTCTCCGATTCTGCGTAGAACCTCCTCATTCCTTACCTTATCAGTCCACCTAATTTTCAACATTTGTCTATAGCACCACATCTCAAATGCTTCGATTCTCTTCTGTTCCGGTTTTCCCACAGTCCATGTTTCACTACCATACAATGCTGTACTCCAGACGTACATCCTCAGAAATTTCTTCCTCAAATTAAGGCCGGTATTTGATATTAGTAGACTTCTCTTGGCCAGAAATGCCTTTTTTGCCATAGCGAGTCTGGTTTTGATGTCCTCCTTGCTCTGTCCATCATTGGTTATTTTACTGCCTAGGTAGCAGAATTCCTTAACTTCATTGACTTCGTGACCATCAATCCTGATGTTAATTTTCTCGCTGTTCTCATTTCTACTACTTCTCATTACCTTCGTCTTTCTCTGATTTACTCTCAAACCATACTGTGTACTCATTAGACTGTTCATTCCGTTCAGCAGAACATTTTACAAATTCTGAACTGCATGTAGTACATTTCTTCAATATTTAGTGACAGAGAATTGGCTAGGAACCATTTATTAATGTCCATGAAAATTTCGTTAGCTGACCCTTCTAAAGTTATACTTCATTTACTGTTAATTGCAATGTTTGTATCATCCTCAAAACAAAACAACTTAGCTTTTGGTAATGTTATTGATGAAAGGTGATTGATACACACACACACGAAAAAGTAAGGGCCCTAAGATGGAGCACTGGGGGACACCACATTATATTGGTTCCCAGTTGAATGATGGCTGATAGCTTAATATATGTCTCTTTCCTACTGGCACCCTTTATTTTCTATCATAGATATAGGATTTGAAACGTTTTGCAGCATTTCCTATTACACTGTAATATTCTAACTTACTTAAAAGGATATTTTGATTTACACAGACAAATTCCTTTGTCAGATCACAAAATATACCAGTAGCCTGTAATTTATTCTCTAGTGACTTAAGTATGTTCCCACTGTATGTGTAGATAGCCTTCTCAGCATTGGAACCCGTCTGGAACCCGAATTATGACTTGCCTAATATTTTATTTGTGGTTAGATGGTTAAGAAGATTTTCTAAAACTTTTGAGAATGTGGGCAAAACTGAAACTGGATGATGGAAATTTGATGGTATTTCTTTATCTCCTTTCTTATGCAAAGGCTTGACTTCAGCACATTTCCCTTTCAGGAAATGTTCCACACTTGTATTGTTGGTCTTTCTGCTTCTTCCCTTTCATCTTCTCTTGTCTCTATATTCTCCTCTTGTTCTTGTGGATCTATTGATACCTAGTCTGAATTGGATTTGCACAAATCTTCAAACTTTCTGCCATTCTCAGCAACATTTTTTTCTCAACTCTGATCATCTCATCATTTCCTACTACTTATCCTTTGAAGGGAAGGTATACTCTGCCCATGCATCCTCTTAACATGCCCATACCATCTTAATCTCTTTCTTTCAATTTCTTCTCTCATACTTTCTTGTTTGAGGTCCTTTCTAATCTCTACATTCCTTACTCTGTCCATTCTTGTTTTTCCCTTAACTGCTCTAAGAAATTTCATTTCCCCTGCTTGCAGTCTGCTCCAGTCCCTTTCTGTCATTGTCCATGTTTCTCCACCATAGGTGACAATAGGGATGTAATAATTCTTATACATAAGGAGTTTTGCTCTTTCTGAAACTTCATTATTCCAAATCAGATGTTTTATTGTTTGGTAGAAATTGCCTGGCTTGTGTAACCTCCTATTAATTTCATTAGTTATTCTTCTATCCCTAGATATTTAACTCCCTAAATAAGTGAAACTTTCTACCACTTTGAGGGGTTCTCCATTCAGGGTAATATTTCCGTTGATTCCTTTCTCTCTTCCAAATACCATTACTTCACTCTTATTTTTAATCCATACCTTTTCATTATTTCCTTCCACACATCAAGCTGTAACTGTACATCTACCTCTTTATCACCCCATATTACCATATCATCTGCAAAAATCATATTTTTGTCTTTTTCTTTTACTATATCTTTAACTGCCCTGTTCATTCCCTCCATCACAACATTAAAAAGCACAGGAGATAGAATACTTCCTTGCTTAAGTCCTTGTCTTATTTCGAAGTATTCAGAGTTCCCCAATGGTGTTCTAATTCTACAATTGTGGCCTCTGTACATTGTCTTTATAACATTAATGTATCCATCTTCTATATCTATCTTCTTCAGTTCTTCCCAGAGTCTTATGCCTTTTCTATGTCTATAAAAACCATTATCACCCTTTTGTTATACTCCCAACTTTTTTCCATCAGTTGACAGATAGAAAATATCAGGTCGATCGTGCTCCTTCCTTTCCTAAACCCATGCTGTTCTTCACTCAGCTCCTTTTCTATCTTTTCACTTATTCAATTTAGTAAAATTCTTTCAAAAATCTTGGCTGTATGACTCATGAGGGTTATTCCTCTGTAGTTTTTACAAAGTCTTTTATTGCCTTTCTTGAAGATGGGAACAATGTCTCCTGTTCTCCAGTCGTCAGGTATTTTACTATTTCTCCACACGCTTGATAGTACTCTATATAGCCACTGCATTCCCACTGGACCTGCTGCTCTTATCATGTCCACTGATACTTCATCAGGTCCTGAGGCTTTCCCCCCATTCATCTTCTTCACAGCTTTTTCCATTTCTTCCCGTGTAATTTGTCCTAATTCTGCTTCCCAACTTCTCTCAATTTCTCCATTATTTGTTGTTTCCTCATGTACCTGCTCCTCAGCGTTTAAAGCTTCTTAAAATGTTCTTTCCAGAGATTTTTTATATTCCCTGGATCTTCAATAATGGTACCGTCCTCTGTTTCCATCTTTACTGGTACTTCAGAAGCCTTCCTTTTGTTTTTCATCATTTTATAGAACATTTTCTTATTGCTCTTCACATCTTCTTCAAGTTTTTTTGTAAACTCTTCCCATGCGTTTTTCTTTGCTGTTTCCACTATTTCTTTGCACTTCTTCTTTTCCTCTATATATCTTTTATGGTCTTCGTCATTTTTAGTTTTCCACCATTTTCTCCATGCTCCATTTTTTTCTTCTAACTGCTTGGATTGTGGTATCATCCCACCAACTTGTCTGTCTTATTTTTTCCTTTCCAGATGTTCTGCCACATACTTTCTGTGCTGCTTCGACTAAAGTGTCTTTGAATAAACTCCATTCTTTTTCTACATCGCAGAAAACTTCTTTTGGAAATTTTTGTGTTATTAATTCTCTGTACTTCTCAGCACATTCACTCTCCTTCAATTTCCAATCCCGTATCCTCATCACTTTCTTCTGTTTTCTATTTTTCACACAATGATTCATTTTCCATTGTCCCACCAGTAATCTATGGTCTCCATCTGCACTCACACTTGGAATTACCTTCACATTTGTTACTTTCTCTCCCCATTCCCTATCCACTAGAACATAATCAATTACATTCTTTGTTCTTCCATCCCAACTGTATCTGGTGATAACATGACTTTCTCTCTTCATAAACCAGCTGTGTGCTATTTTCATTCCATTCCTCTGGCACAAATCCAGGAGTCTTTCCCCTTCTTCATTTCTGTCTCCATATCCAAAACATCCCAATACTTGCTCAAATCCCTTTCTGTCTTTGCCTACCTGTACATTAAAATCTCCCATCACTATATTAGCACTCTCTATAAGGTTTTCTAACACATTTTCAAAGTCCATCTTCTCTTCTTCGCTACATCCCACTTGTAGTGCATAAATCTGGATTACTTTTAGTGTTTCTTTTTGGAATCTCAGGTTTAAGATTATGATCCTGTCTGATATATATCTCACATTTTCAATACAGCTTTGTGCATTCTTATTCACCATCACTGCCACACCATTTCTACCAAACCTGTTATTCCCACTCCAGTACAGTTTTCCTCCTCCTCTCAAATTCTTCTCACCTTTTCCCTTCCACTTTGTTTCGCTTAGTCCCAATATATCTAACTTCCTCTCTGTTACTACATCTGTCATTTCTTCCATTTTTCCATTGAGGGTTAATATATTAAGGGTGCCAATGTTTAGGTTATTTTTTAGTCCAGTTGGTTTCATCTTCTTGTACTGATGAATATCATCAGGTCTCCCATCATTTGCACCAGTACTTGAAGAAGCAGTGGGGTCAAATCCTGAATGGTTCGTTCCAAGGCTCGTCTGTGTTTTGAAAGCAATATGTGAAGACTTTCCTACTGGCTTGCTAGGCCTAACGCAAGGAAGGATTTTCTGTTGGGGTTGTCTCCCTTAGCCTTTGGAGTTTCTCCTCCACCACAAGGCAGTGGTTCCCTTCTCATTTAATCCCCAGAAAGGAAGGTTGCCTCATCTGCCAGCTACACCATTCCGAAGTCTTCCTTCTCCACTGTCACTGCCATTAAGGTCTTCACCCATAACCCTGGGCATGGGTTCCGTGTTATACCCCACGGTATTGGGTCCCTCTTCTCCCCAGTTCTATTCAATACCTCCTCATTAGTTATGTGATCTACCCATCTAATCTTCAGCATTCTTCTGTAGCACCACATTTCGAAAGCTTCTATTCTCCTCCTGTCCGAACTATTTATCGTCCATGTTTCACTTCCACACATGGCTACACTCCATACAAATACTTTCAGAAACGACTTCCTGACACTTAAATCTATACTCGATGTTAACAAATTTCTCTTCTTCAGAAACACTTTCCTTGCCATTGCCAGTCTACATTTTATATCTTCTCTACTTCAACCATCATCAGTTATTTTGCTCCCCAAATAGCAAAACTCCTTTACTACTTTAAGTGTCTCATTTCCTAATCTAATTCCCTCAGCATCACCCGACTTAATTCGACTACATTCCATTATCCTCGTTTTGCTTTTGTTGATGTTCATTATATATCCTCCTTTCAAGACACTGTCCATTCTGTTCAACTGCTCTTCCAAGTCCTTTGCTGTCTCTGACAGAATTACAATGTCATCGGCGAACCTCAAAGTTTTTATTTCTTTTCCATGGATTTTAATACCTACTCCGAATTTTTCTTTTGTTTCCTTTACTGCTTGCCCAATATACAGATTGAATAATATTGGGGAGAGGCTACAACCCTGTCTCACTCCCTTCCCAACCACTGCTTCCCTTTCATGCCCCTCGGCTCTTATAACTTCAATCTGCTTCCTGTACAAATTGTAAATAGCCTTTCGCTCCCTGTATTTTATCCCTGCCACCTTTAGAATTTGGAAGAGAGTATTCAAGTCAACATTGTCAAAAGCTTTCTCTAAGTCTACAAATGCTAGAAATGTTGGTTTGTCTTTCCTTAATCTTTCTTCTAAGATAAGTCGTAAGGTCAGTTTGCCTCACGTGTTCCAATATTTCTACGGAATCCAAACTGATCTTCTCCGATGTTGCAAATTCTAAGTGCACTAGCTGCAACTCCCACCAAATTTTATAAGTCCTGGAGTAGCATTCAAAAGTTTCCTGAGTGTAGAAGTTACACCATATGGAAATTTCAGTCTTTATATGCCACAACCAGAAATCGCCATTAAGTCCTAGTAACATACGTGGCTTTATTGCTGTCCATACTTGCACATCTTTCTCTCCTTTACACCTGCAGAATCACTCCATCTTGTCTCTGTTCACACAACCCTTACATATTCCATCATAACTCACTACATAAATGAACAATTTCCATCACAACATTTAAATTATATAAACTACATTTAACCTAAATACACCAAAATGAGCATGCTGATGGATCACTCAAAATGGTATCAAAACCTATATATTATATTAGGCAGTCTAGTAAATTCTTAGTTATAAGTGATATGTTGTATGATAAAGGAAACTTATATTAAACTGTACACTTTGTAAATCGTAAACTTATAGACTGCCATGGAATTGTATGTTCTGAAAGGATTTTTCATTAACTTTCTTCTGGTGTGGTCGGACTTTATCAACATGTAGCATTTGCCCTTAATTAAAATAACAAGCACCAGAAAGATTCCAAAGTGAGTAATTACATCAAATACATATAAATTTACAAATGTAAAGCTGTATTATTATTAGTATTAGTACTGTTATCTACTAATCGTATGCATCTGTAAGGGGGAGGGGAAGCAGAAGGGGGTAGTTTCCCCTGTGGATTTAGGGAGCCTACATAACCTAAAGATACAATTCACCAACCATCAAAAAGTAAATATGGCCGTAGTTACCCTTCCCTTGCTGTACAACTGAATCACAACTATAGTCTACTATTTGTGTGTCAACAAAGATGACGTGTCAAGGCATGCTGAGGCCACATTCATGGAAAGTGGTTCTAGTAGACTCTGAAAGACACTGACATGCTACACTGTGGTATATTCATGTATGCTTTGCATAAGGACCCAAACGAATCAGTTAAAAAAAAAAAAATGCAATGTTCTGCACAAGAATGGAGAAAAGAAGTGTGAAACTTTGAGGTCGGGTAGATGACCTGTGTAGGAGTTGGAACATTCTTTAATTCTATGAGATGCAAAACAATGCAACATGCATTCATATACTTTTGGATACTGCAGTGCACTTCACAAGGCTTCAAAAAAACATTTCAAATTGGGAGATGAGAACCACCATGGTTGAGGCCTAAGCTATTAAGCTGGTTCTACTGACTAATTGGGGATTATTTTTGAAGGTTTTCCTCATGTGTCTTGATGAGTGCTGATCCTGGATCAAACTTACCCCAAACAATAAAAGAAAAAGAAAATAGCTTTCAAAACACATCTGGTTAGCTTTTGTTATGCCAATCAGCATACGAATAGTGTTGGAGTCCATTACTATAAACAAATTTTAAATTTTGAAACAAGATAAAAGTATTAAAGATGGAATTCAGAAAATGGAAAAACCAGGTTGGAAGGTAACAATAATATGAAAAGGACAGTTGCTACTCACCATATAGCGGAGATGCTGAGTCACAGATAGTCATGACAAAAAGACTGTCACAAAATGAGCTTTTGGTCATAAAGGCCTTTGATGGAGATACACAAAACACCCCCACCCCCCTCCCACACACACACACACACACATTACACATTACACATTACACATTATCACAGTCTCTGGTAGCTGAAGCCAGATAAAAGATGGAATTCAGGTTTCTTAAGATTCTCTGTTTCTCCACCCAGAGTGGCATTTTCTGAGGGTTATTTTTGTTAATATCTAACAGTGTTTCATCAATAGACATTTTTCCATTTCAGGTTTTTAATTTTCAATATCAACCCAACATTATTGATATAACACCAAAAATATGTTTTTGAATATTTTCTATTTACTAATTCATTGGGTACACTTGCTGTAATCACATAAGACTGCCATTTTAGATTGTTAATTCAAAAAGTTGACACCCATATTCACATAATAATATTAAAACAATGTACCTTGCTTACAGTAGCAAAATAAGCTTATCTTTTTGAATATCAAAGATATTGTATCATTATTAAATTTTAGATATAATATGTTTTTTTGCAGTTCTTGTGAATTTAGTTGTTGGGGTATGACACACATTCAAACACATCAAATCACTTATATGGCAATTTTAGAATTTTTGTCCCATTGTGCAAAATCTTCTGTAGACACTCATGGTACTAATCCGGCTACATACTGTCATGTGTTTTTGTCTCTGTTCTTTTTACTTGCACACTAAAGTAACTAAAATTCAATATAGTTGCAACATATCTGATGCCTAATTAAGTTAGTGTGTCACTTATATCTCTACACTAATCAGGAGCTCTTGAGATACATAATCACAGGTCACTGTATCAGTTTTTGTTTGGTAGATATTAATGTTCTTGTAAATTACCTAATTATGTATTTTAAAACAGGAAGAACTCCAAAAGCTTTTGTCTGATCAATTAGCGCTTTATCCAATAAATTCCTGCTTCGATTTCCTTTGTTTTATTATTGCTCAACTGGTGCTGGTAATTACATTCATACACAAACTGGTTACTGTAAATTTTTTTGCCCTGCTCAATGTTCAGTAGGAGAATCCATAACTACGTTCCTGCCCAATGCCAATCATGAGAACTTACCATTCTCACACCATATCTACCTATTTAGCAGTAAGAATAATCTTATTTCCTGCTCCTCCCCCCCCCCCCCCCCTGAATCCCTCCCTCCTCCCACAGCTCCAACTTTTCCTTTTCTAATAGCAAGTGAAATGCACACAACACTGATACCCAACTTGACACTTGTTACACCTAATCCGCTGCACTCAAATTGTGTGTGTGTGTGTGTGTGTGTGTGTGTCTGTGTGTCATTGCACAACCCCATACTCCAACCAACAATATTCAGTCACTGTTGTTGTTATTGTGGTCTTCAGTCCTGAGACTGGTTTGATGCAGCTCTCCATGCTACCTTATCCTGTGCAAGCTTCTTCATCTCCCAGTACCTACTGCAACCTACATCCTTCTGAATCTGCTTAGTGTATTCATCTCTTGGTCTCCCTCTATGATTTTTACCCTCCACGCTGCCCTCCAATGCTAAATTTATGATCCCTTGATGCCTCAGAACATGTCCTACTAACCGGTCCCTTCTTTTTGTCAAGTTGTGCCACAAACTCCTCTTCTCCTCAATTCTATTCAATACCTCCTCATTAGTTATGTGATCTACCCATCTAATCTTCAGTGTTCTTCTGTAGCACCACATTTAGAAACCTTCTATTCTCTTCTTGTCCGAACTATTTATCGTCCATGTTTCACTTCCATACATGGCTACACTCCATACAAATACTTTCAGAAATGACTTCCTGACACTTAAATCTATTCTCGATGTTAACAAATTTCTCTTCTTCAGAAACACTTTCCTTGCCATTGCCATTCTACATTTTATATCTTCTCTACTTTGACCATCATCAGTTATTTTGCTCCCCAAATAGCAAAACTCCTTTACTACTTTTAACGTCTCATTTCCTAATCTAATTCTCTCAGCATCACCCAACTTAATTCGACAAAATTCCATTATCCTCATTTTGCTTTTGTTGATGTTCATCATATATCCTCCTTTCAAGACACTGTCCATTCTGTTCAACTGCTCTTCCAAGTCCTTTGCTGTCTCTGATAGAATTACAATGTCATTGGCGAACCTCAAAGTTTTTATTTCTTCTCCATGGATTTTAATACCTATTCTGAATTTTTCTTCTGTTTCCTTTACTACTTGCTCAATATACAGATTGAATAACATCGGGGAGAGGTTACAACCCTGTCTCACTCCTTTTCCAACCACTGCTTCCCTTTCATGCTCCTCGACTCTTATAACTGCCATCTGGTTTCTGTACAATTGTAAATAGCCTTTCACTACCTGTATTTTACCACTGCCATCTTTCAAATTTGAAAGAGAGTATTCCAGTCAACATTGTCAAAAGCTTTCTCTAATTCTACAAATGCTAGAAATGTAGGTTTGCCTTTCCTTAATCTTTCTTCTAAGATAAGTCGTAAGGTCAGTATTGCCTCACGTGTTCCAATATTTCTACGGAATCCAAACTGATCTTCCCCAAGGTCAGCTTCTACCAGTTTTTCTATTCGTCTGTAAAGAATTCGTGTTAGTATTTTGCAGCTGTGACTTATTAAACTGATAGTTCAGTAATTTTGACATCTGTCAACACCTGCTTTCTTTGGGATTGGAATTATTATATTCTTCTTGAAGTCTGAGGGTATTTCGCCTGTTTTATACATCTTCCTCACCAGATGGTAGAGTTTTGTCATGACTGGCTCTCCCAAGGCTGTCAGGAGTTCTAATGGAATGTTGTCTACTCCCGGGGCCTTGTTTCGACTCAGGTCTTTCAGTGCTCTGTCAAACTCTTCATGCAGTATCATATCTCCCATTTCATCTTCATCTACATCCTCTTCCATTTCCATAATATTGTCCTCAAGTACATCGCCCTTGTATAGACCCTCTATATACTCCTTCCACCTTTCTGCTTTCCCTTCTTTGCTTAGAACTGGTTTTCCATCTGAGCTCTTGATATTTATACAAGTTGTTCTCTTATCTCCAAAGGTCTCTTTAATTTTCCTGTAAGCAGTATCTATCTTACAACTAGTGAGATAAGCCTCTACATCCTTACATTTGTCCTCTAGCCATCCCTGCTTAGCCATTTTGCACTTCCTGTCGATCTCATTTTTGAGACGTTTGTATTCCTTTTTGCCTGCTTCATTTACTGCATTTTTATATTTTCTCCTTTCATCAATTAAATTCAATATTTCTTCTGTTACCCAAGGATTTCTACTAGCCCTCGTCTTTTTACCTACTTGATCCTCTGCTGCCTTCACTACGTCATCCCTCAGAGCTACCCATTCTTCTTCTACTGTACTTCTTTCCCCCATTCCTGTCAATTGTTCCCTTATGCTCTCCCTGAAACTCTGTACAACCTCTGGTTTAGTCAGTTTATCCAGGTCCCATCTCCTTAAATTCCCACCTTTTTGCAGTTTCTTCAGTTTTATTCTACAGTTCATAACCAATAGATTGTGGTCAGAGTCCACATCTGCCCCTGGAGATGTCTTACAATTTAAGATTCAGTCACATCACACATAAAGCTTTTTCATTCATCATGAGCTCAGTTTTGAATGGAGCATTGTGTAATTGAGGTATGATAAAAAAAATATTGTGAATAATTTTATTAGAAGCAAGTAATAAGCCTACATGGAATTTGATTTAATCTCCATCAAAGTACTGTCCTTGGCTGGCAATTCACTATCTCAATATTGTATCCATGACTGGAAACTCTGTTGTGGCCCTCTCAATATCAGGAATGGTATCAAAATGTTTTCCTTTAATCATGATTAACACCCAGAAGTCACATAATGCTAAATCTGGTGAGTAAGGCAGATGTGGACAGACAGGAACACTTTTTTTGGACAAAAGCTTGTGGATCAAAAGCAAGGTGTGGTACAGTGCATTGTCATGATGAAGAAGGAAGCCATTAGCCCATTTTTCTGGTATCTTTCTTCGTACATTTTTTTCAAACGTTACACTGTTACCTTGTAAAACTTGGGTTTACAGTTAGATGCTCATGTAATGAACTCTGATCATACTAAGTCCACAGTATAAGAAAGCAATAAGCACAAATGATATTTGGTTTTAACTGACATGTTTTTGAAGGGCAAGCAGATTCATTGATTTTCAATTGGAAGCTCAAAATTTTCATCCCAAAATCATGTCTATAGACCCAAGTTTTATCTCCAGTTAAAATTTTGAACTCTACGTCTGGATCTGAATGAAGATGATCCTTAAGCTCCATGAAAACTGACAGATGATTTTTCTTCCATTCACCATTCAAAATTCTGGAAACAAATTTTTCACTTACTCATCTCATTTGCAAATTGTTGGTTAAAATTCCTTTCAAGGACCTGTACAAGTTTTTTGGTAAGTTCCTGTATAGTTATTCATCTTTTTAAACAAAGAATTTGTGCTACTTTTTGCATGTTTTCCTCTGTCTTTTAGGTTAATGGACATCCCAAATGTTGCTTGTTTTCTATTGACTCATTTTCTCTTTTAAATTGCTCAGACCATTGCCATACACAAAATTGAACATTTCATGAGTTTCTTTGGCACTTTTTTGCAACTTGAAACAGAAGTGAACATTTGAAATCCATAATGCATGACAGACATGGTGAACACAACCTCACTCTAGCATCTCAGGATGCTGACTGGCAAGTCAGTATGTGTTCCAGCTTGACACTGCCTGTCTCAACAGATCAGGCTATTGGACAAATTACATCAAATGGTTGAAGCATCACCAGTTGCTGCTAAAAAAATTCATTCACTGTACTTTTTGATCACACCTCATATATGTAGTATGCACGGCTGGGCCCCTGTATATTTGGCCACCACACTCTTGGATATGCTTCATGGATCAAATACAGCCCCTGAAAGCTGTTTCACGACAGAAGAGTCACTGAGCTGTCTACTGCCAAGTCTCCTGCAGCTACCACAGCTTTTGGCATTGCAAGCCACGCCAATACATGGCATGCGCATCGCAGCAAACAGCAGTCACAGGCACCTATTCAGGTCTGCACATGTGACAGGCACACTGTCCAGGTGACAGAGTGCCTTTATTCCTCCACTGATGGGTACTTAGGTCACTACTCAGCCTCTTAGTTGTCAGTTCAGCTCTGAGTTCCAGACCAGCTGGCAGCTGCCTTTGAGCCTACACTTTGGTCCACAAAGCCTGCTGCTGCACTACCTATCGGACATGGCATCCCATGCCTTTGACGGATCACAGCCACTGGCTATACATATACATCAGTCACTCTGGAAGGCCAACTACACTGTATTGTGCTTTCACCATAATCGTAGCTGCTGCCATGTGACAGCCACTCCGGAAGGCCCACTCCTGCAGCTCATTGCCACTGCCGAAAATTGTGGGCTTCATAATAGTGGCGTCCACTGCACATTGTTACAAAAGACATTTCAGTAGTACTCACATTTGGATCTTCATCATCTAAAGCTGTACTGAGTTAGTTCATAATAAACAAACAGTGTTACTCCATTGCGTCCATATCAGTCACATCATTGGCACACCACTTGGCCAAAGGCTGTTATACCTGGCGAGGAGGATAATGGTTTCATGTTAGAATGCTCTTCCTTTGCAGAATTGAGGATAATGGTTTTGTGTCACAGTGTTCTTCCTTCATCTGCCATATTCCATAGTTGGCAACAAGGATAATGATTTCATGATACATGTCATATCCATACATCTTGCAGTTTCTCTTTGCAGTGCTTGCTCAAGATTCATGCACTCCACTGCCAGCTCACTGTTCACTACCAGCAGTGTCAGTCACTGGTCTTGCCCACCAGTCAGCCACCTCCCCTCTGCCATGCCAAGCTTGCTGCTGCTAAGCTGTGTCGCATTCTGTCCAGATGATGCAGCCATGGCTGGACCTCTTCCCACGAATTGCAATGCCTGATCAGAACAAGGACAATGAGGTTGCATCTTTACATATGTTTCAGTGATTCTTGATGTCTCTTCATTCATTTTGCTAGAGCCCATTTCATACTTCTCAGTTGCTCATGTGTTTTTCAACCACTTTGATTTTGCTTGTGTGGTAGTCATTTCAATGGGGCAGCATCCTTGTGGTTCTTGTGTTGTGCCAATCTACATTTGAATTCTACAACTGTGTCCAATTACGTAACAGACCAGCTGTGTTCATGCCTTGCCACAGTGTGAGTGTGTCTACTCATTTACTGGATGTGGACTGCTCAATTCTTGCTTTCTGTGGCTATGTTCAGTTGTTTGCTTGTCTCAGTTCTGGTAGGTGTCTCTTTACAATTCATTTTCAGATTTCTCAGCAGATACATATTCTAGTGAATGTTCACACTTCTGTGTAGTTAAATGGTCTGTTCATGTGTTGTTCTAATGTACAATCCCCTTACTGTTGTTGGTCTGCATATCTGTCATGTTTCTGTGTGCATTTACACTCTTGTTCCCTTGCTGTGTATTCTCACTCAATGGAGTTTTCGTCATCTCTAGCCCACCAGTCCATGGGTTGGGCAACTCAGGTTCTGTTGCAGAGCACCATTTGGCTCACTAATGTTCCCGTTTTTTCTACAGCATTTGGGCAGGGGATCCAAAAGTTTTTGTGTCTGACAAGCTGGGCCACCTGCCATGAAATTGTTGCAATGTTGTTGTGCTGTGCAGCTCTCCATTTATTGTATAGTACCAGCCGAGCCCTAACATGTGACACCATTGGAGGATACCACTCATTTCATCATCAGCCAACCCCCTTGCTATTGCCTGGTTCTATCCCTGCCTACCAGTTTTAAGTGCCCCAGCCACTTCCACGGCTATCCATGTGGCATCCTTTACGGCTGTCACTGGCCCTATTGTATCCAGCCCTCACAATGCTGTCCTGGCTGCCTCTGAAGCTGACGATGCAGCCTTCTTTGCGGTTGTAGCTGGCCCTATCATGGCCGGCCCTCTCAATACTGTTCCCTGCAGTTGCCACTTCCACATCAATTGCCAGCTCCTCCCTGGCCATCCCTGTATCCATCCAGCCATCCCTGCTGGCACTTATGATCCCTTCCTGTGTTGTACCAATGGCCTCACAAGTCATGCCATTAATGATGATTTCTCTTTCCCAGAGCTCGCGGTTTTTCGACCTTACCGATTTGTCTACTGCGTATCATTTCAACCATACATTTATCAGTGTCAATACAGAATATAACCAATGTGTACCCACCCTCTAGAAGTAAGTTCAGGCTGGCAGAAGCTCCTTCCCACAACTTGTCTCATTTACTAACCCTAGAAACAAACTCACTTCATATTAGTCCGTAGTTGGCCACCCGGACAGATCACAAATTACTCTGTCATCCCTCCCTCTTTTTGATAATGCATAATCCACAAAAAAACAATATCGATAATAACAAAATGAAAAATTAATGACTACATACAAAAAGAAAACCAACAAATATCCCTAAGGCAAAAAAGAGAAAATACATACTCCCTAATATACTAATCCAAAATAAGAAAACTAACAAATTACAATCACTGCAAAATCATTGCAAAATCAATCATTACAAATTTTGCAACCTAAACCTATATGACACATCATGCACCTTACGTTGCTCACCTATTTCTGGTTCCTTCTTTGTACCCTTTGTAACTTTCACCTCATGATTGGCAGCCAATAAATGTGGCATCCCCTCTAGCATTCTTTTAAATGGTTTGATGTGTATAATAGACGTTTTTGTGAGGAACTGTATCTTATATTGACAGGTGAGGTCATCTCCATGTCCTGGTATGGTCCCTGGTATTTTGTTAAAAATTTCATTTTCCCCTTTGACATATAGAGACTAGTGATCATTGCCCACTGCCCCAAGCAGTTTTGCAGCAATTTACCCATGTGTCTGGTTGTCCCTGGTATTCCAGTGTGTTCTTGTTTGCCTTTTGCACATTCATCCAAATTTCCCTAATTCTTCTGCCTAACTTCCTCACCAACTCACCATCTGGTCCTAATTTAGGACCAAACAGTCAAAAGGACATGGCATTTTCCTGCTGTACACCATCTCAAATGGCAACAAGCCTATTGCATTATGAACCTTGAATTATAGGAGCACAGTACATAAGGTAAATAGGCGTCCCAGTAATCATGTCTGGAAACTATGTAATAGCTCAAAATCTTTGCAGTTGTCTTGTGCATGTGTTCCATTCTCCCTTTGGTTTGCAGATGAAATGGACATGTCCATAACTTCCTTATATGCAACATGCGGCATAGTTGCTTCATTAATTCCAGTTGTTTACTAATGCCTGTACTACAGTACTAGCCCATTGTTCTGGCACTGGTACCACTGCCAGAACTCAAGAGAAATGATCGATGATCATGAGAACATACCTATTTCTTGTAGGTGTTTTATTTAATGGTCAGAGGACATCCAGTGCCAGCAAAGAAAATGCACTGGATGCCTCTGGCAACCTTTCCAATGGCACTTTGTGATGCGTAATGTCAGCCCTCAGTGCACATGGCACACAGTCCTTAACATACTGCTTCATGTCATGCTTTCTTTTCCTCCACCAAAAGTGCTCTACTACATGTCTGTCTGTCATTTGTCGCCCATCATGACCTGACAACTTACGATCATGAGCTTGCTGCAAAACTTCCATCCGAAAACCCTCTGGAACCACCACATGTGGTCCACAACTTGTTGTAGTACACAACAAACCCTTGTACCTAGTGAAATGTGGCTGTGACTTAAATGCCTGGCACTCCTTATCCCTTGTCTGTGCCCACCCTGCAGCTTCCTGGCTTATGGATTACCTCATACTCAAATTCACTAAGCTTAAGTGCCCACTGAGTTAATCTATGAGATGGGTCTTTCAAACCATGCAACCATTTCAATGAGGCATGATCTGTCACAACCTTAAACTTCCTACCATATAGATATCACCGAAAATATGTGATACCTTATTTGACCCCCAACATCTCTTTCCCCATTGTTGAGTAGTTATGCTCACCTTGTTTAGCTTCCTTGAAGCATAAGCTACTGAATGTTTATGACCATCTACCATCTGTCTCAAAACACAACTGACGACCTAATTTGAAGCATGATGTGAAAGGATAAACTCTTTCTCAAAATCAGGAATAACCAATACTGAATCTGAAACTAATTTTTCTTTCAGTTTTTCAAGTTCTTCCTGACATTCCTGTGACCAATGGAATTTCATCCTCTTCTTCAGCAGCTTGTTCAGGGGTCTGGCTATTTTTGCAAAGTCTTTCATCTGTAATAATCACATTGGCCAATGAGTGATTGTACCTGCTTAGTTGTTTGTAGTATCAGATAATTCTGAACTGAGTTTGTAAGACTTAGTTAACTTCGTTTGCACAAAATACCACTTGTCCACACTTAATGTCAAATGTGCCAATCGTAATCTACTAAAGACATCCTACAAATGTCTCACATACTCTGGTAAATCTGTTGAATAGACAATTATGTCATCAAGGTAGACTAGACAAGTTTTTGGCTTTAATGTTCTCAGTACCCAATCCAACAACCGCTGAAAAGTTACCAGTGGGATCTTTAGTCCAAATGGCATGTGTTTGTAATTAAAATATCCTACCAGGATGGTAAACATTGTTTTTGGTTTATCTTCAGGCACCACATCCAATTGATGGTATCTGCTCCTGAGGTTCATAGCTGTAAAGAACCAACACTCACCCAGATTATCCAAACTTTCCTTGATGTTTGGAACTGGATAAGTATCTGAAATGGTTTGCAAGTTTAGATATCTATAGTCACAGCACTGAATGTTTATGACCATCTACCATCTGTCTCAAAACACAACTGACGACCTAATTTGAAGCATGATGTGAAAGGATAAACTCTTTCTCAAAATCAGGAAAAACCAATACTGAATCTGAAACTAATTTTTCTTTCAGTTTTTCAAGTTCTTCCTGACATTCCTGTGACATTCTGTATTTCCATGTCCTGTTGGCCAACTTTTTTGGCACAATGACCATATTTCCATTCCAGGAACTATCATTCCTATGAATTTTATGATCCTATCCCATAGTTGTTGTTCAATAAATTCTTCTACCAATAGCTGCAGCTGCTTCGCTATATGGTACAGCTTCCTATAACTGGTGCACTATACCCTGTCAGTATGTGATGTTACATCAGCAGGGTCACTGGTAATCTTCCGCTCACACAAAATAAATCACTAAACCTCAAAAACAAATTCTCTGTAGCCATTCAATCACTCCCTTTCAAATGATCTACTTTCCCACGTAGCAGTTCCATATCAAAGGTTTTCTTGTGGCTTTCCTCTAGGCTCGATCTATCAAAGTACTCACCTTCCAAGACTGCCAGAGTGGCTATTATTGCACCCTTTGACAGTCACCTCCCCTCTGCCAAAATTTCCCACACTAACCATAACCATATGTTCCCCATTCATGTCACTCATATGCACTAAACTTCTGCAGATAAAACAATGCAAACCATCCAACTTTTCATTGCTTAAGAGCAGTTCAACCACATGTAATGTTTCCCTCAGCAAATTGGTATCCACTGAAACCCACACTATCTTTCTTATGCCTGCTGGTATTTTCAGCTGCTGCTCGATCTTTACAGAAAACATAAATAGTTTAGTTAGTTTCACCTCCATGACAGGTGAACCTTGCACCATTGTCTCAGTTGCAACTGTTGCTCCCAGTTGAAATGAAGTCCCACTGAGTTTCACTGTGCATTGCAAATGATCAGTCTTAGCATGATGTTTGTCAAGAATATCTATTCCAAGAATCATTGAATAACCTTCACCTACACATGACAAAACCTCCCTGCAACCGCTGAAATTAGTTTCCTCATCTGAAAACACCAGTGCTACCATACCCAGTTATTCCACCCTATCATTACCAACTCCACCTATCATATGCCATGGAGGATCCAGTCTTCTCTTTTCCAGGAGGTCCAGACTGATAATGGACACTTTCACATCAGTGTCAACCAAAAATCTTTGTTTCCTGCCACCCACTAAGCCCACAAAGCTACATTCCATCTGTTCATCAACTTATTCCATGTTATGGTATGTGGGTAGTGTTTTCCAGTGGCTGAAGCAATCATATTTGCTTTTAATGGCTGCTTCCCTTGTCATTGCTTTTCACCCTTCTTACCTCCATATTCAGATGACTGGTGGTCCATTATGCCACAAGCATAGCACTCTGGCTGCTTACACTGCTTCCTTACATGCCCCTCATGACTACATCTATAACAGTTGACTTCTGAAGTCAACATGCAATGGTACAGCCTCTGCTTTGTGGCCATATCCATCTCCTTTGTAAGTGTTGCAATCCTAAGAGCTGACTCTAAGTCCTACATGTTTCCATCTGTACCATCCATGACATTTCAGCAGGTATACCATTGCAAAAAACATCCACCATTCTGTTTTCTGCCTCCTGTAGCAGCAACCTATTAGCTTCTGCATTCTGGGTTTGTACATATGTCTTTGTGTTTAGGTTATGGATTCTATCCAAGAACGCTTCCACAAACTTGTTGCAAAGCATCGACAACATACTTAATTTCTCCTGAAAAAATCATACACTATTCTACTTTTTGTACTGCTGGAACAATCCCACAGCCCACTCCTGGAATGTATATGCTTTATTCAATGTCTCATGGTACACAACATATGCTCTGGAGTCCTCCACCAAACACATATTAGCAACATGCTGAGTTACTTTTCTGACCACTCATGTGATTCTGCAGCATCCCTAATACCCTTAATGAAAATTGTCACGTCCTCTGTTGCCTTGCCCAAGAAGGGATTAATCAGTGCAACCACTGCTGGGTCATATGAAACAAAAGGCACTCCCAATCCAGACTTACTTTCCCAAGATTCCAATTGCAACTGATCAAGAGTCTCTTTACGAGGCTCTAACTCACAATTAAGTTCTAAATTTCTCTTCTTCATGCTCACAAACTGCTCTGTTAATGCTTGCACTTGCTGAGTTAAAGCAGCAACTTCATCTGAGGTAGTAGCACATGTTTTCACCATTTTGCATACTCTTTATGCAATCAACTTTTTTTGTGAACAAGACAAAACACGAACTTCCATTCAACACTACACAAAAAAATGTAAACACAAGTTAATTTGTCTGGTGAATCATCACCCATCTACACTCAGTACAGCTATTAAACAGATGACCAGTACACCTACATACAGAACAAACTGCTGCTACAGCTCTGTTACAAGCAACTCGTGGCCAGGAAAACTGCAAAAAGAACATCTCACTGGCACTAAATTATACCGTCCATCATTACCTCTACACAAATATAAGTCAACGAGTTACAGTGGCTTCACAAAAGTAGCTCTAAACATCTTGTACCCCAGCTCACATAACAGACTAGGAAAGCAAGACAACCACTTCCTGATGTTGCTACTTGCTCTCCCCCTACCCGAGAGCTCCAGGGGCTGTGGCAAGTGTGTCATTGATTTTATTACATCAAAGATACATAGCAGGCCGTCTGCAGCGGGCCTTCTGCTGAACTTGGTGATGGTGCTGCACACCATGCATGTTAGCACTAACACGAATGCTGGAATCTGCATTATTGGTGTCCAGTTGCCCAGCCTTGTGGATGTATCAATCCTTACCCATCACAGCTAAGTGGTCACCATGTGCATTAGCTGCGCCTGATAGCCCAGAACTGGCTGATTGTTCCCTCAAGCATGATTCGTGGACTCCAAGTAAAGTGCCAAATGGAAGCAGCCAACCACTGTCACTGTAGTGAGTCTTTGCAGTTTTGGCCACCCACCCAGGGCAGCTCGTTTAGTGCCCACAGAGAGCTCTGCACCTGGGAGGACGCAAATTCACACCCCAGTCCCACCCTGCAGATGGCTGCTTGCAGTCTGCCAAACACTACCACACAGAGAATTGGGCCTAGCAGCCCTCTCACTCCTCATGCCAGAGCAGTTCCAAGGTGTGGTGCAGCCTGCCACAGCTATGATGTGTCTGTGCAATGGAGATTGAAGGTAGCTTCAGCAGGCTGGTTGGCTGCCGATATCCATAACCCAAAGGTCGTCATGGTTGGCCTGCACCTTAAAGAGTTACCATTCTTTCAGTTCTAGAAACACACAGAATGGTGACATGACTGCTTGCTTTGAGGCTCCAGGCTTGATTATACATACATCTCTTTCCTACACCTCTGGCATAGTTCCCCTGGAGGGGACAACAGGAGTCCTCTTTAGTAATTATAACATCAGCTTTCCTCAGTCTGCTTCAACCTCTACACACAGGTCACTACGCACTGTTGTAACTGCAGTGTATGGATTCTTCACAGCATGTTAGTGCCCTCTGCTGCCCTGATTACTTCTCATTTGTATACAGTGCCCGCCAGGCTCCTCTTTCTAGCCTGTGAGCAGTGTCATACACCTGCTTCACAAACTCATTTGCAAAATATCAATATTGCATGCACCTGCCATCCAATGTACCAATTGGTCCCTTAACTACTGCCTCCCAGCCATAGCTGCACAAAATTTACAAGAATTCCCAAAATCCACACCTGTACTTATTGATGGTGTGGCAATATAATACAACAAATACAAAAATCATATGGTATCTATAAGCCATATATAAATAATAACTTTTTAATGAAGTGTATAAAACTCATTGCATACAAATCAGTATACTTTTCAAATGTTAAAGAAGAACTCTCAAAGATATTTGTAATTTTAAATGAAACGAAAACAAATGTATGACCCGGTTTTGAGATAGCTACCAATGTAAGAGCCACCTGGTGTTTGAAATTACTTGCATGCCTTATCTACACCTTACAGCCAATCATTTGAAGCATGTACTTCATAGAATGTGGATCCATGATGTATTTAACTCGTCAAAAAAAAAAAAAAAAAAAAAAAAAAAAAATGCAGAAATGTGCACTGTTACGCAGTTCATTATTTAACAAACATCAGTGGAATGCTATGTGTGGACATCCCTAGCTACCAAAGCTGCTTTTTAAACATATTTTTTACTTGTGGCAAACTGGTTTGTATTTTTAGAAAATTGGTATGGAATGTGCTGCATAATATCCACTAGAATGTTAATGTAATATGTGAGATAGAGTCATAATGGAACAAGACATATAACAAGTTTTTTAAAGCTATGAAAACAGAATTTTCATGTCCTCATTTGTAACAGTAAATATAAATAATGATTGTACGTGTACTATATTTAAATGCATCACTTTACAGAGCAGAAGATGACAGCCTTAACTGGTGAAACCGGTAATCAAAGATAAATAGACCATGTAATCTTGGCTATTAAATTTTCTCCAAAGCAATTATGGATTGCTCCTTCAATCCTATTGTTATAAAAGACAGTGCAGTGTATGTTTAATAAATAAATTTTACTGAACTGCAGGTAGCAGCAACTAATATTTGCGCTTAAGACATCCACAGAAGGCAACAAGTAAAACTGTTGAAATTGTGAACAACATTAACTTGACTGCATATTCAAAGAAACTGAGGATTATAAGGTTAAATTAATTATAGATCACTGGGAAGATATTATTTTATGGTGAGGAAAGAAAGAGGAGAAAGAACTGGTGAAATTAGTTCAGTAACAAGTACCCAATGTTATTCTGTTCTCATTATGAATTATTTAGGAATAAAGGAGATTACTCCTGAAAGGCAAGAGTGCTGTATCACCGATAGGTAAACAAATAAAAGGTACAGGGATTGGCTAGCTTCTGGAATGCACTTACTTCTTCAAGCTTGTAGGAAACACACACACACACACAAACACACACACACACACACACACACTCACATGCACTTGCCTGTCTCCCTATACTGTGCTCAGTCAACTGCCAGCTCTTTCTTGGCACACAGTAAGTGTACTGGGGTGAGGTGAGAGTGTGCGGTGGGGTGGAGTGGGGTGTGGGATGGAGAGAGGCAGGAGCCAGGGAGGAGGTTGGGGGAAGTGTCTAGCAGTTCACATGTGTTCTGCTGCCTGATTTGAATGGCTGCTTCATAAGCCATGTCGTCTGGATCCTCACCACCAACTCTAGTCTTCCTGAGCTGTGCAGATGGGAGCGCATCCTTTGTTCCTGTAACATCCCTGGTCTAAACCTAAGGTACCTATGTAAAAGAAAATGTAGATTATAAGAGTATAACATCTGTTTGCAAACTTGGTTGTGAAAGAGACTTTGAAATCTCAGCTGTAGAGTTAATGTCTGAAAACACTATTATTTTATGTGTGTATAGATCTCCTGTTAGCAACATAAGTGTTTTTTTCAAAAAATTTGACTTTGCTTTAGGCAAACTTAAGACAACTGGGAAAACAGTGGTACTATGTGGTGATTTTAATATTGACTTTCTGAGCCATAGCCCTCACAGGGAAACGTTTTTAAATATTATAAAAGCCTACAATCTTTGTCTTACTGTTAGCTCTCCAACACATGTAACTAAAACTAGTGTCACTCTCCTTGATCAGGTATGTGTAAACATGGACAAGTGTACATCAGAAAACTTTGATACCGGCTATAGTGACCACCTTTCGCAATTACTGACCATACGTGTAAATCACATTTCGACCAGTATAGAAAATGTTATCCATAAAAGGATTCATAGTGGGAAAAAAATTGAATGCTTCCAGTACCTAATCAGTGAACAATCTTGGAGAGAAGTATATGATACCTCTGATACTAACGAAAAGATGGAACATTTTTTGAACATTTTCAAGAATAATTCTGACATAGCTTTTCCACAAAGGAAAGTTATTTCCAAGAGCACAGATAGATTCAGAAACTGGATTACACCAGGCATCAGAGTATCTTGTAAAAGGAAGCGGGAACTTTTTCTGCAGTCAAAAACTAACAGCAGTCCAGAATTTATTAATTATTTCAAAAAATACAAGCTAGTTTTGAAACACATCATAAAGGAGGCAAAAATTAAGGAAAATGACAAATATATTATGAAGTCATCCAATAAAACTAAGTCCATGTGGAAAGCTGTGCAGGATCTTACTGGGAAGAAGACAACTCACAAAAATATTGTGATATCACATGATCGCAAGAATGTCACTGACCCTATGGAAGTTGCAAATAGTTTCAATTCTTACTATGCAACTGTTGCTGGGAAATTAGTGAAGGAAAAATTTGGAAATCCACCTAATACAACATGGAAAGAACTTTCATCTATTGAAATAAATAATATATCCATGTTCCTCAGTCCAGTAAGCCCAACAGAGCTCCTAAATACCATTAATTCACTGAAGAGTAAGTATTCAACTGGTATTGATGATATTCCAGATTATATTATAAAAATAACAGCAAGTCAAATACTTTCACCTTTATTGGACATATGCAATTCATCCTTATCATGTGGTGTCTTCCCCCAGCAACTGAAAATGGCAAAAGTAATACCACTATATAAAAAAGGTGATCATCAATGTATGGGTAACTATAGGCCTGTGTCTCTATTGCCAGGGTTTTCGAAAATTATTGAAAAAGTGTTCCTTTCAAAACTAATTACATTCTTCGACAAGAATGATATTATTTCTGGATGTCAACATGGCTTCAGACCACAGAGATCAATTGAAACTGCCACTTTCAATCTGTTAAACCATGTCTTAAATGCAGTGGACAACCACAGAAATATCTCAGGTTTATTCTTGGACCTAACAAAAGCTTTTGATGTGATTGATCATTCTATACTCCTGAGGAAGCTCGAATGGTATGGTGTAAGAGGTGTGCCAAATCAGTGGATCAAATCATATTTGGAATATCGCTCTCAGGTAACTGAAATTAAGTACACAGAAGGAAATGAACTCCAGGTACACGTTTTAGAACCATGTGGACTAACTCATGGTGTTCCACAGGGCTCCATTTTAGGCCCCTTTCTTTTTTTGGTCTACATTAATGATTTCCCATCACACGTTAGGGATTCTGAACCAGTACTGTTTGCAGATGACACCAGTCTATTGATTGAAGGGAATAATGAAGAAAATCTTACTGCATCTGCAAAAGATATTACAAAAGGAGTGTCTGAATGGTTTACCAGAAACAGGCTAATAGTTAATCCCCCAAAAACGGTACTCATGAATTTCCACACTGATCAAAATAAAAATCCGGTACAACCTGTAATATGTATAGATAACCAAAACATTAGTTCTGTCAAAGAAACTAAATTTCTTGGGATTCATATCCAGGAAAATCTTAAATGGAACACTCATATCACAGCCCTAAATTCAAAACTAGCAAAAATGAGCTATGTGGTAAGAATTCTCTGCAACAGTACCAGTGCAGAAACAGTTAGGGCTGTATACTTTGCTTGTGTACATTCAATACTGAAGTATGGTATCATTTTCTGGGGAAATGTACATCAGACCAGTACAGTTTTCAGGAAACAAAAGGCAATTATAAGAATAATGAAACAAGTGAGCAGCAGAAAATCATGCAAACCTTTCTTTAAAGATCTGAAGATCCTACCCCTTCCCTGCATTTATATACTGGAAGTAGTCACACATGTCAAAAAAGCATACTGAGAAAAGAAAACCTTTTTCCTCAAAACTAAAGTGTCCATGATTAAAGTACCAGGTCAGACAGTGACATAAATGTCAATCATTGTAACACCACATTATGCCAAAAAGGTGTATATCATGCAGGAACAAAACTTTACAACAGATTACCAAGACATATAAAATCTCTTACTGAACTACAAAGCTTTAAAAAGTATGTGACATCCTACCTTCTGAAAAACTGCTACTATTCAGTCTCACAGTATCTTATGCAAGAAAAAATGTAATTTGTATCTTTAATTGTAGAAATAAGTTATATAAATACAGTATTTCAAAAATTTGTAATTATTAACTGTATAGATCCAACTTGTCATAAAAATTTATAAAATTTATGTTTGACATTTGAAAATCCAATAGCTAAAAAGGTTTTCTGTCCAATATCCTGTGTACAATATATGTACTTAAAAAGAGATTTATATGGACAAATAAATAAATAAATACCTCATTGCCCCCCCCCTCCACCAAATCCCTTAGATGCTTTCCCCCAACCCCCTCCCTGCTTCCTGCCTTTCTCTATCCCTCACCCCACCCTACCTGTCCCCACACCCCTACCTCACCCCAGCACACTCACCGTGGGCCAGGAAAGAACTGGCAGTCGACTGAGCACAATGTAGGCGAACAGGCGTGTACATGTGAGTGAGTGTGCATGTGTTTGTGTGCACAGTTTTCCTACAAGTTTGAAAAAGGAAGTGCATTCCAAATGTTGGCTGATCTCTGTACCTTTCGTTTGTGTATCTATCGACAACACAGCACTCTGCCTTGTGGTGTGTCATCTCTTTTATTCCTAAATACACTCCTGGAAATGGAAAAAAGAACACATTGACACCGGTGTGTCAGACCCACCATACTTGCTCCGGACACTGCGAGAGGGCTGTACAAGCAATGATCACACGCACGGCACAGCGGACACACCAGGAACCACGGTGTTGGCCGTCGAATGGCGCTAGCTGCGCAGCATTTGTGCACCGCCGCCGTCAGTGTCAGCCGGTTTGCCGTGGCATACGGAGCTCCATCGCAGTCTTTAACACTGGTAGCATGCCGCGACAGCGTGGACGTGAACCGTATGTGCAGTTGACGGACTTTGAGCGAGGGCGTATAGTGGGCATGCGGGAGGCCGGGTGGACGTACCGCCGAATTGCTCAACACGTGGGGCGTGAGGTCTCCACAGTACATCGATGTTGTTGCCAGTGGTCGGCGGAAGGTGCACGTGCCCATCGACCTGGGACCGGACCGCAGCGACGCACGAATGCACGCCAAGACCGTAGGATCCTACGCAGTGCCGTAGGGGACCGCACCGCCACTTCCCAGCAAATTAGGGACACTGTTGCTCCTGGGGTATCGGCGAGGACCATTCGCAACCGTCTCCATGAAGCTGGGCTACGGTCCCGCACACCGTTAGGCCGTCTTCCACTCACGCCCCAACATCGTGCAGCCCGCCTCCAGTGGTGTCGCGACAGGCGTGAATGGAGGGACGAATGGAGACGTGTCGTCTTCAGCGATGAGAGTCACTTCTGCCTTGGTGCCAATGATGGTCGTATGCGTATTTGGCGCCGTGCAGGAGAGCGCCACAATCAGGACTGCATACGACCGAGGCACACAGGGCCAACACCCGGCATCATGGTGTGGGGAGCGATCTCCTGCACTGGCCGTACACCACTGGTGATCGTCGAGGGGACACTGAATAGTGCACGGTACATCCAAACCGTCATCGAACCCATCGTTCTACCATTCCTAGACCGGCAAGGGAACTTGCTGTTCCAACAGGACAATGCACGTCCGCATGTATCCCGTGCCACCCAACGTGCTCTAGAAGGTGTAAGTCAACTACCCTGGCCAGCAAGATCTCCGGATCTGTCCCCCATTGAGCATGTTTGGGACTGGATGAAGCGTCGTCTCACGCGGTCTGCACGTCCAGCACGAACGCTGGTCCAACTGAGGCACCAGGTGGAAATGGCATGGCAAGCCGTTCCACAGGACTACATCCAGCATCTCTACGATCGTCTCCATGGGAGAATAGCAGCCTGCATTGCTGCGAAAGGTGGATATACACTGTACTAGTGCCGACATTGTGCATGCTCTGTTGCCTGTGTCTATGTGCCTGTGGTTCTGTCAGTGTGATCATGTGATGTATCTGACCCCAGGAATGTGTCAATAAAGTTTCCCCTTCCTGGGACAATGAATTCACGGTGTTCTTATTTCAATTTCCAGGAGTGTAGTTCGTAATTCTCAACAAGAACTTTCCAAATATTATTCTATTCTCAGTTACTTTTAGATTAAAATTGCAGTTAATATTTGTTATATATGTTAATTTTTTGTTGGTTGATCCCACAGTTGCAAGCAGTGTAACAATATTTTCTTCCTTTTTGTGTTTTCAGCAGATTTGATTATTATTGTTATTCTTGTTAGTAATATTATTATTTCTTTACTTTCTCAGACGTTAAGTCTGGTTAAAAATGGAAAGTGATGCGGACCTTGATCAAGCATCACTTCCTTTTAACTGTACGGTATTTGTTATATTGCATTTAGGAACTTTCGGGTAATTGAACATGTATCAATAATTACAGATTTCTGTAGTTCTATATATAAGTTTGGATGTAGCTGTATTGCATTGATGTACTGGTGGATATTGCATGGTATGACTCCTGTAGTTGATAGTATAATTGGTATAATGTCAACTTTATCCTGATGCCACATGTCCTTGACTTCCTCAGCCAGTTGGATGTATTTTTCAATTTTTTCTCCTGTTTTCTTTTGTATATTTGTTGTATTGGGTATGGATATTTCGATTAGTTGTGCTAATTTCTTCTTTTTATTGGTGAGTATGATGTCAGGTTTGTTATGTGGTGTTGTTTTATCTGTTATAATGGTTCTGTTCCAGTATAATTTGTATTCATCATTCTCCAGTACATTTTGTGGTGCATACTTGTATGTGGGAACGTGTTGTTTTATAAGTTTATGTTGTAAGGCAAGCTGTTGATGTATTATTTTTGCTACATTGTCATGTCTTCTGGAGTATTCTGTATTTGCTAGTATTGTACATCCGCTTGTGATGTGATCTACTGTTTCTATTTGTTGTTTGCAAAGTCTGCATTTATCTGTTGTGGTATTGGGATCTTTAATAATATGCTTGCTGTAATATCTGGTGTTTATTGTTTGATCCTGTATTGCAATCATGAATCCTTCCGATTCACTGTATATATTGCCTTTTCTTAGCCATGTGTTGGATGCGTCTTGATCGATGTGTGGCTGTGTTAGATGATACGGGTGCTTGCCATGTAGTGTTTTCTTTTTCCAATTTACTATCTTTGTATCTGTTGATGTTATGTGATCTAAAGGGTTGTAGAAGTGGTTATGAAATTGCAGTGGTGTAGCCGATGTATTTATATGAGTGATTGCTTTATGTATTTTGCTAGTTTCTGCGCGTTCTAGAAAGAATTTTCTTAAATTGTCTACCTGTCCATAATGTAGGTTTTTTATGTCGATGAATCCCCTTCCTCCTTCCTTTCTGCTTAATGTGAATCTTTCTGTTGCTGAATGTATGTGATGTATTCTATATTTGTGGCATTGTGAATGTGTAAGTGTATTTAGTGCTTCTAGGTCTGTGTTACTCCATTTCACTACTCCAAATGAGTAGGTCAATATTGGTATGGCATAAGTATTTATAACTGTGGTCTTGTTTCTTGCTGTCAATTCTGTTTTCAGTATTTTTGTTAGTCTTTGTCTATATTTTTCTTTTAGTTCTTCTTTAATATTTGTACTATCTATTCCTAGTTTTTGTCTGTATCCTAGATATTTATAGGCATCCGTTTTTTCCATCGCTTCTATGCAGTCGCTGTGGTTATCCAATATGTAATCTTCTTGTTTAGTGTGTTTTCCCTTGACTATGCTATTTTTCTTACATTTGTCTGTTCCAAAAGCCATATTTATATCATTGCTGAATACTTCTGTTATCTTTAGTAATTGGTTGAGTTGTTGATTTGTTGCTGCCGGTAGTTTTAGATCATCCATGTATAGCAAATGTGTGATTTTGTGTGGGTATGTTCCAGTAATATTGTATCCATAATTTGTATTATTTAACATGTTGGATAGTGGGTTCAGAGCAAGGCAGAACCAGAAAGGACTTAATGAGTCTCCTTGGTATATTCCACGCTTAATCTGTATTGGCTGTGATGTGATATTATTTGAATTTGTTTGGATATTAAGTGTGGTTTTCCAATTTTTCATTACTATGTTTAGGAACTGTATCAATTTAGGATCTACTTTGTATATTTCCAATATTTGTAGTAACCATGAGTGGGGTACACTATCAAAAGCTTTTTGGTATTCAATGTATGTGTAGTGTAGCGACCTTTGTTTAGTTTTAGCTTGATATGTCACCTCTGCATCTATTATCAGTTGCTCTTTACATCCTCGTGCTCCTTTGCAACAGCCTTTTGTTCTTCATTTATAATTTTGTTCTGTGTTGTATGCGTCATTAATTTCTGTTTAATGATTGAAGTTAATATTTTGTATATTGTTGGTAGGCATGTTATGGGGCGATATTTAGCTGGGTCTGCTGTGTCTGCTTGATCTTTAGGTTTCAGATAAGTTATTCCATGTGTAAGTGTATCAGGGAAAGTGTATGGGTCTGCAATGTAACTGTTAAATAATTTAGTTAGATGTGAATGTGTTGAGGTGAACTTCTTTAACCAGAAATTTGCTATTTTATCATTTCCAGGGGTTTTTCAATTGTGAGTAGAATTAATTGCTTGGGTGACTTCATGTTGCAAAATTATCACTTCAGGCATTTGTGGTATCATCTTGTATGTGTCTGTTTCTGCTTTTATCCACTGTGTATGCCTGTTATGTTGTACCGGGTTTGACCATATGTTGCTCCAGAAGTGTTCCATGTCTGTTATGTTTGGTGGATTGTTTATTTTAATGTGTGTGTTATCTATTGTCTGGTAAAATTTCTTTTGGTTTGTGTTGAATGTTTGGTTTTGTTTCCTTCTATTTTCACTTTTTTTTGTATCTTCTGAGTCGTTTGGCTAATGCTTGTAATTTCTGCTTCTTTTCGTCTAATTGCTCTGTCGCTTCTTGTTGTGAGATTTTACCTAACCTTTTTCGTTTTTTTTCTGAGATTTCATTTCTTATAAATTGTGTTAGCTGTCAGATGTCTTTTCTCAGTTTTTCTATTTTGATCTGTAGCCTGTGTTGCCATGCTGGTTTTGTGGGTTTCTTCTGTGTGTTGGTTGGTTCTGATCTCTGCCTAGTGTGTATATTTAGTGTAGTGAGTGCTCCTATATAAACCAGTAGTTGTAACTCTTCCATAGTTGTGTTTTCATTTATTTTGTTGTGTATGATTGTGTTGATAGTTTTTATTGTTGTTTCGACTTGTGGGTTATTTGGTGGTCTATGCAAGAACGGTCTAATGTCTGTATTTGTGTCTTTGTATTCTATATATGTTAGCTGAAATTTTTCTTTTATATCTAACATCTGTGTCACTTCGTGTTCTATTTGTGCTTGTTCTGGTGGCTGTCTTAAGATTTTGTTTTCCTCTGATTGTTTAATTGGTGCGTGTTGTTCTTTGTTTGTTTGCTCTGGGATGTTTGAGTCCATTACTGTATTTTCTTCTTCTTCTGATTGCACATTATTTTGTTCCAGTATTTGTTGTACTTGTTGTTTGATGTTTTCTAATTCTGACTGGGGTATCCTGTTATTTTTGATTATTACACAGATCTGATCAGCTAGTCGTTGTTCTGTTAAAAATTTTAATTCTGGGTATCTGGTAATAAATGTTGTGTATACTTGTGATCTGTATCCAGTTGTGTTGGTTCCTAGGTTTGTTGCTTGGTAATAACAGAACATGAGGTGTCGATTAACTTCATCTGACCATCTCAACCTCTGTCTTTGTTTTCCTTCTAGGGTGGTTGCAGGAAGCATATCCTGCAAAACACCTCTATTTGGATTTAAATCATTTTCCAGTTGGCTAGCAGTGTCGTTACCATTGTGGGCGGGCATAGGGTTCAAGCGTCGTCCCCGACCATGACGGCACTTGTCCGAGGCTTCTTTGGTTCTGTCCTGAACCAACTAATCACACTAAAAGGGGGGTTAGCCCTATTAGTGGCTTGTTCTTTTCGTCGCCTTTTACGACTGGCAGAACATACCGGAGGCCTATTCTTTTCCCGGGCCTCCACGGGGATTATTATTATTATTATTATTATTATTATTATTATTATTATTATTGTTTTATTATTCTTTCCAGCTGCCAATATAGGTAGGAACACTTTTAACATTTTTGTTCTTGTAGGCATCATCTGAAGCTCACATATGATCCATAGAACACATGATTACCTCAGGGGTGAGAGAACATCAAGCTCAGATATCTAGATATATCCCCACGCATGTTATTGTGTGAGACATGCTTGTTAACTTGTACTTATTACTTTCTAATACTAGAGCACAGACATAGTATGTGTCTGTGTGTGTGTATTTGTGTCTCTGTTTAAGCTAAGAAATATCTACATTTTCAATTATAATTATTACATTCTTCATACAGGTACTGCAAATTCATAATAAAAGAGGGCATATAAAAGAAAATTAACAATGGTATTTTTCATGCTTCTTAGCTAAGTTTTGTGACTAGTTCCATCCAATACTTTTAGTTGTATACATTACCAAATATTCTTCCACCTTTTCACATTTGAGAGCACTCTTTTTTTTTAGTAGTAGAATTCAAGCATAGCTATGCCAATATTATGTTAATTGTATGAAAAAGTGAATAATATGGAAAAGTGAATAATATGGCATCATATTATAAACATATGGAAGTGAGTTGTTTTCCAGCAGTGTTTGATCAAATTTTTTGAGCCATGTTTGTACCACTTGTGATTTTCTTCAGCCAAATGCAGACTGTTTAAAACATAAGAAACTACATTATTTTTTATTGTGCTGATTCTTATTTTTTGCAGAACAGGCAGGACAGGAATTTTGTAATAATAAGTGTACATAATTATCTGTGTATCCAATTAAATGTTTCATTCAGTGTCAAATAGTGCAGTAGCTTAGAAATTTAACTTATATCCATGAGATACTGGTTAATAAATAATAGTTTAAATCACAGCTTTGTTCAGTGTACTCTAATGTTCACTTTCAAATCAAGTGAGCACTGAATGAAACATTGTAATTAAAGTTTTCTGATATGTCAGGTTTGTCAAATGTTAACCACGGCATATGGCATACCTCTTTTACATTTCACCTTCCCTCACTCCTCAGCCTTACCTTGATCATACTGATTAGCTAGAAAGGCACTTTCAAAATTAATTACAGTTATTATCAAAAATATACCAGGTATGAAATTCAGTAATAATTAACATCATTTGGCTTTTACAAAGTACTAAGTTGGAGCAATTCAGTATATGCTATCAGTGTGGTCAGCTCAAACTTCGGCTTTTCTGTGCTTGTGCATTTATTTCTTTCCATCCTGTACCATCAGTGTCAAAGTTTCTATGTGCCTCTATCTCTTCTCTCTTTCCTTTGTCTCAGATCTGTTAGATGGTTATTTGTGTTTCGTTGTGTCAATATTTGGTGTCGGATGCCTGACGGCCATCATTGGTGATGTGGCATCGCACTTTGGGTGCACAGTTGGGCTGCATGATGCCGTAACAGCAATAGCCTTCGTAGCACTGGGTACAAGTGTGCCAGGTAAGGATAATGTATGCTGTCAGGAAGATGGCCCTGTTTCTGGTTAATCCTCCAAGGATAGTAATCACTTTGTCAAATACCCTTTCATACATATAATTTAGTGAGCATTTACTCAAGGCATGGAAGACCTAAATATTTTTGTAGGCAAAATTCATAAAGAGTATGGAAATTATCTTTTTATGACTGCACTTATAGACTGTGATTTATAATGTAACTGCACAACATTATTATAGTCATACTTTAGTTGAACTGCATTTTTAGTTTATAAACTAGAGACTTACTTGACAAAATAAATAATGGTTTTAGAGGATACAACCAGAAGCAGGAAACAAATACACACTTTCACATTTTAAGTTTCCTAGTTGCTCATCAGAATGACAGCTGGTATAGTGTAAATAACAAATGCTTGTTCTTTGTTTCTTTAGCTTATAGTTGAAATTGAATGTTTTTTCCAGTCTGCATGACTCAGTTCCAAGAGGTTTCTGATGATGAATGCAACTTCTACAGACTGCTTGTTTCATAACCTGGGTCTCTCACAGCATTCACCTCAGCACGCAGCAATTTTTTTCAATAACTTGCAGTTGCAGCAACAAATGTGTCATCAATTATGGAGTTCTTATTTGACGTCTGGCAAGTCAAGTTTCCCATTCCAAAACAGAGAGATGTCGTTCATCATTTACATATCATGCAGCATTACCAAAGTCTGTTGTGTTGTTTTCAGTTTTGTTTCTCTGTTTGTTATTATTATTTGGATTGTGTTATGTCTTGCAATCAACAGAAACTATGATGGTCAATTACCATTAAATCCATGTTCATTTCATTGCAACAATTTGATTGAATAAAGTACTGTTTCTTATGCTAGGACGTAATGTAAGTCCATCTGTAGGTCAACATTATGACTCTTCTGATGTCTATAGATGTCTATGACGGGTGGGTGTGTTTCTGGACCTCCATCCTTTGGATAGGTGTGCTGACAGCTGTAATCGGTGACGTAGCTTCACATTTTGGTTGTACAGTCACGATTCCAGACACACTTACAGCAATTTCTCTCGTGGCCATGGGTACAAGTCTGCCAGGTAACTTATATATGTACAATGTTGTTGATGTGTCATCAACCTGTGTGTTCCTCACAGCATCATTCCTGGTGCAGTATTTAACTGTTGTATTTCATCTGATATTTGTTTCTACCTTTCTTGAAGTTGTACTCTCACTGAGTACTCTCATTGAGTACTCTCATTGACCTGCTGATTTTCTCCCTGTTTTTTGCATGAATCATGACAGTTCCTTTGCTCTAACATTTTATATCTCAACTAGAATGCTCTCACTTGTAACAACAAATCATGTGTTCTTAGCTAATATAATCTCTTTAACACAGCAAGACAATTGTTTCAGTTTCTTATTCAAGTGCTTACATCATTTAAAACTGAAAGGAAAAATTGAAAATCCACAATATTTGAAACACACAAGGAGAATCTACTTACAAAGGCCAGAACAGGAACAACTGGATCAGAGCTGATAGACACACAGGCTTGAAATTATAATTAATCTTCAGTTTTTGAAGCTTTGTAAACCATAACATAAAGTGGAAACATGAATGCAAATAACAGAATACCTAGCCAGCAGCAAAGGATAGAATAGCAGCATGTGAGTAGATTCAAACAGGGCAGCATAATCAACCTCCAGAAAATGGGGTTTTAAATATCTTGACCTTTTGTCAGGTACAGAGCATACTGCTACAATATTTAGGCCTATGTGGCAATAGTGGATAGAAGAGAGCCGTAACAGTGATAACAGGGGATTGTAGCTTGCAGTGTAACCAAAGCATAAGATGAACACCAACATATCACTCGACCATTACAGACTGCTCAGTTTACTCTCACACTGTCAACTTGGCATTTGAGTTCTGCACAGGTATGATCCTGTCTATGTCAAAGAATTATCACTGCTTACTGTGGTGTTGACTTATGGCATGTGCACCATTGTGCTGGTATCAATAGTCCACAAACTATGAACTCATCATAATGTGATGTACACCATCACAGGCATTCTAAGAGGTAAAATGTTTTTTTAAAAATACCTCCATTTGTCTACCTCACACAGTTTTGATCTACTGTGGTGACACAGTCTGGCAACCTGCATTGTTGAGAGGCATGGTGGACAAATACTAAATTTGAAAGTTTGGGATGTCATTGCGAGCAATATTTAATCTCAATTCCTATCTATTGAGGATGATCCAAGCAGTGGCTGCTACATTAGAGAGATTTTTTGTTTCATAGGTCCTCTTACATTTGTAATATATGTTTCATGATTGGTGAGACATGGTGGAAGTCCAAGGCTGTAAGGAACAGTACATCTAAACTTGTAAGCTATGGGGACTGTCAAAAGAAGTATGTGATATATGGTGCTTCTGACTACACAGGATACCAACTTTCCACTGAACAATGTTCAGCCATACATGGCAAGGTAACGTGCAAGTCTTCTTCAAAGAATGACAGGTACTGATGTTTCCCAGGACTGCTCACTCACGTGATATTTTGCCCACTGGAAATAACTGAAATAGAGTTGTCTGGAAACTTGTTTAGTGTGATCCTAAAGGAAACATAGTTGACACTTCATAAGCTCACATATAAAATACATGGAAGGAGGTTGTCCGAGAGCATTTGATGCCTTCTTTTATTCCAATGCTGAATTCTCAAAGATCATGTATTATTTTTTGTTTCATAGGTCCTCTTACATTTGTAATATATGTTTCATGATTGGTGAGACATGGTGGAAGTCCAAGGCTGTAAGGAACAGTGCATCTAAACTTGTAAGCTATGGGGACTGTCAAAAGAAGTATGTGATATATGGTGACCACTATGCAGAAAAACTTCCCTCTAATGAAGGCACCATGTTTTAAGAAAACCATTACCTTTTTTTCGGAAGAAAAGAAATACTCAATATAGATGTAAATATGAGGTAGGATTTTCATTTGATATTTATCTACTGACTGCAACAAGCCACCAACTGATATTTTGTAGTAAGTAATGACTAAAATTAGCGATAGATTCAGGTCCCATTAACTTATATCAGTTATGCACCTACCTTAAAAACTTCTATGAAGCCCAAGACATTATGTACTATGAAGACTTAGGAAAATGTTTAGAGATGCTAAAGATCTGGCCTCTAATACTTGCTTACTCCAGTGCAAGGACTGATAACAATACCAACAGTAGGCCAGGCTGTATAGGGCTTCAAAGTACTGGAAACATGAATGAAAATATTCTGCACTTTCTGGAGCCTTGTACTTCATGTTCTCTCCGTGTCACTAATATATACTACCAGAGAAAATTGGCTAATGAAGTGCCATGGAAACACTTCAGTCACTGCCATCATCCAGATTTATAATTTCCAGGAGAGTTTGTTCACTGCACTTAATGTTTGCACTTATAACAGTGAAAACTATTATAGGAAACAGTACAGCCTGGATCCTGAATTGAAAGACTCTCTTATCAAAGAACATTCACTCAGCAACAGGCAACTGCTAGAGAGTTAGAATCAACACTTCAGCCATCATATATGATGCCCTTTGTATCTGATGTGTCCAGGGCTGCATCAAGGGGTTGACAAGATAGACCCGTGCAGAGGGTGCAAAAGGAATGAACATTGCGGTTTAAGGCCACATCGACAGTGAGGTCATTAGACAGAGCAAAAGCTCAGATTGTTTCAAAAACAGGGAAGGAAATTGGCCATATCCTTTCAAAGGAACCACCATGGCATTTTCCTGGAGCTATTTAAGGAAATCATGGAAAACCTAAATCAGGATGGTCAGACAAGGATTCGAACTATTATCCTCCTTAGTGTGAATCCAGTGTGCTAACCACTGGCAACCCCACTCAGTGCCAAGGCACATAAAAACTGATGAAAAAAGAAAGAAAGACACTTTAAAAGTTAACCAGGAGAGGTACATAAGTTCTCCTAGCCCTTGCGTTTCTATCTTCTGCTTATGCAAAAAGCCTTTCCCTCTGCCCCTGACTGTAACAACATGCTGCCATTTCTAGTGTGTCATGTTGTCCGAACTGTTTCATCAAGAAATAACTACTACTGAACAGATGTCTGCCACTAACATGGTGTATGTGGCAGCATTGCACTTGGCTCTTATAGCTGCCACCTGCACAACTCTCATCTGTGACTGACTAACAATATTACAGGAGCTATTAGTCATTGTGCCTGTTAAAAATTGTAATCTTTTCTTGTAAACTGGTCTCTCATGTAAATAAAAATATGATCTGCTATTGGTCATTGGCTACACTACTCAAGCTTCTGGTGTCGTAAGACCACTGAGAGTAGGCCTTAGTTGTGTGTTAGGTATTTTGATGTAGCATCAAATTTGTTCTCTGGTTTGATGAAAAATATTAGACAGCAACATAATGGAAGAGTGCAAAATATACAGCCATAGCCAAAGATCTTTGTGGTTCTATATCCATCCAAAGCAGTTTTGCTGTTAAAAGGCTGAGAAAGATGAAGATAATGGGTGAAGAAATGATTGAATGCAAAGCACATGTAATTATTAATTTTTTTAAATCAACGAAAAACGTACAGATCACTGTTTTCATATAATGCTTTATTCACTACAAACCATGAAGAAATAGTTTGAAGAACTAAACACAAAATGTGCTCAAATACATAAATAGTGTAGGAAAGTTCATGTGTGTGTTTGTACTTTAGCTTACGTAAGGATTTATTCCAATAGCTAGCGAGTTTTCTTTCCCTTTTGTGTGCACCTGTGATGACTCAATGCTTCCTCTGTATGGTGAGTGATCATCCATATAAACTATTCTAAATGAGTACCAACATCAAAAAGACTGTTCTTCTGGTGCAAAGTGCTGATTATACACCTGACATCATTCTGTCTTCCAGATCATGCTACTTTCCAGCTAGTTGATAATCCTCTCCAACAACAAAGTGTACATAGGCAGAGATGGAATAACATTTCAAAACCTCTTTGGCAAGTGGGAGAAATACCAAACTGAAAGTAGGTACCCAAGGCCTTGCATACAAAGAACTTTGTCATATGCATCAACATAACATGGACTACCCCAGCTATCCAAGAAAAATGACTCGTTGTTCTCCATTTGTGACACTTGTAGTTTATTCTAGTTTGTTTTGTTGAAGGCAATGAAACAGTTTCTCTTGAGAACCCAGTGTATAGTATGTCAGCAGTTCTGAAATAAAATAACTTCACTGCTGGTACAAATTCATAAAAATGGCCTGGGGAGAATAGCATATGAGATCATACTTAGACAGACTGCACATATAGAGAGGTCTGTGAGATTCTTACTTTCAAGATTTTCAGAAAGCATAGCTTCAATATAAATGGTAGCAACTGGGAAATAAATGCATACATCTGCTGGAAGGTGACAGCCCAACAACAAAACTTGCTATCTGACTGATCATCTTAACACAGCAGTTTCAACTCGAGCAATTATTAAAATACGTCACTGTAATAATTTCTGCTAAAAACACTGTGGTCTTGTACATGTTATAGATTTGTCACACAGAGACCTGTGGATATTATAATCATGTAACTGAAACTTACCTTCAAGAAAAGTTGCTTGAAATTTGCAAAAAGACCAAATGGAAATTGACAGATAACAAACTGACATGTCTCAGAAAATTTTATTGTTATACCATTTACTGTTCCTACTCTGCACTCTTCTTGTTAGGGTTGCCCTTTCTTTTTTGTATTTACTTAAATCTATTTCTTTCCATCAAGTCTCGCTTTCTTATTTCACTTATTAATCACCTATGGATCATTTTAGGAATATTCTCCTTTCTTTGAGTGTGTGTACACACTGTCCCTTCCCATTATCCCACTTTTATCCAGAAAAGAGTTTTAGAAGGGCATAAAATTTTAAGAATATACTATAATTTTCAATTGGTATATCCCATGGCTCTGCTTAAGTTGTTTCTGTTTCAATGACTGGTGAGTAGAAACTCTTACATAAATAGTGTTTGTGGTTGGATCTGTACTCCAAGTCTCTGGTTTGCCAAGATTTATTTCCTTGCTTTAGTTTTTGCACATCTAATACATTCAGAGACATTTACCTCCATGCATGATTCTGTGTGTGTGTGTGTGTGTGTGTGTGTGAGAGAGAGAGAGAGAGAGAGTGAGAGAGAGAGAGAGAGAGAGAGAGAGAGAGAGAGAGAGGGAGAGAGAGAGAGTTGATGTGAGTGCTCAAACCAGTCTGTATGTACACATCTCTTTGTGAACACATACTTACATGATTGCACTTGCATGACTTGTCTTATGGTTTCACATTGACAACTATTCTTTGCTAACAAACTGACCTCAATTAACAATACAAGGCAGTATCTCTTTTGGTGAATTTTTTTCATATTGTACGAAATGTTTAAATGTTTGCTTAAAGTATGCTTATTTTTCATTCAAGATTCTATTAAAATTGTGGGCATTACATGAACTATTGAAAGTTAAAATCAATGCTATGTGTAAAAAGTAAAACTGTCACATTGAAAAATTAAGTCATCACATAAAACATAGAACATATCAGACATGTAATGAAAATATAAAATTCACAATTAATTTTCAATAGTTATACAGCATTTATAAGTTATGAAATATAATAAGAGAGATTCAGTGCTGAAGCTCTCTTAAAGAAGAAGTATAATACCTCAAATATTTCCAAACTAACTCTTTTTTATGTTGGCACTCTAATGGAAAGTTTTAGGTAAGTGACATGGTAATGAAAAGTAATAATACTCTTGTCAATTGAAACAGTTTTTCTTTTATTGTTCTAGACACATTTGCAAGCAAAGTGGCAGCTTGTCAAGACAAATATGCTGATGCATCAGTGGGGAATGTCACAGGAAGTAACGCTGTGAATGTTTTCCTTGGCATTGGAATTGCTTGGTCAATTGCTGCAATCTACCATTGGTCCAAGGGGGAACAGTTTAATGTTAACCCAGGAAAGTAAGTGATCATTAATTTTTTTGCAAAATTTTAACATTCATTTTATATACATATTGTAAACATTTAAATTCTGATATTATATATATCAGTGCTAATTTTTCAGTATTTCAATGACTAAGGCAGGGCAAAACAGTATTGGTAGTTTTTATAGATTTGACCATTATTTTTCACACTATTTAGGGAATTGTAGAAATAAATTAACTACATCAGAAATAAATTGTTACAAAAAAATAAAAACAAAAATCAGAACATGAAGAAAGAAAAAAAATAAGTCCACTAGGAATAAATAACTGAACTTGCCAGGAAGTGCAGAGGAATTAGGGTAGATGGCAATATTTCAATTGAAATAAGTTTCGTGTATTTATAACTTTTATAAAGTCTGACAAGGTTTCCTTTAGTTAAAAGGAGAAATAAAAGTAAGATTAATTGGGAAGTTGTTCTAAAAAGATGTTTAATGAATGGATAAGGAGGAAATTGAGCATTGTTATACAAGAGATGCAACTAATATGAAAAGTTAAAACATATCAAGCCAGTAATCGTTAAAAAGGAAACATAGCTGTCTTTCAACAAGAGCAACTTGAACAATTTCATTCCAGTGAAGACTCAACAATGAGAAGAAAACCTTCTTTAGAATTAATGTCTGTAATAGAGAAGAATGCAGACAGAAAAAATGTAACAATGTGTGACTGCATTGTTATTGCAAGGACAATGGATGTAGATGTAGATGTAGATGTAGATGTAGACAAAGAAAAAAATTATCAGGTTGGTGTAAAGACAGTGTTGATATCAATGAAATTTCATTTTTGTTGTATTGTTATTCTCTGCTCATTAAAGTAAGACAAGTGTCAGCTGGACTACAGTTTGTTGTAGCTTTTGTCCCTTTGTTGTATGATGAAAGAATAGAAATCACCGATATGAGAAATATTGTAGAACAGTTTATTCATTAGCTATGAGAATATGCAATAAACAAATGCAAGAAAAACGCACACAAGTGAAGTTGACAAGGAATGTGTAGGTAGTGGGAAGTGGGCATGGTAATCATGATGATAAATAATCATTCGCACTCCCATCACTTACTATGAATACTTTTATACTCACAGTGTATACACAATGCATTTATCACAGAGTGCGTACTACAGAGAACTGATCTGGCAAAGATACAGTTGTTCTGGCTGCAATAGGGCAGCAATATTATTGGGTGATTCTACGTCCCCACAAAGATCCCTCCACCCCCCCACCCCACAAATGTGGAGGATGGTGACTGATGTAAGCCATGACGCATTGTCCCACTGGCGATGGCAAGGGCTGACATATCATAGTCCGCCAAGTGCCTGGGCAACCATAATGGGCAGTCGGCCTGTGACATCAGCAGCGGTGCCGACAGGGTGGTGGTGTCGTCTGTTGAGGTGTTGGTGGTTGGTGGTGCATCATCCGGTGTTGGTGAGGCTGTCGGTCCACCAGTGGCAGTGCCCGGGTTGTGAGTCATTGTTGTTAAGTGCTCCAGTGCCGACATGAATAGGTAGTTGTCTGAAGGAACAGTGGGTTTCAGACCTGCTGCGTCGATCGATGCGGAAGAGGCATGGAGTGCTCTAATGACCTCAAGACCATGCTTTAGCCCAATGGTTTACTGTTGAATTTGGCCATAACCACGAGCAGTGAGTCCTGCAGTGTTATAGAAATGTCTTCTGGGAGGTAGCCGCTCAGGTATAGGCCAACTGTAAATTGGCTTGAGGGACCTGGAGCTGGGACCAGTGGAGGGTAAAATTCGGGTGTGTCTGCTAAAGTCCATGCTGGTTTTAGGCAGTTCAGTGACACTGTTGTTGTTTTCCAGCTTGCAAGATATTAAAAGTGTTTGTCCCTCGTTTCAACACCTTGTATGGGCCACTGCATGCAAGGCGGATGGTGGGTTTGGTGGTGTCAGTCCTGAGCACAACGTGTGTACACGATTGGAGATTCTTGTGCACAAATATGGTTGGTTTGGCATGGTGAGATGGTAGTGGGATGCAGACGTGGTGGATGTGGTCCAGGGTGACATCCATGGTTTTGGTGGTTTGTGATACGAACTCTGCTGAGAGGCTGATTGGTTCCCCGTGGAGCACCTCTGCCAGCGAGGTATCCAGATCTTCTTTGGAGGCAGCTCATATGCCCACCAGCACCTATGGGAGGGCCTCTGTCCACTCCTGGTTGTGGCATATGAGAGCTGTCTTGAGGGTGCAGTGCCACTGTTCCAAAAGTCCGTTGGATTGAGGATGGTAAGCCACTGTGTGGAACCAGTGGTATCCGCAGAGGCAGCAGAGCTCGGAGAACAGGGCTGGCTCATACTGCCAGACGTGGTCAGTTGTCAGTGACTCTGGGCAGCCAAAGCATGCAATCCATAGTGTGATGAAAGCTCAGGTGGCAGTGTCAGCTGAGATACCAGTCAGAAGTGTGGCCTCCACCCATCGACTTGCCCTGCCTTTGGCTGACAAAATGTACTCATCCCACCAGGTTTATGTGGTCACATTGGAAATGGCCCTTCAGGATGGGGAATTTCCCAAAGGGTGGCTGGGCGTGACATCATGTCTTGGCCCATTGGCATTGGATGCAGGCTCTTGTCCATTCAGTGCAGTATTTTCCATTATGAGTTTCAGTGCCATGCATGCCCTGGGGTGAGACAAGTTGTGAAGGAGGTCGAAAACTGTCTTCTTTAGTTCTGTGGGATGACTGGTCATTGCCTACCATGGGATTTGTCACACCAATCTAGTTTGGTTGTGCCTGTGATGGTGCACTGCTTGATCTGCAGGCCTGTTGTGTGTCCAGATAGCATGTTTTGAAGGTTGATGTCAGTTGCTTGTGCCTCCGCTAGTTGGTCAAACTCAAGTTGTGCTGATGTGGTGGTAAGTCTGTACATAGTGGACGTCCATAGTATACTGTAAAATCAAGTCCAGGTGGTAGAATTGTCAAGGGGAGGTGTTGGCTAGCAGGTTATTAATAACGTCAGCCAGAGGGCGGTGGTCTGTGTAGATAGTAAGTGGCCAGCCTTGATGTCACCTTGGAAGTACCAAACCACCTCATGTATTGCCAAAATCTCACAGTTGAAGGTTGACCACATTTTCTGGGAGTCGGTAAGTTTCTGCAAGAAAAATCATAGCGGTTGGGTTGCACCAGGGAATTCCTGTTGTAGCAGTGCCCAAATCGCCTGGTTTCTGGTGTCGGCCATTATATCGTGCTAACATCGGCACCCGTGTCAACTAGGAAGTACACTCTAAGATGATTGTTTGGAACCAGCAGGGGCTGTGCGGCCGAGTAGGTGCAGATCCTGGTCGGGTTAGGCATGGGTCGATGGTTGGGTGTGAATGCAGCAGGCAGTTGTTTACATTCTGTGTCCATCATGGTCTACGATTGTTGGTGTCTCACTGCAGCAGAGTCTTGTGAAGCTGCTGCAGGCATGGCATGAAAGGGCTCGGCTGAGGTCAGAGCAGCTCGGCAACTGTAGCTTGGCCGGGCACTGCACAGGGAGCACTGTGTGCTGTTCTTCGTGGGTGGGGCTGGTTAGGCTGGCATGCACTAGCTGTAGATGCAACCAGTGTTGACACTAGTGTCGAAGCCAATGCATGTGTTTATCAATGTGTGATGTTGCGCAAGGGCAAGCATCCAGCCAGCAAGGCATAATCAGGTTTCCAGCAGTTTGTCCTCATGCATTAACATTGCTGTCTGTACATTTTCATAGAGCTTAAGGAGAGAAGCCATAGTGACCAGGTTTGTGTCAATTTGGAGGCGTAACCTGCGCCACAGTGCTGATGGGGTATCGTAGCCCAGTTATGTCTCAGCAATGGCTAAATGGAGTTGTTGTTCAAGTGAATGTGACAGGCATTGTAGTATAAGCATCTTCACTGTTTTGTATTTGTCAGTGGTTGGTGTGTGCAATAGGTGGTCGCTGATAAGATCGGTGTTGGTGGGGAGTTGGTTCAAAAGCACCAAAAATTTGTCATGGTCGTCTGTGATCCCGGTCGACTACACCATGCACTCACAGAGTGTGAACCATACTTGCAGAGAATCAACTTGTAGTGGTGGCAGATGTAACTTGGTGTGTGGCCAAGGTAATCTGCCTGGCGGCGAGGGCTGGGACCAGTATGAGATTGTTGTAATCCTGTGAAGTACATGGTGCCGGTTCATGAACACCATCTGGTGGCACTGATAAAGGTGGCAACTGGTATCTCGGCATGGTAGTCGCAGTAGGTGTGTCAGTAATGTGGGTGTTGTGACCAATTATCACAGGACACAGCTGGTGCGTCAGCATCATGGAGGGCAGCATCATAGTGGGGTACTGAGGAACACAGCTCGGTGGACGGGTCTTGGTTGACGGCAATCATGGCAGGTGGTGCATCGGTGTATGTCATCCATGCGGCAGCTGTTGTAGGTACTCCTTAGGTTCCCACAGTGTGTGGTTAATAGTTTGGTCAGGCAGGAAATATTGATGTACTGTGGTTGCAAGATGTGAAAACTCTGTGCAACTGCAGGTAGACACAGTGTCCCTTCTTGCCGAGTGACATCACTTGGCAGGCATGACAGTGAGCATGGCATGGCTGTTGTCAGTGTGACGTTGTGATGATGTGACAAGGGTCGCGGTGCACCCGTAACAAGTGTGGCGTTACCCAGATGATGTACGGTATTGCATGGAACATAAAGTTCAGGCATAGGCCATGGAAAAACATGGTCTGGCACAGGAAGGTCACTTGTGGGATGGATTGGCTGCAGTAACCCATAAATATCAGTTCTGTGCAGTGGACGGCAGTCATCTATGGTGGCAATTGTTTGTCAACAATTGCGGTACTCTGGAGGGTGTCCATAATTTAGTATGTTGCGCCCGGAATGTTGATATACGCTGAGTCATTAGAATGAAATTGAGTGCAGTGTAGTTCATTAACACTGTCACTGATTGGTATATTAGTAGCACTGGTTAGGTGGGAGGTGGGGATGGCGGTAGGCAGCCATTGCTCACCATTTATGGTCATTGTTGATGTAGCACTGTTAATTAATGGAGTGGCAGGATTCATCCCACCATCTTCACTGATAACATTGTACTTGATCTGTGATTTAGTGTGTTTGTCCATTTGGCAAGAGGTAACGATGCCCTGGTTCGGTGGTTCGTGAGACAATGGAAACAATGTCGATCATCTGAGAACCACAATTGCACTGGTTATATCATCTGGAAATCATCAAGAACACCACATAGATGCACAAATAAATCATCTGTAGAGATTCCAGATGATGAAGCTCCATCATGGGGGGTATTCTTCATGGCATGAAGTTTGTATCCCATGGTGATCAGCAGCATGCCGGCATGATAACTCGGTATGTCACAGCACAGTTGAAAAGAAAATAATGGGGTCACTACTGTAAGTCTTGGGGAGCGGGCATGGTAATTACATTGATAAATAATCACTCGCACTTCTGTCACTTACTACGAATACTTTCATTCTCACAGCATATACACAATGCGTGTAGCATAGAGCACATACTACAGAGAACTGTTCTGGCAAAGATATAGTCGTTCTTGCTGTGGTAGGACAGTGGTAGCATTGGGGGTAGGGAGGGGGTGAGGGGGAGAGGGGGGGGGGGGGGGGGGCATCCTGTGATTCTACATCCCAACAACCAACAAACATAAAGCTAAGAGTCTGCAAGTCAAAACTCATAGATTCTGTTATTGTCACTAATTCTCTCAGAGTTGGTGACAATTTTAAGGGTTCTGCTTGTTCAACAGTTATAGAATTGGCAGTTGAATTCAAATGTGACTGTACACCTCTTGAAGACAATACATGTGAAGGGTATCCAGAAATTACACCCACAGATGAAAACATCAAGAAATATCCTAAAATAATTTTCTGAAAGTGGCATTTAAAGATGTCTGCAGAAGAAGAAAGAGTACAGATATTTTATGCAGAAAATTAACTACTCATTATAATAATTCTGCACAAATTGTGTGGATTTAAAAGGAAACTAGATTGAAAATACTTGCATAGTTGAGCAAGAAATAAAATCTTTCATTGACAGATTGGGAAATTCTCTCCTTGCTCTAGTAATACACTGTGACAAGTTTATCAATTTCATCATGATATAAATGATATGCCTCATATTAGACAGATTTATTTTAAGACAAAAAATGCCAGAGAGTATATGGATTCAGATATTACACTAGCTATAAAAACAGCTGACAGCATTAGTGCCAAGTGCACCATATGATTCCTGTTTCTCTTTTTACTGCAATAATGGAAATTTCAGGATGGAAGCAATGAACAAAATGCATGAGGAGAGTAGAGAGTGGAAATGAACAAAGTATGACAGAAATATTAGAGACAACATACTGAGAAGTAGGTCTTGGTGTAAAGCACACCATGCCAAGTTCTTGAGTAGCTGACAAGTATGTTCATTCCATCTTGTTTCCATTCCACTGCTAATGAATTTTAACCAACAGTGGTGGAGCAATGGTAAGACACTGAAATCATGTTCAGGGGGACAGCAGATCAAATTCCTGTCTGTCTACCCACATACAGATTTCCTGTATTTTCCCTAAATCACATAAGGCAAATGCTGTTCCTTTGAAAGGACATGGCTGATTACCTTTCCTATCCTTTCGCAATGTGAGCTTGTGTTTCACGTCTAATGATCTCTTCATCAACGGGACATTATATTCCAACTTTTCTTCCATCCTTTGAATTTGTGTACCTGATGTTTCATTAATTTTCTATCTATTAGAGACCATCTCAGGGGCTTGAAGTTTATTATGAGTATTTAATGTTCAAAATTACTTTAAATTTGTTTGAGATGTTTAACTATTTGTTTTGAAAAATGAAGAAACTGAAGAACAGTTGCTTAATCCACAATCTTTTTTGTTGTGAACACAACCTATTTCAGAACACTTATAAAATTCCATCATCTGGTATAAAAAAATTCCATAACAGCCATTCTCCCATGCTGTGGAACCATTCACAGGTATATGGGCTGGCCTGATTGTAGCAGGCTGTGGGAAGTGTCACATGCTGAAGGCGAAATAGGGATGTGCATTGTGACAGGGTGACAGGATGGAGGAAGGAAATACTGTTGGATGGAGGGTACAGGGATAGTGGATTACCTGAGGTGAGGCCAGGATGACTACAGAGGCAGAGTATATGTTGTAATGATAATTCCCGTTTGCATAGTTCAGAGAAGATGGCGGTGGAGTGAAGGGTCAGGATGCTTTCAGTTGTGAAGCAGCCATTAAAATTGAGCATGTTGTGCCATCAGGTGGACAACTTTGTTCTTGACAGAAGTTTGGCAGTGGCCCTTCATTCTGGTGGACAGCTGGTTGGTAGTCATACCAACATAAAAAGCTGTGCAGTGTTTCAGCAGAGTTTGTGTATGACACAGAATTCCTAAAATTATTAAATAACATTAAGCTGATGATGAAAGAAAATAAATAATTCGTAGTTTGGTAAAGCACAAATTTTATAATATTTGTGAGTGTAATAAAGACAGCTGTTCTAACGTGTCTGAATGTTCGGGCAAGCTTAGCTTGTGGCCTGCCCCCCTCCCCCTCCCCCCCCTCCCCCCCACACCTCTCCCCTACCCACCTTCCCAACATGCTAAATGCGCGATGCGGTACACGTAGCTTTGCTGACGAGCAGTGAGTGCTGAGAGGCATGGGCACGGACATGAGCATGAGCACACATCTATACATGGTGCTATTGAAGTGGCTTTACATTGTACAATGTGTACATTATACAACAAATTTAATAGTTTTTTTTATGTTCCACTCCCTGCTTCACTGTATTAGGTGTGGATTTTTTAAAGTAATCTATGTTTTTCCTCAGAATTCAAGTTTTCTCCAAACCCAATATCATCAAAATTAGTTCAGCAGTTTAGTCCTGAAAATGTGTGGACAGAGTTACTTTTGCATTTATAATATTAGTATGAATTGTGGCAATGTAGTTAAAAATGGTTTAATAATTGCTGAAAAGTAATGAAACTTCTAAAATATCCAAGAAAGTTACTTAGAATTGCAGAATGAAATCCTAAATTATCTAACATGTCATTTGATATATACTGCTGTAAGTTCTGTGTTCAGGATACTGTTAAGCATATCATGTGTATGATGTGAAACTCTGAAGAATAATGCTCCATGGCAACAAACAACAATGGTATGATCCTGTTTTTATTTTATATAATGGACAAAACAGCAGTTAAATAAACCATTACTTCTCTTTAGATAACTTACTTTTCTTTACTCAAACTTGAGGAATTACACAATTACAAACTCTCCTCCTTATAGATATTGCATTAGGCAACATAATTTATTTTAACTTTAACTTTCTTTACTTTGGCATGAAGCACTGCACTCTGACATATCTATTTTACTCAAATACTTATGGTCCCTTACACCAATGGTACTGAATTTACTAAATGAAATGTTTTTCTACTACTGCTGTACAAATTTCTAGTGCTTTTGCATACTTAGAGTTTTCTGTAGATTTCCATGAATATTTTTTGACACTTTTGTTTTTCATCATATTTTTTATTTTCCTCAAATTCTACATTACTCTTAGCTGAAAAAGATTCTTTATTGCTGTCAATATTTTTATTTTTCCTGGGCTCAATGACAAACTAAACTAATTTTCACAAATTTTAGCTGGCATTTCATTAGCTTCCATTACTTAGACAATTAACAAACATGACATTTAATTACTGATTGAATTTTAATTACATAGAAAGTCAACATAGTAGAAAATAATTACATTACTCTTATAATCTATGGGCAGGGTAGTTGAAAAAGCAGTGAATGAAAAAAATAAGAATGGATTCACTCAACTTGGGAGGCACTACTCACTAGAAGCATACTTTCTGAAGATCAGTGAATCCCTTACTTATTCATTTGTTCAAAATTCATCTGACATCCAGGTCCCAGCTTAATCTTACATCATTGTGCGAAATTACATTGTTAGAACAACACACCACACTATACATGTTATGAACATTTTACTCTTCATAAACACAATTCCATTCAACATTTCATACACATTGAAAGCTACTTTCTGTACACCATTGACTTTGTTATCAATTTCAATTATTTCTGGATATGTTTGTGGCAGCAAAGTCGACTTTCCCAAAATTTTCATTTTCTACCTGCTTACATTCCATCTCATCAATGTTTACATCAATTTGTGTTAACTGCATTTCATTTACCTTATTGCATTTCATAAATTCTACTATTATGTTGTATGGCTTGTTGTAATGATTATCTTGTGACATCTGTATGCTAGTGGACAATATCTTATTTGTGCATCTGATTTTTTTTTAATTTAAGCTGCCTCCAACTGACACATGATATTTTTTTTCTTTTGTGTATTGTTTTGCCATATTATCAATGTTAATGGAATCTGTTATGTGTCTTCTGTTTGAAGTGTACATAATATCTATATTTGTCGAGAACTCTGTTCACAACACACCATCACAACTCAAGTGCCAAAGAAAGATGGAAGAACAAAAGTGCAATGACAGCACTAGTTTAAATAGTTGAAGATTCTAGTAGTTCAAGGACAGCACCTTGCATCAACAGTCGATTCTGATGGTCAATTACTGCCACAGTGGCACCTGCTCCCCTCCTCCCTAGGACAGGTTGGAGCAGCACTCGATCTATGGTCGGCTAAGATGTACCCACAGCGGAAAGATAGCCCGTGGGTGTAGATCCCTTTGATGATGAAGTCACATTGCCATGCCGGTCATTGGAGCAGGCGGACGAACTGGGAAACTGGGATCGGACGGCCCGGTGATGCAAGGGCATGGCGCGCTGTGGCACATGAATAGAAAGGTGGCTGTCATCGTCAATTAGGGCAGTGACGGCTGTCTCCTCTGCATCTGGAGGGATCGAAAACGCATGGAGGAGTGTGACATGGGCAATTTAATTGTCCAGTGTGCATGGAGGGGCATGCAGATCGAACAGTACACTGTCACGTAGGTGCAGTGTCCTCAGTGAAAAACGATGACACGCTGACATGTAAGATGGCAACACAGGTGTCATTGGACAGTGTTGGCCAGTTAGTGGGACTGCTGGGGTGGGGGGAAGGTGAGGGGAATCATTTACATGCAACATCGCATGTAACCCCTGAGCTGGGTGGAGGACACAAAGCACTAGTGTCCCACGCATCTTCGCATGCATTATCAGACCCAGAAGGAGAGTTTGACTCATTAGGAGCACTGGCACCAAGGGGCATTGTGGAAGTGGGAGTGGGGGCTGAGTATGTTTTTCAAGTTTGCTTCATATTTGAGCCGCCAAACTGGTTTGAGACGTGAGAAAGACACTGTTTGTCTTTTGCCATAGAGCAGAATGTCAAAGGTCTGCAGTGAGCAGCATAGTACTTTGTGTCGGCCTAATTAGGGTGAGTGGCGGAGATGCAGTGTGGGTCACACCATGTTTTTGCACAACATAACATAGTCACAAATGTATAGGTCTTTGTGCATGAAGACGCAAGGACTCCAGTGTGCCCTTGGTGGTGGGGGGCATACCTGTGCGGCGAAATGTCAAACACATTCTACTAACATCGGAAGTTTGGACTGTGCAGGAAGGTTGGAGTCCTTGGTGAACTGAACCAGAAGGATGAGAGGTTCTCCATACAATATGTCTGCAAGGGAGCCTTTTATATCCTCTTTGTAGGCCATATGGATGCCAAGTTGGACCCAGGGGAGAGCCTCTAACCAAGACACATTGTGGCACACCTGTGCAGCTTTTAAAGTGCAGTGCCAGCACTCGACCAAACTGTTGCTCTCTGGGTGGTAGGCTGTTGTACGTACTTTGTTTGCACTGCACAGGTCACACAGCCTCAAATTGTCATCCATGGTCCATTGTGACCGAACACAGACAGCCGAACCGCGTGATCTAGGATGCGATAAAGGCCAATGCAATAGAGTTGGCCATTATATCCGTGATTGGAATGGCCTCAACCCACTGACTAATGCTGTCAATGATAGATAGGATGTATCAAAAAACCTCTGAAGGGGGCAATGAGCTGACCAGGTAGAGACGTACATAACGAAACCTGTCTTTAGGAATGTCGAATGAGCCCAACGGTGGGTATGCATGGTGACCAACCTTACAGTATTGGCAGGGTATGCATGCACAGGGCCAGTTTTTGCAGTCTGCCCTAACCCATGTCCATACAAAACGCTCCGTTATTAGGCACATGGTGGCCCAATACTAGGATGCATGAGGTCGTGGATAATGGCAAATATCTTACGGTGCAAGATGGCTGAAAGTTGAGGCAGGCCATACCTCTGGAAATGTCACAGAGGACCGGTAGAAAAGAACCTGGAATTCGGTGCGGCTCATTTGAGAGCAAGGTAGACTTGCTGTGTAGTAACTGCTGTATGTCATCATATGTCTGTTGCTGGGCCACTAGTTCACTGAAGTCCCAAGAGAATGAGATTGTACCAATGTGTGACATATAGTCAGTGACGATGTTGTGTGTGCCCTTGATCTAACGGACATTGGTGGTGATTGATGTATTAGGTGCATGTGTTGGAAGCGTAATGAGGGGAGGTCAGCCGTGGGGTTATGCATTGCATCAGCTAGTGGCTTGTGGTCCATATAGATAGTCACTGACCTACCCTCAATGTCCTCACAGAAATGTCAAACTGCTTCATAAATGGAAAAAAGTTCTTGGTCAAAATTGGACCATTTACGCTGGGAGGCAGACAACTTTTGTGAGAAGAAATGAAGTAGTTGCACAGAACCCCCAACCTGCTGAAGATGCACAGTGCCAATGGCTGTATCACTCACGTCCATCATGATCATTATTGGAGCATTGGAGACCGAGTGCATGGGATTGACAGCGTTCGGGAGTGCAGTTTTTAAAGCATCGAACGCAAGTTGCATGTCGTCACACCATGGAATCTTGCGAAGTCTGGAAGTGTTCTTTCCCACATGTTCATTAATCAATGGTGCTTGCAGGGATGCAGCGTTTGGGCTGTGTCATCAAAAAAAGTTTATTATGCCTACAAAAAGAATAGATTGTAGTAAGTCTCTGGCACAGGGAGGTCACAGATAAAGGTAACATGTTCTGAAGAGGAGCAGATCCCCTTCGCAGATACAGTATAGCCTAGGAATGTTACACCAGCAGCTCACACCTACAATTTATTGTCATTGATTGCTACCCCATTCTCACCGATTATATTAAGTACTTGGCATTGCACTTGTTACAGCTTCTGCAGTACTTGTTGCAGCCATTTGCTACTTGTTAGCCACAGACTCAGTGGCTGCACCAAAGACTGAGATGGCGTGGATTTTTACAATTATTTATTGAACTTCCTTTACAATTTCTCCCTCGTCGTCGCTGCCCTGCCCTGCAGATCCCTCCGCCTGGCTGCTGCTAAGGAGATTCTCTAACAATGCACACCACATGTGCCGCTGATCGCACTCGGAGCCTCAGGCCACCAGTGCTCTGCTGAAGCCAGGATGTCCTGTGGTTGAGATGAACTCATCGCCGCTCGACGCCCCATGTACAGGCACGTCTACGGAGCCGCATTGCCGTGAGGTCAGCTGCCGACGCCTGCTGCACCGGCGGCTGGGAAGCCGTCAGTTGCGATGTCCACAAGGTCCCGTCATGGACAGACCATGTGCCATCGGACCGGGTTGCCATGAAGTGCGGGCATCAGTCCCCAGCAGTGCCTGTGACCAAGACCACGCTGCAGCCTGTCCTGCTGGAAGTTCTCACTGTAGTTAGTCAGCAGTGGTGCTGACCAAACTCGGGTCAGCCCCCAGAGCTGAAGTTGACATCTGGCAGCGAACGGATGACTCCTGCGAGCTGGAACAGACTTCCGGATTCGTCACCTACAAAGAATGAACATTCGGACACGGACCACATCTGTCCTCAGATCTGAATTGCTTCCTAATGGCTTCTGTCCATTGCTGCCTGTACTCCACTATTTATATCTGACAGGAGGATGTTTTTTACCCTCAGTGGTAGCTTTTTGTTATTACTCCCGCAGTATATTTCAGCGTAACTTAGCATGCTGGCCTCACTTCTCCTTACTCAGCACTCTCCAGGCTTTGCTCGGTATTCGGTCTGTGTGCGTCCTTGCATCAGCTTGTTGGTAGACTGCTACTGTCAGCAAGGCTATCTCAGCCGCACTTACTTCACAACACCTCGGTCGCTGGCTGCCTCTGTTTTGCCATTCTCCACTGCATGAAGCAACGCTTACTACATGTGGCCACAACACAGAGTATCTATCTCTAAATCATTAGGCTACTGGCTGTAAATGGGTTTAATGTAAACCAGATGGTAGCATAATGTGGTACAAGCTAGATTATGTGCAAATGGATATTCACAGAAATCCAGACCTGTTTATGGAGAAACTGTTTCATGTGGTGTTAGGTATGTCATTTCATATTCTTTAAAATTTGTCTGGAGTGTATGATATGGAAATGAAGCAGTTTGATGTGAAAAGTACCTTTCTCAATGGTGATTTGCATGGAACAGTCTGAAGGTTTCATTAATGATAATGCATTCTTAGTCTGCAAATTAAATACTGAATTAGTCTCCTCAATCTTGAATAAAAAATTTGTTCAGTTTATAATTTTTTATTTCAAACATATTTATTCAGATTATCATTTTGTGAATAAGGCCATAAAGTGTTTTTAACCGTTTTTGTTGATTATGAACTAATTTCGAGTAAATAAACCACTTCTATAAATAAAATACTTGAAGAATTAAGGATTCAATTTGAAAATAGTTGATGAACCCAGTTACTCTGTAGGACTGGAAGTCAGGCAAGACCGTGAAACTAAAGAATTGTTCATTTGTCAAGAGGTCTATTTTAGTCACCTCAGAAAAATTACATATGAACAACTGTAAGCCTTATGTAACACCTACTGACTACAATTTATAGTTGTATTTGGGATAGTTCCCAGATAATGATGACAAGAAATTCATGCAAAATGTCCGTTTCCAAAGGGTGTAGATGGGTTGCTGTGTGGTGCCACAGTGACAGGACCTGCTATAATGTTTTCTGTCAGTTAAGAAATTCTTTCTCAGCAATCCTGTACCTGAGCATTGAACTCCTGGTAAACACATCCAAAAATGTCTTCATGATGCAAGAGATAAGGATACTGAATACAGTGGTAGCAATCGTAAACCTCATGTTGAAATGTTCACCTGCTTTATTACTTCACTGATAGTCCTCGATGTTGAAGTTCACTATTGGTAAATGATAAGCCTCATTAAAAGCTTGCAGGCAAATATCAGCAAACTGCTACAATAGTTTGCTGCTGAACATCTATGAGCAGTAAATACCAAACCACACATTTCACAGTTCTTGAAGAATAACTAGGTATGTGTGACACTATTTCTCAAATAAATTGAACAGACACTGTCATTATTTTAACACATGGCCTACTTGTGTTACACTAATTCCGTTGTTCAGTTGACGCATTGTTGTTACTCTAAACTGAAACAGACTTCCCATCTGAAAATTGGCCATGGACTGACTGTCTTGGGATCAAAAATTGGGCCTTTATATATCATCACAATAGTAGGCTATGAAACTATACATTGTTCAATGTTTAATTTATGGAAATTACAATTAAAACATCTCATTCAATCAACTGAGTACCTTGAAAAAATCTTTCGTTTTAACAGCTTCTTCTGATGCAAAGGTTAGGCTGAATTATTTGTTTAAATAGTGAAATTAACAGATATAGTTATGCAAACAATGCTTTTGACAAATCTGGTAATTATTTGGAGTTAAATAATGGCTGGCTTTGCCAATATGTTTTCGAATAGAGCCAAATAAATAATTTAAGAATCCTAGTAGTTCTTCTTCCAAATATTTATCATTAGTACAGAATTTATATGTTTATAAGTCAACAATAGAATCTAAGTCATGAAACAATTATTTATTTCACCCTATAACGAAAGTATTAACTAGGAATGGCCAAAATGAATTAGGAAATTAATTACATACACAAAACTAAGCACAAAATTAAATCTGGTGCTATATTTCTTAAGACTGAGGGACAACCTTTCTCTTTTATGGAAATGCAGATTATACTCATGTATGTTAAAGATAATTAGGCAAAAATAAAAATAAGATGAGTTTAAGGAGGCACATGGCAAAACAAGAGAGGAAGTAAAGAGATCTCAGCTTGCTTCATCACAATGTGTACTCAAATTATAATTATCAAACAATGGAAAATCCAGGATGGAATGTAACAATACCAGAAAAGGAAAGTTGCTACTCACCATATAGCAGAGATGCAACTTGCACACACATCTGCAGTCTCAGAGAGCTGAAACCACACTGCGAGCAGCAGCACCAGTGCATGATGGGAGTGGCGACTGGGTGGGGGTAAGGAGGAGGCTGAGGCAGGGAGAGGGAGGAATAGTATGGTGGGAGTGGCGGACAGTGAAGTGTTGCAGTTTAGACAGAGGGCAGGAGAGAAGGTGCAGAGGGGGGAGGAGGTAAGTAGTGGAATGGAGAGAAATAAAAAGAATTAAAAGAGAAATTAAAAGAATGGGTGTGGCAGTGAAATGACAGCTGTGTAGTGCTGGAAGGGAACAGGGAGTGGGCTGGATGGGTGAGGACAGTGACTAATGAAGGTTGAGGCCAGGAGTGTTATGGGAACATAGGGTGTATTGCATGGAAAGTTCCCACCTGCGCAAATCAGAAAAGCTGGTGTTGGTGGGAAGGATCCATATGGCACAGGCTGTAAAGCAGTCATTGAAATGAGGGATATCCTGTTTGGCAGCGTGTTCAGCAACAGGGTGGTCCATTTGTTTTTTGACCACAGTTTGTCGGTGGCCATTCGTGCGGACAGACAGCTTGTTGGTTGTGATGCCTACATAGAATGCAGCACAGTGGTTGCAGCTTAGCTTGTAAATCACATGACTGGTTTCACAGGTAGCCCTGCCTTTGACAGGATAGGTGATGTTAGTGACCGGACTGGAGTAAGTGGTGGTAGGAGGATGTATGGGAAGGTCTTGCACCTAGGTCTATTACAGGGGTTTGAGTCATGAGGTAAGGGATTGGGAGCAGGGGTTGTGTAAGGATGGACGAGTATGTTGTGTAGGTTCGGTGGACGGCGGAATACCACGGTAGGAGGGGTGGGAAGGATAGTGGGCAGGACATTTCTCATTTCAGGGCATGACAAGAGGTAATCAAAACCTTGATGGAGAATGTAATTCAGTTCCTCCAGTCCTGGATGGTATTGAGTTACAAGGGGAATGCTCCTCTGTGGCTGGACTGTGGGACTTTGTGAGGTGGTAGGAGACTGGAAAGGTAAGGCACAGGAGATTTGTTTTTGTACAAGGATGGGAGGATAATTACGGTCAGTGAAGGCTTCAGTGAGACCCTCAGTATATTTTGAGAGGGACTGCTCATCTCTGCAGATGCGACGACCACGGGTGACTAGGCTGTACGGAAGGGAGTTCTTAGTATGGAATGGGTGGCAGCTGTCGAAGTGGAGGTATTGCTTGTGGTTAGTAGGTTTGATATAGATGGAGGTACTGATGTAGCCATCTCTGAGGTGAAGGTCAACATCTAGGAAGGTGTCTTGTTTTGTGGAGCAGGACCAGATGAAGCAAATGGGGGAGAAGTTGTTGAGGTTCTGGAGGAATGTGAATAAGGTGTCCTCACCTTCAATCCAGATAGCAAAGATGTCATCAATGAATCTGAACCAGGTGAGGGGTTTAGGATTCTGGGTTTTTAGGAAGGATTCCTCTAGATGGCCCATGAATGGGTTAGCATAGAATGGTGCCTATTACCTGAAGATTCTTTGGGTAATAGGCTTTTAGGCAATAGGGTGTGGAACTGCAGATAGAATTGGTTTTTTATGGTTTTTTAGTCAATATTTGTCTGCATAATTTACATTAAATAATGACAGGTACATTCTGTGGGAGATATATTATATGATGAACTGAGGTAATTTGATAATTAAATAATATTAAACTGATATCAGTTGGTGACTTGGCTAACTGGGAAGTGCATGCTCTAGTTGAAATGGTTCTGTCCAGTGCTTTAGGGTACCATAAAGTGCAGCAAAGCCATGCTAGTGAAGGGTAGTAACACCTGTGTGTGAGACAGGTGAAAGGAAACATGTATAAAACGATACACCTGATCAATGAGAGTAATAAAAACAGATTTGAAGCATGAGACAGCAACAAAACACATGCCTGAGGCAAGTTAATAGGAGGGAGCCATGTGTTGATACAAATATAACTGAGAGCCCTGGGTGGAAAACAAATACTGGAAGGAGTGAAGGTAACAACTCATATTATAGTTGTCACTCTCAAACACTACCTCTCCCATTGTCCTGCCAACTCCGAACCCACCACCTCATATCCTAGATCCACAAATTCCGTTCCTTCCAAGGGGAAACTACAAACAAACACATCATATACAAAATCATATAAGTTCATTTAGTTAAACAGCTGAGAATGTTCACCTATACAAGATTTGAGAGTATACATGGTATCGGTTATTCCTATTAAAAAAAGGTAATGTTAGAGGCCTTCCCCATGAACCATGGACCTTGCCGTTGGTGGGGAGGCTTGCGTGCCTCAGCGATACAGATGGCCTTACCTTAGGTGCAACCACAACAGAGGGGTATCTGTTGAGAGGCCAGACAAACGTGTGGTTCCTGAAGAGGGGCAGCAGCCTTTTCATTAGTTGCAGGGGCAACAGTCTGGAAGATTGACTGACCTGGCCTTGCAACATTAACTGAAACGGCCTTGCTGTGCTGGTACTGCGAACGGCTGATAGCAAGGGGAAACTATGGCCATAATTTTTCCCGAGGGCATGCAGCTTTACTGTATGGATAAATGATGATGGCGTCCTCTTGGGTAAAATGTTCCAGAGGCAAAATAGTCCCCCATTCGGATCTCCGGGCAGGGACTACTCAAGAGGACGTTGCTATCAGGAAAAAGAAAACTGCGGTTCTACGGATCGGAGCGTGGAATGTCAGATCCCTTAACCGGGCAGGTAGATTAGAAAATTTAAAAAGGGAAATGGATATGTTACAGTTAGATATAGTGGGAATAAGTGAAGTTCGGTGGCAGGAAGATCAAGGCTTTTGGTCAGGTGAATACAGGGTTATAAACATAAAATCAAATAGAGGTAATGCAGGAGTAGGTTTAATAATTAATAAAAAAATAGGAGTGTGGGTAAGCTACTACAAACAGCATAGTGAACGCATTATTGGGGCCAAGATAGACACGAAGCCCACACCTACTACAGTAGTACAAGTTTAAATGCCAACTAGCTCTGCAGATGACGAAGAAATTGAAGAAATGTATGATGAGATAAAAGAAATTATTCAGATAGTAAAGGGTGATGAAAATTTAATAGTCATGGGTGACTGGAATTCGAGAGTAGGAAAAGGGAGAGAAGGAAACATAGTAGGTGAATATGGATTGGGACTAAGAAATGAGTTTTGCCTGGTAGAGTTTTGCACAGAGCATAACTTAATCATAGCTAACACTTGGTTCAAGAATGATACAAGAAGGTTGTATACATGAGGGAATCCTGGAGATACTAAAAGGTATCAGATAGATTATATAATGGTAAGACAGAGATTTAGGAACCAGGTTTTAAACTGTAAGACATTTCCAGGGGCAGATGTGGTCTCTGACCACAATCTATTGGTTATGAACTGTAGATTAAAACTGAAGAAACTGCAAAAAGGTTGGAATTTAAGAAGATGGGACCTGGATAAACTGACTAAACCAGAGGTTGTACAGAGTTTCAGGGAGAGCATAAGGGAACAATTGACAGGAATGGGGGACAGAAGTACAGTAAAAGAAGAATGGGTAAGTCTGAGGGATGAAGTAGTGAGGGCAGCAGAGGATCAAGTAGGTAGAAAGATGAGGGCTAGTAGAACTCCTTGGGTAACAGAAGAAATATTGAACTTAATTGACGAAAGGAGAAAATATAAAAATGCAGTAAATGAAGCAGGCAAAAAGGAATACAGATGTCTCAAAAATGAGATCAACAGGAAGTGCAAAATTGCTAAGCAGGGATGGCTAGAGGACAAATGTAAGGATGTAGAGGCTTATCTCACTAGGCGTAAGATAGATACTGCCTACAGGAAAATTAAAGAGACCTTTGGAGAAAAGAGAACCACTTGTATGAATATCAAGAGCTCAGATGGAAACCCAGTTCTAAGCAAAGAAGGGAAAGCAGAAAGGTGGAAGGAGTATATAGAGGGTCTATACAAGGGCGATGTACTTGAGGACAATATTATGGAAATGAAAGAGGATGTAGATGAAGATGAAATAGGATATACGATACTGCGTGAAGAGTTTGACAGAGCACTGAAAGACCTGAGTCAAAACAAGGCCCCCGGAGTAGACAACATTCCATTGGAACTACTGACGGCCTTGGGAGAGCCAGTCCTGACAAAACTCTACCATCTGGTGAGCAAGATGTATGAAACAGGTGAAATACCCTCAGACATCAAGAAGGATATAATAATTCTAATCCCAAAGAAAGCAGGTGTTGACAGATGTGAAAATTACCAAACTATCAATTTAATAAGTCACAGCTGCAAAATACTAACGCGAATTCTTTACAGACGAATGGAAAAACTAATAGAAGCCGACCTTGGGGAAGATCAGTTTGGATTCCGTAGAAATGTTGGAACACATGAGGCAATACTGACCTTACGACTTATCTTAGAAGAAAGATTAAGGAAGGGCAAACCTACGTTTCTAGCATTTGTAGACTTAGAGAAAGCTTTTGACAATGTTGACTGGAATACTCTCTTTCAAATTCTAAAGATGGCAGTGGTAAAATACAGGTAGTGAAAGGCTATTTACAATTGTACAGAAACCAGATGGCAGTTATAAGAGTCGAGGAGCATGAAAGGGAAGCAGTGGTTGGGAAAGGAGTGAGACAGGGTTGTAGCCTCTCCCCGATGTTATTCAATCTGTATATTGAGCAAGCAGTGAAGGAAACAAAAGAAAAATTCGGAGTAGGTATTAAAATCCATGGAGAAGAAATAAAAACTTTGAGGTTCGCCAATGACATTGTAATTTTGTCAGAGACAGCAAAGGACTTGGAAGACCAGTTGAACGAAATGGACAGTGTCTTGAATCAAGGATATAAGATGAACATCAACAAAAGCAAAACGATGATAATGGAATGTAGTCGAATTAAGTCAGGTGATGCTGAGGGAATTAGATTAGGAAATGAGACACTTAAAGTAGTGAAGGTGTTTTGCTATTTGAGGAGCAAAATAACTGATGATGGTCAAAGTAGAGAAGATATAAAATGTAGACTGGCAATGGCAAGGAAAGTGTTTCTGAAGAAGAGAAATTTGTTAACATCGAATATAGATTCAAGTGTCAGGAAGTCGTTTCTGAAAGTATTTGTATGGGGTGTAGCCATGTATGGAAGTGAAACATGGATGATAAATAGTTTGGAGAAGAAGAGAATAGAAGCTTTTGAAATGTGGTGCTACAGGAGAATGCTGAACATTAGATGGGTAGATCATATAACTAATGATGAAGTATTGTATAGAATTGGGGAGAAGAGGAGTATGTGGCACAACTTGACAAAAAGAAGGGACCGGTTAGTAGGACATGTTCTGAGGCATCAAGGGATCACAAATTTAGCATTGGAGGGCAGCGTGGAGGGTAAAAATCGTAGAGGGAGACCAAAAGAGGAATACACTAAGCAGATTCAGAAGGATGTGGGTTGCAGTAAGTACTGGGAGATGAAGAAGCTTGCACAGGATAGGGTAGCATGGAGAGCTGCATCAAACCAGTCTCAGGACTGAAGACCACAACAACAACATGTTAGAGGAGGATGACCCATTATAATGTGCATGCCATTTTTTCTCCTTGGACTTGGGTGAACTAGTGTGCCTGCAGATGGATGACCCAGACATTCAAAATCTGCAGGAAGACACTACCTTTGTGTTGACAGTGGAGTCCCATTGTCTTCCTGGCTCTTCACATCCAGTGCTGTGCGATACCTCTATCAGTACTCTGCCCCCTGATCCCAATCTCCCTCTGATACAGGGTTCTGTTGTTCATTCATGACTTGGCACACCCAGGAATTAAATCTATCACATGCCTTGTGACAGAACATTTTGTCTGGCCTGGTGTAAAAAACAACTTTTGCTCTTGGACATGCACATGTTTACCTGTCCAATGTAGCAAGGTTGGTCATCATGCTCAGTACCCTCTAGGACAATCTGAAATACTAAAAGGACCATTCCATCATCTAAACTTTGGCCTTGTGTGTCCTTTTCCACCTTTGGTATGTTTTAGGTACATACAGTCAGTCATTGATCATGCCAGCAGATGGGTGGAGGCTGTTCTCCTCTCAGACACATCTGCTGATTCAGTCGCATGAGTCTTTATCAATACATTGATATCCTGCTTTGGCTGTCCCTCTTCTATCATGACCAACCAAGGGAGACAGTTCAAGTCACTCCTTGTTGCGAGGTTAAGACTGTATGTGGTGTCAACAAATTCCACATGGGCATATACCATCCCCAGAGCAGTGGAGTAATCGAGCATGGGCAATGCATGCTTAAACCAGCCCTCATATGTCACTCAGGTTCCTGGTCAGATGCCATTTTGTTGGTGTTACTCAGCATCTGCACAGCATTTAATGATGCCTAAATTCTTCCTTAGCCAAAATCTTATATGGCAAGCCTTTGATACTCCCTGATGAGTTTTTCAAAAACTCTGAGCACCCGTACCCTGCCAAGCTCCCTACTCTAGTCGAGCAGGTGTGCTTGGTACATTGCCGACATCCGCACTCTGTCTCCATGTGCTCACATTGTACTGCAAGTGTTTGTACAGAAAGACATAGGGCAGTGTGAGTCCATTATGTTCCAAGCTGAAATGATATGGATAGCATTACAACCTCCCTACTCTGGACCACAAGGGGTGTTGCATTGCATAAATAACACTTCAGAAATTTGCCTCAACGGAGAACAACAGACTGTGTTGCTAAATGGAGTTAAACCTGCTTGGACCCTTCATGAGGAACCTCCATTGATATCTGATTCTGAGATGTCATCCAGAGATATGGCTTCCCCCACATGCATTGACCAATTGTCTTCAGAGTTCACCTCTCCCTCTGTATCTGCCACTGCCATTGCTCCATGTGATGACTTCTATTGGACAACATGCCTTCTCCCTGTATGACTTTTACACTGTCACTGCCTCACTCTTTTCCCACAGTTGCCATCTTCATGGTCAACATATTTGCATTTTGCATTGAGTATCTCTCTCTCCAACTCTGAGCCAGTACTCTCACCATTCTCCACATTCCTCCACATTTGCTCAATGATTCAGCAACAGCCCACATCATTCTTCTCCACTCCTTCCAGCTTTCTCATGATGCTAATGAGTGAAACATTGAAGCTTTGATCAACAACAACAGTCACCTCTCTATCACCAGCCTACTCATCGCACATCCTCCCTCTACGGTGCGGGACCCAACGATCCCTCTTTCTCAAGCATGCTGACCTCTGCATCCTCCTCATTGGCTATGGGACTACATGGTCTCCTTGATCCACAGATTCACACTGTCTCTAGCCTCAAGAAATGGTGTAGTCACATCTCCCTCGTGGGCCTGCCATGATGTCACTGGTTGTGCAAGTCTTTCACACATCCTCGCCTGATGCTGACTGGCTGCCACTCCACCCTATCAACCACAGTGCCTACCCTTCATTTCCTACCCTGTGCTCCATACTGCTGTGGGAGGGGAAAGGGGAGGGGGGACCTCTGTGGCAACTATCTATAGCAGATTGACTATCTAGAGGCAAAACCCACTGATGTCACTTCTGACTCAGGCTGTTTCCTCTTGCCATTGGATCATTAGTGAATTACAACTTTGTATCAGGGTATCATAATAAATATGTAAATATGTTGTGGTGAATCAAGTGTCCACATGTCATTATATTCACTATGCATAGTGCCTCATTCTCACAATGTTTTAATTTTTTTTAAATGAAATACTGCTTCAAACAGTGACATGATTTCATCAGTGAATAGGTTATACTTAAGGTTAACATTTTTTCTTCTTTCTTAATACATTGGATTCCAGTCAGTCTTCTCATTCAGTCGATGATTGAAAGTTTCTAATTTGTTAACCCTGACTGTTCTAAAGGACCTAAAAACTGTCATTTTTTACTTAAAACAAGTGACATTAGGAGAAGGCAACTACCCTTCATGATCAAACAGTCCATTGATTATTTGACTTACAATACTATTAATATTCCTACACTTACCAATAAAAATGTTGTCTTTAAGGCTTACACAGCTGTCTGTCACTTGGTAGGAATTCAACTACTGGAAATAAGTTAAAGGTTTGTCATAAGTTCTTTTGACTGGTGTTGTCTGTTAGAAATTTGACACTGAAGTCACCTATAATGACTAACTGTTTAGCCTTTGAATATATTGTTACCAAAATTGATTCCAGCTGCTTTAAGGAAACACAAATTTTCCCTACAGGAACCCTGTACACTGATCAGCCTGAACATTATGACCACTGACCAACTATTGATATGAAACCACCCAGGTGATAATGGAATCACATTGTGAGGAATGATTGCTAGTCAGACACACACATGACATGTGTAGATTAGGGAAGGCATGCGACATATCTGAGTTTAACCGAGGGCAGATTGTGGTGGCCAGGAGTCTTGGCATGAGCATTTCAGAAACAGTATGACTTGTCAGGTTTTTGAGGAGTGCTGTGGTGAGTGTCTTCAACATGTTGCAAAACCTAGGTGAAACCTCATCCAGAAGTCGTGGGGTTGGGTGGCTATCCTCATTACAGGTGTTCGACATCGTAGGCTGAGTAGACTGGTAAAACAGGACAGGCAATGAACTGTGGTGGAATTAACCTTCAGCTTTAATATTGGGCAGAGCACAAGTGTGTCTGAATACACAATGCACCAAAACCTCCTAATGATGGGCCTCCGCAGCCAACGACCATGTATGTACCAATGTCAATACCATGACATTGACAACCATGACTCAAATGGACACATGACCATCGGAACTGGATGTTGGTGCTGTGGCAGAGTTTAGTATGGTCTGATGAATCCCAGTACTGTCTTCATCATGCCCATGGGAGGGTGCAAATCAATTGTCTTCCAGGGGAACAGCTCCTTGACACCGGTACTGTGGGATGGAGATAAGTTGGTGGCAGTTCCATTATGTCCTGAGGAACACTTACATGGGCATCCATGTGGCCAATGGAGCTCACACAAGGCACCACAATGGCCAAGATGTACTATACACCCCTACATGACAATCAAATCTCCTGACAGCAATAGCATTTCTCAAGATACTGCACCATGTCACAGGCCCAGGAATGTGAATGGCTTGGTTTGAGGAGCATAGTGATGAGATCCAATTGATGTGCTGGCTCCTCAACTCGGCAGATCTGAACCCAATCAAATACATCTGGGATGTGATTGTACATGGTGTCAAAGCTTATCACCGCCCTCCCCACAATTTACAGGCATTAGGTGACTTTTGAGTGCAAACGTGTCTCCAACTCCCTTCAGCAACCTACCAATGCCTCATTTCTTCCATACCATAGGCCTCATTTCTTCCATACCATGATGCATCTCTGCTGTTATCTGTGCCAAAAGTGGACACACCAACTATTAGGCAGGTGGTCATAATGTTCTGGCAAGTCAATGTATATCATTGCCACTGTAACAGACATATCATCAGCAAACATTTCAGATACACTGGCTTCAAAATTAAGATCTACATAATAAATACTTAAAGTCAAATGATTTATGGGCTACACCAGCTTTGACATATATTGCTGCTCCATCTTTCTCTCTATTTAATCAACATTAAGTATCAGCTAATACATAGCCCTCTAACTGAGGCATAACCATGTCAGCCCTTATATGGTGCTCTGTGAAACATAAATAAACAGGCTTGGCCTGTGAAATGATTTTCATTTATTTGAGAGCCAGAAACTCCAGTTTGGACCATTATATTTTGGTGGAACATTATCGTTACTGGGAGTTCTTATGTTAAAGTGTTTGGGTGTTAAACGGAGTAAGTAATAACTTAATTTACTGTCAGGCACACTAATAAGGATCTGTTTGTGTACACATGACTTACAAATTGTCCAGAGCCTCCCATCATAGTTTTTAACAGCTGTTTTATTTTGATAATATGCGCTTTGACAAATTTCCCATCCAAGAAGGTGCACCTTCATTATTGGATTCTTGATGCACAGTACCTGAATGAAACCAGGAGGATAAAAATAGATTTGTTGGAGAATATGGATTCCATGACATAAACAAATAGCAACCAGGAATAAGACTGGAAAAGATAAACATTTATTGCTAAGGAGTCAGATAACAGCCCATTAGCTGTGAACAGTGGTATAAAACTTAAGTACTTTAAGCAAACTGAGTAGCCAAAGAATGCTGACAAATTGGGTGAGAATAGGGCATATATAAATACTGTGAAGCAGTAACAACAACACTTAGTAATAGTATTGAAGACAAATCACTACAAACGGAAATATGTGTAATGGATAGAGGCTCCCATAAGCAAGACAGAGATAAGAGTTAAGAAATTATTTTATCCATTTTGATTAGAGAACACTGCAGGTGTTTAGTGTAATTTAGAATCAAGAAAGCTATGGATAAGTGATATAATGCTTTCAGTTAATTGGCTAAACAAGAAGGTATAAGATTACATGGTATATACTTTTTATCCAATGGTAAAATATGTTACGAAAGAACATCAACAGAAAGTGCAAAGTAGCAAAATCATAATTAATAAGATAGAGAGAAAGAAAAACAAGAAACATAGGAAAAATTTATACTGGGTGCAGACTGATTAAATGCAATTTGTGAATAATAAGTGGTAAAGGTCTGGATCTCTAGAGTCATAATGGAATTGTCCCTTATGTGCTAATGAAAGGGCAGATGTATAGAAATTTTTCAAATGGCTGTATGATGGTGAACAGCCATCACACCATGAGACACACAAGGTTGAAGTAGTTATTGATTAAATAGATTACCCAGAGCAAATAAGTCTCCAAGTCAATAGGATACCATGTACATTTACTAAAATCAGTTAGAAAACCAGGTATTTTGAGATTTTTTTGACTGATGACAGAATCTCCAAAACAGATGGCATACTGTTGAGCAGTTATTATTAACACATTTCCATATTAACACATTTCCACAGAGGGCACAAGAAGAGGATTTTGAGACATATGTCATACCTCTCATGCTCACGTCACATAATCAAGAAATATATGTTTGTGTGCAAGAGATAGGGGGGGGGGGGGGGGGGGACACAGATTTGTGCATGCTTGTGATAAAGAACTGTAGAGTTATTATAATATGCCTGTACGCTTTCTAATAATCTATTTTTGTATTCATGACTGTGTTTTGGATGCAGATCGTTACTCTTCCTTTTAATGTATAATAAATATGCAGATAATTCTAACATCAGTTATATGTAATGGTATTTATTGCTACACTAGTTTCCATATGTTTGATTTATATACTTACAAATTATCTATAATGTTTTAATTTTACATTACTGAATACCCAATATCATTGTAAAATGAGCCATGGATCACCGGAAATCCAGAATCATAAAAGGGAAAACTGAAGAGTTGTTGGGTCAAGATCAGCTTAGGTAGGGGGAAGATAAAGGACCAGAGAAGCAGTTGTCACCTTGTACTTTCTAACAAAAATAAGGATTCAGAAAAAATTGACATACCATTATGGTATTTGTGAATATTGGGATAATTTTCAGTACACTTACACAAACTGAGGATGATATGGATTAAGTGTAGAGAAAGATGAACAATCAACAATCTCTTCGAAAACAAAGGGAGATAGCAAAACTTTAAAATCAGGACAAATGTTAAAAATAGTGCAAGACAAGATTTCATTATATATTTCCTGTTGCTTAGCTTGTATGTCAAAGAAGTAATGAAAGAAGACATTAGGAAATAAATAAAAGCTCTGTTGGAAACAAAGGACCTATAATGAGGTTTCAGAGTCAAGCGATTAGGAGAGATCAGTGGAAATCCAGGATGGAATAATGATAATATAATGAAAAGGATAGATTGCTATTCGCCATGCAGCAAAGGTGCTGAATCACAGATAGGCACAACAGAAATACTGTCAAACAAGCAAGCTTTTAGCCAAAAAGGCCTTCATCAGAATTAGACAAAACACACACACACACACACACACACATTTGCTCAAACGCAACTCACACACACACGACCACAGTCTCTGGCTGCTGAGACCAGAGACTGGCAGCCAGACTGTTGTGTGTGTGAGCTGCATTTACATGTGTGTGTGTGTGTGTGTGTGTGTGTGTGTGTGTGTGTGTGTGTGTGTGTGTCTCGATGGTGTCTGTCTTGCAAAAATGGTTACACAAGAAATGTAGATCTTTTGTGGTAAATATTTCTTTGTGATAAATATTTCTGTGTCTTGTGTTTTGAATACACATGAAGACAGCAACAACTTTAAAATGAGTTCATAAGTTAATTTATTCTTTCATTCATTCCTTCATACATTGTTTACCACAAATAATTTCATGTAAATGGAACAATTAATTTTTCTAGGTATAGTATGCAACAACACTGGGAAGCAACTGTTATAAACTGCTTCTGTAGACTGTATAACAATTATTTAAGCAAATATATACTATTTATGTTTAGTTACACTTAAATGAATCTATCAAAATTAGTAGAAAACTCCCATTTAAAAAAAACTCACTGCTTCCTCAGTTATGCTAGATAGCTGCTATTTGCGTGATAATTATATGACTACACTGATTTTGATCAATAATAACAGTTATCTACATTTGGAAACAATAGAAGCATGTTTCAAGGAGCTTTGAGACTTATTGTAGCATTAATAACTCAGTTTTATAATCCAGAATAGAAGTTAATTTGGTTTACCAGTTAATGAAATACATCTTTATTCTTCTTTCATATCTGAAGATATTTCAAACTTCTTGTTTTACATCAACCAGCAGCATGTTATAGTTCCTTTCCCTGTGTGCTGAATATCACTCCAAACTCTAAAAAAGATGCAAAAGATGTTGTCATAGAAATAATTGTATTGTGGTTTCATAAACGACAGTTCTTCAGAGAGTGACTTCTGTTACTGACAAAAAATGTGTTGCCATGTGAGTGTAGAAATTCAAAGACATCTGAAGATGACTGCAAGATGTGCATTTATCTGTTTTGACACATTCTTATTGCTCATGCTTGTTTGGTAAGTACTTCATTTACTTCAGCCGTAGTGCCTCAGGAGATAATTCCACAATACAACAGAGAGTGACAGTTTGCAAAATTGACTAGTATCCCTATCTTCAAGACAACAAAACATGAAATACTTTTAAGCGAAAATATGTCAGACTGAGCATTTTCATTAGCTCATCTATATGTTAACCCAATTTCAGCTTGTTACCCATGTGGACACACAGGAATTTTACACATAGTATTTCATATACTGTATGATAACTAATAACTATTTTTCTTATTTGTTTTAAATTGCATAATGTAAGTCTTTAGGAAACTGAAAATTTAATTATTTGTCTTTAACAAGTTGTAGGTCTATCTGGCTGCTGTGGGGGCTATAATTACTTTGGTTAAATTTGGAACTTGTGTTATCACAGTGGGGATATCCTTTTGCTATAAAACAGCTTTTCCATTTTTTTTATGGTTTATCAGAATAATAAATTACTTTATTTCATGGTTTCCAACAGTTTTTATTTATGAGGCTCAGTTACAAGGAAGTGCATATCATTCTTGTAAATAAGGAGGTTTACTTGACTATTTAAATGACAAGGTCCTATAGATTATTATTATTTCCCTATAATTACAAACTTACATGTAAATTTCTGCTCTCTAAATTTTCTCAATAGTGTTTGGTGAAAAGAAGGGTGTTTTTTTTTTTTTTTTCCTTCCCAGGGACTCTCATTTGCTTTAATGTCTTCTCTTAATCTGACCTGGGGGGTCCCACAACTTGAGCAGTACTCAAGAATGGGTTGTACTAGTGATCTGTAGGTGGTCTCCTTTTTAGGCGAGCTACACTTACTTGAAATTCCCCCAATAAACCGAAGTCTGCCATTCACCTTTCCTACTGCCATCTTTAGACGCTCGTTCCATATCATTTCACTTTGCAGTTTTACACCTAGATATCTAAATGCTGTGTCTATATCAAGCAGCACACCACTGTATTTTTTAATGCTAATGTTAACCTGTTAAAATAAAGGTTCAAGCGTATTTGTTTTGGGGGGTTGCCATCTACATATTGAATGGTACCTGAATGGTGATTTGTTTATTTTGTAAGCTTTAAAAATTGTGATAAAGCACCCTTCTTCATTTCGTAGCACACTAGGGAATATAGAAAGATACTTGCTATCTTGTATTCCTATATTAACAATATGTTGTTGTTGTTGTGGTCTTCAGTCCTGAGACTGGTTTGATGCAGCTCTCCATGCTACTCTATCCCGTGCAAGCTTCTTCATCTCCTAGTACCTACCGCAACCTACATCCTTCTGAATCTGCTTAGTGTATTCATCTCTTGGTCTCCCTCTACGATTTTTACCCTCCATGCTGCCCTCCAATACTAAATTGGTGATCCCCAGATGCCTCAGAACATGTCCTACCAACCGATCCCTTCTTCTGGTCAAGTTGTGACACAAACTTCTCTTCTCCCCAATCCTATTCAATACTTCCTCATTAGTTATGTGATCTACCCATCTAATCTTCCGCATTCTTCTGTAGCACCACATTTCAAAAGCTTCTATTCTCTTCTTCTCCAAACTATTTATCGTCCATGTTTCACTTCCATACATGGCTACACTCCATAAAAATACTTTCAAAAATGACTTCCTGATACTTAAATCTATACTCGATGTTAACAAATTTCTCTTCTTCAGAAACGCTTTCATTGCCATTGCCAGTCTACATTTTATATCCTCTCTACTTCGACCATCATCAGTTATTTTGCTCCCCAAATAGCAAAACTCCTTCACTACTTTAAGTGTCTCATTTCCTAATCTAATTCCCTCAACATCACCTGACTTAATTCGACTACATTCCATTATCCTCGTTTTGCTTTCGTTGATGTTCATCTTATATCCTCGATTCAAGACACTGTCCATTCCATTCAACTGCTCTTCCAAGTCCTTTGCAGTCTCTGACAGAATTACAATGTCATCGGCAAACCTCAAAGTTTTTATTTCTTCTCCATGGATTTTAATACCTACTCCGAATTTTTCTTTTGTTTCCTTCACTGCTTGCTCAATATACAGATTGAATAACATCGGGGAGAGACTACAACCCTGTCTCACTCCTTTCCCAACCACTGCTTCATTTTCATACCCCTCGACCCTTATAACTGCCATCTGGTTTCTGTACAAATTGTAAATAGCCTTTCACTCCCTGTATTTTACCCCTGCCATCTTCAGAATTTGAAAGAGAGTATTCCAGTCAACATTGTCAAAAGCTTTCTCTAAGTCTACAAATGCTAGAAACGTAGGTTTGCCCTTCCTTAATCTTTCTTCTAAGATAAGTCGTAGGGTCAGTATTGCCTCACGTGTTCAAACATTTCTACGGAATCCAAACTGATCTTCCCCAAGGTCGAATTCTATTAGTTTTTCCATTCATCTGTAAAGAATTCGCGTTAGTATTTTGCAGCTGTGACTTATTAAATTGATAGTTTGGTAATTTTCACATCTGTCAACACCTGCTTTCTTTGGGATTGGAATTATTATATTCTTCTTGAAGTCTGAGGGTATTTCACCTGTTTCATACATCTTGCTCACCAGATGGTAGAGTTTTGTCAGGACTGGCCCTCCCAAGGCCGTCAGTAGTTCCAATGGAATGTTGTCTACTCTGGGGGCCTTGTTTTGACTCAGGTCTTTCAGCGCTCTGTCAAACTCTTCACGCAGTATCGTATCTCCCATTTCATCTTCATCTACATCCTCTTTCATTTCCATAATATTGTCCTCAAGTACATCGCCCTTGTATAGACCCTCTATATACGCCTTCCACCTTTCTGCTTTCCCTTCTTTGCTTAGAACTCGGTTTCCATCTGTGCTCTTGATATTCATTCAAGTGGTTCTCTTATCTCCAAAGGTCTCTTTAATTTACCTGTAGGCAGTATCTATCTTACCCTTAGTGATACTCACTTCTACATCCTTACATTTGTCCTCTAGCCATCCCTGCTAACAATTTTGCACTTCCTGTTGATCTCATTTTTGAGACGTTTGTATTCCTTTTTGACTGCTCCATTTAGTGCATTTTTATATTTTCTCCTTTCATCATTTAATTTCAATATATCTTCTGTTACCCAAGGATTTCTACTTGCCCTAGGCTTTTTACCTACTTGATCCACTGCTGCCTTCACTACTTCATCCCTCAGAGCTACCCATTCTTCTTCCACTGTATTTCTTTCCCCCATTCCTGTCAATTGTTCCCTTATGCTCTCCCTGAAACTCTGTACAACCTCTGGTTTAGTCAGTTTATCCAGGTCCCATCTCCTTAAATTCCCACCTTTTTGCAGTTTCTTCAGTTGTAATCTACAGATCATAACCAATAGATTGTGGTCAGAGTCCACATCTGCTCCTGGCAATGTCTTAGAATTTAAAACCTGGTTCCTAAATCTCTGTCTTACCATTATATAATCTATCTGATACCTTTTAGTATCTCCAGGATTCTTCCATGTATACAACCTTCTTGTATCATTCTTGAACCAAGTGTTAGCTATGATTAAGTTATGCTCTGTGAAAAATTCTACCAGGCAGCTTCCTCTTTCATTTCTTAGCCCCAATCCATATTCACCTACTATATTTCCTTCTCTCCCTTTTCCTACTACCGAATTCCAGTCACACAGGACTATTAAATTTTCATCACCCTTTACTATCTGAATAATTTCTTTTATTTCATCATACATTTCTTCAATTTCTTCATCATCTGCAGAGCTAGTTGGCATATAAACTTGTACTACTGTAGTAGGCGTGGGCTTTGTATCTATCTTTGCCACAATAATGTGTTCACTATGCTGTTTGTAGTAGTTTACTCGCATTCCTATTTTCTTATTCACTTTTAAACCTACTCCTGCATTACCCCTATTTGATTTTGTGTTTATAACCCTGTATTCACCTGATCAAAAGCCTTGATCTTCCTGCCACTGAACTTCACTAATTCCCACTATATCTAACTTTAATGTATCCATTTCCCTTTTTAAATTTTCTAACCTACCTGCCCGATTAAGGGATCTGACATTCCATGCTCCGATCCGTAGAATGGCAGTTTTCTTTCTCCTGATAACGACATCCTAATGAGTAGTCCCCGCCCGGAGATCCGAATGGGGGACTATTTTACCTCCAGAATATTTTACCCAAGAGGACGCCATCATCATTTAACCATACAGTAAAGCTGCATGCCCTCGGGAAAAACTACGGCCATAGTTTCCCTTTGCTTTCAGCCGTTCGCAGTACCAGCACAGCACGGCCATTTTCGTTAGTGTTACAAGGCCAGATCAGTCAATCATCCAGACTGTTGCCCTTGCAACTACTGAAAAGGCTGCTGCCCCTCTTCAGGAGCCACACGTTTGTCTGTCCTCTCAACAGATACCCCTCCGTTGTGGTTGCACCTACGGTACGGCTATCTGTATCGCTGAGGCACGCAAGCCTCCCCACCAATGGCAAGGTCCATGGTTCATGGGGGGAGGGGGGGGGGGAGACAATATGTATGCTCTCATTATTGGGCACTTCTTGGGGTAGCGAGTATCCTTCCACATTTTCATTCGACACCAAATCATATATTCATAATTTTACTGGAAACTATTTCATTTGTTTTATATAAGCCCATTGGCACAGAAATTTTTTTAACTGCTCATTATAGTAGGCGAATCATGAATAAAATAGTGTACTGGTACTCAGGACCTGGGTTTCTCTCCTACATATTGCAAACAAATGCTATGATAATTCTACAAATAAAACTGTGAGAGTTCCTAACATTACCCTGAACTTATTATTACTTTATCATCAAAATGTTTAGACTTCCTCTGTGATATATTATGTAGTGATACTGATTATTGCTATCACTATCTCTGGTTTAATTACCAGCAAACACCTCCAGGTTTTCCAGGATGAAATATTCTAGTGACGGAGGTGGATAAAATGCTTCAGGATGGAAAGTTCTATGAAGGAGATGGATGCAACACTCACTGAATTGTAAAGTTTCAACCCAGTCATCCAACTGGAAACCAGAGAGCCTATAATCAGCAGTATACACTAACACATCTTCATTCACTCAAATAAAAACTTCCTTGCTAAATCTTGTGACATTTTACACTACTGGCCATTAAAATTGCTACACCAAGAAGAAATGCAGATGCTAAATGGGTATTCATTGGACAAATATATTATACTAGAACTGACATGTGATTACATTTTTATGCAATTTGGGTGCATAGATCCTGAGAAATCAGTACCCAGAACAACCACCTCTGGCTCTAATAACGGCCTTGATACGCCTGGGCATTGAGCAAAACAGAGCTTGGATGGCGCATACACGTACAGATGCCCATGCACCTTCAACACGATACCACAGTTCATCAAGAGTAGTGACTGGCGTATTGTGACAAGCCAGTTCCTTGGCCAACATTGACCAGACGTTTTCATTTGGTGAGAGATCTGGAGAATGTGGTGGCCAGGGCAGCAGTCAAACATTTTCTGTATCCAGAAAGGCCCGTACAGGACTTGCAACATGGGGTCGTGCATTATCCTGCTAAAATGTAGGGTTTCGCAGGGATCGAATGGAGGGTAGAGCCACGGGTCATAACACATCTGAAATGTAACATCCACTGTTCAAAGTGCCGTCAATGCGAACAAAAGGTGACCAAGATGTGTAACCAATGGCACCCCATACCATCATGCCGGGTGATACGCCAGTATGGGGATGACGAATACATGCTTCCAATGTGCATTCACCATGATGTTGCCAAACACAGATGTGACCATCATGATGCTGTAAACAGAACCTGGATTCATCCGAAAAAATTACGTTTTGCCATTCGTGCGTCCAGGTTCATTGTTGAGTACACCATTGCAGGCACTCCTGTCTGTGATGCAGCGTCAATGGTAACCGCAGCCATGGTCTCCGAGCTGATAGTCCATGCAGCTGCAAACATCGTTGAACTGTTCGTGCAGATGGTTGATGTCTTGCAAACATCCCCATCTGTTGACTTAGGGATCAAGACGTGGCTGCATGATCTGTGACAGCCATGCAGGTAAGATGCCTGTCATCTCAACTGCTAGTGATACGAGGCCATTGGGATCCAGCACAGCGTTCTATGTTACCCTCCTGAACTCACCGATTCCATATTCTGCTAACAGTCATTGGATCTCAACCAACGCGAGAAGCAATGTCGCAATACGATAAACCACAATCATGATAGGCTACAATCTGACCTTTATCAAAGTCGGAAACATGACAGTACGCATTTCTCCTCCTTACACGAGGCATCACAACGTTTCACCAGGCAATACCGGCCAACTGCTGTTTGTGTATGAGAAATCGGTTGGAAACTTTCCTCATGTCAGCATGATGTAGGTGTCACCACCGGCGCCAACTTTGTGTGAATGCTCTGAAAAGCTAACTATTTGCATATTGCAGCATCTTCTTCCTGTCAGTTAAATTTTGCGTCTGTAGCACATCATCTTCGTGGTGTAGCAATTTTAGTGGCCAGTAGTGTAATTTTTTCTTGCTGAGTGCTCATATGTGAGTTTTATTAATAATGAATGACTTGTAAATTTGTTGTACATATGTAATTAATTAGTCCCTTTTATTTTTCAGTATGGCTTTTTCTGTGACAATATTCTGCACAGAAGCTGCTGTTGCAATAATAATCTTAGTTTTGAGGAGATCCAAAATGGTTGGAGGTGAACTCGGTGGTCCAAAATGCATAAAATGGACAACAACATGTGTACTTCTGTCCCTCTGGCTCATATACCTAATACTGTCCAGCTTGGAAGTTTATGATGTGATTAAAGGATTCTAAATGTGGATAAGTGTGAGTATTTAACAGTAAAGTAACAATGTTTTATTTGAACTGTAATATGGTGCCAACTTTACAAGTCATTGCCAGTTTGTAAGATAACTGCAGTTGTTCTGTAGAGATGGAAATGGCACCATTTATGTTCTAAATCGCACATCACAACAAGAACTGACTTTTTGTTAGAAAACTGAGTGACAGAATTGAATTCATTATGGCAAGGACATGATTGGTAATACTGTTACTTGGGGCGCCATCTTGCCATAAGGTCATGCACTCTGAAATGAATATATATGTGAATTGTGTGAGATGTACTATAAAGCACACTTGTTGTGACTGCTTATGCAGCAGGTGGATACATGATGGGGATCACAGCATGTCTGCAGTTTGAGCAGAGAGATGTAATTTCTATAGGAACTCAATCCAGAATGTAGTGTTATTGAGCCTCTAACTGCCAAAGAGTTGGAAGTGACCTTAATAAATGATGTGCCTATAGTACCATATATTGGTTTCAGGTGATTTTAATGAATCTCTATAAGCTAAATGATGGTAAAAACAGAAACCTATGGGTTGAGTTTCAGAATGTTTTCAAATATGTAGTCTGTTAATAAATGAAATATTTTGATATGGTTTTCACAATCAACATGAAATGAGTGTAATGTAGCATTGCCACTTCTCAATCTTCCCATTCATTTGTTATTGTTCCTTTGAAAGCAAAATTTAATATAAAAAAGTACAAGAACACTGAAAATAAACTCAATCAAAGTGAAGGTGTTCATGTGTGCTGATCTGTGGAGTAAATATTGAAAAGATACATTTGAAGAGGATTTTATTAATAAGATTAGGTGTGCAAATGATATAGAGATAAGTAACTACCAACAAAACACATTCCCATCAAAAGAATTGTTTATACATCTACTCTTAGGGGTCCTTGTTTTTTTTACTTTCATGTCACCATTCCATTTTCTGACATGTTTATGATAAATTATCAAATGTTACATTACACTCTTGGAAAATGACAGTGCTATTGAAGTCTTTAATTTTCATTTGCATTTCCATTTGCTCAATATATTTCCAGAAACTGGAAATTCAGTAGCTATTTCTGTGACTATGGCCCACTATCCAGTTTTTGTCTATTCAGTACTAACTGAAAAGGGTGTTATGTGACAACTGGTTGTATATTTGTGTAGGGTAAGAAATAATCCAGGTACTATTCATTCCCAGTGTCATGTGTATTTGTAAGCATGCACCCATTTCTATTTTTAAAAAATATATAAAAAGACATGAGAGCATCATCACCAACTATCTCATAATTATTGTCTACAGTTATCATTCCACACTGATAGCCTTTGCTTTTGTTATTTTAGTTCTGGCTTATTTAAGAATACCACCTCCTTTGAGCTCAGTGTTTTGACAAAATTATAGGGAAACAAACTCCTGAAGTGATTTCCCACGTCCATTGATATCTGTATATTTCATTATCCATTGATATCTGTATATTTCATGAAGTACATAATGTAATTTTCCTGTAGAAAGTGGTTAATCTGATGGAAGCAAGAAAATTAATCACATGAAGTTTTCTGGTGCACTTTGTACTTTATGCCAGAATTAACAGTGGACACTGATATTTTGTGCATATTCGATTTCTTAACTTTGGTGTTCAGCCTATTTCATCTGGCCATCTCTCATGGCCTCCCTGCTGATGGGACATTTAAACTCTAATCTTCCTTCCTTCCTTTTTATTTCACCTTACTAACTGTTTTATATATATTCTCGGAAAGAGATTAATTGGCAAATAACACATTTGTTATTGGAACACTTCCACACTCGGGCAGGAGACAACAACACTAAATCTCCTGCAACCATTGTCATGAATGATGTTTCAAATTTTCTATCTTTAGACAATATTCCCCGTCACAAGTATCACAGTGGAAATGCACTTTATGTTTTTTCTTTTGAGGTATAAAGAACGCACTGTGGAACATTTACAGTCATATCATTTCTGCTCGGTAAGCCCCAAAAGGTGGTACAAACTGATAATCTGACATTTATTCCATGTGTATTAAATCAACATGAGATAAGTATTATCTCTGTCCCCAAGCATTTGTTGTAAATATTTCCCTTCGCAGTATTCCCATTTCAAAAAACTGTTGCAAATGAAAGTTATTAAATACATATTCTTTTTGTATGTGTCTACATTTACTATCTCTTTAAGCCAACACAAAAAAATGCAAATAATTATATGAACAAAGGGAGCTGGCACTGATGAATAAAAAGAAAGTGTTGTGCAATACAAGTTTAATCTATTTATTTCATCAAATTAAAATCTACTGAACAATTTCCAACAGAGATGCAAAATTACCTTTAGGGGATTGTCCTGGACGGAGAAATGAGAGTGATAACTGACCTCAAGTAACTTTGTCCACAACTCATAGCGCATCATGGATGGTAATGATTAGAGTAAAGCATGTTACAATCTACTTCTCCTGCACAATTCTACATCTGACATTAATGTAGTGAAGCAGTGATAATAATCATTGCTGCCTATTAAAAAATTATACATATAATAAAGAAGTTTAAAATACTTTTAAAGAAATATCTCTTTCTCACATCTGAAATTTAACTTGCAAACTTTTGTCTTTGTGCATTTTTAATATCTCTAATGTTTTATAATCTAGATTTGACTTCCTGGATCTTCCTGTTCTCTGTAAATAGGCTTCTAAAATCTTTAATAACATTAATTCTTTTTATGTATGGTAAAGCCACTTTGAGGCACATTCAAAATGAGAATAAGATCAAAGGTAGATTTCATTGCAAAGACATATAGTACAGAGCAAAACTGATAATCGCATAAAGTTTATTTTTGGAGAGTACATCTTTCACACCTACAACAAGAAGGTAAAAAAAGGAATTTAAATTAACAGGTAGTAACAAAGGTGCTATCTTTAAGCTGATCTGTTATTTCTAACACCCTGTTATGTCAAAAGCTAAACTTTTGCTGTAGCAATAAACAATACTTCTTTTACAAATCGAGAGAGTTTAAAAAATTATTATAACAGAATAATATTTCAGAATGCATAAAGGTAAATGGAAAAGGTGAATTTGCACAAAATCCAGAAGTATTTAAAACAGAAACACCAATAAGCTTCAGTAAACTTCACCCTTTTGTATTTTGTCTGGTGATTTTAGCTTTCTCGCCTTACTTTCCATCATTTTGACTTTCAATTACAATTCAGAAGTGTCCTTGAACTGCCACAAAAACCTGTCCATATAGTCTCTGTTTTTCATTGTTCTAAAAAACATACACATCTGAACTACATGTCACTAGAACACAGCAGAAGCTGGTGTACTAGCAGCCTAATATCCCAAGTACACACAGTTTGTCCATTCATTAAAGCACTGTAAAATTGTAACTGTTACACAAATAGTGGTTGTACCATAGGTATAATATCATGTAGTTTTGTACAGTAAAGGCATTATTTTGTTAGAATTCTAAGAACAAGAATCATTAACAAAATATTTTCCTCTTTTATTTATTTACTTAAGGTTTATAACATATACAGAAAATTCTTAAAGTCAGATATGTTCTATGTTAAAGATATGTGGAATGCTTGTCATCATGGCTGCTAAGTTCCTACTTCAGAACCATAATTTCCAGGTTACACAGAGAAATGACTGCCTTCTTAACTCCTTATTGTGGTAGAAGAACACTCATGAATATTGTGTCAGCAACATCAGAAAATATTTTCAGTTGTTGAAGTCTTTGTTGCTTATATTTATAAAATTAAAAAATTAAGGAGCAGCTAAGTTACTACAACATCTTTTGTATATGTTTTAAATTAACTACATACTGTACCTGTGAAATGAAAAAAGAAAATTTTAAGACTATATCACATATTTCTATTCATACAATACACTGCTTTGTATTCGTTGTGTAAGTATTCACATTATATTTTTGTATCATGCCCACTGTATAAATTAATACATCGTATATACCACAGAGGTCACGGTCTATTCCTCCTGAAACTAATACAGAAATGTGAGAAAAATGTATAACAAGAAAAGCTCAAAAAGCAACCATTTTGTCATGCAATACAGAATGGTTAGTGTGGCTATTTATTAGTGATATTACAGTAATCCATGTACATAAAGTGTCAGTAGGGGAAATAAACAATTTTTTTGTATTGTTGTTTTATTGCAAAAATGGAAAAAACTTTACAATCAAAAGTGTGAATTTGAAGATATTGTTATCATAAAACCAAATAGCACACTGAGTAATTACATCAGTAATGAAATAAATAGCTTCGGTTGCAGAGTTATTTTCACTAAACATGCTTTGATTATATTCTGCTGAAATATTGTTGTGGTCTGTTCCACATAAAAGACATTGATATGAGCCAATTATAAAGTTCCTTTGAACTTATGTGTGACGAAAATGTAATCTGATCCTGTGAACTTTCCAGAAAGTGCTTTTGTTTCACGTTCTCCCATTAGAATTGTGTCTCTTTACTGCTAATATTATTTCCCCCAAAATACTTCAATTGCTAATAATTATTCATCTTCATATATTTTGCACTATGAATAAAACAGAGATAAAATTTAGTAACTAATGTGATTGTATACTTATGTATTTCATCATCATAGAACTGCAGTTGCTCTTGGTAGATTGTGTTGATTTACTCCACTTACTTAAATGACATTATAAAAAACTGCCAACAGTCATGATATATCAATCAACATACAATAATAAATTATGTAAATTCAGTATAGCGCCTATGTTTTGATCAGTAGAATACAGAAGTATTTTATCACCACATATCTGTGTGTTATTGCTGCAGTAGAGTTATGAGAAAGGTTATTTCTTAGTTAGCTGCATATAGGTGAAGCTTATTTGTGCATCCGTCCAACCACCCTCCGTCCACCACTTCATGAAATACAACGAAATCTACCTATTCCACTTTGCTTGCAGGCTTATTTTCTGTCACAGTTACTGAATTCTAAAGTTTTGCTAAACTAAATTTAGTAGCTATAAAAAATCTTTGGCAGATAGACTTCATTTTCTGATTATCCAAATTCCTAACTTATCAATATTACCCCTTATGTTTTTATTTTTAATTGCTTTATGGCTAATATCATCAAGTGACAAAATAAATAATTGTCTTCATGATGGCAGAATTAATACTGGTGTTGTAAGAATGAGCTTTTATAACAGAGAAGAAGCTCTTTGATGACATTTCAAATTTTGTGACAGAAAGTTACATGTAGGCCAACTGGACAGAGAAAAAAATACTTACAATGTTTTTTTTGTCTCAAACAGAGTAACAACATAAAAATATTAACATATCATTTATAGTTGTTGCTGTACCAGTTGCATTTGCCATTCCTGTCATTTTTTAACTTATTGAACTATATTCCATATGTAAAATTTTATACTTGTGCATCCAGTTAAAGTGCTATGGTTCATGATAATCATGTTTGTTACCCAAATAAATTACACCTATGTCACCTAATACTTTGTGGACAATGTTGCCACTCCAGTACAGTTCTTTATTGTATGTATTTTAGTGTTTATTTCTGTAGGCTGTTTGTGAATTAAGAACACAATTATTTTAAACAAAGTAGCAACAATACTTTGTTATTTCTCTGTTTGTCAGATATAATAATATCATAGTTTATTTTTTACAAGTTGTTGTCTCCTATCTGGGATGTCACGCAATGATGTATAAGACATAAGAGGAGCACCTACCTATCACTTGCTGAAACTGCAATAACTGGAACAAAGATACTAGTCACACAAAACAAAAGAGTTTAGAGATTGGTTACTGTTTTTGCCTATTCTTTGAACTGTTTTTCTTGTCCTGCATAACTTCTGATCCAAAGGATTAGCAGTTCATTAAGTTTTTGTTTGACATTCTCCATCTTTTCTTCTGAGTACCTACTATCCTGATATCAGTTTCAGCTTCAGTGACTGGTGACTTTATTCTCATCTTTTGTCTCATATGTAGTTAGTCTTCATTCCTGACTTTTGTATTCTGAACACACAAATAACCTGTCTGCAAGCTGAAGAACTTAAATACTCTGTGAATTATAACTGAAATAACAATCAATTATCTACAACCTTTTAAATCAGCCCTTTAGATATGCAAAAAAATTCAAATGAGATTCATATACGCATGTGGCCATAAATGCTCCACAATCCTCTTTATTCTGAAGCATCTGCAATCTGGTATAGGAATTCATAACTGCTTCTGCAATTAAAGTTCTTATAATGTACAACAACAGACGATATATGCAGAGAAGTGACAAGCGACTGCTGTCGTGCTGTAGTTTCTACAAACAGTTTCACAGTTTAAGTTACAAGATAAAAAAATTCTGGAGGGATGTGGGTAGTCACAGAGATTTCTCTCAGTCTACTCTCAACATTTACCACTGTACATATCTGTATATTTGTATATAATGTAAAAGTCAAGTTGTGCCATTATAAATGTTTAGATTATAAGAAAAACAGTGTATGTGTTGCATTTTCAATGATGTTTGCATGTAAGAGCTAAAAAATTCAGATACAAGAAAAAAATCATTTCTGATTAAGCAGTTATTTTGTAAATATTTAGTTCTTCCAGTGAAAACTTTTAAAACAAATTGTATATAGAGGATATAAATACATGTTGTTATGACAGGATGTCTTAAATGAGTCTGTTGTTTTGTTATGAAAGATGTTTACAATTTTATAGTGGACAAAAACAATTGTCCCATAAGTTGTGTAATAAAAAAATTTTGTTGCTTTTTAGAATTTATTGTTGCTGCTTTTACCAACCCTTCATAAACTATAACAAAATGAGAAGACGAATAATCTGGTACTTACAGTAGTTTAATAAATTGCAAACATGCATATGTGTGCATATGTACCCACAAACTCCCTTACATACACAGACACACACACACACACACACACACACACACACACACACACACACACACACACACACACAAACCAAGAAATTCTGCAAATGCCTGAAGATGGGAACTGTCTTGGTATTTAATCACTCAGAAATCAATTGCAGTGCTGTGTGTTTTATGGAGTAGTATGTGATGGTGCAAATGAAAATAGATCATTATGTAAAGCAAGACCATATTCTTCAAGACATCTGCCAGCATTTTATTTTGGGGTAAAAATTGTAATATTTAGAAATATAGAAGGAAAGAGTAGTTTATATTCTGTCTGATGTAGTTTTGTATAGTGACAATGGCGCTGCTGCAACTACTACCAGCACCACTAACACCACCCCACCACCAACCCTTGTGTCATTTCTTTTGCAATGGATCTCTATATGATGATTATATAGCCATTTTCCTTCTCTTACGTGGTGGCTTTCCATTGTTGAAGACTACAAAGTGCTCAGCTCCTTCTCTTACAATTTCCTATGGCTCTTTCCCCCACCTAATAAATGCCACAAGTTATAGAGAACCAAAAAAAAAAATCATACAATGCTTAATGTCTTTGTGACATCACACTCAATTACTTTTAACTGAATATGCATTTAAAAAGATTGAAGAATCCAGTGAATGATTTTCTTTAAATTTATGATAAGCCAGTCTGATGGCAATCAGATCCAAAAATATTTATTATTCTTTTTGTAAATTTTTTATAGGATGATTGTCCAATTTCTGATTACATGAACTCAGGATAGGACAGATGCTACATCAATACAACTGTTCTGTTGCATGGTCATGCCTTGACAGGATTTTATGCTTTGTGTCCTGCAGTGTGGTACTTACTGCTCAATTCACTCCAGAAAAATCAGTTAATCCAAACTGAGCAACGCTTAGCATTTAAAGTAAAGCATTTTCAGAGCTCAAGAAATTTCTTCACATCTTTTTTTTATAAATTAAACAAGTAACATAAGCTTCCTAATGATCCATTTTGAAATAAACTGCATGATAAAAAGGTGAAGTGCCCAGAATTGGAGGAAAAAATCAAATGAACTTTCACAGGAGGTGAGGGTATGTGATCTTAATTCAGTGATTACAAAATCAAGTCAAATTTACTAAGAACTTTGCAGTATGAGCACACTTATCAGTATGACATTGCACTCCTTCTAACCTGGATGCATGCACTGATTCACTTAGGAATGGTAACATAAATCCACTGTATCCTCCCCTAAGTTCATTTTCACTGTAAGTGTAGATAGCCTTCTCAATATCAGAACCCTTCAGAAATCTGAACTGCAACTTTGACTGTATGTTATTTGTGATAAGATGGTTATAAAGCTGATTGTACATTACCTTTTCTAAGATTTTTGAGAATGCTTGGAAATGTGCAATTGGACAGAAATTTGATACTATTTCCTTACCTCCCTTCTTAAACAGTGGCTTAACTTCAGCATATTTTAACCACTCAGGAAATATTCCACTGATAAACAACTGGTTACACAGGTAGCTAAATACACTCCTGGAAATTGAAATAAGAACACCGTGAATTCATTGTCCCAGGAAGGGGAAACTTTATTGACACATTCCTGGGGTCAGATACATCACATGATCACACTGACAGAACCACAGGCACATAGACACAGGCAACAGAGCATGCACAATGTCGGCACTAGTGCAGTGTATATCCACCTTTCGCAGCAATGCAGGCTGCTATTCTCCCATGGAGACGATCGTGGAGATGCTGGATGTAGTCCTGTGGAACGGCTTGCCATGCCATTTCCACCTGGCGCCTCAGTTGGACCAGCGTTCGTGCTGGACGTGCAGACCGCGTGAGACGACGCTTCATCCAGTCCCAAACATACTCAATGGGGGATAGATCCGGAGATCTTGCTGGCCAGGGTAGTTGACTTACACCTTCTAGAGCACGTTGGGTGGCACGGGATACATGCGGACGTGCATTGTCCTGTTGGAACAGCAAGTTCCCTTGCCGGTCTAGGAATGGTAGAACGATGGGTTCGATGATGGTTTGGATGTACTGTGCACTATTCAGTGTCCCCTCGACGATCACCAGTGGTGTACGGCCAGTGTAGGAGATCGCTCCCCACACCATGATGCCGGGTGTTGGCCCTGTGTGCCTCGGTCGTATGCAGTCCTGATTGTCGCGCTCACCTGCACGGCGCCAAACACGCATACGACCATCATTGGCACCAAGGCAGAAGCGACTCTCATCGCTGAAGACGACACGTCTCCATTCGTCCCTCCATTCACGCCTGTCGCGACACCACTGGAGGCGGGCTGCACGATGTTGGGGCGTGAGCGGAAGACGGCCTAACGGTGTGCTGGACCGTAGCCCAGCTTCATGGAGACGGCTGCGAATGGTCCTCGCCGATACCCCAGGAGCAACAGTGTCCCTAATTTGCTGGGAAGTGGCGGTGCGGTCCCCTATGGCACTGCGTAGGATCCTACGGTCTTGGCGTGCATCCGTGCGTCGCTGCGGTCCGGTCCCAGGTCGACGGGCACGTGCACCTTCCGCCGACCACTGGCGACAACATCGATGTACTGTGGAGACCTCACGCCCCACGTGTTGAGCAATTCGGCGGTACGTCCACCCGGCCTCCCGCATGCCCACTATACGCCCTCGCTCAAAGTCCGTCAACTGCACATACGGTTCACGTCCACGCTGTCGCGGCATGCTACCAGTGTTAAAGACTGCGATGGAGCTCCGTATGCCACGGAAAACTGGCTGACACTGACGGCGGCGGTGCACAAATGCTGCGCAGCTAGCGCCATTCGACGGCCAACACCGCGGTTCGTGGTGTGTCCGCTGTGCCGTGCGTGTGATCATTGCTTGTACAGCCCTCTCGCAGTGTCCGGAGCAAGTATGGTGGGTCTGACACACCGGTGTCAATGTGTTCTTTTTTCCATTTCCAGGAGTGTATGTTACTTAACTCAGAATCACATTTTTTAATTAACTTTGTTGATATTTCATAAAACCCACTAGACGTTTTTGATTTTAAAGATTTTATGATAGACATTACTTCTGCTGGGGTAGTGAGGGTCAAATTCATATTATGGAAGTTACTTGAAATGTCTTGTCTGAGTTATTCCATAGCAGTATCTACAGAACCTGACAACCACATCTTTTCAGTAACAGTTATAAAATGTTTGTTAAAAAGTTCTGCAACACTATACACATCTGTCACCAATGTATCATCTACTCTTAATGTTATTTGTCCCTCTTATTGTCTGGTTCTACTGGTCTCCTCCTTCACTATATCCCATATTGTCTTTATTTTGTATCTGATATGACTATCTTTTCCTTGTAATGAATTTGCTTTGATGTCCGTATTACAGTCTTTAATATTTTGCAGTATTTCTTGTAGTGTGCTATAGCATCACCATCAGAACTGTTTTGGATTGACAGATACGGTTTTCTTTTTGTTTTACAAGATACCCCTATTCCTTGAGTAATCCATGGCTTCTTTGTAGACTTTGCTCTAACCTTGTCTAGTTTTGGGGGAAAACAGTGTTCAAATAAGGTAAGCACTTTATTACCAAAGTGTTATATTTTTCATTCATGCCATGATCACTGTAAACATCACTCCAGTTAATGTCTCTGAGGAGTGTCCTAAAATAATCAATTTTTGGCTTATTGATTACCCTTTTGAGCTCAGATTTAACAGATTTTATGTCCTGTTCAGTATTAACATTTAACAGAAGGAACTGCTTGTCATGGTCTGAGAGGCCATTGACTATTGGTTTTGTAATATAATTTTATTCATTGGACTTTTCTATAAAGATATTATCAATGGCTGTTAGTGAGCAATTGGCTACCCTAATGGGGAACGTTACAGTGGGAATTAAGTTGAACAATAGCGTTACTAACTCAAATAAGTTCTTACTGGGAAAGTCTTTAAGGAAATCTACGTTGAAGTCATCATCAACCACTATTTCTTTGTTTCTGGTTGTTAAATGGGCCAGTACGGCTTCAGGGTGGTTTATGAACAGATTAAAGTTACCTGCAGGTGCTCGTTATACACTTAATATTATGAAAGATTTTTTTTGTGAAATTCTACTTCTGTTGCACATGCATCTATATGCTGTTCTAGGCAAAATTTATGAATGTCTACGTTCTTAAATTTATGACAGTTCCTGATGAATGTGGCAATTCTTCCTTTCTCCATTTCTGCTCCACAAAAGTGAGATGGTAATGTAAACCCTGTAACACTTAAAAGTTCTATACCAGTCGTCACATGATGTTCAGAGATGCAGATTATGTCAGCTGAGTTTGAGGATTCTAATTCATCTATGCAGATAATTAATTCATTAATTTTATTTCTCAGTCATCGAATATTTTGATGTAATAAAGTTAGTTGACATTTCACATTGACTGAGTTAAAACTGGGTAGAGTTGAAATTTCTGCTGATTGTTGCATTCTGCTTGAATTATGTTTTTTGGTTTCTTTCTCAAACTGAAGGTTTGTCTCAATCCTAACATCTCTTAAAACTTGGTTTGTTTCTGTCCTCCCTACCCTAAAAATAGGGTCTTTTCTGAAACCTATAACCACTCATATTTTATCACTCATGACAGTGCCTCCCCCCTTTAACTTTCCTGCTATTTCCCAGCCAGTTTACCCTTCCCTTTCCTGCTGAGGTTAAGGCCATGCCTAGTATAATCCCACCTATTGAGAGAATCAACAGGAACCACACCAATGTGTGACCCTGCACCCAACATAAGCAGCCGTTCCAACTCCAAATTAACTCTCTTGACAGAAGAGTTCAAATGCGTTTGGTCATGGCACCCAAGAACAGATACAAATTCAACACTAGTATGGTTCAATGCTGATGCTATCTTTGCCAGGTCACACTCTATACTGTACCGAGGATCTCTGTTAATACTATTACCTGGTCCACCCACTATAACCACGGTGTCTTCCTTAGTGAAATCTTTGCAAAGTGATCCTAAATCCACTGTCACCTGCTCCAGACCACCACTAGGTTTAAAAAAATTGGTGACCTGGTATTTTGATCCTAGTTCATCATGCAAAAGTTGGCCAACACCTCTTCCATGGGAACTACCTAACAATAACACTTTCTTTCTCTTTACTGATTTCCCTATCTTACTTTTCAATTTGCTGCTGAAAGTTTGTTGTGTCCTGTCTACACCTGCAACTGCTTGAGGCTCACCAGCTTCTAACTGAAGCAACAGGTCAAATCTATTTCCCACATTCACCACGAAGCTGTCAGACAAAGTTCTCGGTCTGTTCCTCCTGTTGCCTGTTGCCACTTCCCACTTCTCTTTACCCTTCTCCCTCCTTAACTTGTCAAGATCTCCCCTGGCCTTGTCTAACTCAGCCTGAAGGGCGGCAATTTTCCCCTCCTGTTCTAGAAACTTCCTATCTCTACTACATGTACTACAAAACCACTGACAAGTCTCATTTACTTCCCCTGTTCCCATGCCACTAGAGTCACCCACATGGAAAAAACTACAACACCCGTCACACCAAAGCCCTGACCTAACAATTCTATGGCAAGTCAAGCACTTTTCACTCATGTTAAATGTAATAATTCATTAAGAATAAGTCAGTTAAATTACAGGTAAACACGAAAATATGATTCCACAAATTTGGCCTATTCGCATCTGTATGTAAACGAAAACAACAGTGCAAACTTTCTGTAACATCATCTTAATCTTTAAGCTACTTTCTGGAAATGTGAGTTAGATAATGAAGAGGTATGCTACAGTTAAATTGCTGGAGAGAGCAAAAAAACAATTAAACTAAATTCTGTAGATTTGCTGCACCAAAACGTAAACAGAAAATACAACTGTAACCCGACTGTACGATCTTTTCACGTTTTCTGCTATATTACATAAAGAAAAATGAAACCTTTAATGGTACACTTAAAAAGTACACTAATACACCTATTTACCACATAATCAGTTTTTGTAATCTAAAATGACTTATCTTTACAAGAACACCAAAACTAGCGCTAGTCATCTGGCTGCAGGGCTGCCAACTATGGGACATAGTTGATAACCAAACTGTTCCTACACATTTTCTATTGGGCACAGATCTGGGGACCTTGCTAGCCATGGCAAAAACCTCAACACCATGCAGGCAGTTCTTAGAGACATGTGTCATTTGTGGACACGTATTGTGCTGTTGAAAAATGGAACCACAATACTGTTGTGTAAGAGGTAACATATAATGATGCAGCATTTTCAAGGCATACTGTGGTATCATGAGTTCCTTCATTCACTGTGACCTGAAGTCATACCCAATGATTCTTCACACCATGACACCAAGAGTTACACCAATGTGTCTCTCCAAGACATTGGGAGAAAGGTACTTCTACCTAGATCACTACCATATTTGCCAACAATGGTCAGCTTGAGTAGTGCACAACCAATATTCATCATCATACACAGTGTGATGGCATTCATCAGCAGTCTATACTTTTGGGTCACGCCACCACTTCAACTGCAGTCACTCGTGTTGTGGTGTTAACGGCAGTCTATGTGTGGGATGGTAATTCCCTAGCCTGGCTGCTCTTAGTCTCTGATCCATGATGTGGAATGATACAGAAAGTGCAGAGATGAATGGTTCACAATGAGATTGTTGCACACTATGGTGATCATCCTTTGTGATTGGCAGACATAGTCAACAAATATGTTTGCCCTCACATTTCCATGCTCTCCAACATCATGCCACTTTCACATCCTAATGTGCCACAAAACTGGATATTGTGGAATGGTTCCCTGCTTGCTTAGCCTGTCAAGACCTTAAAGTCTCGGAGTTCAAGTGGTACATCAAACACTATACAAATACAGATGTTAAGTGGTAACTATTCAAGACACATGTTTTCACAGATACACAGAATTGTCACATAGATGTCTTGCACTTAATACTTGAACCCCAACTGACTATCCTGGGTGACATCTGATTATTTAAAGACTGTGTTTGAACAAATTGTTAATTTAGAGACTACACAATCATTTGAAAAGCTGCCTGAATTGTTAAAGAGGGACTCACATGATATAATGTCTATGCACAAGTCTTCAACATCTATATCTGATTAACCATTATTCACAGAGAGTCTTTCCTTTAAATAATTACAATTAATCACAATGTGGCTGTTACCTTGAACATTGCTGAGTTTAAACAAAAGAAACTAAATGACAAATCAAATCTTTCTTTTACTGACATCAGAGCCTGGTCCAAAATGCACAAGTAGACATTAACCTCGAAAGAGATTTTCGAGTCTATTTGAGTTGCCTTGTCTTCATATTCATAATCAAAAGTTTCCAGAGTTTTCTGATGCCTTAGAGGTCTGTATGTTTCTATTTCTAATTTTGTAGCAATTTCTTTATCATTATTTACAGCTATGTCAAATGTTTTGTCAGTTTGACAGCTGAGCAACAAGATTTTTAAAGCTGCTGAAGCATATAAAGTAACCTGCATATTTACATTTAAAAAATGAATAATTTTACTAACAAAGTTTACTTTTGTGAATGCATAATGCCATAAGTTTCTTATAACCAATGTATGATTTACAGGAAAACAGTCACAGTTGAGGAAAATTAACTGATTTATTAAACTCTATATGAGACTCCATGTTCACTTTAAGTTGAGAAATACTTGTTACAATGAATCACAATGGCAATGTGATCCTTGAACAAATAACTACTTTTTTAACAACAAATAAGATTAGGTCAGCCTTATCATATTCAGGAAATTTTCCCTCTCCTCCTAATCCTTCCTCCTACCCCCTGTCTCGCCTTGGAGGACTTGCAGTGTTGAGGACTAAGACTAAAATTCTTTCATGGCCTTTCAGTAATGAGTTTTGTGTCACTTCCCTAATTTCTTAAGACAAATGTGTGGATGCTTCTTTTGAGTAGGAAACAGGGAAACAGTCAATTTCCTTCCCCATCCTTGCCCACTGTGACCTTGTGCTTCATTTCTACTGACTTTGTTCTTGTTGGGAAATTAAACCTTAATCTCCCTTTCTTCCTTGTTGTTTATTTTCCTTATAATACTCTCACCATAGTCACATCCAGACATCTGCTACACAGATAAAAATCAGTATTGCAGTGTGTCCTCTACCTATGTTATCTATGGATTTTTTCTCCCAGAAGTTATATGTCTCAGTCCTTCCTACATGTGATACGAGACCTATTCAGAAAGCCAAAAGCCATGGCATGGAAACCACTGTGAAAATCAAAAACTTTTTATTTGCAACAGTTAGCTACACCTTCCAGCCACTTCTCAACATAGTCACCACCTCAACTTAGACATCAGTTGTAGCATTGTACCAACTTTCCAGTATCCTCGTCATAGAAGGCAGCTGCCTGTGCTTTCTGCCAATTCTCTATACCGATTTACAGCTCCTTTTCTGTGCCAAAACATTGTCTTCATAGCCTGCAGTTCATGTGAGCATAGAGGAAACTCTGTGGGAACCAATTACGGGTTGTATTGTGGGTAATCAAACACTTCCTATCGAAAATGCTGGAGGAGCATCTTCATTGCCCCTGCAGAGTGTCATCGAGAATCGTCAAGAAGATGCAACCGCATCACAGTTGTATTATGTTGGCTGCATGACATCGGGTGAAATCTCTCACCAGGCCCTCATACTATTTTCTAGGCATCTTTAGTGCTCACTGTATGCTCATAACTGAAAAGAATGATGTGATGTGGTCAGTTGATGGGCTTACTAGAGAACTGTCTGACACGTGCAAAACTTCAGCATATTTGGCCTAAACACACAATTCTTCCCACACTTCTCAGGAGTGTGCCATAAAAACTACATTCATAAAAATAACTTTTTGAGAAAATTGCACCTCAAGAGGCATAGATTTTTATACTTAATATTTGTTAATGAATTATGTTTTATATTTTGAACTTGAAACCCTAGAACCATGAAAATTTACAACAATGTTGCTTAAGATATATACCTTGTATAGTAAAATATTCATTAAAATGCACTGAAAGGTGTAAAAACTTCTGTTCCGAACTGCAAATGCAAGCTGGTATATCCTACGCAGTTCCTTTAAGTGTAATATGTCATTTTAGAGAGTAAAAAATGCTCTGTTTAATGACGAGAGCTAATTTCTCTCAGTTGAATTGCTAAAAGGTATAATGGGATATACTATCCAGTGCATGCATACTGAAAGAAGGAAGAAATGAAGTTTTACATCCAGTCAACGGCTAAGGTAATCAGAAATGAAGTTTTGTTTTTTGGAAGAGAAGGAAACGTGTGTAGCCATTTTATTGGCTCATCTCAATATTTCCTTAAATTGGTTGAGAAAACTGAAATTTGTGGCTGATCAGGAAATTGAACCGGGTCGCTTAAATGCAAGTAAAGTCCATTTGCCACTACAGTATATCAGTCATGGTCAGTCATGCATAAGTATATGAGTGTGGTTGTACTTTATGCTCTCTTTGTCTTTCTTAAAGTACTCAGTAACAACAAATCTATCACTTAATTTATATCACTGCATTAAATTTCAAATAACAGCTAGATTGGTTCCTTCGTAAATTGTACCAGAATATTTTGTGCCACTTGGTATTGGGTGACCTTTATTTTGTCCTATCAATTTCAGTGCACTGAATTATTTACAAAGAAAAAGAAAATTTATTTTTTTTAATATTGCAAATTTTCTGACTACTGGTGAAGATGATAAGTTATAAGTTGATGTCACTGTAGTTTGTAGGGAGGGCGCTATACCTGGGGTATTGTATATTTTTAATATTTTTGAAGAAACATATTAAAAACCAATGTTATATTGACTTTTAAATTGTTTTCTTGCACAAAAAACACCGGAATGCACTATATTTTTTTTCATTTTTCCTGAGAGTTACAGGTGATGCCCCATCTCTCCCCCCCCCCTCCCCCCCGCCTCTTTTCTATAAGGGGCATATTTGGTGGGGAGAGTATCACAGAGAATGGCTGCTCTATTTGGATTCAAAAAATGGCTGTTTGCTGCTTATGTTGTTTTTAATACAAAGCATAATAAATTTTGTGAGGGAATCAGTGACTGACAGCAATTAGCCTTATATCAAACAGGCATGAGAAAAGTTCTACACATTTCAGCAACTATAAAAATGGATTGTGCTGAATAAGTCTTTTATTTATTTATTTATCCATCTTTAAGCATTTGCATGCAATCGATGTCATCATGAGCAATGTACAATTTACATATTAAGAAATATAACTATTGTGAGGTATCACACAAAGCTAAAGTATACATTTTAAAAGAACATACATAATAAAGGAATACATTTGGTACATAAAGATATCCCACATAACTAAAGTGTGCTTTTTAAAGAATGTGCATAATAAAAAAATACATTTCATACATAAGGATTTCTCCACATGTTTAACAATTAAATGTGGAACTCCAGAGACAAAAAAAGCTTAGGAAGAGGTTCAAACAGAGTTGCAAGTTGTTTCGTAAGTCAGGTCTATTTTTGAAGAGTTTTCAAATTCTTTAACACTGTAAAAAGCTTTGTCTTTCAGCCATTTTTTAGTCCTACTTTTAAATATATTAAGAGAGGCACAATGTGCCTGCACAGGTAATGTATTGAAAAGCCTTATTCCCATGTATTCATAACTGTCTTGTGTTTTCTTGAGTCGAGTTGTTGGTATGTCTATCTTAAATGTTTGACAGGTGTTATGATTATGAACGGACTGCCTAAGGTTGTAACTGTTAAAGTTTTCTTTTATGTACAAAAGGCAGCTGTATATAAAAAGAGAAGGGACTGTCATTATCTGTAATTCTTTGAAGTATGACCTACATGATACGTTATTTTTGGTAATCCCAGAGATGCTCCTGATGGCTTTCTTCTGCCAAATAAAAATTTTCCTTGACCATGGAGAATTACCCCATAGAAGAATACCATAGCTAATATGGCAATGAAAGAATGCATAATAGGAATTAATCAGTAGGCTTTCAGAAACACAGGTGCGTAATTTTTTCAGTAGATAGATAACTCGCAAAAGCTTTCGAGATATGTTGTCTATGTGACTCTGCCAGGTTAATTTCGTATCTAAGTATATGCCAAGAAGTTTGGTAGAAGTGTAATCAACATCATCATTGGATAAGCTGAAGGATATATTTACAGTCTTTTCATAGTTAATAGCTAACTCATTTGCTTCGAACCACATATTGGATAATCTGAGAAAATCTTTACTTTGCTCCTTCAGTTTATTTATGTCCTTCCCTGAATTGATGAAAGTTGTATCATCTGCATAAAGCACAGATTTGCATGGCGTGTTGCTGGGCAGGTCATTTATAAATATTATAAACAGTAATGGCCCAAGCACTGATCCTTGGGGTACACCTCTAGTGACATTCAGTAGCTGTGACTTTTGACCATTGTAGCTTACAGTTTGCTTTCTATTACTGAGATATGATTTAATGACGGAGAGTTCCAGATCCCTAATGCCATAACACCATAGTTTTTCCAGCAGTATTGTGTGGTTTACAGATTCAAATGCTTTGCTTAAGTCCACTAGTGTGGCTTCAGCAGATAATTTGGATTCAAAAGAAGATTGAACAATAGAAACAACATTTTCAACAGCATTAATTGTTGATAACTGGGCCCTAAAACCATATTGAGACTTAGTCAGTACATTGTTTTTTGACAAATGCATGTTAATTTTCTTTTGTATACAATATTCGATTATTTTTGAAAAAATAGGTATCAGAGAAATTGGACGATAATTATTAGTGCAGTTTTTATCGCCCTTTTTGTGTAATGGAATTACTACTGTCTTCTTTAGACATTCTGGAAAAATACCACTGTCAAATACCCAGTTTATGAGTGTGCAGAGAGGGAATGATATCAAGTCGATTATTTTTTTAATAACAAAATTTGAGAGGCCATAAATATCTTCTGATCTGGAGTCACTTAACTTTGCCACTGGTTTAATTACATCACTTATTTCCACATGTCCCCAATTACAGGTTGGCACAGTATCAGCAAAGTTTTGTAAAAACTGGTTTATATAAGTAGATTGTGAATTTGATTTTGAACTCTTCTTATGAGGAGGTGAGGGATTAGGGTTTGCTGCATTGATAAAAAAAGAGGTTAAATTCATCTGGGGTGACATTAACATCAGTTGTAACTTTTACACTATGACTACCTGTACCTAATTCTGCTTTAATGACCCTCCATGCAGCCTTACACTTATTATTGGGGTTTTTAATGAAGATATCATTTGCTCTACATTTTGCTAATCTAATTTGTGATCTGTAGTGTCTCTTGAGGCTAACATACATTGCATTGTCAACACTACCATTTTTTACCTTATCATAGCATATCAAAACCATTAATCTTAGCTTCTGTAAATATGGTGTGAACCACCTATGTGGAGTAGTTCTACCATGCTTTCTTGCCATAGTTTTGTTTCGTTTGGTAACCATTGGGCAGGAGGTATTGAAAATTTCAGATAGAGTACTAACAAACCTGCTACAAGCCTCCTCAACATTGTTGGAAGCATATATTATATTATTCCAGTTTAGTACCTTCAGCTTATCCCTGAAACTATTTATGCTTTTATCATTTAATAACCTGACATACCGGGTTGGTTCACAATCCCCCATTGTTTCATTAATTGTTAGTTTTACCCCTATACCTTTGGGATCTGCCAGATGGTCGACATTAAGGAGTCCCAATTCAAAATCATCTTTATGTATATTTGTGATAAAATTGTCGAGACAAGAAAGTTGTCTTGTGGGACTATAATTTGCACAGAAGAGATTATGGGATCTTAGCATGTTAAGCAAATTAGTATTTTTGTGTGTTTTCTTCCTTACATCAAAATTTAAATCTCCTAAAATTACTGTCTTGTGTTTGGTATATTTTTCTGTACAGTGAATAAGTTTATCTAAACACTCTACAAATTGATCGGCATCACTATCAGGAGAATGGTATATTGAAATAACTGTGAGTTTTAATGTTGGTAGTAGCATGACAGACGCTTCAAGAATGCCTTTAACACATATGTCCATAACATCAAGCACAGTATATCTTAACCCTAGGTTGTCACTTATATATATTGAGGAGCCCCCATAACCTTCATTGGGTCTGCAGTAACTTGTAATTAAATTAAAACATGGTGGTACATACAGTTTTATCTCTTCTTCTCTTAACCAATGTTCATTAATACATAATACTATTCTATTGTTTCCATTCAATACAACACCAAGTTCATCAGCTTTATATTTCAGAGATCTAATATTTATGTCCATGAATAATATTGATGTTTCACAGCAAGAGGGAAGATGCGTGGTGTCTTGGGCCCAACTGGATGCACACATGGTGGTTTACCTTTCACTGGTCCTCATGTTTGGTGTGGTGATGGTGTTATGTTTCGGTAGCGGCTGGACTTCCTTGTGGCAGGCCATAAAAAATCATTACTTCTCTGTGGTATTTTTCTGGTTCTGTTTGAGGCTCGGGTGGCAGACTTTTTTATTTCACTTCCTGCATAATTTATCTGGCATGGGGGATTTGATATACGCCTACTTGATAACACATTAGTGTGGGATGGCTGATTTGATGCACTAGATAACGCTTCACTATGGGATGGAGATGATACAATACTTACTGAGGTTTCTGTTCTCTTATCTGCTAATCGAGGTGACATTTTTGTTGTCTGTTTCTCAAGGTTCTTATTTGTGTCACATGTTACATAGTTTATGTGGGTAGGCTCAGTTGAGGCATTTGATAACACTTTGGCGTAGGATGGAGGTGGTGATACAATACTCACTGTGGTTTCCTTCCTCTTTTCTGCCAGTGACTGTAGTGGAACTGCTACAGTTGTTGACACCATTTCTGCTTCTGTTGCTTGTGCTGCTGCTGTTATTGGTCTTGTTGCTTGAGCTGGTTCAGATGTTGCTGGTTTTGCTGGTGCTGCAGTTGTTACTGAATTTGATCATGATGCTGTAGCAATTTGTGGTTCTGCAGCTGCTTTAGTTGTTGTCTCGAAGACAGATTCACTTCCTCCATGGTTGCTTTCAGTAATGTATTGGTAGTTCATTACAATGGCTGGTACTGACTCATAGATACTTTGTTTTTTATATGTATCTAACGTTTCGTAAATTGCTTTGCACAGAGATGACTGGCCTCTTCTATTCAGGTGCATGCAATGTTTTGTAAAGCTGCATCTATCCAGGAAATCGACTGATTGAAATCTTATGTTTGGGTACACTTTACACGCTGTTTGATCTGTTTATTTGCTTCCTTAATTTCGGCGTTCACACATGAAGCAGATATGAGGTCATGCCTATGTGGTATACCAATAATAGTTACTTTTTGGTTTTCTATCGAACTGAGGGCACTTTTGAGACTGATAATAGTGTTAGCTAACTCGTTACAATACACGTCATTTGCTCCTCCAATTAATACAACATGACGATTTTTGTTGTCTTGTTTGTCCAGTAAAACGTCCCTAATAATTTCCCGCATTGGTGCTCCTGGTTTCACAAGACTGCATACGAGGTGCATTCAAATTCTAAGGCCTCCGATTTATTTTCTCCGGACTGGAAAGAGATAGAAACATGTGCATTGTTTTAAAATGAGGCCGCGTTCATTGTCAATACGTCCTAGAGATGGCAGCACCGTACAGCAGATGGAATTTTACCGCCAGCGGCGAGAATGAGAACTGTTTTAAATACTTAAAATGGCGACGTTTTCCTTACTTGACCAGCGTGCAATCATTCATTTTCTGAATTTGTGTGGTGTGAAACCAATTGAAATTCATCGATAGTTGAAGGAGACATGTGGTGATGGAGTTATGGATGTGTCGAAAGTGCCTTCGTGGGTACGACAATTTAATGAAGGCAGAACATCGTGTGACAACAAACCGAAACAACCTCGGGTTCGCACAAGCTGGTCTGACGACACGATCGAGAAAGTGGAGAGAATTGTTTTGGGGGATTGCCGAATGACTGTTGAACAGATCGCCTCCAGAGTTGGCATTTCTGTGGGTTCTGTGCACACAATCCTGCATGACCACTTGAAAATGCGAAAAGTGTCATCCAGGTGGGTGCCACGAATGCTGACGGACGACCACATGGCTGTCCGTGTGGCATGTTGCCAAGCAATGTTGACGCGCAACGACAGCATGAATGGGACTTTCTTTTTGTCGGTTGTGACAATGGATGAGACGTGGATGCCATTTTTCAATCCAGAAACAAAGCACCAATCAGCTCAATGGAAGCACACAGATTCACCGCCACCAAAAAAATTTCGGGTAACCGCCAGTGCTGAAAAAATGATGGTGTCCATGTTCTGGGACAGCGAGGGCGTAATCCTTACCCATTGCTTTCCAAAGGGCACTATGGTAACAGGTGCATCCTACGAAAATGTTTTGAAGAACAAATTCCTTCCTGCACTGCAACAAAAACGTCCGGGAAGAGCTGCGCGTGTGCTGTTTCACCAAGACAACGCACCCGCACATCGAGCTAACGTTACACAACAGTTTCTTCGTGATAACAACTTTGAAGTGATTCCTCATGCTCCCTACTCACCTGACCTGGCTCCTAGTGACTTTTGGCTTTTTCCAACAATGAAAGACACTCTCCGTGGCCGCACATTTACCAGCCGTGCTGCTATTGCCTCAGCGATTTTCCAGTGGTCAAAACAGACTCCTAAAGAAGCCTTCGCCACTGCCATGGAATCATGGCGTCAGCGTTGTGAAAAATGTGTACGTCTGCAGGGTGATTACGTCGAGAAGTAACGCCAGTTTCATCGATTTCGGGTGAGTAGTTAATTAGAAAAAAAATCGGAGGCCTTAGAACTTGAATGCACCTCGTACTTTCAGATCGTAATGGTTTCGTAGTACTTCCGCCAGTCCGCGTCCGTGGCTATCTGAGTAGATATTTAACTCAGTGAGATTTCGTGAAGATTTATTATTTATTCTTGAAGACAAGTATTTCACTTGGGCACAGATTTTCGCTTCGCTGGTATGCATTTTCTGTTGAAATTCATCGATCTCTGCGTGTTTTCTATGTAAGGCCTGTCTTTGTAGTTCATTAGTTAATGAACTTATTATTATTTTTGCCTCTTCCAGTTCGCTTTTATATTTTAATATATCAGGCTGTAGGTCTTCTTGTGTTAAGGCCTCATATTTACGTTTTAAAATGCCGATCTCAGTTATCAACGTTGCAATCACTTCACTTTCACATTCTGCACTGATCAATTTTTTTTTTTCAATGTCGTCTACATAACATTCCCGACAAGTCCAGAATTTTTGTTTCGGATTAACACTTGCACAACTGTAATGGTGTAAAGTTTTGCATTTAACACACATAATACCTTTCGCCGCTCGCTTGTTGCAATAGCATTTGTCTGAGTATACACGATAATGTTCACCATGAGGTTGATCGGAAGACGATGTGGACGCTATACTCGCGATTGCATTTACGAAATTTGTCGATTTTCCCATCCTTTCTTCTGATATTTTTACAATCATATGGCATGTAACACATTTCTCTTCACTATAAATGTTTTGTTTTTTTACATTTTGCACACTTTTTACCACTGTTTCTGTTCACATTTAAAAGACAAAAACTTGTAGATTCTGAAAAGGAGTGCTGGTACAATATTATTACACGTTTTATAAATGTGACTCAGTTTTTGAGACCACAAATCATGGTGTTTCATGGAAAGAGTAGAAAATCAAATAACTGAAGCAATGGGAATTTCCTGAAATGCATTGTAATATTAGGAAAATTTGACTGAAGTATTGCTGAACACATAAGATGCATGATGAATGATACAAGTCTCTTGAATATGGATTGGAGAAATTATTCAAAATAATTTTTGTACTTACAACCCAAATACAAAGTCACATTTTAAATTTATGCAAAATTAATAAATATTTTTCAGTTATACGTCACTGTACTCCGAATTATTCACATGTAAAACAAATGAGTATTATTATTAGATTCATTATTTTCAATCATGCACACCGACTATGTGGGTGCTCCAGGGCTTGAGCACCCAAATACATTATCTTGTGGGTACACCATACCAATAATTTTTAGTTTGGTAAAAACAAAATAAAATAGTTATTTCTCACTTGCCGGTATGAAAAATTAACGAACTATTAAAACACTGAGATGGAAATTAAAATTTCTAACCTCAAAAATATATCTGTTTGTTTCATATGTCTTTGTGCAAAGACAACCAAGCAACACGTTCCCCTACTGTTCATCTTTCTCTGATCAAGTCAACGGTACTCCCCTGAATAACAGTAGCACTTTACTGTCTTTTTGGCTTACTTACATTTTTCCTTATAAGTGACACACTACAATATGCCCACTTCATTCATCAACAATTATTTTTAAATATCAGTTTGTCAATATTGAGGAACATTTTTTTTTTTTTTTTTTTTAAGTGCATGAATGGCCACAGAAGAACTGTCAGCTTTTGGGGACACTCAGTACCAAGTTGCTCTACAGCATGATTCAAGGGACCCTTAGTGCCATGTGTGCCACACAAGCTGTTTGGATCTTCTCATGTCATGCTAGTATTTGGAGAACGTGTAGCAAAGCAAGCCGATACCCATTCCCGTTTGTTTTATTTGCCTCCTTAAATGATATTTTTCTTCGCTTTCCCATCATTTGTGTTAGTCAGAGCTGTGCCTTAAGATAAACCTGTCATTCTATAAATCCGAGTATAAGACCAGCTAAATTACATCAGTCAGCATAATTTCCTAATTAATTTGAATTATTTCAAGTAACTAGTTTTGCTAAAGTTCAGTTCAGTTAACTAACAGTAATTATTTCCTATTTCAGTCACATTGTTAATATGTAAACAGACATAACTACTATGTTATTGATAAGGTTAGGAAAATAACGCAAAGAAATCCTTAAAGTATTGATGTAGCTAATGTCCAAAACATGATAGCAATGTCAATACTTACTTAGTTTCTGGAAATTAACACTTTTATGTATGGTACTGTTTATTTAGCTACTTTTACAGTTTTCATCATCAAGAAGGTTTATTTCAGTCAAAACTCTGATTGTAACATTAAGTTCACAACAAAACCATTGTCCCTACACCGATCAATTAACAGGAGGTGTAAAATTCTAACTGTGAATTATCAAAATTACATATTTAAGGGGCTCCGGAACGCCCTATACTTGCAATGTTAAAATAACGCTTATAAATTACATCTTTCCTCACAAAGTATTTGAGGTAGGAAGTTGAACTTTTTACAGATTATTTATTGGAATATGGGCTACAACTTAACACAGGGATTTTACAAAATTTTAGTTCAGTTATTAAAGATGATTTTTTTTCAATTGTAATGAAAATTCACAACTTTTTTTGCAATTTTTTATTTATATATTCAAAAATATACAGTTTTTTTGGAAAAAGGCTGTGTTAAATTATGCAGAAGGTACTGTGTAACATTTACTGAAAGTTTGAAACAAATATGTTTGGAAGATCCTTAGAAAACATGTAATTAGTATGAGAAAATAAAAGTTTTGGGAATCGAGCGACAAAGATTGGATTAACTTTTTTGTGCATTCCAGGTCCATAGGATGGATTATCTTCATCCTCTGCAAACTCCTCCTCCAGCTTCCTCTTGTTCCTCCTCCTGTTTACTCTTGCTTGTATTTCTAGACTCTTTACAGCCCTGTCTGCAGCCCGAAGGCGTTCCTTGTCTAAAGCAAGCATCGCTCGTACCATGTTTCCCATATTTCTAAATACCTTGCACCTTACAATGTTGCCATCATTGAAAGTCGCAACAGCATCATACACACTAAAGTGAAGTGTTTCTATTCCAACAAATACAGTCTTGGGGATTCTCGACCATATAACACTATTTACACTTTCATTGGGGTTTTGAGTTTTTCCGTGAATACACTTTTTCAACAGTTCAGGTGCTGCTAAGTCTCTGAAAATAGGTTTTATCACCTCCATTATTGCATGAGGCAGACTATGCTTATAAGTGTACACTTCACCAGTTAGCAATCCTTTGTTATATTTACACCAACTGTCTTCTTCTTTGGGACACAAGCTATGTTGGGGATTTTCATCGTCTTTATTGTTTACAGTAATAACACATACCTTTGGCTTTCCAACATTTCTCCTTTTCTTAAAAGCCTTCAGAGGATTTCTAATAACTTTACTTTTACTCATTATTATACTTCAACAAAACAGAGACTCAAGAAACAGAATTAATTACGAATATTTTCGAGATAACGACAGAGTAAATAAACATGAAACAATCGACAATCACACCAGCGATATATATTGAACCATCACAGGTTAGCCACAACACATACTTTATCTCACATCACTAAAATGTACCTGATGAACACGGACGTTAATAATAACACCATTTGACAGCAGTTTAACAGAGCCACAGTGGGTCACGCCCATGTAGAACACATTTCAAAAAAAATTTAAAAATAGTTGTAGTCTTCGGAATTGAATAAATTATATATCTATTAAAAGGTAATAGTCTGCAGATTCAGAAAACGCAAAAAAGTAAAAATTGAACTTTTCATGATTTTGAGTCTTTCCGGAGCCCCTTAACACACTGTAGTAGCTCCAAGTATCAGCCCCCTGCGTGGCGTAAGACCTAACTATTGACGGATGGATCGACTATTTGTAAGTCGTGTGGCGGAAACATAATAAGGTTCCTGTTACGTGAGACATCTGTTTGGCAGCTGATCGTAACTGTGTGGCGCCACGCTAGAGGCCGGCTTGCGTGTGTTGCCCTCTGTGCCTACAGCAGTGTACCGTGTGTGACGGTGGACACGGCGAGATTAAAGAGAAAAGGACATTGATTAAAATGACACAGAAAAGAAAAACTAAATTAACTGGGCGCCTAAGTCGAGAGCAGGAAAAACCCTGGAAAAAAATTAAGAGACAGGTCCAGAACATCCATTTTACTAAGTGTTATCAGTAGAATAAACTGCAGCAACTATAACAAAATGGTAAAGGCAGAGATGGAAAGAGAAGGATGGCTGTATCAGCAAGGCGTTGCGTTTAGTGCGTGATGATTCCAATGATGGTGATGATCCTCGGGTGAAGATTGAAAATAATGTACTGAGAATACCTCTTTTCCATTAGGGATCTAAGGGACTAGTACCTAGCCTTCCAACACTCACCTACGGAAAAACATGACTGGGGGCAACGTCATTCTTACTTGCACAGTACGCTGAACAACTGGTGTTCACACAAAAAATGTAAAAGCCGTATGGCATTGTTGGCAGGAATATCCCACAGGGTTGCTGCAGCAGGCTGTCGGAAAGTGCGCTCTTCCTCTGCCCTCATTGGCTCCTTTCCTTGCAGATATGTGAGAGGTGAGTCGTATTTGTATTTGCAAAAAATGGCTCTGAGCACTACGGGACTTAACATCTGAGGTCATCAGTCCCCTAGAACTTCGAACTATTTAAACCTAACTAACCTAAGGACATCATACACATCCATGCCCGAGGCAGGATTCGAACCTGCAACCGCAGCAGCAGCGCGGTTCCGGACTGAAGCGCCTAACCGCTCGGTCACAACGGCCGGCTTGTATTTGCAGACTGTAGATGAGTGTCATAAATATGTGTGTAGTGTAGTGTTACGTATGTGTTGTAATGGCGATGAGAGAAGGGAGAGTGTGAAACCCGGTGCCAGCACATAGCCTACTCTCGAAAATAACCAAGAAGGCTGCCGAACTTAACGTCCACCTTCGACGGACGGATCACCCTCAAGAGTGTCCCATGCCATCGCTTCAGGACGCACTGCGGAGTGGTACGGAATTTAATCCGAGCCATTGGCGCCATCACCTATCCTCCCAACGTCGGCCAAATAAGGGCAGTGATAGTTTCTTCCACCAAGATTCGAACCGGCTTACCTCCGAGTCGAGCGTCACTGCACAGGCGTGCATTAGCGACCTTGGCTACGGCTGAAGGTACCGGTTCTGTGAAGGAAATCTTGTAAGTTGAGCGATCTGGCAACATTCCGGGAAGAGGACATATCGTGAAACTTGTATGAACGACTGGAAAAAAAGTTGTTTGGGGAATTTTGACGTTTCTGCACATAAATGAAACAGTGCTACGTGCATTTCTGAAGCTAGTATTCTGTTAGCTGTTTTGGTTTTTGCATAGAAAATTAAAAACCACAGTTTTTCATTATGAACAATTTTTCCACTCTGCAATCATTCCCTTTCGATTTTTGGTTAAAAGTGTCAATTGAAATAAACTTAGAGTCTTTATATCTCATAGCCCACATCGCTGTTTTATTATTAATTAACTGTCTTTTTAACATTCGTACAGCGGCTGGTCCCGGCGGAGGTTCGAGTACTCCCTCGGGCATGGGTGTGTGTGTTTGTCCTTAGGATAATTTATGTTAAGTAGTGTGTAAGCTTAGGGACTGATGACCTTAGCAGTTAAGTCCCATAAGATTTCACACACATTTGAACATTTGAACATTCGTGTAAGTTATTGGGCTCATTCGAAATTAACTGAAGGAACATACATAATTCTAGTATTTTGCTTCCTAAAATGCGCTCACTATGCAGGTGCAGTGTTGAACAGTCCATAGATTGTGGTCTACGGAAGGCTCAACGTGTTCCGTCAGCGGGCTGGCTGCCGTCTGTAATAAAAAAATTAAGAAACTCAGTGAAGTATTCCATGATGAACTTGAAAGAATGTCATGTGACGTCCGCACAGACCAAACGACGAAAAAAAAAGGTGGTTAGCATCGCTACCTCTAGATCACGGGGTCCCGGGTTAGATTCCCGGCCGCGTCGGGGCTTAGGGACTAGCTATTTCTGTTCTGCATATCATTTCTTCTCATCTTCATCACAAAGACGCGCAAGTCACCTATGAGCTATCACGCAGGAAAACTTGCACCACATGGGGTTTCCCAGCCAATAAAGCCATACGGTCATTTCATTTCGCCGAAGGACATTCGTTGCTACGTATGACATGCAGCTGACACTTCGAAAACGATAAATATCATAAAAGTTAATTATGTATGTATATATGTTCCACATCTTCTAAACCACTTGAACTATTTCAACTAAACGTGATACACATATCACTTACCGTTCTTGGAAAAAATCCCTGTGGGGCTAAAAACCACATGCCTATCAGAGAGGTGGCGTTGGGGGTGAGAGAGAAGCGTAGCTCACGATGCACACACGGTCAGACTATATTCATCCAATATATGAGAACGAACGCACCTAAGTGACTTGGAACCAACTTTACACATAATTTCAAAATTTTGCGAGACTTTTTTTCGCTGACACACCACACAAAATGATGAAAGGAAAAAAGTTTATTGTTTACTGCATGTTTTCTGTTCATGCAGTAAAAGTTCCACTTCAGGCATGACTCTCTAATTTATTACTTCTCTGCTACTAACTCTATTCGCAACACATCTTGCAGACTGTTTTCACATATACCAGTGAATGTTCTTGCAAAAATATGTCATGGACGACACATAGTTTAGGATATGTGACGTAATAAATACTCAGATTCGTGAAAAACAGCCGCATCATGCGTAACGTTTTAATTTATTACTTCTTTGCTACTAATTCTACTCGCAACATACAACGGAGACAGAATCCACATATACCACTGGCGTACTCGCAAAATGATACCGTTATACGACTCACAGTACAGGATATATGACGTCATAAACATTGAACTGCGGGAAAATGAAATTGCAGGACGTTAAATACAGTATATGTGGCATTTATCTACACGGACTAAGCCTTAGGTAAAAAGCTCCTCCCAAACCCCTGGAACTGGTACACAAATTACTTACTGCCTGCCTGGAAATAAATACTGTGGGAGTAAGAACCAGCAGCCTCCTATTGGAGTGGCGGTGGGGGGGGGGGGGGTGAGACACGGTTAGAGAGAAGGGTAAGAAGAGTTGGATAAATAGAGCAGGGAGGAGGAGATGGAGGGGGGAGGAGATTGATGAAGAAGAAGGAGATGGATATAGAGAGGGGAGGAATAGATGGACAGATTGAGAAGAGGAACAGACGGATATAGAGGAGGAACAGACTGTCAGAGCCATGGTCAGAACGGTCGCAGGTTCGAATCCTGCCTCGGGCATGGATGTTTGTGATGTCCTTAGGTTAGTTAGGTTTAACTAGTTCTAAGTTCTAGGGGACTAATGACCTCAGCAGTTGAGTCCCATAGTGCTCAGAGCCATTTGAACCATGGTCAGAAGGAGATGGACAGGGAGTGGGGGGTGGAGGTATTGGACAAAGGAGGGGGAAGAGATGAACAGAGAGGGTGAGAAGAGCACATGGACAGAGGGAAGGGAAAAGGAGGAGATGGATTAAGAGAAGATTGAAATAAATACACAGCTGGGCAATGCAGGGTCATGAAAGGGAAAGTATACCGCCCTCCGTTTCAAAGTAAATAGGCTTACTATTTGATCATACGCAGCACTCAATGAAATCGTGTTGAATTTAGTTGCTGCGTCGTGCGAGACTCATTCGTATGTGCTTTATAGTCACGTGGAGTCACATTAAAAACTGAACTTGCATTTACTTTTTAGCACTAAGAGTTAGTGACTTGTTTATATATACAGCACGTTCTAGGAGGACTAGTCGGTACCCAGGGCACGATCATTCAAAGCAAAAAGTCTAGTAAACATTTGCTCAAAAATGCATACCTTAAGAGATATGAACATTTGTTCATCTTCACTACACATATCTTCCATTGAACAAGTGCCCATAACTCTTAAGATATACATTTTAGAGCCCTTGTTTACTAGACTTTTTTTCTTTGAATGATTGTTGTGTAATATTCCTGAATAATGACCATTTAACCTGGGACATCCTGTATACGTTACATTCTGTTGTGAATAGTGCAGATTTCGGAGAGTAATTTTGCCTTATGCAAGACAACTTTGTTTTCACTTAGACATGTTTCGGCACATTCTGTGCTGTCTTCAGTGGGTTTGTTATCCTTCTGCAAAATTGTTACATGTTAACCTTTAAAGGAACTTTTGGTACAAAATATTTACATTTGTTAAATGAGCGACTATTGTCAAATACTTTTACGTTGATTTGCGTACAGTACAGAGTTCAGACATGTATTACTGAGATGAGGCATTGTATGATGTTCATATACGATACATCTGAAGTTTCTTATTTTTATAGTACATTTGGAATTCCTCGCCAGTTTTCTTCGCAAGGATGGAAATAAGAAGAACTGCATTATTACAAATTGTGAGATAAGTTTTCAGTCAACACTAACAACATCCTAGAAAAAATAATTTTTAAGTAGCTAGCAGTGTTTTATTATACTCGTAGCTGATAGATGCTTCTATACAAAAAAATAATTTATGGGGAACTGATCTGCCAGCAGCTCTGCTATTCTACAAACGGCGCCTCTTCACACTTGTAAGTAACAAACTGGAATAAACAAATCTGCTTTCTGACTGAAATGCATGAAAAAGCTAATAAATCGCCTTTTCGATTAAAAAAAAAAAAATTTGTAGTTTACTCAATCCAGCCGAAAGGTATAGGACGCAATGGTGGGGTTCAGTAGGAGAGCGATCAGTCACATACCGTTCACTAATAAATACATCGCTTCCTTTTGGAAACAGCCTGTCGAGTCATGTTGCCGATCCGCAGGAAACACACGTGATGAGCGAATGAGGACGTCCCACTAATGAAATCTATTAAACGAACTGTGTTATTCGGTGAATTTGACGACGAAGCGTGCCTCAAGAGCTAAATTTCGCGAGAGTACATACAGGGCCCGTTTAACGTCCTAGCGGTACAAGTGCCCGCTTGGGACGCCAAGCGAAGAAGGGCACCAGAGTCGCCGCAGTGCAATATTTGTGTACAGGTGTATCATAATTACTCGCGTAACGTGACACGGGTGAAATTACATGATGATACAACCAAAAACTTTCCAGAACATGGGACCGCTAACGAGCTGTCTGTGATGTATCTGCGAATGGGGAGGGGGGGGGGGGTGGTTACGAGCCGAAGTGCAGGAAATCCGTTGCCATTCAAAACAGCTCCAAGTCACGGCGGAAAGGATAACTACAGTTCCGGGTTTTAAAGAGGATCTTATACCATTCTTCCTTGAAAGAAGATAAGAATTATAAAGCTGGATAGCGATCAAGCAGCCTTCTCTCGAAAGTAGATCACAGAAGCTCAGTAATATTGAGATCAGCTGGCAATGGTGGCTAAGGGAATGCGACATTTATCCTCGTATTGAGAAAACCACTCATAGACGATGGAAACAGTGTGATCAGGAGTTGGAACACAGCATCATAATTGGGGAACAAACATTTGATGGATCTAAGCAGCCAAAACGGTCACATAATACTTGGCAGTCATGCGACGTTGCAGAATAACCATGGCACACGGAAAACCACTATGTGGCTGCCCAAGTCATCACTGAATCCCGCCATGTTTCACTCATCGGACGTAAACGCTGCCAGAATTTGGAAACAGTGTGAAACAAGATTCATCCAACCGAACGACTGTATTTCATAGCTCCATAGTCCACGTTTTCTTGGCTCCGGCACCATGTTTACGGGCAATGGCACCAATAATAAGAGGTTTTGGAATTGCAGCTCGTCCTGCAATGCCCTCCTTCTGGAGCTCCCTTCGTGTTGTTTTTGCGCTAACGGGATTTGCGAGTGCGGCATTCTGTTCTGCAGTGACTTTTGCAGCTGTCGTCCTCTTCGTTTTCGTCACAGTTCTCTTCAATGACCGTCCGTCTCGATCAGTCAATACGCTCTCCTCCGTGGTTTTGAGTCAGTGGGTGGTTTTCTCGCTTTCCCTCTATCCGGTATAAATCTTCGATGCCATGCCTCCTGAAACAGCGTGCCGGCCGCTGTGGCCGAGCGGTTCTAGGCGCTTCAGTCCGGAACCGCGCGACCGCTACGGTTCAGGTTCGAATCCTTCCTCGGGCATTGATGTGTGTGATGTCCTTAGGTTCGTTAGGTTTAAGAAGTTCTAAGTCTAGGGGACTCATGACCTCAGATGTTAAGTCCCATACTGCTCAGAGCCATTTTTTTGAAACATCGTACACTTGGCCGGCCGCGGTGGTCTAGCGGTTCTGGCGCTGCAGTCCGGAACCGCGGGACTGCTACGGTCGCAGGTTCGAATCCTGCCTCGGGCATGGGTGTGTGTGATGTCCTTAGGTTAGTTAGGTTTCAGTAGTTCTGAGTTCTAGGGGACTTATGACCTAAGATGTTGAGTCCCATAGTGCTCAGAGCCATTTGAACCATTTTTTTTTTTTGAGCCATCGTACACTTCGGCTACATTGACTACGGAAGGACCCGCCACAAAAACAACAACAATTTTCCCACGTTCGAATTCACCTAGCTCGAAGATAATGCAGTTACAACTACAGAGAACACTGTTCTGGCCACGGTTGACTCTTGCATCATATTCAGGGCGTTGCACAGGTGTCGTTCGTGGGCAAATACAGCAGCATCGGCTGCAGGGTAGGGTAGCATCTTCATTTATGTTCAAGCATGCATTGTGTTTTCATATTTTTGTTCAACCCCTGCACACCATTATCATACACCGCACACAGACGTTTATGGATGTTCACCATTGTCTCTTTTTGCGCAACCAAGTTACAGCACGTTGTCCATAACGATTATCTTCCTAGATGCCATTTCCCACTCAGGTTCTGCTGTCTCTCTGCATTTTTGGACATTTCACACACGACCATAAGAAATATAAAATTGAAGCATTTAAATGCACATTTTCTTGTATATTTTAACAAAACTGTGGCATTATTTGCTGAACGACCTTCGTGTATTAACGTGCAACTGTTATTCTTCTCTATATTATAAACTGTGGCAATGTCTAGCCCAAGTAATGACAGGAATGTTAAAACTACCACAATGGTAGACCAAGCAATTTCTGATTGTACCGGACAAAACAAATACCAGAGAAATTTTCCTTAATAGGCAAATATGGACAACCCATGATACAAATGGGACGAAAATAACATGAAGGAAACCTTAGAAAAAAGAGTCAGACGTCTTGACATTCAGGGAAGCGAGTGAGAAATATTCAGTTCCGAGTGGTACATTAGCTGGTAGACTACTTGTTTCGGGAAAATAAAGAGATAGTCATGAAGCATGTTTTACGAAATTACAAGCTTTTCCGAGAACATTTAGTGATGAACAGGAAACAGTATTGTACGATCAGTGAAATCCCAGAAAAAGACTGCATTAAACGCCATATTTGTGACTGTTGGGCCCATGAAAATTGTGTCCATACGGAGCTGAACAGTCTTTACGAGTGACAAATGTTTCACTGAAGGCTAGCCTAAGATTTTGATTTAGGCCTATTCTGTTCAAAACTTGAAATTTATAATATTATTATAAAGTTTTGCTCATCTGAGTCAACTTTCTCCCGACACGGAAACTTTGAAACATGAAACTGAAACGTAAAAAAAAACTCATTTTTGTTACGAAAAGAGATCAATTACCGGCAATAGTAAGTAACATCGATGCTCCTACGTATGATACAGTACAACGTCTTCCTTCCTTGCTGAGACCGCTGGTGGGGAAAATGTTCACTTCACAAACGTAACTTTGCCGATTTAAGCAATAGACTGGGGGGCTCTTACTTTAAGCATTTCGAACTGATTAGTTAACTCTGATATAATTTCATTTTTAAAGTCCCGTACGTCAGTCGGTAAAAAATTGAACCCTTATAGAATCACTTTGCTGTACGTCTGTTTGTCTTTCTGTCCGCCTGTTAAAACCATTTTCCTAGGAAACGAGTAGGCTTAAAAAGTTGAAATTTATGTCAAATGCTAAAGTCTAGGGTCCCTTTGCGGTATAAATGAGTCAAGCTTCTAAGACCATGCAGTCAAAAGCTACGGACATTTACGTTACATATTTTGATACTCGAAAACTCACTCATCAAGACCTATAGGACAATTACCTTTGGCCTAGAATCATAAAATTCGGCAAGACGCAAGATTACACAGTACAAGTAATGACAAAAATCCGAAAAGTGTTCTTTTGTAATTATATCAATCACAAAAATTATTTCTTTGTCATTTGTTGTCTGACTTGAAACTTAACATTAAAACAGTCTCATAAGCCTTGAAATTTTCAGGACCGATGTCTTGCCAGTATCAGTGTCGGTAACAGACAAAAATCGAGATTCTCTATTCTCGGGATAGATGAACTGTTGTATACATAAGTAAGTTTGCACAGAACTCTCAGAGTGCGAGTCCTCCTCGCATCTGGCCAATTTCTTACAAGGCTCTGTCTCGCAGAGTCTTTGGCACTAATTGGAGCAAATTTCAGATCGACATCACTGCTTTGTTTCGGCACGCTCTTTCTTCAATCTATTTCGGGTTCAGCCAAGACTTTTTCAAAACACCGAGGAGGTCTTTCTCCCCACATGGACAACTTTTTGCATGGAGATCTTGGAGGAGACAGCGTTAGAATCAACGGTCCTTTATTTTGGAGATATGTGGACGATAATTTTATAGTGCGACATCATGTGGAAGATGAATTAATACGGTTTTTCCATAATCTCAAGTCCATTCGTAAGATTATTCAGTTCACTAAGTAAACAGATAGAATTAGTTGTCTATCGATCTTCCACGTATTTCTTAAGTGGATGGGTCCCTGCGGCATTCAGTTCATCGAAATCCCACTCTTAAACGATATGCATCAGTTGTCATCACCAGTTGCGAACTACACTCCTGGAAATTGAAATAAGAACAGCGTGAATTCATTGTCCCAGGAAGGAGAAACTTTATTGACACATTCCTGGGGCCAGATACATCACATGATCACACTGACAGAACCACAGGCACATAGACACAGGCAACAGAGCATGCACAATGTCGGCACTAGTACAGTGTATACCCACCTTTCGCAGCAATGCAGGCTGCTATTCTCCCATGGAGACGATCGTAGAGATGCTGGATGTAGTCCTGTGGAACGGCTTGCCATGCCATTTCCACCTGGCGCCTCAGTTGGACCAGCGTTCGTGCTGGACGTGCAGACCGCGTGAGACGACGCTTCATCCAGTCCCACACATGCTCAATGGGGGACAGATCCGGAGATCTTGCTGGCCAGGGTAGTTGACTTACACCTTCTAGAGCACGTTGGGTGGCACGGAATACATGCGGACGTGCATTGTCCTGTTGGAACAGCAAGTTCCCTTGCCGGTCTAGGAATGGTAGAACGATGGGTTCGATGACGGTTTGGATGTACCGTGCACTATTCAGTGTCCCCTCGACGATCACCAGTGGTGTACGGCCAGTGTAGGAGATCGTTCCCCACACCATGATGCCGGGTGTTGGCCCTGTGTGCCTCGGTCGTATGCAGTCCTGATTGTGGCGCTCACCTGCACGGCGCCAAACACGCATACGACCATCATTGGCACCAAGGCAGAAGCGACTCTCATCGCTGAAGACGACACGTCTCCATTCGTCCCTCCATTCACGCCTGTCGCGACACCACTGGAGGCGGGCTGCACGATGTTGGGGCGTGAGCGGAAGACGGCCTAACGGTGTGCGGGACCGTAGCCCAGCTTCATGGAGACGGTTGCGAATGGTCCTCGCCGATACCCCAGGAGCAACAGTGTCCCTAATTTGCTGGGAAGTGGCGGTGCGGTCCCCTACGGCACTGCGTAGGATCCTACGGTCTTGGCGTGCATCCGTGCGTCGCTGCGGTCCGGTCCCAGGTCGACGGGCACGTGCACCTTCCGCCGACCACTGGCGACAACATCGATGTACTGTGGAGACCTCACGCCCCACGTGTTGAGCAATTCGGCGGTACGTCCACCCGGCCTCCCGCATGCCCACTATACGCCCTCGCTCAAAGTCGTCAACTGCACATACGGTTCACGTCCACGCTGTCGCGGCATGCTACCAGTGTTAAAGACTGCGATGGAGCTCCGTATGCCACGGCAAACTGGCTGACACTGACGGCGGCGGTGCACAAATGCTGCGCAGCTAGCGCCATTCGACGGCCAACACCGCGGTTCCTGGTGTGTCCGCTGTGCCGTGCGTGTGATCATTGCTTGTACAGCCCTCTCGCAGTGTCCGGAGCAAGTATGGTGGGTCTGACACACCGGTGTCAATGTGTTCTTTTTTCCATTTCCAGGAGTGTATGTGTGTGCTTAAAGTAGTTGCACACAATGCTCATACAGCCACGGTTCCGGATAGTAGTTTGCCCAAAGAGCTCGCGCACCTAAATAAAGTGTTCAGAGTAAGTAGATACGCCAGTCAGCAGACTAACAGGACACTTCCTGTAGAACCAAAAACCTAGAAATGGATGAAGAATAATCACTAACTTTCCTTCGGTTTGTTGGCAATTGTACGTTCAAGGTGGCCAGAACATTCCGTAAATCACAGCTTAAAGAGATTTTAAGCTCACGATCTAAGATTATAGATCTCTAGCTATTGCAGATAGCTACAATTTACAATATACTTCGTGGCATGGCAGTAGCGCTCGGAAATGCTACATCACCAGTTTAATAAACTCAAAGACCATAATTTGTTGAAATATCTGAAAATTCATTTATGTAATGAACAAAAAATATCTGCCTGCTCCAGATTCCACGAGCGGAGAAGCACCTCCCTATTGCCGCCCAACTCCACACCACCCCCCAACGCCCCCTCCCCCCATCCCTCTTACGGACGCCAACACTGCATGGAGTCCACCAAATCATCTTACAAAACTATTCGACTACATAATTTTATCCACGTTGCTAATTAAATCACTCGCCACACGTCTGAAATACGACCCCAGAGTGTTCATGGCGTTATTCTGCTGTTAATAATTACCTCGCGGACAAAGGCGACAGAGAAATTCGGGCGCCGTGTTCGGTTGCTAATTCGTGCCACTACAGTCTTGCGATCAAATAACTCGGAAGACTTAGTTAACTTTCCTTCGTAACTTCGAGAATTATAGGGAGATGTAGCAATCAAACGACTGTTCTAACTGGATTGTATGGTCTATGAGTCCGGAGACATACCACCAGACTTTCGGAAAAATGTCATCCGAAAGACGGCTAATATGCAACATGTACAAGAACCAAGAGCAAAAGAACGGAGCAGTCGGATTAAAATTGGTTTATGACAGTGATGCCATCTTTCGCCCCTATTGTTCAATCGATAAGTAGGAGAAGCAATGACAGAAATAAAAGAAAGTTTCAGGAGTAGGATTAAAATTCACGTTGAGAATCTATCAGTGATAACATCTGCTGGTGATATTGCTAACCTCAGTGAGAGCGAGGAAGAATTATAGGACATTCTTCCAAGACATACTGAATCGAATCAACTATCTACCGAGCACAGAATATGTACTGAGAGTAAACAGGAGAGAAACTGGAAAAGACCAAATGAAAGAATTCTGTTACCATGGAAACAAAATAACATATAGCGGATGCAACAAAGAGGACATAAAAAGCATACTTACATTGATAAAGAGGGTACTCGCGGCCAAAAGAAGTTTACTATAATAAGAAATAGGCCTTAATTTGGGGAAGAAATTTTTCAGAATGTACATTTGGAGCAGAGCATCCATGGAAGTGAAACATGAATTGGTGAGAAAACCGGAACAGAAGAGAATCGAAGAGTTTGAAACGTGGTGCTACAGAGGGTTTTTGAAAATGTTGTTGTTGTTGTTGTTGTTGTTGTTGTTGTGGTCTTCAGTCCTGAGACTGGTTTGATGCAGCTCTCCATGCTACTCTATCCTGTGCAAGCTTCTTCATCTCCCAGTACCTACTGCAACCTACATCTTTCTGAATCTGCTTAGTGTATGCATCTCTTGGTCTCCCCCTACGATTTTTACCCTCCACGCTGCCCTCCAATACTAAATTCGTGATCCCTTGATGCCTCAGAACATGTCCTACCAACCGATCCCTTCTTCTGGTCAGGTTGTGCCACAAACTCCTCTTCTCCCCAATCCTATTCAGTACCTCCTCATTAGTTACGTGATCTACCCATCTAATCTTCAGCATTCTTCTGTAGCACCACATTTCAAAAGCTTCTATTCTCTTCTTGTCCAAACTATTTATCGTCCATGTTTCACTTCCATACATGGCTACACTCCATACAAATACTTTCAGAAAAGACTTCCTGACACTTAAATCTATACTCGATGTTAACAAATTTCTCTTCTTCAGGAACGATTTCCTTGCCATTGCCAGTCTACATTTTATATCCTCTCTACTTCGACCATCATCAGTTATTTTGCTCCCCAAATAGCAAAACTCCTTTACTAATTTAAGTGTCTCATTTCCTAATCTAATACCCTCAACATCACGCGACTTAATTCGACTACATTCCATTATCCTCGTTTTGCTTTTGTTGATGTTCATCTTATATCCTCCCTTCAAGACACCATCCATTCCGTTCAACTGCTCTTCCAAGTCTTTTGCTGTCTCTGACAGAATTACAATGTCATCGGCGAACCTGAAAGTTTTTATTTCTTCTCCATGGATTTTAATACCTACTCCGAATTTTTCTTTTGTTTCGTTTACTGCTTGCTCAATATACAGATTGAATAACATCGGGGAGAGGCTACAACCCTGTCTTACTCCCTTCCCAACCACTGCTTCCCTTTCATGTCCCTCGACTCTTATAACTGCCATCTGGTTTCTGTACAAATTGTAAATAGCCTTTCGCTCCCTGTATTTTACCCCTGCCACCTTTAGAATTTGAAAGAGAGTATTCCAGTCAACATTGTCAAAAGCTTTCTCTAAGTCTACAAATGCTAGAAACGTAGGTTTGCCTTTCCTTAATCTTTCTTCTAAGATAAGTCGTAAGGTCAGTATTGCCTCACCTGTTCCAGTATTTCTACGGAATCCAAACTGATCTTCCCCGAGGTCGGCTTCTACTAGTTTTTCCATTCGTCTGTAAAGAATTCGCGTTAGTATTTTGCAGCTGTGGCTTATTAAACTGATTGTTCGGTAATTCTCACATCTGTCAACACCTGCTTTCTTTGGGATTGGAATTATTATATTCTTCTTGAAGTCTGAGGGTATTTCGCCTGTTTCCTACATCTTGCTCACCAGATGGTAGAGTTTTGTCAGGACTGGCTCTCCCAAGGCCGTCAGTAGTTCCAATGGAATGTTGTCTACTCCGGGGGCCTTGTTTCGACTCAGGTCTTTCAGTGCTCTGTCAAACTCTTCACGCAGTATCGTATCTCCCATTTCATCTTCATCTACATCCTCTTCCATTTCCATAATATTGTCCTCAAGTACATCGCCCTTGTATAGACCCTCTATATACTCCTTCCACCTTTCTGCTTTCCCTTCTTTGCTTTTGAAAATAGGGTGCACTAATAAGAAATGAGTAGGTTCTCCTCAGAATCCATGAGGAAAAAAACATATGGAAAACACCGACAAGAAGAAGGGACAGGACACCAGGACAAGCGTTAAGAAATGAGGAAATAACTTCCATGGTACTGTAAAGAACTGTAGAGGGTAAAAACTTTAAAGGGATACAGTTATTGAAATGCCAGGTGGTTAAAATTAAAATACAGCTACTCACGGAGATTCAGTGTCGGCTGTAATTATCGTATGGCAGCGAAACTAGGTAGATATGCTAGTGCGTTATGCGGAACCAATTGATGCTGGAAAACGAATTACTGTATTTCCTACTGTGACCACCAGGTGCCAGTCTGGCGCTGTATAAAGTTTGTACAACGGTATGACATCCAAACTGTCACTTGACAAGCCATAACTCACGTTATGGCTATCAAAAAGAGAGACCATGCGGTATTAGTGAAACTGTCGTAAGTGAACGGCAACAATTACAGTGCATTGAGAGAGTATCGCCTACTGAAAGGTCTTAGGAGAGGCCCGATATTAAGTGGTTTACAGTAGTTGATGACGAAATTCCAAAACACGGGTGAGCCTGGTGTGGCACCTGGAGGAAGAATGCCTCCTATCCCAGTGGTAGTCACTGACGAGGTTGCTGTTGTTGTAACTATGGAGCACGTGGCCCGCGTATTGCTAGAGCTCGTTTAGTGCCACGAGAATTGTCTATCCCACGGTCAACAGACTGGAAAGTATTGCCGTCTATTTTAACCGATATCCGTGCAGCAACTGAAGCTCATGATCCACAGCAACGTTCTGAATCTGCTCTTCTGCTTCTGGCACGGAGCGAAGTTGATGCCCTGTGGTAGACTACATTCTGTGAAGTAACGAGGAACGTTTTGCAATACAGGGTGCGGTGAATACACAGAGATGCCGAATTAGGGGTTCTGTTAAACCATGTGTTGTGCCCGAAAAGCCATTGCATCGCCATGTGCAACTGTCTGATATTGGTTCACAAGCAGATTTATTCTGGGTCTGTTCTTCCTTGAAGAGAATACGCCCAGAGGGCCTATCAGGTTTACCATGACGTTTGCACGTTATCGAGACCTCCTTTTACAGTACGTGATTCCTTGATTGATCAGTGTCGGTTAGACCGTCAGAGTCAAAGCATCTCGAATTCCTGCTGCTAATAAGGAGATTACACCGTTCATTTGTTGCATATTTTTACGAGCTTCAAACAGGAGCTTCTTCAGTAATGGATGGGGACTGTGATTGCTGTGTACAGGTGCGAGCTGAATTGGAGACCCTTAGCTCACTGTTCCAGGCAGCTTCCATCACACAGCTTGAGGCTACTGCCAAGGGTCATCACTGTGGAGGGTCGGACACAGGGATGTGAGGGACTTCGAGCACGTCCCACGTGTCTCCCGATCAGTCCACTGCTGTGGCCGCCCCGGGAACTGCCTGCACTCAGGTTGACCCCTCAACCGTAGTCATGTGTGAGATCATCCCAAAGTCTGGCAGGCAGCGAAAGACATTCTGAGGGGCTGATCGTATGGCTCCCCGGACCGTTTGACGTCAAGGTTTCTGGTGTTATCTGTGGCTGACGAAGTCTCTAGGCCGGATGCAGTCGTCCACCCTGTTCCAAAGGAAGACCTTCGGCCCGCAAGATCTGGGCATTCACAGAGGATGAGTTTGCTGGTAGTTGGGAGCTCCAGCGTTAGGCGTTTAATGGGGCCCATTAGAAACGTGGCTGCCAAGGAGGAGAAGGAAGCCAGTGTGCATGTGCATACTGGTGGGAGTCATTGCGGATGTTGAAAGGGTGCTTCTGGTTGCCATGAAGAGTACAGGGTGCAGCTAACTGCAGGTGGTGGCTCATGTCGGTATCATGTGTGTCACTTTGGATCGGAGGAGATACTTTCTGGTTTCGGGCGGATAGCGGAAATAGTAAAGACTGCCAGTCCTGCTTGCGAGATTAAGACGGAGTTCACCATCTGCAGCATCGTCAATAGAACCGACTGTGGTCCTTTGGTGCAAAGCTGAGTGGAGGGTCTGAATCGGAGGCTCAGCCGGTTCTGTGACTGTGTAGGCTGCAGATTCCTTGTCTTGTGCCATCAGTTGGTGGGTTTCCGGGTTCTGCTTAATAGGTCAGGAGTCCACTACACACAGGAAGCGGCTACACGGGTAGCGGGTACTGTGTGGAAGGGACTGGGCGGCTTTTTAGGTTTTAGGGTCTCAGGAAACCACAGTAAGGGCGTCCGTCTAAAAGGGGGCAGGTAATAAAACACAATAAAGTAGTTGTAGAAACGATCGGTATTGTAATTGTAAATTGTCGTAACTGTGTTGGGAAAGAACCAGAGCCCCAAGCCCTGATAGACAGCACTGAAGCTCAAATAGTTATAGGAACGGAAAGCAGGATAAAGCCGGAAATAAGTACAGCCAAAATTTTCTCAAACGACCTAACAGTGTTCAGAAAGGATAGATTAAATACATTGGTGGTGGAGTATTTATTGCTGTCAGAAATAGTTTATCTTGTAGTAAAATTGAAGTAGATAGTTCTTGCGAAATAGTATGGGTAGAGGTTATACTTGACAATCGGACTAAACTATTAATTGGATCGTTTTACCCCCCCCTCCCCCGACTCAGAAGATATCGTTGCTGAACAGCTCAAAGAAAAGTTGGAGTCTCATTTCAGATAGGTACCCCACTCATGGCAATTATAGTCGGTGGTGACTTCAATATATCCTCGACATGCTGGAAAAATTATACGTTTAAAGCCGGCGGCAGGCATAAAACGTCGTCCGAAATTTTACTGAATGCTTTCTCAGAAAACTGTTTTGAACAATTAGTTCATCAGCCCACTCGAAGCGTAAACGGTTGCGAAAGCAAGAAATAATCCTGAACAAATAGGGAGTATCATGACGAGTTTAGAGAACCACAAGGCAGTTAGTTGGTGCTAGGCTGAATACCGTAACACCCAGAACCATCAAAAAGAAACGCAAAGTGCACCTATTTTTTAAAAAAAACTGATAAAAATGTTCTTAACGCCTTTTTAAGAGACTGTCTCCACTTCTTCCGATCTGATCAAGTAAGCGAAGAAAAGATGTAGAATGATTTCAAAGAGATAGTATCGACGGCAATTGAGAGATACGAGGGCTATTCCGAAAGTAAGGTCCGATCGGTCACGAAATGGAAACGACTATGAAAATCCGATAAAGCTTTGCACAGATGTGTTGGGTAGTGTCTCTAGTATAACCCCAGTTAGCATCACGCCGCTCTTCTCATTTCTGAGCTCGCAGTGAGTGCGTAAAGATGTCTAGAAAATAGTGTCTGCCGCCAAGTACGGGGGCCTGGTGAGAAATTTCCCCTGAAGCTATGCAGCTAACATTACATAACTGTCGTGCTGTTTCGTCTTCAAGACAATTCTCAGCCGCATTCTGCAGGGGCAATGAAGATGCTCCTGCATCGTTTTCAAATGGAAATGTGAGAGTACCCACAATACAGCCCGTAATTGTCTCCCTCTGAGTTTCAGCTCTGGTCACATGAACCGCTGGTTATGAAGACAACATTTCGGCACAAGACAACGAGCCGTAGACCAGCGTAGAGAATTGGCGGAGAGCACTGGCGGCTGCCTTCTATAGCGAGGGTATGGGAAAGTTGGTACAACGCTACGATACACGTCTAAGTCGGGTCGGCGACTATGGAGATAAGTAGCTGCAAGGTGTATCTAACTGTTGCAAATAAAACATTTTTGATTTTTACCGTGGTTTCCATTTCGCGACCTATCGGACCTTACTTTCGGAATAGCCCTCGTATATACCACATAAATTAATGAGTGATGGTACTGATCTCCCATGGTACACAAAAAAGGGTCAGATCGCTATTGCATAAGCAACAAAAAAAGCATGCCAAATTTAAAAGAACGCAAAATCCCCAAGATTCGCAAAGTTTTGCTGAATTTCGAAATATAGCACATACTTCAATGCGAGATGCTTTTAATAATTTCCACAACGAAACTCTGTCTCGGAATCTGGCAGAAAACCCAAAGAGATTCTAGTCATACATAAAGCACACCAGTGGCAAGACGCAATAAATACCTTCACGCGGTAACAAGGGTGAAGTGCCACTAAAGCAGAGTTATTAAACATGGTTTTCCGAAACACCTTCACCAAAGAAGACGAAGTAAATATTCCTGAATTCCAATCAAGAACAACTGCCAAGATAAGAAACATAGAAGTAGATACCCTCGGTGTAGCAAAGCAGCTTAAATCACTTAATAAAGGCAAGGCCTCCAGTCCAGATTGTATACCAGTCAGGTTCCTTTCAGAGTAGGCTCATACAATAACTCCATATTTAGCAATTATATACAACCGCTCGCTCACAGAAAGTTCCGTACTTAAAGACTGGAAAACTGCACAAGTCGCACCAATACCGAAAAAGGGAAATAGGAGTAATCCGCTGAATTACAGACCCATCACTAACGTAGATTTGCAGTAGGGTTTTGGAACATATACTGTGATCGATCATCATGAATCACCACGAAGAAAACGATTTATTGACACATAGTACAGATTCAGAAAATATCGTTCTTGTGAAACACAACTAGCTCTTTATACTCAGGAAGTAATGAGTGCTGTCGACAGGAGATGTCAAATTGATTCCATATTTTTAGATTTACAGAAGGCTTTCGACACCGATCGTTACATGCGTCTTCTAACCAAACTGCGTGACTATGGAATATCGCCTCAGTTGGGCGACTGGATTCGTGGTTTCCTGTCAGAAAGGACACAGTTCGTAGTAATAGACGGAAAGTCATAGAGTAACACAGAAGTAATATCCGGCGTTCCCCAAGAAAGTGTTATAGGCCCTCTGTTGTTCCTGATCTATATTAACGACGTAGGAGACAATCTGAGTAGGCCCTTTAGATTGTTTGCGTATCATGCTGTCATTTACCGTCTTGTAAAGTCGTCAGATGACCGAAACGAATGTAATATGATTTATATAAGATATCTGTATGGTGCGAAAAGTGGCACATGACCCTGAATAAAGAAAAGTGTGAAGTTATTCACATAAGTACTAAAAGAAATCCGCTAAATTTTGATTACGCAACAAGTCAGAAAATCTGAAGGCTGTAAATTCATCTAAATATTTAAGGATTACAAATACAAATAACCTAAATTGGAACGATCACATAGATAATGTTGTGGATAGAGCAAACCAAAGACTGCGATTCATTAGTAGAACACTTAAAAGGGGCTACAGGTTTACTAGAGAGACTGTTTGCAACACGCTTGTCCGCCCTATTCTGGCGTATTGATGTGCGGGGTGGGATCCGCATCAGGCGTTTTTCGTTGCGACAGGATCTTCTCATGAAATTTCAATCACCAGTTTTCTCCTCCGATTGCGATATCATTCTGTAGGCACCCACCTACATAGGGAGAAATGATCATCACTATAAAATAAGAGAAATCAGGGCTCGCACAGAAAAATTTAAGTTCTCGTTTTCCCCGCGCGCCGTTCGAGAGTGGTACAGACACCTTGAAGGTGGTTCATTGAACCCTCTGGCAGGCACTTCATTGTGAATAGCAGAGTAATCACTTAGATGTAGATCTAGATGTAGATTCCTGCTTTGGAAGAGCGCGACTGTGTGGAAATCAATGTTTTCATGAAAGACGGGGAAACACCTCATGTCGCTCGCCCAGTGAAAGATCTGCTTCACTGAATCTTCCACGAACGTGTTATCTACGAAGGTTTTTTTAGATGGATGACCTGCAAGATCACCTGATCTGAATCCTTGTGACTTTTGTCTCTGTGGCTGTCTAAAAGAACGTGTTTACCAGGGACACGTTCGGCCCTTACCTGATCTGAAAGCCAGCACGCAGGAACACGTTGCTTAGATTCCACCGTAACTGCTGCGAGCAACTGTTGAGCACATAGTTTGAGCGATGCAGCATCTCGTCGACTTGTTCGGTGTACATAATGGACAAACTATGTTAAGTGGTGGTTAATAGTGTAATCAACGTTATGCCTTTCTCACTTGTTTAGCCTTGACCTTTACGCACTGTTCCTAATCCATTACTTATGAGAATATTTCTATACGTCTTTCTTGCATTGAAAGCGCCAGATTTGCACCTGGTGGCCACTATTGGAACTAATCCGTTTCCAGCGTGAATATGTTCCGCGTTAACGCATTGTAATATCTACCAAATCTCGCTGCCATATGATAATCACACTCCACACTGGATCTTTGTGAATAGCTGCACTTTAATTATAACCACGCGGTATATCCAATAACTAATGGAGAACATTTATTGCAGAGAGATAAAAGAAGTTTGCACCGAAGGACAATTCGTGGGGGGGGGGGCGCCGCATAAAGACAGTGAGAAGGCAGATAACAAAAAACCCTCACATTTTTTGTATGTTTTATAGTTATCTGTGTTTATGCGCGGTGACAGTCTCAACTTGCGCTCAGTTGGGTCCACGCACTTCCGCAAACACGCACGACGCAAACTGCGCAGCACGTGTCTCTGGCCAGTATACCCCAGCATCACGCGCATGCGCAACGCCCGTAGATGGGCTGTGTGGGACGGGAAGTGGGGGTAGCGAAGAGCGCATGCAGAGTTGGCGGGAGGCCGGCGGAAGCAGTCAGTGTGCCCTCTGCCGGCGGCGAGCAATGACGCAGTGGGAGTGGCGCGTGGTTCCCGTATTGGCGGCGCTGGGCGCGACCGCGATCGTCGTGTGCTCCAGCTGGCCGCTGGCGATGCACCTGTTGCTGCGCGCGGCCGCCGTGGCCGTGCTGGGGCTGGCCGTGGCCTACCACAGGCGTCTCAGGATCATCCTCACCGTGCTGCCCAGGGACCTCAGGTGAGAGCACCAGCACCGGCTGCACTACACGCCCCGCGTCCTGCCCTGGTGACAGCCAGCGGTGGCTCTTCACACCAGAGTGACGTTCCCTTCCCACACGTGCTACCCGACCAAGATATTACTGCATTTCGCATTCCGTGGCGATTGTCGGAAGCATGCGATGAGGTTACAGTAAACAAGTACATTAATTGTTAAGGAAAACGCACTACACTTTGAATGCTGTCAGGACACTAGTACATACACTGTTGAACCAAAGCATTATGACCGCCTGCCTAACAGCATGTTTGCCCGTCTTAGGATATGTCTGATGCTGAGTGTCAGGGATCCGACACTTCGTTGGTAGGTATGTGGCATTAGACGTCTACGCACAGGTCATGTAAAGGGCCGCTGATTTGCGTACGTCATGATGGCGCCCGATAGCCAACTAGGTAGGTAACCTAGGATTTCCATCAGGCGAATTTGACTGCCGAGACATCAACTGAGTTCACTACAATCCTCATCAAACCACTGTAGCACGGACAATTATAATGCTAAAAGATGATATCGCCATCGAGGAAGACATCTACATCCATACGCAGCAAGCCACCTGACTGTGTGTGGTGGAGGGTACCTTGAGTACCTCTATCGGTCCTCCCTTCTATTCCAGTCTCGTATTGTTCGTGGAAAGAAAGATTGTCGGTATGCCTCTTGTGTGGGCTCTAATCTCTCTGATTTTACCCTCATGGTCTCTTCGCGATATATACGTAGGAGGGAGCAATATCCTCGGTGAAGGTATGTTCTCGAAACTTCAACAAAAGCCCGTACCGAGCTACTGAGCGTCTCTCCTGCAGAGTCTTCCACTGGAGTTTATCTATCATCTCCGTAACGCTTTCGCGATTACTAAATGATCCTGTAACGAAGCGCGCTGCTCTCCATTGGATCTTCTCTATCTCTTCTATCAACCCTATCTGGTACGGATCCCACACTGGTGAGCAATCTTCAAGCAGTGGGCGAACAAGTGTACTGTAACCTACTTCCTTTGTTTTCGGATTGCATTTCCTTAGGATTCTTCCAATGAATCTGTCTAGCATCTGCTTTACCGACGATCAACTTTATATGATCATTCCATTTTAAATCACTCGTAATGCCTACTCCCAGATAATTTATGGAATTAACTGCTTCCAGTTGCTGACCTGCTATATTGTAGCTAACTGATAAAGGATCTTTCTTTGTATGTATTCGCAGCACATTACACTTGTCTACATTGAGATTCAATTGCCATTCCATGCACCTTGCGTCAATTCGTTGCAGATCCTCCCGCATTTCAGTACAATTTTTCATTGTTACAACCTCTCGATATATCATCCGCAAAAAGCCTCAGTGAACTTCCGATGTTATCCACGAGGTCATTTATGTATATCGTGAATAACAACGGTCCTACGACACTCCCCTGCAGCACAATACATCAAGCATGAAGGGATGCGGGTGGTTTGCAGCTGTCAACTTGTCTTCGATTACTACCACAGATCCCATACAAGCGCAGGAGAATGTCTCCCGTAGCATAAAACTACTACTCCCACGAGCACTTGTCCGTGGTGCGCTGCACGTTTCGAAACGCCGCTCACTTAGATGACTGCGTCTGTGGAGACGACCAGCGACATAGTGTGGCAAAAATGTGATTCACCCGAAGAGCCGACACATTTCCGCTGATAGCCGCTCGAATCCCGATGGTCACGTGCCCACTGCCCAAGTGTAATTGAGGATGTCTTTGGGTCAACATGTGAACAAATTGAGCTTGTGTGCTGCGGAACTCTATGTTCAATGTACGATGAACGTTGAGCTCCGAAACGCTTGTGTGTGCGTCAGCATTGTGGTCTTTCGGCAGAGATGCCACCTGTCCTACTTCACAGAGCAGACAAGCATCCGAAGTCCGAACGGTACGTTCTGTGAAGAGTCGTGGACGTCCAACCATTTAGCGCCTAGTGTTAGTTTCACTGACCTCCTGCCACTCTCCATAGATGCTCACGACAGTACCACGTGAACATTCGACCAGCTTCGCCATTTTCAAATACTGGTTCACAGAATGTGCGGCCGGCTGCTGTGACCGAGCGGTTCTAGGCGCTTCAGTCCGGAACCACGGGCCTGCTACAGTCGCAGGTTCGAATCCTGCCTTGAGTGTGTGATGTCCTTAGGTTAGTTAGGTTTAAGTAGTTCTAAATCTAGGGAACTGATGACCCCAGATGTTAAGTCACATAGTGCTTAGAGCCATTTGAACCATTTCTGAACAGAATGTGCGTAATAAAATGTGCATTTTGTCAAAGTCGCATATCTCAATGAATTTCCCCATTTGAAGTCCCTATCTTCGCTAGGGTGATCCCCCATTCGTGTCTGCTCCGCTTACACACTTTTGTTACCGCACCACGAGCCCGCAAACCCACCAGGCGGCATCCAACGTCACGGTGGGCAGTGGTCATAATGTTATGGCTTATCATTGTTTACATCAAGTAGTTCAGTGTGTCCTCACGAAATGTCTTTGTTGTGATCTTCCATCCAAGCACTGGTTTGATGCAGTTCCCCATTGTACTCTATCCTGTGGCAGCCACTTTATCTCTGAATAATTACCTCAACCAGAGTTCTTCTGAATCTGCGTACTGTATTCATCTGTTGGTCTCCCTCTACGATTTTTATCCTCCACGCTTCCCACCAGTATTAAACTGGAGATCCTTTCATGTCTCAGAATATGTCCTAACAACCGATCCCTTCTTTTGGTAAAGTTGTGCCAAAATTTCATGTCTCCCCAATTCTAGTAAGTTATGTGATCTACCCATCTAATCTTCAAGGTTTTCTGTAGCACCACATTTCAAAAGCTTTTATTCTTTTCTTGTTTAAACTGTTTGTCGTTCATGTTTCACATCCATACATGGATACACTCCACATAAATAACTTCAGAAAGAACTTCCTAACACATAAATCTATATTCGTTGTTAACAAATTTCTCTTCTTCAGAAATGCGTTTCTTGCCATTGCCAGTCTACATTTTATACGATTTCTGCTTCGGCCATCATCAATTAATTTGCTGCGCAAATAGCAAACCTCATCTACTACTTTAAATGCCTCGTTTCCTGATCTAATTCCTTTAGCATCACCTGATTGAATTCATCTACATTACATTATCCATGTTTTGCTTTTGTTAATGTTCAACTTGTATCCGCCTTTCAAGACACTGTCCATTCCGTTCAACTGCTCTTCCAAGTCCTTTGCTATGTCTGACAGAATTACAAAGTCATCGGCAAACTTCAGAGTTTTTATTTCTTCTCCCTGAACTTCAATTCCCAATCCAAATTTTTCTTTGGTTTTCTTTACTGCTTGTTCAATGTAGAGGTTAAATAACATCGGGGATAGGCTACAACCTTCCTTTCTTGACACCTGCTCCCCGTCCATGCCCCTCGACTCTTATAATTGCCATCTGGTTTCTGTACAACTTGTAAATAGCCTTTCGCACCTGTATTTTACTCTTGCTACCTTCAGACTTTCAGAGAGAGAATTCCAGTCAACATTGTCAGAAGCTTCCTCTAAGTCTAGAAATGCTATGAGCTTAGGTTTGCCTTTTCTTAACCTATCTTCTACAATTCGTCGTAGAATCAGTATTGCCTCGCGCGTTCCTACATTTCTCTGGAATCCAAACTAATCTTCCGTGAGGTCGGCTTCTTCCAGTTTTTTCCATTGTTCTGTATAGAATTCGTGTTAGTATTTTGAAACCGTGATAATCCACGATTGGCCCAGGTGCAATAAAATTGTGGTAGACTAATTGGTCACTTGTGAGAGCAAATTTTTTCAATTGACGCTGCTGTTAGTAGTACTGATATGTCTCACAGCAAACGTCTACTTTGCACCTTCTTGTGCTATGCAGCTCCCGTAAATGACTGGTGTTTTTACGGATTACGAAATTTTTCCCTGTTTGTAATGGCCTTCGCTTAAATGTCCACACAGCAATAGATCTGTTCATTAGACAAACCGTGTTCCTTAAATCCCGCTATAAAGGTGGTACTTTAAGGGTGTGGGAAGAGTCAAGTTACATAACGTAGTAACCGTCAGAAGCTACCGCTCCTGGCTCTCTCTGCAAAGTATACCAACAAGTTACGACTAGCGCTAATTTACTCAAACGGATAATTGTAATTGCTTCTAGATTACTTTATGTACGCAGAGCCAAGTCATTATGGTCACGGGAGGACGACGGTTCGCCGGAGTGGCCGAGCGGTTCTAGGCGCTTCAGTCCGGAACCGCGCTGCTGCTACGTTCGCAGATTCGAATCCTGCCTCGGGCATGGATGTGTGTGATGTCCTTAGGTTAGTTAGGTTTAAGTAGTTCTAAGTTCTAGGGGACTGATGACCTCAGCAGTTAAGTCCCATAGTGCTCACAGCCATTTGAACCTTTTTGACGACGGTTCAATCCCGCGTCCGGCCATCCTGATTTAGGTTTTCCGTGATTTCCCGAAATCGCTCCAGGCAAATGCCGGGATGGTTACTTTCAAAGGGCACGGCCGACTTCCTTCCCCGTCCTTCCCTAATCCGATGAGACCGATGACCTCGCTGTTTGGTCTCTTTCCCCAAACAACCCAATGGTCACTGTTAATTCCTCAAGTAGCCAGAATGGAAACAAACTGCCTAAAAGTTTTACATAAAGTTAATTTTTTAAATAAAATTTTGTAGTCGAGACATCTAATGAATAACATTAAACGACTGGTTTCTGCTGATTATACAGCCATCTTGAGATCGATTATAAAAACGTGTAGCGTCTGCTTGCTAAACGAGGCTAAGACACATCTACATCACAGTACGCAGTCATGTAACATGTGTCCAAATAAAATAGTGGCATATACTATTGAGATAAAATATTAGTTATTCCAGACCCATCTGAAGAGTCCGCATTGATATACAATATTTCGCATACAATGTGCAATATTGGTGTACAGATACTATATGTAGAATACTGTATATCAGTGCCGACTGTTAAGATGAATCTTGAATACCTAATATTTTCTCAGTTGTATATATCATTACTTTACTGAGATACGTCTCTTACACTAGCGTCCACTGCCATGCTGCTGTTGTCTTAGCCTCATTTTACGAGTGGACACTACACATGCATTTATAATCGACCCGAAGATGGCTGTATAATAAGCTGAAACTAGTCATCCCTTAATGTTATTTATTTGTGATCTTGACTAGCAGAAGATTTTACTAAAAATGTTTAGCTTTATGCACTATTAGCGCACTGGTGGTTTTATAGGTGTTACACTGTGGTCTATGGCATATTTCTGAGCCTAATGTTTAGTTTCCTAATGCTGGAGACATCATTAGTTGCTATAAAGACTGAGAGGGCACTTTCAAACACGGCACTTTCAAACTTAAACAACATCAGCGAGCCCAAATGTTTAACCCCATACATACACTGAGCATACATACTCAGAGACAGCAAAGGACTTGGAAGAGCAGTTGAACGGAATGGACAGTGTCTTGAAAGGAGGATATAAGATGAACATCAACAAAAGCAAAACGAGGATAATGGAATGTAGTCAAATTAAATCGGGTGATGCTGAGGGGATTAGATTAGGAAATGAGACACTTAAAGTAGTAAAGGAGTTTTGCTATTTAGGGAGTAAAATAACTGATGATGGTCGAAGTAGAGAGGATATAAAATGTAGACTGGCAATGGCAAGGAAATCGTTTCTGAAGAAGAGAAATTTGTTAACATCGAGTATAGATTTAAGTGTCAGGAAGTCGTTTCTGAAAGTATTTGTATGGAGTGTAGCCATGTATGGAAGTGAAACATGGACGTTAACCAGTTTGGACAAGAAGAGAATAGAAGCTTTCGAAATGTGGTGCTACAGAAGAATCCTGAAGATAAGGTGGGTAGATCACGTAACTAATGAGGAGGTATTGAATAGGATTGGGGAGAAGAGAAGTTTGTGGCACAACTTGACTAGAAGAAGGGATCGGTTGGTAGGACATGTTTTGAGGCATCAAGGGATCACAAATTTAGCACTGATGGGCAGCGTGTAGGGTAAAAATCGTAGAGGGAGACAAAGAGATGAATACACTAAACATATTCAGAAGGATGTAGGTTGCAGTAGGTACTGGGAGATGAAGAAGCTTGCACAGGATAGAGTAGCATGGAGAGCTGCGTCAAACCAGTCTCAGGACTGAAGACCACAACAACAACAACAACAACATACACTGAGGTGACGAATGTCATATATAAATGGCGGCAGTATAGTTACACAAGCTATAAAAGGACAATGCATTGGCGGAGCTGTCATTTGTACTCAATTGATTCATACGAAAAGGCTTCCAACGTAATTGTGGCCGCATGGCGAGATTTGACAGACTTTGAACGCGGAAGGGCAGTTGCAGCTAGACGCATGGGACATTTTATCCCGGAAATCGTTAGGGAATTCAATATTCAGAGATCCACGGTGTCCAGAGTGTGCAGAGAACACTGAATTTCAGCCATTACCTCTCACCACGGACAACGCAGTGGCCGACGGCCTTTGCTTAGCGACCGAGAGCAGCGGTGTTTGCGTGGAGTTGTCAGTGCTAACAGACAAGCAGCATTGCGGGTGATAACCGCAGAAATCACAGTGGAACGAACGACGTTAGGACAGTGCGGCGAAATTTGGCGGTAATGGGCTATGGCAGCAGACCGCCGACTCGAGTGCCTTTGCTAACGGCACGACATTGCCTGCAGCGCCTCTCCTGGACTCGTGACTATAACGGCTGGATCCTAGACGACTGGGAAACCGTGGCGTGGTCAGTTGGTGAGATCCGTTGATAGTGTTGGAGTGTTGTGCAGATCCCACGAAACAATGGACCAAAGTTGTCAACAAGGCACTGTGCAAGGTAATGATGGCTCAATAACGGTGTAGGTAGTATTTTACATGGAAGGGACTGGTTCCTCTGGTCCAACTCAACCCACAATTGACTAGAAATGGTTCTCCTCGGCAACTTGGAGACATATTGCAGCCATTCATGGACTTCGTCTCCCAAAAAACGATGTACAGGACTATTACAAATGATTGAAGCGATTTCATAAATTCACTGTAGCTCCATTCATTGACATATGGTCACGACACACTACAGATACTTAGAAAAACTCATAAAGTTTTGTTCGGCTGAAGCCGCACTTCAGGTTTCTGCCGCCAGAGCGCTCGAGAGCGCAGTGAGACAAAATGGCGACAGGAGCCGAGAAAGCGTATGTCGCGCTTGAAATGCACTCACATCAGTCAGTCATAACAGTGCAACGATACTTCAGGACGAAGTTCAACAAAGATCCACCAACTGCTAACTCCATTCGGCGATGGTATGCGCAGTTTAAAGCTTCTGGATGCCTCTGTAAGGGGAAATCAACGGGTCGGCCTGCAGTGAACGAAGAAACGGTTGAACGCGTGCGGGCAAGTTTCACGCGTAGCCCGCGGAAATTGGCTCATGCCACAACTGGAGACCGACAGCGCCGACTTCATCTTTCAACAGGATGGTGCTCCACCGCACTTCCATCATGATGTTTGGCATTTCTTAAACAGGAGATTGGAAATCCGATGGATCGGTCGTGGTGGAGATCATGATCAGCAATTCATGTCATGGCCTCCACGCTCTGCCGACTTAACCCCATGCTATTTCTTTCTGTGGGGTTATGTGAAAGATTCAGTGTTTAAACCTCCTCTACCAAGAAACGTGCCAGAACTGCGAGCTCGCATCAACGATGCTTTCGAACTCATTGATGGGGACATGCTACGCCGAGTGTGGGAGGAACTTGATTATCAGCTTGATGTCTGCCGAATCACGAAAGGGGCACATATCGAACATTTGTGAATGCCTAAAAAAACTTTTTGTATGTGTGTGCAAAGCATTGTGAAAATATCTCAAATAATAAAGTTATTGTAGAGCTGTGAAATCGCTTCAATCATTTGTAATAACCCTGTACTATGTCGCCGGAGCACAACTGTTCGCGATTGGCTTGAAGACCGTTCCGAACAATGCGATTGCTTGATTGGTTACCCAGATCGCCCGACATGAATTCCAGCGAACATTTAGGGACATTATCGAGAGCAATTCGTGCACAAAATCCTGCACCGGCAACACTTTCCTAATTGCGTGCGGCTATAGAGGCAGCATGGCTCAATATTTCTGTAGGGGACTTCCAACGACCTGTTGAGTTCACGACACGGCGAGTTGCTGCACTACGCCGGGCAGAGGGTCAGACAAGGTATTAGACGGTATCCCATGGCTTTTGTCACCTCAATGTATATTTAAAAAATGGTTAAAATGGCACTGAGCACTATGGGACTTAACTTCTGAGGTCATCAGTCCCCTAGAACTTAGAACTACTTAAACCTAACTAACCTAAGGACATCACACACATCCATGCCCGAGGCAGGATTCGAACCTGCGACCGTAGCGGTCGTGCGGTTCCAGACTGTAGCGCCTAGAACCGCTCGGCCACCCCGGCCGGCTCAGTGTATGTACTTTTGTTTAGGTTCGAAATAATTATCTGAGTCTTTATAGTCCGCGACGACGTCTCCAGCATTAGGAAAGGAGACATTAAGTTCAGAAATATTTCATAGATCTCGACTTAATGACCATGAAACAAAAGTCACCAAGGAGCCCAACGCCGGCCGTGAAAACCTCCATTATACGGTTATGACCGATTGCTTCACAGCGGACTCGTCCACTCTCGGTCGCAATGCAGCTATGAGTCCGGGTGGCGTGGATTCGACAAGTCATCGGTAGGTTCCCGGAGGTGCGCGGCACCTGATGTCAACGCACAGGTCACGCAGTTTCCATTAATAACGGGGCCGGGGGCTTGCGGGTGCTGAACTGATGTCCAATAGCGTCCCACATGTTTTCCGTTGGGTTGAGGTCAGCCGAATCTGGTGGCGGAGACATCAACTGGAGTTCTCTTTAGTGCTACCAAGAACAATGTAGCGCGATTCTGGTCTTGTGAGATGGACAGTTATTCTGGTGGAAGATTCCATCGCCATCGGAGAAGACATCAAGCATTAGGAGCTACAGGTGGTCTGCAGTAATGTTCGCGAAGTCCGCAGCCCTTGGTGTCTTCGGTTACTATAGCAGATCTCATTTTGCAGAAGGCTAGGTGAATGTCTCCCATAGTTGGGCAGTACATGTTCCGAGCAGCCATTCACATTGATGACGGCATATCTGCACACTATTGTCAGCCTCGTTAACACGAAACATGATTCATCCGAACGCGCAACACTTTTCTATTGCCCACGGCCCAAACTCTATGAACCCGTGTCCGCTGCAGTGGTAGTTGCCGATATCATTTGAAACAAGCCTCTCCACTGAGTCTCTTCGTATAATACTCAGTTTGCTGTTTTCATCTATTACTTCAAACAAATTATGTTTCTTTACACTGTCGCCTGTCTGCGTAATGGCAATACTCAGTTGCAGTTTTCCTCTATTACTTCAAACAAATTATGTTTCTTTACACTGTCGCCTGTCTGCGTAATGGCAAATTCAGGATCTGTCTAGTACAAAAATTAACAGTTACGCGGATGCTTAAATATTGAGCTCCAGCATTTAATAAAAGTCCATGTAAAACAATTATCTTCCTCAGTCACCCTTTTAATTTCATCTCACTGCGCGTTTCCAGAGTTTCTCTCATCTTCAAGTGGATTGCTTGCTAGATGCAGCCCGTCGTTTGTTGTTGTTTCATTTTGAATCTGTTACAGTGCACAGAACTCTGCGTTTCGTCATAAATATATATTTTTAATTTTATTAATCTGAGATAACACGACCCAGTAACATAAAACAACCAAAGATTATGCCTCAGCTTCCTCGTAAATTGTAGAAATAATGGCTGGTTAGACAATCCTTTACTTTGTTTTTAAATCTTTGGGCCTTTTCAGTTTCCTGCCTGCAGTACACTGGTAACAGGTTACAGACTTCCGCAGCAGGGTATACAGGATAGTGGATAATGACGTTTTATACATTTGGGAGATTGAAGAGAACAAAATTTTGAACATTTTGGTATAAGAGATCTATAGCCGGAAATGTGAAATAAAGTTTCTATAGCACTACGCACTTTCTACGCAATTGGTAATCTAAATGAAACACCTGAATACTGTAGTTCGGAAAACGATTACTGAGAGTAGAGTACAATCAAATGCTGTAATAATGTTCAACATCGAATCATGTTTTGTCTGATTATCTGTAAGATTCCACGCTCCCCTCGGATGGTATCAAACGCTGTAAGGATGCGCTCAATACGCTCGGGTACTGTCCCTACTGGTGTTGAGTACACAACGGCCCTTACATAACGCCAGAGGAAATAGCCAAGAGCGCTGAGGTCAGGGGAGCACACAGGCCGAGGAACCGGGCATCCCCCTTCCAATAATTACTCTGTGCCTGAAGTTGTCTGCCAGGCAAGCCGTGGCCCAGCGATCAAAGTGCGCTGCAGCACCACCGTTCTGAGCACACGAACTAGCGCGCAGTTGCAAGGAAAAGCCAATCAGAAATTCAGGCAAGGCATTGTCCACAATGTTCAAGTACCACACACCATTCAAACGATCTGGTGCGGTCCAATAAGGGGGTCTCCAAGAATTCCAGCCCGAGATTTTACTGAGAATCTCATTGGTACCTTCTCGCAAAGGTAGTGCGTGCATTTTTAACATCTCTGTGGTGTCTGACGAAAGCATTTTCCGGCTATAGGTCCCTTATATTAAAACATTGAAAATTTCATGGTTTACAACTACCCATAGTTTTAAAATGTCATTCTGTAACACCAAGTATGGCAACATTTTGAACCAAAGAGTGTGAGGTACACTCAATACTGAGATTATTGCTATTTGTAGTGTAGGGAGTATATGTTCGCATGCAAATTTCAGAACCGCTAGGACGCTGAGGATGCTTCTGCAAGTTACGAAGTTTACACAATAATTCGAATGGAGACTTCTGTGGAATAAACAGTTTTAGAGGGTTCCGTGGCTCAATCGGTAAAAACGGAACCCTTATATGATCACGGTATTGAGTGCCTGTGTTATTCTGATTAATGCATGCATGCCGCCCAAAGGAACTTTGCATCGTAATCAGAATAACTCAGGCACTGCAATATCGTATTTATCTACAGATATCGGCAAGCGACTTTGGAGTACAACGTCTGATCTTACGGGAATATACCTAATGAATGTACGAGTTCAGGTCGTAGAAGCATGGTTTGACGACATGTGGAAGTTTGGGTCTGGCCGTGAGAAGTGTACGGATCGCCAAATGGTAAGGCGGCCGCTCGCGATAAGCGGCAAATCCGGCTTCGAGTCCTGCTCCGGCACAAATTTTCACTGTCGTCATTCCGTTCTACAGCTGATGGTAGTCCTCATTCGCAATTGCGAATTCATTTGATGTGCTTATATGATTACTTGGTTGTCTGCCTTCTGTCCTTCTTTCTCAGGAGCCGTACTGTATGTAGTTGAAATTTATATCACATTCTAAGGTCCTTGGTCCATTTTCAGATTTTTTCCTTTACTTGCAATGTGAAGCCCTGCTTTTGCCAAATTCCATTATTCTAGGTAAACGGGATATACCCTACAGGTCATGAGTGAGTTTTCGAGTATCAAAATATGAAATAAATACAGTTGCCAGTTAGCGCAGCATGTTAATATAACTACAAATTAATAAAAGAAATGAAAAGTTACAGTAGCACTACACAGGTAAAATTTAAAAGTAAAGCGTTTCGAAAGTCCTGGAATATCGGGACCGGTAGCTTGCCAGTATCGAAATCGATAAGAGGCGAAAACCGTCGAGATTCTCGATCCCCGGGCTGGATGAACTATCTATATACATAATTAAGTTTGAACGGAACCCTCGGTGCACGACTCCTAAACGCACGTACCCGTTCTTTTCATCTTAGTTGAAATTCCCCATAATATTAATTCTTACGACACAACTGAATAAAAGTATGCAATCATGTTTGTATGTCATTTACATATACAAAAAACGGGCTGTTTTGAGTGTTAATCTATGTATAACGATATACACGCACGAACAACAATATTACTGCAGTTACAAAGGAGAAGAATTAATTTTATTTACAAAATAAGTAGTACTGTTCCATTAACTTACAATAAAATTTGCTGCATGTATGTGGCACACTGTGTATATCCGTTTCGTCTTCTGTCGTTTTGGGTAGTTGGACTCACTACCATTGTCGCTGTCTTCCTCGCCTTGTTGCTGTTGACATCTCGCCTTTGCCGAATTCATCAGCGTAACCGGTGAGGGGAGGGATGGGAGGAGCAGACACAGAAAATAATCTTTGCAAACCGAACTCGATACCTGTTCCACCACACAGACAGATGTATCAATTTGTAATCCGGTACACAACCTTGCATATTTTATATTGTTGTTAGAAAATGAACTTACAAAACGCCACAATTCGTTATACGGTGTGGGACAACCGTTAGCATTCAAAATATCTACCAGTCATTTCGGAATCGATAAATAGAGATGCTGTATGGTTTTTAAAGGAATCTTATACCAATCTTTCTGTAAAATAGTGGCAAGCTGAGGTAACAGTGATGGAGGTGGACAGAGATCACTCCTCTTCTCTCCAAAGTAGACATCACAGGGTCAATAATATTGAGTCCTGGTAACTATAGAGGCCAGGAGAGTTGCGAGAATTCACCTCAGTGCTCACAAGACCAGTCCCGGACGATGCGAGCTGTGTGAACAGGGGCTCTTCCTTCTTGGAACACCGCGTCACCATTCGGGAAGAAACATTGTACCATGGGATGGACCTGATCAGCCAAAATGGTCACATAATCCTTGGCAGTAATGCGGCCTTGCATAATTACCATGGGGCCCATGAAATACTACGTAATGGCTACCAGATTCATCATCGAACCCCCCGCTAAGCTTCACTCTAGGTACGTAAACTCGGCCAGGAGTTGGAAACGGTGCGAAACAAAGACTCATGCGAAGAAATAGTTTCCTGCCATTGCTCCAAAGTCTAGGTTTTATGGCGTCGGTACCACATTTTCCTGTTAGGGGCTTTCGCACCACAAGTGAGTAGTTTTGGAATTAATACCCGTCCGCGTCGGTAGCTGCGCGGGCAGCACTTAGGAGTGAAAAGCGAAGTGGTCCGGGTTCGATTCCCGGCAGGGTCGGATATTTTCTCCACTCGGGGACTGGATGCTGTGTTGCCCTTAGCTGCGTAGCGTCATAATTGACATGCCATTGTTGAGATGGCTGTATGGGCCCTTCCTGGAAGCCAATAATAATTAAAAACTAGCTCGCCCTGCAATTCCTGCTTCTGGGGCTCCCTTTCGTGTTTTGATTCAGATAGGGTTCGCGAATGCGACATTGTTCTGGAGTGACCTTTGCACGTGTCGTTCCCGTATTTTTCGTCGCAATTCTCTTCAACGACCGTCTGTCTCGATCGCTCAACACACTTTGGTCCGCGTTGTGTCTTACCGGAGCATGTTTTTCCGCTTTCCCTGTATGCGGTATAAATCTTCGATGTGATGCCTCTTCATACACCTAACACTTCGGCTATCTTGGTTACGGAGGCACCCACCAATATGCCGACGTTCTAATTCACTTATCTCCGACATAGTGCTCCCACGACTACACAGAACACTCTTCTGACCACGACTGACACTTGCAGCGTATAGAGGACATCGCACGGGTACCGTTCCTCGTCACATATAACAGGGCAACATGCAGGCTTGGCTAGAATCTGCATTTACGTTCAAGCAAGCATTTCTCACTGTGTTTTCAGTTTTTGTCCACTCCGTGTGTAATTAATCGTAATCCAAAGAAAATTGTAGTTGCATCGGTCTCTTCCCTGAAAATCAGAGATGTTCCTGACCATGTGGGATGCCTAGACTTGTGCGTAAAAAAAAAAGTTTTCATTTCTATCAAGCACTTAGATAACAAGGCGATTTTACTTTCACTGAAATTGAATAATTATTCTGAAGGAGCAAAATCGTAAAATTGCTGGAGTGGGAGTTCAGTCTGGTGTTACTCACGAGAAGGGCATTCATTACCTTTTTAGTGACAATGTTACGAAAAGAAAAAAAAAAAAGATGTCGCCACTCCTATTAGGAATCTTAGGACTCTCTTACTGACAGTTATCAATCCTTTTTTTAATGACATCGGATTAATACAATAATTTGCAGTAATAATAATAATGTCTTTTTTTAGACTTTCATTTACAGAGTTCAAGAGAAGCGTTCCAAGCCCACTGAAAATCATTACTGAACCGATTAGAAGTACAACGAAACTTCATAGTAACGTGTATTACACAAATCAAAAAAAGTTTTGCATCACGTCAGTTCCGAGAGTTCTGGAACCTGTACAGGAAATTGGAATAGAGATCAACATAAACATCATTTCCGTCCTTTTTATTGCTCATGAAAACCACGTAATGCGTGTTCTACCACCATACGGCGAGACCTTCACAGGTGGTTGTCCAGATTGCTGTATACACCAGTACCTCTAATACCTAGTAGCACGTCCTCTTGCATTGATGCATGCCTGTATTCGTCGTGGAATACCATCCACAAGTTCATCAAGGCACTGTTGGTCCAGATTGTACCACTCCTCAACGGTGCCCGCATCTCGTGGTCGTGCGGTAGCGTTCTCGCTTCCCACGCCCGGGTTCCCGGGTTCCATTCCCGGCGGGGTCAGGAATTTTCTCTGCCTCGTGATGGCTGGGTGTTTTGTGCTGTCCTTAGGTCAGTTAGGTTTAAGTAGTTCTAAGTTCTAGGGGACTTATGACCACAGCAGTTGAGTCCCATGGTGCTCAGAGCCATTTGACCCATTTGAACTCCTCAACGGTGATCCGGCGTAGGTCCCTCAGAGTGGTTGGTGGGTCAAGTCGTCCATAAACAGCCTTTTTCAATCTATCCCAGGCATGCTCGATAGCCGGCCGGTGTGGCCATGCGGTTCTAGGCACTTCAGTCTGGAACGGCGTGACCGCTACGGTCGCAGGTTCGAATCCAGCCATGGGCATGGATGTGTGTGATGTCCTTAGGTTAGTTAGGTTTAAGTAGTTCTAAGTTCTAGGGGACTGATGACCACAGATGTTAAGTCCCATAGTGCTCAGAGCCATTTGAACCATTTTGAATCATGTTCGATAGGGTTCATGTCTGGAGAACATGTTGGCCGCTCTAGTCGAGCGATGTCGTTATCCTGAAGGAAGTCATTCACAAGATGCACACGATGGGGACGCGAATTGTCGTCCACGAAGACGAATGCCTAGCCAATATGCTGCCGATATGGTTGCACTATCGGTCGCAGGATGGCATTCACGTATCGTACAGCCGTTACGCCGCCTTCCATGACCACCAGCGGCGTACGTCGGCCGCACATAATGCCAACCCCGAAACAGGAGGGAACCTCCACCTTGCTGCACTCACCTGACAGTGTGCCTAAGGCGTTCAGCCTGACCAGGTTGCCACCAAAAAAGTCTCCGATTATCTGGTTGAAGGCATATGCGACACTCATCATGAAGAGAACGTGATGCCAGTCCTGAGCGGTCCATTCGGCATGTTGATGGGGCCCTTCTGTACCGCGCTGCATGGTGTGGCGGCTGCAAAGATGAACCTCGCCATGGACGTCGTGGGTTAACTTGCGCATCATGCAGCCTACTGCGCACAGCTTGATTCGTAACACGACGTCCTGTGGCTGCTCAAAAAGCATTACTCAACATGGTGGCGTTGCTGTAAGGGTTCCTCCGAGACATAATCCGTAGGTAGCGGTCATCCACTGCAGTAGTAGCCCTTGGGCTGCCTGAGAGAGACATATCATCGACAGTCCTGTCTCTCTGTATCACCTCCATGTCCAAACAACATCGCTTTGGTTCACTCAGACGCCTGGACACGTCCCTTGCTGAGAGTCCTTCATGGCACAAAGTAACAATGTGGACGCAATCGAACCGCGGTACTGACCGTCTAGGCAGTCAGGTGCGGACATGGAGAGGCTTACACCTCGGCAGAGATGAAGTTCTAGCGCTACTGGGGCGCTTCACCTTCAGACTTGGTGAGTTGTGGAGGAAATTTCATGGGGGGCTGATGTTTTCACGATGGTGTGCGACCGTCTAGGCGTAGTTGAACTACAGACAACACGAGCCGTGTACCTCCTTCCCGGTGGAATGACTGGAACTGATTGGCTATCGGACCCTCTTCGTCTAGTAGTCGCTGCTCATGCATGGTTGTTTACATCTTTGTACGGGTTTAATGGCATCTCTGAACAGTCAAAGAGACTGTGTCTGGATACAATATCCACAGTCAACTTCTATCTTCAGGAGTTCTGGGAACCGGGGTGATGCAAAACTTTTCTTGATGTGTGTATTTATTGCCATATAGTTTCAGTACTACGCTTTTATACAGTAAATAACAGTTAGAAATACAGCATAGACACACTCATGAGTACAGACTTTGTATCACAACTATGAAAACGAAGTTTGATTTTAGAATAATGTACGAAATTCACGTGGCATTTTCATTAATCTTCATATAATTTGGAAATCAATTACTCGTTTACAATCACTAAGGAAATAAAAATGTCTTATTTTAGTTTTTATTATTGGAAAGCACAAATTCTTTTGATCTGTTTTATAATGTTACTAAAACTAAATATGGCACTTCAATAAGTATTCCAAATGACTTTGAGTTTATTACTATGATACTAATTGTAAATTTCATTATTGAGGATACATAGCAGGAAACTATCCCAGGTAATGCGACATTGATTAATAAAAGATTACAGAACAGTTTAGAATTAACTGTTAAACACTTATCTACGCTTTTTACAATTATGTTTCGTACTTTGCATATAGGTTACCTCGAGTGCAGTGTGGGTTCATCACAATTACAACCCAACCTTTTTATATTGGCAGCTTCCACGGGGTGCTTTTATTGCACATGAACCAGTTGTTCTTTATAGTGCAATACCTTGTAATATACCATGAAGCTGAGTGTCTTCTTCTTGCGACACAGATATACAAGCACTTTTATCTGAAATTTTGCTTTAAATGAAAGACTCCGTTCCAGTAACCCGTAGCAACGTTCACAGACATATCACTGTGAGGCTTTACAGGTTAGCCGTTTATGATATAAGTTTTACAGCCCGACGGTCACGACGCTGTTTGTACTGTTACAGAGGCTACCCTTTGCAGCGTCAGATTAGGAACATACGGAGTACACTTCTGCTCGCTACCTTTTTATTCTTTCACGACCACACACAAAGTGTTTTCCTTACGAAACATTACATTATAAATATTGTTTGTAAAGCCTATGCTCGATTCAGTAAAATTACAACAATAGTTACAAAAATCAAACGAAAAACATAATTAAATTAAAAAAATAACACAAAATAAACCTTTACAGATTTATTTTACAGACGTCAATCAAATAAAAAAAATTTATCATTTGTATGTGTATAAAGTGTTGTGGTAGTGATACAAGTTCGACCTCAGCTTGAAGAATGGCGGAAGGATACTGACTAGCAGTAAGTGTACCCAGAACCGTTGCTCCTGAAGTTACAAAAATCTATTTCTCCATTCACCCCCCTCCCCTAATCTAAAATCCTGGGTAAGTTATTGGTCGCATTCACATGTGTAACAATTTTCCCTACCATGTACCATGCCTAGGTGGAATTTCTTGCGCGCCTCAGCGATAAGATTAGCCGTATCGTAGGTGCAGTGACAACAGGCCAGACCAACTTGTAGTTACTGAAGAGGGGCAGCAGCCTTCTCAGTGGTTGCAAGGCAACTGTCTTGATGATTCACCGATCTGGCCTTGTAAACATTACCCAGCATGGCCTTGCTGTGTTGATACTGCGAACGACAGAAGGCAGTGGGACCCTACAGCCGTTATTTCTCCCGAGGGCATTCAGCTCTACCGTGTAGCTTAGTAATAATGGAATCCTCATGGATAAAATATTACAGAGGTATAATAGTCCCCCATTCCGATCCACTGGCAGCCGCTATGCAGCAGGACGTCCTCATTACGAAGGGCAAAATTGGCATTCATCGGGTCTGGGTATCGAATGTAGGAGTACCTTGATTCCTGCTGGTACGGCAATAATCCCTTAATCGAGTAGGTATGTAAGAAATTTAGAAGGGAAAAAGTTGAAGATAGATATAGTGGAAATTGGTAATGTGTTGTGGCGGGAAGAACAGGAATTCTGGTAAGGCGAGTACATGGTCATCAGCACAAAATCAAACAGTAGTCTGCCAGGAAACTGAAGCGAGACCAGGCAAGTCCCCTCTTTCTACCCAATTACTTCACAAAGAGCTCCTGTAGGCCGTTATACCGGTCCTTAAACAGCTCACCTTTTAAATGAATGGCAACGCAGTGCTTACACACGCCAGGGAGGTTTCATTTTCCACCGAATGTGTTAACAACGGGAATACAGAAATTAGTAACTAATATAACCAACGCAAGGAACGCACAACAGAATCTACGTAAATCATTACACGTTGCAGTGAAATAAGGGACGGGAGCTGACACTAATAAGAGAATAGGAATGCGGGTAAGCTACTATGAACGGCATAGTGAAAGCACTATCTTAGCCACTGTAGACACATAGCCAACACCCACAACAGTTATACAGTTTTATACACTTACTAGCGTCGCAGATTATGAAGACGTTGGATAATTAGATAAGAGAGATCATTCAGATAGCTAAGAGAGCCAAAAATATTTGGAAAAGTATGGGAAAGAAAAATATTGAGAGAAGGTAGATTGGGAGAAATTAATGAAGGGGATTCCGACTCGTAGTATTTTGTACAAAACACGTTTTAATAATTGTTAATAGTTGGTTTAAGAATCGTGAAAGAAGGTTTTATACGTGGAAGAGATTTGAAGACAACGAAGGGTTTTTGATAGATTATGTAATGGTACTACAGAGATTTCGAAATCAGAATTTAAACTACAAAACATTTCCAGAAGCAGGTGTAGATGGTTCAAATGGCTCTGAGCACTATGAGACTTAACTGCTGTGGTCATCAGTCCCCTATAACTTAGAACTACTTAAACCTAACTAACCTAAGGATATCACACACATCCATGCCCGAGGCAGGATTCGAACCTGAGACCGTAGTGGTCGCACGGTTCCAGACTGTAGCGCCTAGAACCGCACGGCCACTCCGGACGGAAGAAGCAGGTGTAGACTCTGGTCATAAATTATTGGTTATACACGACATATTAAAATTGGAAAAATATTGTAGAAAGGTGAGAATTGAAGGACATAGAACTTGTATAAATTGAAAGAACCAGAGGACGTCGAGAGTTTCAGAGGGAGTATTAGGCAACGATAGACTGAAATAGGGGAACGGAATATAACAGAAGACGAATGCATTGCTCTGAAATATGAAATAGTGAATTCAGGACAGTATCAAATAGGCAAAAAGCAAGGCCTAGTAGAAATCCTAATCAAAGAAGGAACACTGAAAGATGGAAGACATGTATATGGAAAAGCTACACAAGCGAAACGAACTAATTTGAAACAACGTGGCAGATGACAACTGTGTGCCGGACGGAGACTCGAACTCGGCACCTTCGCTATTTGCGGGCAAGTGCCCTACCGACTGACCTACCCAAGCACGACTCACAACCTGTCCTTGCAGCTGTACGTCCGCCAGTACCTCATCTCGTACCTCCCAAACTTTACAGAAGTTATCTTGCGAAACTCGCAAGACTAGCACTGCTGGAAGAAAGAATATTGAGGAGGCATGGCACATGCGGAACAGGCGAATACTGGCATTTTTGGTATCAATGGCGACGCCGAAACTGTCGGCTGTGGCGCCATTGCCTGATGTACACTGAGATGACAAAAGTATTGCGCTACCTCCTAATGTCGTGTCAGACCCCCATTCGCTCGGCGTAGTGCAGCAATTCAGCGTGGCAAGTCATTACAAATCCCCTGCAGAAATAGTGAGCCACGCTGCATCTGTAGCCGTCCATAATTTTGAAAGTGTTGCCGGTGCAGGATTTTGTTCACGAATTGACCCCTCTATTTCGTCCCATAAATGTTCGATGGGATTCATGTCGGGCGATTTGGGTGGCCAAATCATCCGCTCGAAGTGTCCAGAATGTTTTTCAAACCAAACACGTACAATTGTGATTCGATGGCAGGGTGCATTGTCATCCATAAAAATTCCATCGTTGTATCGGAATGGCTGCAAATGGTCTCCAAGTAGCGGAAAATAACCATTTCCAGTCAATGGTCGGTTCCTTTGGACCAGAGGCGCCAGGCCATTCCATGCATACACAGCCCACACCATTACAGAGCCACCACCAGCTTGCACAGTGCCTTGTTCACAACTTGGGTCCATGATTTCGTGAAGGCTGCGCCACACACGAACCCTACCATTAGCTCTTACCATCTGAAACCGAGACTCATTTGACCAGGTCACGGTTGTCCAGTCGTGTTGGGTCCAACCTATACGGTCATGACTACATGGGAGGCCCTATAGGCGATGTCGTTCTGTTAGCAAAGGCACTCGTGTCGGTCGTCAACTGCCATAGCCCATTAATGCCAGATTTCGCCGCACTGTCCAAACGAGTACGTTCCACACTGATTTCTGCGGTTTTTTTTTCACATTATTTCACTGACAACTCTACGCAAACTCCGGTCATTGCGTTGTCGCTGTGAAAGGTAACGCCTGAAATTTGATATTATCAGGACACTCTTTACTCAATGAATTTCGGAATACTGAATTCCGTAACAATTTCCGAAATGGAATGTCCCATGCGTCTGGCTCCAACTACTATTCCGCGTTTCTTTGGAAAGCTTTTCACGTGAATCAGCTGAGTACAAATGATAGTTGCGCCAATGCGCCGCCCTTTTGTATGTTTTGTACAGGGTACAGTCACCACCTGTGTGCGTGCATATAGCCGTCACATAACTTTTGTCACCTCAGTGCACACTAAGAAGAATCGCTTCTCGGCTTTTGGCAAGATCAATGTGTAGTCCTCTCTCTTAACAAAACAAAATTTAACATTGAGTTACTAAATCCTTACCCTAATGATAAAAATAAGACTACAAGGAATTATTCTGCAACACAGCCTAGTAATACTAGAGCTGTGTTGCGCAGAAAGGGGTATGTAATAGGCTATTTATAGACCATGACAGTCCTTATCAGCGCGATTGCGCAACCGAAAGTTAATTTTCGCGCAACAAACAGACAAGTAAAATAATAGACGGCGAAAATTTTTCTAAGTCCCACACAGTAGTAAAGTACGGATAAGGACTGTCATGGTCTATAAATAGCCTATTACATACCCCTTTCTGCGCAACACAGCTCTAGTATTACTAGGTTGTGTTGCAGAATAATTCCTTGTAGTCTTATTTTTATCATTAGGGTAAGGATTTAGTAACTCAATGTTAAATTTTGTTTTGTTAAGAGAGAGGACTACACATTGATCTTGCCAAAAGCCGAGAAGCGATTCTTCTTAGTGTTGTAGCTCCCCGGGGCACTCTGGGATGCTCTCTGGGTCCCCTGGGAGTGCACAGTGAGATTAATATAGGCTAATAGGTAGTTTACTATGTGGTGGTGGCTGTCCTGTATTGGGGCTGGTGGGCGGGTACTTCATTACGTACTTTACTACTGTGTGGGACTTAGAAAAATTTCGCCGTCTATTATTTTACTTGTCTGTTTGTTGCGCGAAAATTAACTTCCGGTTGCGCAATCGCGCTGATAAGGACTATCTTGTGTGCACTACATAGCACCTTGGGAAGGTCGCTATTCGGTGTCACAGGGCCGGTTTAAGGTGCCGCGACTGCAAGATTTCTACACAGGACGTATTTCAATTGGTAGTGGCCTCGTGGGGCCCGAACCTGAAAGGGACGTCCAAGTGCCAAATTTGTATACAGGACGTATCAAAATTAGCAGTGAAAACTTGGGATAAGAGGGAGAGTGGGTCGGTGAATGATAAGTCGCTTGTGTGCATAACTGTTCTAAAACTGGTTTGGGTGTACGCTATTATCTGACCTCTCCAAGCCGGTTTATGCGAGAGGCCAGTGACGATGTTTGGCGAGAAAATACTGAAGAGTTACTCTTCTCTTTTTACTGCAATAGACGCTGTAGCTTCTAAAGTAACATATTTCTACGTAAAGTGACGTGTGTGATTGGTTGACACAGGTCTCTGCTACAACGTGACGTCGTCGTCCCAGGTGCAAGGCATCATGCCACAACTGCCCTGTCAGCTTTCCGCTTGCTCAGACCAATAGCTCTATAACACCTTTATGTAAGATCTTAAGGTGATCTTGTCCTGGACTGAAGTGTTGAGAACTTCTGCGTGCTGGATGAAGTGTTATCGCATGCTTCGATTCCGCTGATGTACGTCATGCCGTATGAAACGTTCTATTTCAACAGCAATTTTCTTTCCGGAATTAAGTATACTTCTAAATATTTGCTTCAGCGTCATATCAGTGTGTCCCTACTATATACTTTTATCACTTACACTATCACGCGGTCACATTATTATAGTTCGTTTTGCTGTGTGGCAGATAAATAACATCACTTTTGTGTGTTTGTCACAGTTTAATCAACAGTTATATCTGTAACACGTTTTCAGGTTACTGTGTTCCACACTCAAACGGAACAGTTTCGTTGAGACGAGAAGTTATCTGCGATATCAGCGAGATGGTCCGAAGGCATTCTTACTCAGCAAAAACGATGAACTGAATATGCTTGGCGATAAGATAGACAGGAGCTCTATGGGTTTGTTTACAAAATTTCCTCTTGACCTGTGGATCGTCAGTTACCTCACATACTTCGCAATATAATGCAAGCAGCTCGGTTTTGCAACCAATATCCAATATTAGGTACGTTCCGCGTAACGTTAGTCAGTAGCGTATTATATTAGTAACTGAATTAGCAGCTAACTTACTATGGCAGGAGCTGGTGCTTAGCGAGTTATATTGGTAACTTGAGATTTGCCGTTAATTTCCATTATTAGGAGCCCAATCTTAATCCTAGCTGGTTATAGTTAGTGTACATTGTGGTTTTACGTGAGGTCTTCGGAGTTCTCAAAACATTTACAAACTGTAACTCAACGAGTTTCGCAGTCGTGTCCCCCACAGAACATGTGCAGAATAGACCACTCGCCGAACGTCAACTAACGTGATCGAACTGGGGCCCTAGTTCCAAAGTTTCGATGCGATTTTCCACCAAAGCACGATGAATTTCCCTTACTGACAACCGTAACAGAGCCTCACGTAGTAATCAGCATCGTGCTAGAGTTCGTATATCATCGTACTAACGAGTGCATTCACCCAGGTTGTGGGCATTGCTCCAATAATACCTGGCTTTGTGACGAGTTTATCAAACTGTCACAGCTTGCTTCAGGCCATTAAAAAGTTTCTTCATCGTTTTCTTGCTTTTCTTGGAAGTACATACATGGTCGTTAAAGACGTTTCAGGTTGAAATTAGACTGCCTCTTACTGAAATCTATCATTTGCCTGCAGCGAGTCAGTAACACATAAATAAGGCTGAATTAAATTTTCTACAGTTTTCTCTATTAAAAGTGTAAATTCAGAGAGAAACTAAATAGTCGTTCCAAATGGATCAGAATTACACGCTCATCGAACACGTCTTTTACAACTCAGACATGTCGTCGTCGCCGCCGCCGCCGTTGTTGTTATTAGGCTCTTCCGTTCGAAAACGGGGTAGATGCTGCACTCCACGCTAGTTTCAAGCCAATTCATCTCCAAATAACTACTGCAATCTACTTGTTTAATGTATTCACCCCTTGGTCTCCCTCTACAATTCTTACCCTCCACTCTTCCCACGACTGCCAAATTGACGATTCGTTGATGCTTTAAGATGTGGCCTATCAGCTGATCGCTTCTTCTAGTCAAGTAGAGTCATAAAATAATTTTTAACCCAACTCCATTCAGTATCTCCTCGTTAGGTATTCGATCTAATCATCTAATCTTTAATATTCTTGTGTAGCACCGCATTTCAAAAGCTCCTATTTTCTCCTTGTTTGCACCGTCCATGTTTCGCTTCCGAACAGTGCTACACTCTTCAGGAAAAACTTCCTAACACTTAAATTTATATTAGAAGTTAACAGATATCTCTTTTTCAGTAATGCTTTTCGTGCTGTAGCGAGGTCGCATTTTATATCCTTTCTACTTCGGCCATCGTCAGTTCTACATGAAATTTACTCGCAGTTGCGAGTACAAACAACCGTCTGCTATGTAAGGGAATGACTACAGTGACAATCTGTACTGGATCGGCGAACCCGGGTTCCCCCTTTTGCGCGAGCGGTCGCCATGAGTGCTTTGGCTATTGGCTATCCGTGCAGGACTCACGGCTACACCCGAACTTCCGTATGTCCCCGTTCCTGCGTTGTAACTTGTACTCGTTGACACATTAGCTAATTCCCGCACAGGGGAAGATATTTTAATTGAAGGTCACTGCTCGGATGCACGCATGTCCGAAGGAACATAGCATCGTTTTTCTTAACAACACTGGCACTTCAGAATCGTGTTTATTCGCAGATACTAGGCAGCGGCTTTCAGTTACGGGGTGGCGACATGAAGGACGTATGTCCGCCCTATAAATTAACCACGCCAGATCCGTTCATAAACATGTCGACCCTGCGCCGATACGGGACAAGGGCCCAAGAAAAAGAGGAAGGAAAAAAAAAAAACTCTGCCGCAGCCTCATCGTGGAGCACTGCCATTATCTGAGAGAGAAACTGGTGTGTCCGTTAATCTGCGGTAACGTCTGGCAGTCTGGAAGTTGAACGCAGGCCTCGTTAGCGGGCCAATGAATCAACTGCCTATTTCTCTCTTGAGAGCACCACTGCTGCTACAAGTGGAGGCAGTCTACAAATTTATTCCTCACCACGACCAATACGCTTTTGTCGTGCTGTTGATAACACTGCTTATCCATGCGATGTAAACTACAAACCAAAACTGTATCAACAGGGCCAGGGAAAGGCAAAATTTATCGGTTTGGCACAGACAAGGTGTTGGTATAAATGTTTCATTGTTGTTATGTTGAGGCAAGTTGCGTAATATAGTGAAGAACCTTTTGATCCGAAGAAAGGTTTTATTTACAAGGCTTTTTGAAGTAGGCCATTTTTGTACGTTTGTTCGAATGGGTAAACAGGAATACAGAGTAGCCACAAAGTTCTTTCTTTTGAACATGTTTTTGCTACCGAGAAATCACAGTTGCTGAGAGTTTATAAGATCTGATGAATTATTTTATTTATACCGATTTCTAAAATAGCCTTATTGTAAGCGTTCTTTTTCAAATGGATAAACCGCAATACAGTGCCGTCCTAACATCATCCGGGTGGAAAAGATTTGCGCCTGTGGCAATTCATTCAAAACTTGTGTTTTGTAAGGAGTATTCATAAAACTTGAGAAATATCGCCGAAATTCCGCCAAGGTGATCAAAGTGAAAGGCCAACAACACTAACACAAGTGAATCATGAAGAGGAGATTAGAAGTGTACGAAGATCTTGAAGAGCCGATTAAAAATGTATGAAATGACGAAACCTATAGCTACTTCAGAAAGAATAATATCCCACATTTCACAAGAACAGTTAATAATTGAGAAACCCTTACGCACAATGAATACTGCATTTGTTGGCTGCTGACCAAAAGCACATGCACAACCCTACCAAGTTTCAGAAGTATTAAACTGATGCTGTTACTGTCGATGAGCCGCGAGTGCACCACTTCGTGCCAGGCACGACACAGCAATCCTATCAGTGACTGGCAGCCCTTGGCCCGCGTTAAAACAAGCGGTATTGATTCAGCCTTCCAAAATGGCTATCACCATTGTTTTCTGGCATACGAAAAGGATTCTGCGCATTGATTATCTCGAAAAGGGTAAATCAGTAACCGCCGAAAGCTGCGGGAGTCTTCTGGATACTGTATTGTTTGACGCTCACCTTTTTATAATATCAGATTTGGCACCTTCCAATTTATATTTATTCATATGTTCTTGATGTCGCGGTCTACAGTCCGAAGACTGCTTGATACAGCTGTCCATGCTACTCTATCGCGTGCAAGCCTCTTCATCTCCGAACAACTGCTGAAACGTACATCCTTCTGAAATTGCTTACTGTATTCATCTACTGGTTTCCCTGTACGGTTTTTTAGCCTCTCCCCACCCCCCTCCGCCCCGCCAATCAGACACTGAAAGTTCGTGATCCCTTGATGATTCAGAATGTGTCCTATCAACCTATCCCTTCTTCTAGTCATTTTGTGCTACAGCTTTCTATTCTCGCCAGTTCTATTCAGTATCTCCTCATCAATTCCGAATCCTACCTATCTCATTTTCAGCATTCTTCTCAGCCCAACATTTCAATAGCTTCTATTCTTTTCTTGTCTAAACTGTTTATTGCCCATGTTTCATTTCCACACATGGGTACACTACGTAAAAGTACTTTCAGAAAAAGACTTCCTAACACGTAATTCTATATTCAGTGTTAACAAATTTCGCTTCTTCAGAAACCCTTTTCTTGTGATTGCTAGTCTACAGTTTATACCTTATTTCCTTCGCTCATCATCAGATATTTTGCTACCCAAATAGCAAAACTCATCTACTACTTTAAGTATCTCGTTTCCTAATATAATTCCCTCAGCATAATCTGATTTAATTCGACTACGCCGGCCGCGGTAGCCGATCGGTTCTAGGCGCTTCAGTCCAGAGCCGCGCGACTGCTAGGTCGCAGGTTCGAATCCTGTCTCGGGCATGGATGTGTGTGATGTCCTTAGGTTAGTTAGGTTTAAGTAGTTCTAAGTTCTAGGGGACTGATGACCTCAGATGTTAAGTCCCATAGTGCTCAGAGCCAATTCGACGACATTCTATTATCCTTGTTTTGGTTTTGTTGATGTTCAACTTGTATCCTTCTTTCAAGACACTGTCCATTGCGCTCAACTGCTCTTCAAAGTTCTTTGCTGTCTCTGATAGAATTACAATGTCATCTACAAACTTCAAAGTTTTTATTTCTTCTCCTTGAACTTTAATTCCTACTATAAATTTTTCTTTTGCTTTTTTTACTGCTTGCTCAGTGCACAGATTGAATAACATTGGACACGGGCTGCAACTCTTGTCTCACTCCCTTCTCAACCACTACTTCCCTTTCATGTCCCTCGACTCATAACTGCCGTCTGGTGTCTGTACAAGCTGTAAGTAGCCTTTGCTCTCTGTATTTTGCACTGCTACCTTCAGAATTTCAGAGGGAGAGTTCCAGTGAGCAGTGTCAAAAACTTTATCTAAGTCTACAAACGCTATAAACGTAGGTTTGCCTTTCCTCAGCCTACCTACTAAGATTACTCGCAGGGTCAGTATTGCCTCGCGTGTTCCTACGTTTGTCCGGAATCCAAACCGCTCTTTCCCGAGGTCTTCTTCTACCAGTTCATCCATTCTATTCACATTCCCAAAGATATTTAAGGACGGAACACCTTTTGAATTCTGTGAAGAGGTTATGATAGCAGAACAGGGCGTTTCACTTATAAGTCAACCATTGACGCCTGACATTCCTGTCATCAAAAAACAACTCGTAATACCGCCACGTATGTGCTCTTGTGTTTTATTGTGTTTTACTGCATGAAATAATGCCATGTCTTTTTGTTAGTTGCTGCTGCTTGTTGTCTGATGAAAGGTTGCAGTGTACTGTTCACATACCTATTAGATGTTATGATTTGGATGGAAAAGAACGGTCCAATAATTCGTGTTGCACTAACTGCACATCACTCTCCTGTTTTCACCACGCTCTTCAAGTAATTGACAGTATAATCACAGCTCCAGTGTTATTTATTCTGCGAGATCAAGAACTTCGTTAAATACAACTATACTTCATCAGAAAGAAAAAGAATTTAAGTATGAACCTCTCCATCATGCAAAGACTGCAACAGCCAGTTGGAGTAGTAACAGCGAGCAATAGTGCCTTAATTGCTCAGCTATGTACTCTCGGTACTTTGTATGGCTTTGAGTCTGTTCGCAGCTGGGTGAGTAGATGCTAGTGGAACACGTCTGCTAAACGGCACAACGATTTTCTCGGTCTTGGAACTCGTCTAATTTTGTAGCCGTTAAAATGTAGGTGCCACCTGCCACCCTGTCCGAGGAATAGATCAGAGCGTCATGCGGTGTTGCATTGGACACGGTTGCTGTGGAGGTGTTTGGCCCTGTGTACAAGAAGAGGGATGGATAGGGCCAAGTGTTCAAAAATGGCTCTGAGCACTATGGGACTAAACATCTGAGGTCATCAGTCCCCTAGAACTTAGAACTACTTAAACCTAACTATCCTAAGGACATCACACACATCCATGCCCGAGGCAGGATTCTAACCTGCGACCGTAGCAGTTGCGCGGCTCTGGACTGTAGCGCTTAGAACCGCTCGGCCACCGCGGCCGGCGGGCCAAGTGTATTGCAAACCTTTAAGAGTCACAGTTCAGGGGTGGAATGTCTTACAGGAAGCTATTGGACAGAGTGCGCTGGCCAAAAAATATGAGAACATTTGTGACCTAAAAACAGCTTTTCTCCAACAGGCCAAAAACCTTTTTTTTATTATCCTCGTACCACTTGCTTGTGTTTGTGACTCTCACTACAGCGTTTCTCTCTTAAATCATTCTACTTCGAATTTAATTTTTGCTCTGTGATTCTCGCTGAATTTACGTGAGCGACTTTAGATGGGTATCAAAAATTTTGTACTAGCACTCTCACGCTTAGGGAGGTTCATGACACAAGAGAAAATTCGCGGGTAGAGATTAAACGGTGACCACTTTTCCAATAAACATTAAATGAATAATTCACAACTAAAGTCCGCAAAAGCAGCAGTTCGCAAGGTTGGCTGGACACAAATCAATGATCTTCCTGATCGGTAATTGATAATGATGACCGTCTCCTACAGTTTGTATCTATAACACTAATATTTGAAGTAAATGTGTCCGCTTCAGGGTGTTCAATAATAAAAGTCTAAGTCCACGTGGACCCAGTTTTGGACTACAGTCCTTGAATACAAATCACATAAATCAGTAACGACCGGCGGATACCAAGTCCTAATGGCCAGTCCGCAGGAGGCCTTTGTAATACAAGCGGAGTGTCAGAGAAGACAGCTGACTGCACTTTGTGGCTTTAGAGGCGTAACTTGCAGCTTGGCGTGGCGGCTGGAACTCTTGAACTTTTTCATCGTTTCGTTCCCGCCTCTTAAGAAGGCGGGCGGACTGCTCGAAGGCGTGCAATGCCCTATTCAGCCCCGCGATGTTGGGATTCCCTATCTTTCTTTATCTGAAGTCATATTTCTTGCGGTTCTGGGGTTGTGACTTGTGTTCTATATTTTGGGCTTGTTGGCCTTTTGGGGGGGGGGGGAGGGTCATCGATTTTCCCAGTTGAGAGTAGAGGAGGATGCTGGGGACAATCCCAGCATTCGCCTTACGACCGAGGGAAACCTTCAAAACCTTGGCTGGAACTGCTGGTGTTGTCACAGTTGGCCAGCATGAGTGACGAACTCTTTCGTCTGCACTTCCTTGCTGGCCAGTACATATGTCGTATGCGAGGTGCAGTTTGTCAGCATCTTCTTCATTGTGCTCGTCTACGTGCCCCCCTGTAGGTCCCAGGGTTAGAAGAGGCCCAACGTATTCCTGTCGTAAGAGGCGACTAAAAGGAGTCTCACACGCTTCGTGTAGGGTTTGACCTCCATTTTTCAAAATTTTCCCGAAGAGCGAGCCAAATGGGGAAGGGCGCCTTACATGGTGCATGCATATTGTCTATCATGCGCTGAGACCTCTTGCATTCTTCGTCAATGTGGATCTACACTTACGCTCATTCGCCAGCTGTTGGGCGAGGTCACCTTCCTGGGTGCGTTTTCCTCCATCCACTGTGCAGTATCGCATTCTGCCCCGCCGACGATAATGGACTTCTTAGCTCGTTTGCGCCTGATATATAGCATGGTAGCCAGTCCGTTGTGGTGGGCCCCCATGTACCCTGTTGGTTGTAGCCCCTGACTACACAGGGATCGCTCTGCTGATGCCTGCGCCGTTAACTCCCCACGTATGCCAAGGAGTAGATGCATATCTCCCTGGGGCACTGGGACTCCTGGAAGTGGCCATCCTGCCAGGTGGCCTTTACTGCAGCTGGGTGGCGCCCATGGGGAGGACCCCTGGTCGGAGTGGGTGGCATTAGGGCGGATGACACGCCATGAAATGTAGTACGCCATCTCTTGCTGATGGTCAAACACCAGTAGTCTCTAAGCGGTCAATGTCTAACTTCAATGCCCCCTGGCTACGCCGTGGGAGGAACACCAGGCTATGGATGGCAGCAAAGCTTCTTCAACTCGTTACCTCGTATGTACGAGACTTATTGGGGAATCTTTCTTGTCAATTAAACCTCAATTTTTTGTGGAGCGTTTAGAGGACAAGTTTGGGGAGGTGGAGGGCTTGTCCAAAATGCGGTCAGGGTCGGTCTTGATCAAAACAGCAACCTCTGCCCAGTCACGGGCACTACTCGCTTGTGACAAGCTGGGGGATGTTTCTGTTCCCATCATGCTGAATAAGAGCTTACATATGGTCCAGGGTATCATATTTCACAGAGACCTTCTTCTGCAGTCTGACGATGAGCTGCACGAAAATTTAGAGTGACAAGGTGTCCATTTCCTCCAACGCGTCCACCGCGGTCTGAGGAATAGTCAGCTTGCCACTGGTGCCTTCATCTTGGTCTCCGGGGGTGACACATTACCTGATGAGGTGAAGGTGATAGTCTACCGCTATGATGTAAAGCCATATATCCCCCCTCCAACGCCGTCCTTTAAGTGCTGAATGTTTGGCCATGTCTTCGCGCTGTACCTCTAGCATCAGCTGTCGGGGTTGTGGACGTCCTTCATATTCTATTACTCCATGTTCCCCGCCTCCCATTTATGTCAACTGCAGAGAGCACCATTCGCCTTGCTTGCCGGCCTGCAGGATTCTCCAGAAAGAAAGAAAAATAATGGAAAACAAGACCCTGGACCGACAGACGAACACTGAGGCTAAGAGAAAATATGAGAGGCTACATTCTGTGCATATGACTTCAACCTACGCCACCGCTACAACAATGGTTCTACCATCTTTCGTTCTGCCACGTACAATTGGCTTTCAGAGCCGTCAGACTCCACTTGCCCCCTTGATGGTGGGGGGCACTTCCCTCCCTGTACCTCCTGCACAACCTACTTCAGAAGCAACACCCCCCCCCCCCCGCCCCAACCAACCATCAGGGACGTCAGTCTCAGGCAGAAAAGTGTAAGTCTTCTTCGGCTCCTCTCGCCAGAAAGGGCTCCCTTGGGTTACTCCCTTCCCAGGTTCCTACCAGTGGCAAATCTGAGACCTGCCAGGGGCTGAAGGAACCACAGGTAGCTGTTCGTAGGGCTGCACGGTCCTCCTCAGTCCTTGAGACTGAATCAGTGAAGCCCTCTCAGCTGGACAAACCTAAGAAGCAGTGAGAGAAACCTAAAAAGAAAATGACCCCCAAGAAGCAAGGCACTGCGGTGGCACCTACACCACCACTACCTACAAGCTCTGTGTCTCAGGATGAGGTGGAGATTCTGGCGTCCGCTGAGGACCTAGATCTTGCTGGGCCCTCAGAGACAATGGCTGTCAATCGCACAGGTACTCATCTGGTGGCAGCAGGTGACCCTGAGGCGTAGATTGCCTCATTGAGTGTTTCATGCCTTCCCAGTCTCACAACCATGTAATGCTCCAGTGGAATTGCGGTGGTTTTTTTCCACCACCTGGCTGAGATACAACAACTGTTAAGGTTTACACCTGCTTTCTGCGCTGCCCTCCAGGAAACCTGGTTCCCAGCAATGCAGACCCCCGCCCTCCGTGGCTATAAGGCACTGCAGCACTGCCGGCACTGCACTGTAGCGATTATAATAGAATTTGGATGCAGTTTGCGTTTATGTCCTAAACTCAGTCTGTAGTGCAACTGTGTCCCTTCAAACCCCTCTTGAAGCTGGGGCAGTCAGAATAAGGAAGACACAGGAAATAACTGTCTGCAATGTATATCTTCCTGCAGATGCTGCAGTACCCCTGAATGTATTAGCTGCACTGATTGATCAACTACCTAAACCTTTCCTACTTTTGGGAGATTTTAACACCCTGTGGGGTGGTAGGGAGGTCGAAAATTTACTGTCACAACTGGACCTCTGCTCATAAATACAGGTGCCCCCACACATTTCATTGTGGCACATGGCACATATCCGGCCATTGATCTGTCGTTTTGCAGTCCTGGCCTTCTCCCATCTATCCACTGTAAAGCACATAACGACCTGTGTGGTTTCCCAATCTTCCTGTCACTCCCTCAGCGTCATGCCCACGGATGCCTACCCAGATGGGCTTTAAACAAGGCAGACTGGGAAGCCTTCACCTCTGCTGTCACCGCTGAATCTCCCCTACATGGTGCCATACAGGAGATGTTGTCGTCGAGCAGGTCACTACAGCGATCGTGTTTGCGGCGGAAAACGCGATCCCTCGTTCTTCAGGGTGCCTCCGGCGAAAGTCAGTCCCTTGGTGGTCGCCGGAAGTAACTGAGGCAATTAAAGAGCGTCGACGAGCTCTATAGCGACATAAGCGGCATCTTTCCTAATAGCCTTTAAGCGGCTCCATGCCCGCGTTCACCAACTTATAAAACGACGGAAACAGGAGTGTTGGGAGAGGTACATGTCGACCATTGGGTGCCATACGTCACCTTCCCAAGTCTGGACGAAGATCAGACGCCTTTTTGGGTACCAGACTCCAACATGTGTCCCTGGCATTAATGTCAATGGCATGTTATCTACCGACGCAAACGCGACTGCTGAGCACTTTGCTGAGCACTACGCTCCAGCCTCTGCATCGGAGATTTACCCCCCCAGCCCTTCACACCCTCAAACAGTGGATGGAAAGGAAAGTCCGCTCGTTCACTACACGCCACATTGAAACCTACAACGCCCCATTTACAGAGTGGGAGCTCCTCAGCGCCCTTGCACATTGCCCTGACACAGCTCCTGGGCCGGATCGGATCCACAGTCAGATGATTAAACATCTCTCGTCTGACTACAAGTGACATCTCCTCATCATCGTCAACCGGATTTGGTGCGATGGCATCTTTCCATCGCAATGACGGGAGAGCACCATCATTCCAGTGCTCAAACCCAGTCAAAACCCACTTGATGTGGATAGCTACTGGCCTATCAGCCTCACCAACTTTCTTTGTAAGCTGCTGGAATGTATGGTGTGTCGGCGGTTGGGTTGGGTCCTGGAGTCACGTGGCTTACTGGCTCCATGTCAGGGCGGCTTGCGCCAGGGTCGCTCTACCACTGATAATCTTGTGTCCCTCGAGTCTGCCATCCAAACAGCCTTTTGCAGACACCAGCATCTGGTTGCCATCTTTTTTTACTTACGTAAAGCATACGACACGACCTGGCGACATCGGATCCTTGCCACATTGTATGAGTGGGGTCTCTGGGGCCCGCTCTTGATTTTTATCCAAAACTGCCTGTCGCTCCGTACTTTCCATGTCAAAGTCAGTGCCTCCCATAGGTCCCTCCATATTCAGGAGAATGGCGTTTCGCAGGGTTCCGTATTGAGTGTCTCTCTATTTTTAGTGGCTATTAATGATCTAGCAGCAGCTGCAGGGCCGTCGGTCTCACCTTCTCTGCATGCGGATGACTTCTGCATTTCGTACTGCTCCTCCAGCACTGGTGTTGCTGAGCGGTGCCCACAGGGAGCCATTCACGAGGTGCAGTCATGGGCTCTAGCCCACGGCTTCCAGTTTTCAGCCGCGAAGTCGTGTCATGAATTTCTGTCGGCGTCGCACCGTTCATCCAGAACCAGAACTTTACCTTAATGACGATCCACTCACAGTCGTGGAGACATATCGATTCTTAGGACTGGTTTCCAACACCTGATTGACTTAACTACCTCACCTTCATCAGCTTAAGCGGAAGTGCTGCAGCACCTCAATGTCCTCCGCTGCCTGAGCAACACCAACTGGGGTGCAGATCGCTCTACACTGCTGCAGCTCTACGAAGCCCTTGTTCAATCCTGCCTTGACTGTGGAGGTCTGGTTTATGGTTCGGCGGCGCCCTCAGCGTTGCCGTTACTCGACCCAGTGCACCACTGTGGCGTTCGCCTAGCGACAGGAGCTTTTAGAACGAGTCCAGTGACCAGTGTCCTGGTGCAGGCTGGAGTTCCTCCATTGAACGTTAGGCGTGCACAACTGCTAGCCAGTTACATTGCACATGTTCGTCGTTCTCCTGCGCATCTGAATTACCATCTCCTTTTCCCAACCACGGTGGTTCATCTCCCCCATCGGCGGCCCAGGTAAGGGCTTACGATTGCGGTTCGCAACCGGTCCCTTCCGTCTGAACCGGAATCTTTCCCGTTACCACCTCTCCTCGAGGGCCATTCACGTACATCTCGATGGTGTTCACCTAGGCTGCAGATACTTCTGGATCTTTCACATAGCCCTAAGGACTCAGTTAAACCTGCGGCTCTCCACTATCACTTCCTCTCGATTCTCGACGTGTACCTGGGCCATGAAGTGGCTTACACCGACGGCTCGATGGCTGACTGTCACGTAGGCTTTGCGTATGTTTATGGAGGCCATATTGAACAGCATTTCTTGCCAGATGGCTGCAGTGTTTTCACTGCAGAGCTGGCGACCACATCTCGTGCTCTTGAGCACATTCGCTCATGCCCTGGCGAGTCATTTCTCCTGTGGACGGACTGCTTGAGCAGCCTGCAAGCTATCGAACAGTGCTACCCTCGCCATCCTTTGGTAGCGTCCATTTAGGATCCATCTATATTCTATGCCCTGGAACAGTCCCGTCGTTCAGTGATATTTGTGTGGACCCCAGGACACGTTGGCATGCCAGGCAACGAACTTGCCGATAGGCTGGCGGAAACCATTTCTGGAGATGGGCATCTCTGAAACTGACCTACGTTCTTTCTTACGCCGCAGCGTTTTGTGGCTTTGGGAGACGTAACGGCGTAACAGTACGCACAACAAACTGTGTGTCATCAAGGAGACTACGAATGTGTGAAAGTCTTCCATGCGGTCCTTTCGCATGGAATCAGTTGTCCTCTGCGGGCTCCGCATTGGCCATATGTGGCTAACGCATGGTTACCTCCTCCGCCGCGAGCACCCACCTTGGTGTCACTGTGGCTCACAAATGACGGTCGTCCACATTTTGCTGGCCCGCATCTCGTGGTCGTGCGGTAGCGTTCTCGCTTCCCACGCCCGGGTTCCCGGGTTCGATTCCCGGCGGGGTCAGGGATTTTCTCTGCCTCGTGATGGCTGGGTGTTGTGTGCTGTCCTTAGGTTAGTTAGGTTTAAGTAGTTCTAAGTTCTAGGGGACTGATGACCATAGATGTTAAGTCCCATAGTGCTCAGAGCCATTTGAACCATTTTGAACATCTTGCTGGACTGCCCACTTTTAGCCGCTCCGCAGCGGACTTTTAACTTTTCCGGCACCCTACCTTCGGTGTTGGGCGACAATGCCTCAACAGCAGCTTTAGTTTTACGTTTTATTTGTGAGGGTGGGTTTTATCATTTGATCTAAGTTTCAGTGCATGTCCTTTGTCCCTCTGTGTCCTCCACCCTAGTGCTTTTAGGGTGGAGGTTTTAATGTGTTGCAGAGTGGCTGGCTTCTCGTTTATATTCTCATGGTCACCCAGCCATGGTAATCTGCTCTCTTGTTTTGATCTCTTCTGCATGTTTCTTGTGTCTCTCTTCAGTTTTATTGCCCGATTTTGTCCATTTTAGTGTATGTTGCCCTTCTGTCATTCTTGTAGTTTTCTACTTTCTTCCAGCTGTGTTTGGTATGTCTCGATTATTTTACTCCCACCCTTGTGGAATTATTTTAATTGGAACGAGGGACCGATGACCTAGCAGTTTGGTCCCCCCCCCCCCTCTTTTAAACCAACAACCAACCAATCGTCAGCGTGGCTTGGTCTTTTGTCATACGGTCGTGTGTTTGGGACGCTGCCGTAATGCACAGTTGTGCTCCCGTTTGGACCGCCATCTCTTCTATCAGTGGCCTGCGGTGGTTTGCCTCTCTCAGCATAAGGCAGGCAGCCTCCATCTCCCCATGGAGCGCAATCTTGAAGCGCGTCTCGGCTTCTTTCTGTGCGCTTCAATGGTCGCATGCGGGTCGTCTTCACTGCAGTCTCGTGATGCGCCGCTTTCTGCCACTGCGGCGAGCGTGTCGCCTCGGCGGCCTGGCGCTGACTGCCGCCGCCCGGTTGAGCGCTGCTGGTTCTCCCCTCTTCCCACCTCGCTGGTGATGGGATTGGGCGGCCGCTCGAGTGGGCGGCTTGATGCCGTCTCGCCCTTCTCCTCTGGAGGCGAAGGCGCGGCTTTTCTGCGTCTTCTTCTTCGTTTCTTCTTCTAGGCATTTTCTGCAGGTGCAGAGCTCTGTGCCTTGTCGTTGATGTTGCCGCAGCTATTCAGGTGTGGTCTGCTGCAGCGGAAGCACGTCGGCTTATCTTCACGTGACATTGTGCATGTGTGGCTGTCATGATTTCCAGCGCCCTTTACGAAGTCGTTCGGTTGCGACAGTATTGTGCCACATGCCCCACTTGCTGACACTTAAAGGAATCAGGCTTGGTGTCTAGTTCCGCCGGCAATGGCTCCAGCGTCACGTGGAAGCCCAGGAGGCTATCGATCCCGTGGACTTGGTCCGCTACGGGCGTCTCCATCATCGCTGGTGTGTTCACAGCCAGGACGAATAGTGGCGGCCTCCTCTTGTTAGTTCGATAGTGTATTTTTATCGCTGCATCACCGAACCCCTCGTCTCGTATTGTTCTTTCCTCGGTGCACAACCAAGAGAGCCCCCTAAGGAGAGCCTTAACGTTCCTTCTTCTCTTTCGACTGAGTCTTCTCTGGTGCCAGTGCTTTGTACGGCTCCAAGATTGGCGTGAATGCCTTGAAGTCATACATACAGCTAGGCAGCACTTCCAGTAGAGTGTCATTATCCAGACACTTCACGTTCAGCGGGCTGATCGCAACGGTCTTCAGTTTGCCGTGGATGTCCCACCAGTCATTCCGGCGAAGACTGCAGCGTGGTGTCGGGGACGGAGGGCTCTTCTTCGCGAGCTGTGTCTTCTTCGTCGTCCGCCAAGTGTACCTCCGCGGTGGTCCCTTCATTCGACGAGCATCTGATCGTTTCTGTCGTCCTAATCTTGTTCGATTTATTGCCCATGGCGCCGCGCGCACGCTACACACCAACTTTGCTTTTGCTGTTAGAACAACAACACGACAATTTGGGAGTTCGACTGTTCGGCCTCTAGTAGCAGCTAGAGATCAAGAACTCCATTAAATACAACTATACTTCATCAGAAAGAAAAAGAATTTAAGTATGAACCTCTCCATCATGCAAAGACTGCAACAGCCAGTTCGAGTAGTGACTGCGAGCAACAGTACCTGAATTGCTTAGCTATGTACTGTCGGTACTTCGTATGGCTTTGATTTGAGTTTATGCGCAGCTGGGTGAGCAGATGCTAGTGGAACACGTATGAAGTGCTAAACGACACAGATTTTCTCGATCTTGGAAATCGTCTAATTTAGTCTCCGTTAAAATGTAGGTGCCACCTGCCACCCTGTCAGAGGAAAAGATCAGAGCGTCACGCGATGCTGTATTGGACACGGTTGCTGTGGAGGTGTTCGGGCCTGTGTACAAGACGAGGGATGGATACGGCCAACTGAATTGCAAACCTTTAACAGGCACAGTTCAGGTTTAAAATGTCTTACAGGAAGCTATTGGATAGAGTGCACTGACCAAAAAAAGAAAGAGAACATTTGTGACCTAAAACCAGCTTTTCTCTGCCCCCTTGAAGGTAGGGGGGGGGGGGGGCATTCGGAGATACTATTCAGTGCTACGAGGCGTGCCTTTTAAGTAAGTACCGTTTTGAGCAACGGCTGCACAAGCGGAACTGATCGCTCTGTGGCTGGACGGCTGCTTAAACATCGTTCCGAAGGATGGATTCGGTTCGCCTAATTACTGGCACGTGACATGGCAGAAGCAAAAATTGTCGTGTTCGCCGCGCCGCTATTGGCGATACGGGCGCACCTGCAGGCAAATTGAATTCAAAACATGGTTCTGAGCACTATGCGACTTAAGTTCTGTGGTCATCAGTCGCCTAGAACTTAGAACTAATTAAACCTAACTACCCTAAGGACATCACACACATCCATGCCCGAGGCAGGATTCGAACCTGCGACCGTAGCGGTCGCTCGTTCCAGACTGTAGGGCCTAGAACCGCACGGCCACTACGGCCGGCGCAAATTGAGTGCCGCTCTTCTTTGGAGCGTCCGCTGGATTTAAACACGTAAACAAACCGGTGTTGATGTCGGCCGGGCTATTTGTGTTGTTTTCTGAAAGGCCGGAGTTTCTGAAAATTGGACATGCCTGTATTGCCGGTACAGTAGCCATATGACAAACTGAGGGAAGGATAGATGTGCAACACTGATGTTTCAGTAGACTTCTGTAGTCGGTTCTAGCCAGCAGTACCATCAGTAAATATGATATGCGTTACATTTCTACAATAATGCAAATCACATCCTCCAGTGTGCAGGGTTTTGTTTATCTTGCTCATCATTAAAATTGGCTGTCATTCAGACTTTGAATTAATTACAATGACATTGTAGCGTTTTCCTTCTTAAAATGAGAAGGCGTTCCGGGTATGACCCACTACCAACACAAGTTGCGGTTTGTGGAAATTTACAGGTGGAGAATTACCGTTTGAACCGCAAGGTAGATAATCAGCTGGTGGCTTGCTTACCACATCTCTTCCAAAGCTGTCTCGATGCTCCTATTGAATTCCTTCTCAGTAGACAGCGGCTCCTAACACACGATTTAAAGACAGTAAATTTTGGAGTGGTATTCGGGGATACTATTCAGCGCTACGAGGCGTGTTTTTTAAGTGAGTACCGTTTTGAAATTTAAAAAAGACGTGCTAAGGCATCTCAACAATTTTATTTTTACATGAAAGCCTATACCTTAATCTACTTTTCTACATAATTTCCGTCAATATTGAGCCACTTGTCATAAAGCTGTACCAGTTTTTGAATACCCTCCTCATAGAAGTCTGACGCCTGACTTGTTAACCACTGCATCACCACTGTTTTGACTTCGTCATCGTCTTGAAGACGCTGACCGCCCAGGTGTTTCTTCAAGTGCAGGAACAGATGGTAGTCACTGGGCGCAAGATCGGGGCTGTACGGAGGATGATCTAGAGTTTCCCATCGAAAAGATGTGATGAGATCTTTGGTCTGATTTGCCACTTGCGAACGGGCATTGTCTTGCAGAGAAACGATGCCCTTGCTTAACTTCCATGGAGTGTTGCTTTGATTCTGGTGCGACGTAGGACACCCATGGTTCATCGCCCGTAACAATTTGGCTTAAGAAATCATCACCGTCGTTGTGGTAGCGCTCAAGGAAAGTCAGTGCACTGTCTAAACGTTTGGTTTTGTGCACGTCCGTCAACAATTTCGGTACCCAACGTGCGCACAATTTTCGGTCACAATGCCATACAAAACACTACGAGAAACATTAGGATAGTCATCCCGCAAGGAGGAAATCGTAAAGCGTCTGTTTTCTCTCACGTTATTGTCCACTCCCTGCACCAAAATTTCATTAACGAACGAAGGACGCCCACTCCGTTGTTCATCATGCACATTTGTGCGGCCATCTTTAAATGCTCTCACCCACTTTCTTACCATTCCATCACTCATAATGTTTTCTCCATAAACTGCACAGATCTCACGATGAATATCTATCGCTTTTAGGCCTTTAGACTAAGAAATCTTATAACAACCTGTACTTCACAGTCGGCGGGACTCACGATTATCGGAGGCATCTTAAACACTCAGTACACAATGTAAACAAGGAAGAATCAGACTGTAATGGCGTCAGTGAGTAGATTAAGGTACAGGCTTTCATGTAAAAATAAAATTATTGAGATATCTTAGAACGTCTTTTTTAATTTCGAAACGGTACTTACTTAAAAAAAAACACGCCTCGTACAATGTAGTCTTCATATTTGGGATGCCAGCTCATTTATTGATCCAAACCAAAATGAGGAAAATGTGTCTTCACAGTCAAACCTATACGACAGCCAGTCTGAACTTATTAATCTCATGATGATCGTGGACTCTGATGACAATCCTTCGATCACTATAATATTCATAAAACGATGCACTGCTATTTGTTTTCATGTTCTTCAGTTCAAACCACCGCATTATTCAGAATAAAACGTAAAGGTATTTCCTTATGTTAAGTGTAGCACTTCCGATCTATACGTATTCCAAATCTTTTCGGTATTACTAGACGAGGTACAAACGTTTCCCGAGGCAAAGTTAGGTTTTAACTCACATTTAGATAAAGGAAATACACACGTAGTGCACCCATGTTGCCTGTTTGAAGGATAGTCTAAGATTCCATTAGACAATGTCTAACTATTTCCCGTCTGGTCACGCAGGACGCACTTCCGCGATTGGTTGGCCATGTCCACCAATCATTCTTAACATAAAATTATTTCTTATTATTTGCAGATCAGTTTTAATAACTGAAATTGTAATTATATAGATATCAGTACGGGTAAAATCTAGTGCATTGCCAGATTGGCTTCTTAATCATTTAAACAATATATATTACTATTATATGCATTTATTAGAAAAGTTATGCGCCATGGCGCCAAATCTGATACGAGAATCCCTGCTATCTGTCATCGCACAAGGACAGCTCAGTCTGTTCTCATCGCTCTCTCCCACTCCCGGTCCACTGACAAGATCATCTGTCACCTGTGGAGTGCGTAACGTATCGATCCTACCGGCTCACATAGCTACACCAGCGAGTGTAGTTCGATACGATGATAAATCAAGGCTTTCAATGTCGTATGAACACCAGAACCACGTTGCAGGATTCCGAGACTGTGGCAACGACGACGCGCTATGCTGGTACATGACGATTCAGCCTTGAAAATAATGTCCAGTCACATTAACGTGACGACCGCCGATGTTCAACGTCAATGTGCAACAACCACTCACAGATGGCAGGTGGCAGCTGTAGCAGTGGTGGGTACATAAACCGTGTCGGCGGCGGGTGTACCAGTGCAGTCGTTAGTCGTTATCGTAAAGCAGAATCTGACATTCAAGAGGACATGATCATTGGCTTTCGGGGAAAGGATGGAAGCATTTCCGAAACGTGTAAGTTTGTAAACTGTTGGCGTGAAGCCGGGGTTAAAGTATATCGTGCATGGCAAATTGGAGCTATCCAAAAGCGGCACCGAGGCAACTGTGGTGGACCATGGCCCATAACAGGGGTGTTTGAAAAGTCCGTGCAAAAATAAAAACTACTTACGTGTTCAGGGTAAACCCCTTTTATTTTTCTACATAGTTTCCTTCAAGACTTATACCCTTCGTCCAACGCTGTTCTAATTTCTTGATCCCTTCTGAATAATAGGAATTTACCAAGTCTGCAAAATAGCTATTAGTTTTTGCAACCACCTCCTCGTTTGATTAAAATCTTTGCCCCGCCAGCCATTTCTTCAAATTGGGGAACAATAGTAGCCCGAGGGAGCCAAGTCTGGAGAGTAGGGGGGATATGAAACGAGTTGGAATCCGGTTTCCACTAATTTTGTGACCACAACTGCTGAGGTGTGTGCTGGTACATTGTCGTGATGGAAAAGGACTTTTTTGCGTTCCAATCGCCGATGTTTTTCTTGTAGCTCGGTTTTCAAACGGTCCAATAACGATGAATAGTATGCATCTGTAATAGTTTTACCCTTTTCCAGACAGTCGATGAGTATTATCCCTTGCGAATCCCAAAAAGACAGTCGTCATAACCTTTCCGGACGAAGGAATGATCTTCGCTTTTTTTGGTGCAGATTATCCCTTGGTAAACCATTGTTTAGATTTTTCTTTGGATTCATGAGTATAGTAATGTATCCATGTTTCATCAACAGTGACGAAACGACGCTTAAAGTCCTGCGGATTCTTCCTGAACAGCTGCAAACCATCCTTGCAACACTTCACACGATTCCTTTTTTGTTCAAGCGTGAGCAATCGCGAAACACAACTTGCGGATAGCTTTCTCATGTTCAAATGTTTATGCAAAATTGTATGTACCCGTTCATTCGAGATGCCCATAGCACTAGCAATCTCACGCACCTTAACTCTTCTGTCATCCATCACCGTATCACGGATTTTATCAATGATTTCTGGAGTCGTAGCCTCCACAGGGCGTCCAGAACTTTCAGCATCACTTGTGCCCATATGGCCACTCCGAAAATTATGAAACCACTTATAAACTGCTCTAATCGAAGGTTCACAGTCACCGTAATGTTTATAAAGCTTCTCTTTAGTCTCCTGAGGCGTTTTGACTGTCATAAAATAATGTTTAATCACCACACGAAATTCTTTTTCGTCCATTTCTTGACAATCACTCGACTTCCTTGATTCACACGAATGCCAAACCCAAAGGAATAGACCAATATGGCTGAAACTTGGTGTGCGTTCTTTCCAAAGATGCGACTAACTAAACATGACCTCGATAAGCGCTGGTGGTGCCATCTCTCGGACTTTGCACGGACTTTTAAAACGCCCTTCGTATATGGCAGGGCTGAACGACGGCTACGGAGATGCGTACGACCGAATAGATATGCAACTGTTGAGCTACTGATCGCCCAGCTGAATCAAGGGGCTACCAAGAGTGTCTCCTTAACGACCGGGCAGCGAACGTTGTCCACAGCAGGCGCCTGGTTTATACATCCATACCGACTGATGCCAGTACCACAAGCACTGAGTGGCGACAGGTGGCCTTTTCAGATGGATCACATTTCATGCTCCATCTGAATTCAGGCAAACATCGTGCAACAATCATCGAGAGGAGGAGGGAGCATTGTGGTCTGGGGATGTTTTCGTGGCGTTCCCTGGATGATCTTGTCATTCTGGAAGGTACAATGGACAAGACAAGTATGCATCTGTCACTGAGGACCTACATGCACCTATCATTAAGGCCAGACATGCATTTTGGTTATCGTTGGCACGATGACTTCCACCAGCAAACGGTGCAACGTGTCACACAGCTCGCAGAGCACCAGGTTGAGTTTACCGTACTCCCCTGGTCGTCAAACTCCCCGGATTTAAACCCAGTCGAGAATCTGTGGGACGACCTCGATCGAGCAGTTCGCGCCATGGATTCTCAACCGAGAAACCTGGCGCATCTGGCCACGGTACTGGAGACGGCATGATACCTTCCAGAAACCAAATGACACTCTTCATGCTCGTCTCAGAGTGGTCTGCGCTGTAAAAGGCGGTTCTTCAGGCATCTGACAGGTGGTCACATTAATGTGACTGGAAGGTGTGCTTCTTTTCAGGACAGTCGTTTTGTGTGCATTTCTTTGAAATACACCCATGCTCATAAATTAAGGGTAATTGCAGAATATGGTGCCGCACAACGTGGCACTACAAAAAACTGGCGTTAATAGCATAGGCACATAGGGAACACACACAGACCTGTAAGTCCACGGTATTGGTGACAAGTCGAGAAAACTGTCCCGAAACGCATGTGCTACAAAACGCCACAGTTTCCTGCGCATGTACCCCGACATCAGTATGGGATATGATCACCATGCACACGTACGCAGGCTGCACAACGGGTTAGCATACTCTGGATCAAGTGGTCGAGCAGCTGCTGAGGTATAGCCTCCCATTCTTGCACCAGTGCCCGTCGGAGCTCCTGAAGTGTCGTAGGGGCTTGAAGACGTGCAGCGATACGTCGACCGAGAGCATCCCAGACGTGCTCGATGGGGTTTAGGTCTGGAGAACAAGCAGGCCACTCCATTCGCCTGATATCTTCTGTTTCAAGGTACTCCTCCACGATGGCAGCTCGGTGGGGCCGTGCGTTATCATCCATCAGGAGGAAGGTAGGACCCACTGTACCCCTGAAAAGGCGGACATACTGATGCTAACTGACGTCCCGATACACCTGACTGTTACAGTTCCTCTGTCAAATACATGCAGGGGTGTACGTGCACCAATCATAATCCCACCCCACACTATCAAACCACGACCTCCATTCAGGTCCCTTTCAGAGACATTAAGGGGTTGGTTTCTGGTTCCTGCTTCACGCCAGATGAAAGCGCGGCGAGAATCACTGTTCAGACTATACCTGGACTCGTCCGTGAACTCCCCCTGCGGGTCTGGGGTAAGAATAGGCCCGAGGTATTCCTGCCTGTCGTAAGAGGCGACTAAAAGGAGTTTCAACCGTTTCGGCCTTCCATGTTTTGGTCCCCCTTGGGGTTTGACCTCCATTTTTCAAAATTCTACAGAAGTACGAGCCTTTTGGGGAAGGACGCCTTACGTGGTGTACCACTGGTCCTCAGTGCACTAAGACCTTGGCACTCAGCATTGTAACGGCGTTGTCACCATACCCACTATTCCTCAAATTGGGCCTAAACGCCTGATGGGTTGTACAAGCTACGCCCATAGTGCGTCCCCATCTGCACCTACGATCATGATGGACTTTCCATGGCACCCGAAATCCAGCACGGTAGCCAGCCCGTTGTGGTGGGGTCGTCATGTACCCTCTAGGTTGTAGCCCCCTGACAACACAGGGATCGTACTGCCGATACCTGAGCTGCACCCTCCCCATGTCGGCCAAAGAGTAGATGCCCGTCTCCTTGGGGCATCAGGACTCCCGGCAACGGTCATCCTGCCAGGTGGCCCTTGCTGAGGCTGGGTGGTGCCCGTGGGGAGAGCCCCTGGTCGGAGTGGGTGGTATCGGGGCGGACGTTTCGCAGATGAAACGTCAACATGTATCAGGTCGCTCTGCGGCCGAGTCTTTTAAAAGGAAAGGTACTGTCTCTGGTTCTGGTTCTCCTGCCCTTTCCCCCTTGGCCACTCCCTGGGAGGAAGGACAGGCCCGCCGGCTTGGGGCGAAGTACTTCCCCCGCTATTTGGTCTGTTCTCGAACCGATGAGGGAACGTTCGCCACCTCCAAGCCCTTGTTCTTTGTTCAGCACATCGAGGACATCTTCGGGGAAATCGAGGCTCTCAGTAAAATGCGTTCGGGGTCCGTTCTTATAAAGACCACCTCCGCCACACAGTCGGCGGCGCTCCAGGCGTGCGACCGACTAGGGGACATCCCAGTGTCCATTGTCCCGCATCTGGCACTGAATAGGACGCAGGGGGTTATTTTTCATCGGGACCTCCTGCTGCAATCTGATGAGGAGCTCAGGGTCAACCTGGAGCGCCAAGGCGTGCATTTCGTCCGGCGAGTCCAGCGCGGCCCCAAAGACCGTCGCATCGACGCCGGGGCCTTTATCCTCGCCTTCAAGGGGGACGTTCTCCCGGAGAAGGTAAAGGTGATGTGCTACCGGTGCGACGTGCGACCTTACGACCCGCCTCCTATGCGTTGTTTTTGGTGTTTGCGCTTTGGGCACATGTCGTCACGGTGTGAGGCTGAGCCCCTTTGTGGCGATTGTGGACGTCCTCTTCGTGAGGAACATACATGCACCCCACCACCTTGCTGCGTTAATTGTCCTGGCATCCACTCACCTAGATCCTTAGACTGCCCCGCGTATCAGAAGGAGAAGAAGATTCAAGAACTCAAAACTTGGGATCGTCTCTCTTAATCTGAGGCCAGGAAGAAGTATGACCACCTCCATCCCGTAACGTTAACCACTTCGTTTGCCTCAGTCGTGTCCACTCCTTCCACGGTATCATCACCCCTATCCTGTCCCCCCTCCACCTCCTCCCCCCATCCGGGGTCTATGCCTCCGCCTCCCAAATCCCTCCCTTCCAAATCCTCCTCCCCCGCGGCCCCCGCCCCCTCTGCCCCAGGGGCCACCATTCCTCCTCCTCTCCCCCCCCCCCCCGCCGCCTGAGAAGCGATCCTCTTCTCAGGCGTCCATCGGGAAAACGTTCCGGACCCCAGCTTCCGAGGTCCGGCGTTCCAAAACGGACCCCGCGCGTGAGGACCTTCTTCGGGTCCAGCCCACCATCCCTGTGCCTCCTCGGACTTCCAAGAAGGCCTCCAAGAAGAAGTCTCTATCCCCCTCTCCACCCCGGCGCGTTTCGTCTGACGCTCCATCCGTGAGTCGCTGCTCCCGGCCGTCCACAGTTTCGCCGGGACGCTCTGCTGCCAGGCGCTCAGCTGGCCTCTCGTCGGCAAATGATGCTGCCCCTCCTACACAACCCGGGACAGCGGCCGCAGCTGGCGACGACTCGATGGAACAGGATCCGCCTCCCGCCGGTTGTAGCGTTGTTCCCTCGAAACCTGGCCCTCCGCGGCCGTCGAGGTGACCAGCTCTTCCCCTGTCTCGTTCCGCCTCTTTTTTGACTAGCGATGGCTTATTACATTGGAACATAAGAGGTATTCGATCTAATCGGGAGGAATTACAACTGCTCCTCCGCCTGCACTGTCCGCTTGTCCTTGGTCTCCAGGAAACCAAGTTGCGCCAGACTGACCGTATTGCCTTTACCCACTATACCTCGGAGCGGTATGACCTCACCCCTGTGGACGGTATCCCAGCTCATGGTGGGGTCATGTTGCTCGTTCGGGACGATGTCTATTACCATCCCATCCCATTGACCACCCCACTCCAAGCAATAGCTGACCGTATTACTCTTTCTGCTTTTACTTTTTCAGTTTGTACCATCTACACTCCATCGTCATCCGCAGTTAGTCGGGCTGACATGATGCACCTGATTGTTCAGCTTCCTCCGCCGTTTTTATTGTTTGGCGACTTCAATGCACATCATCCCCTTTGGGGCTCTCCTGCATCCTGTCAAAGAGGCTCACTCGTGGCGGATGTCTTCAACCATCTCAATCTTGTCTTCCTCAATACTGGCGCCCCGACTTTCCTCTCGGACTCTACTCATACCTACTCCCACTTGGACCTCTCGATCTGTTCTACCACTCTTGCCCGTCGGTTCAAGTGGTATGTCCTTTCTGACACCTATTCGAGCGACCACTTCCCCTGTGTCGTTCGTCTCCTGCACCACACCCCATCCCCACGTCCTTCGAGCTGGAACATACCGAAAGCTGACTGGGGATTTTACTCCTCCCTGGCGACCTTTCCGGACCACGATTTTCTCAGTTGTGACAGTCAGGTCGAATACCTGACGGCTGTTATCATCAATGCTGCCGAACGTTCCATTCTTCGTACTACCTCTTCTTCACGTCGCGTTTCCGTCCCCTGGTGGAATGAGGCTTGTAGAGACGCTATCCGTGCTCGACGACGTGCTTTACGCACCTTTCGCCGCCATCCTACGTTGGCGAATTGTATTGGATACAAACGACTCCGAGCGCAATGCCGTAGAGTCATCAAAGACAGCAAAAAAGCTTGTTGGGCCTCTTTCACCAGCTCCTTTAACAGTTTTACTCCATCTTCTGTCGTTTGGGGTGGCGTGCGCCGGCTGTCGGGCATTAAGGCCCACTCCTCGGTACCTGGCCTGACCTCAGGTAATGAGGTCCTTGTTGATCCTGTGGCTGTCTCCAACGCCTTCGGCCGGTTTTTCGCGGAGGTTTCAAGCTCCGCCCATTACCACCCTGCCTTCCTTCCCAGGAAAGAGGCATAAGAGGCTCGGCAATCTTCCTTCCACTCGCTGAATCTGGAAACTTATAATGCCCCCTTTACTATGCGGGAACTCGAACGTGCGCTTGCACTGTCCCGGTCCTCTGCTCCGGGGCCAGATGCCATTCACGTTCAGATGCTGGCACACCTTTCTCCGGCGGGCAAAAGCTTCCTTCTTCGTACCTACAATCGCGTCTGGACCGAAGGTCAGGTCCCCATGCGTTAGCGTGACGCCGTCATTGTCCCTATACCGAAACCCGGGAAGGATAGACACCTTCCTTCTAGTTACCGCCCCATTTCTCTTACAAGCTGTGTCTGTAAGGTGATGGAGCGCATGGTTAATGCTCGGTTAGTCTGGATTCTTGAATGTCGACGGCTACTTACCAATGTCCAATGCGGCTTTCGTCGCCGCCGCTCCGCTGTTGACCACCTTGTGACCTTGTCGACATTCATCATGAACAAATTTTTGCGAAGGCGCCAAACGGTAGCCGTGTTCTTCGATTTGGAGAAGGCTTATGATACCTGTTGGAGAGGAGGTATCCTCCGCACTATGCACAGGTGGGGCCTACGCGGTCGCCTGCCCCTTTTTATTGATTCCTTTTTAACGGATCGAAAGTTTAGGGTACGTGTGAGTTCCGTATTGTCCGACGTCTTCCTCCAGGAGAAAGGAGTGCCTCAGGGCTCCGTCTTGAGCGTAGCCCTTCTTGCCATCGCGATCAATCCAATTATGGATTGCATTCCACCTAATGTCTCAGGCTCTCTCTTTGTCGATGACTTCGCGATCTACTGCAGTGCCCAGAGAACATGCCTCCTGGAGCGCTGCCTTCAGCGTTGTCTAGACAGCCTATACTCATGGAGCGTGGCAAATGACTTCCGGTTCTCTGAAGAGAAGACGGTTTGTATCAACTTTTGGCGATATAAAGCGTTCCTTCCGCCATCCTTACATCTCGGTCCCGTTGTTCTCCCATTCGTGGAAACAACTAAGTTTCTAGGGCTCACATTGGACAGGAAACTTTGTTGGTCTCCGCATGTCTCTTATTTGGCGGCCCGTTGTACACGTTCCTTTAATGTCCTCAGAGTTCTTAGTGGTTCATCTTGGGGAGCGGATCGCACTGTCCTGCTTCGCTTGTATCGGTCCATAGTCCGATCGAAGCTGGATTATGGGAGCTTCGTCTACTCGTCTGCTCGGCCATCCCTCTTACGCCGTCTCAACTCCATCCACCATCGGGGGTTACGTCTTGCGACCGGAGCCTTCTACACTAGTCCTGTCGAGAGTCTTTATGCTGAAGCTGCCGAATTACCATTGACCTAACGGCGCGACGTACTGCTATGTCGGTATGCCTGCCGGCTGTTGTCAATGCCCGACCACCCCTCTTATCAGTCCTTCTTCGCCGATTCTCTCGACCGTCAGTACGGGTTGTATGTGTCTGTCCTGCTGCCCCCCAGAGTCCGCTTCCGTCGCCTGCTTCGACAGTTGGATTTTGCCCTCCCTACCACCTTCAGAGAGGGTGAGAGCCCGACACCACCTTGGCTCCAGGCTCCGGTTCATATTTATCTCGACCTCAGCTCACTCCCGAAGGAGGGTACTCTGGCTGCAGTGTATTGCTCACGGTTTGTCGAACTTCGTGCTCGACTTGCCGGTCACACCTTTATTTACACCGATGGCTCCAAAACTGACGATGGTGTCGGCTGTGCCTTTGTCGTCGGGGCCGCCACCTTTAAATACCGGCTCCTCGACCAATGTTCCAGCTTTACGGCCGAGCTTTTTCTCTCCATCAGGCCGTTCAGTATGCCCGCCGCCACCGCCATTCATCGTATGTACTCTGCTCTGATTCCCTCGGTGCTCTTCAGAGCCTTGGAGCTCCCTATCCGGTCCATCCCTTGGTGCAACGGATCCAGAAGTCCCTCCATTCTTTCGCTGATAATGGTTCTCCTGTCAGCTTTCTGTGGGTTCCCGGACATGTAGGAGTGCCTGGGAATGAGGCTGCAGATGCTGCAGCCAAGGCTGCAGTCCTCCTGCCTCGGCCAGCCTCCCATTGTGTCGCGTCATCTGACGTTCGTGGGGTTTTTTGTAAGAGGCTTGTGTCGTTGTGGTGGGATGCTTGGTCATCCCTCCAAGGAAACAAGCTCCGGGCAGTAAAACCGCTCCCAACTGCTTGGACAACCTCCTCCCGACCATCTCGGCGAGAAGAGGTCCTTCTGACCAGGTTGCGGATTGGGCATTGCCGGTTTAGCCACCGCTACCTGCTTTCCGGTGACCCAGCCCCGCAGTGCCCTTGTGGTCAAGCATTAACAGTGCGCCATGTTTTATTGTCGTGTCCCCGCTTTAGTCAATCTCGTGTTGTCCTGTCCCTGCCATCTACTTTACCGAATATTTTAGCTGATGACGCTCGAGCAGCTGCTCGTGTTCTGCGTTTTATAACTTTGACTGGCTTGTCCAAAGACATCTAACTTTTTTACTTATTTTATCTGCATCTTTGTCAGGACTTTCTGGTGTCCCCCCCCCCCCTCCCCTTGAGTTTTACTAGATTCCATGTGCTCTAACAACTGTGACTGGGCGCTAATGACCTCAGTAGTTGAGCGCCCTTAAACCCCACAAAAAAAAAAAAAAAAAAAAATCGTCCGTGAACATAACCTGGGACCACTGATCCAATGACCGTGTATTGTGTTCTTGACACCTGGCCTTATGGGCTCTCCTGTGACCAGGGGTCAGTGGAATGCACGTTGCAGGTCTCCGGACGAATAAACCATGTCTGTTCAGTCGCCTGTAGACTGTATGTCTAGAGACAACTGTTCCAGTGGCTGCAGTAAGGTCCCGAGCAAGGCTACCTGCAGTACTCCGTGGCCGTCTGCGGGCAATGATGGTGAGATATCGGTCTTCTTGTGGTGTTGTACACTCTGGACATCCAGTACTGTAGCGCCTGGTCACGTTTCCTGTCTGCTGGAAACGTTGCCATAATCTTGAGATCACACTTTGTGACACACGGAGGGCCCGTGCTATGACCTGCTGTATTTGACCAGCCTCCAGTCGCCCTAGTATTCTACCCCTCATAACGTCATCAATATGTGTTCTTTGAGCCATTTTCAACACACAGTCACCATGACCACGTCTGAAAACGTCTGCACACTTACTCGCTGCACCGTACTCTGACATGCACCTACACACCTGTGCGTATGTGGACTGCTGCCAGCGCCTCCGTGCAACGACCGCAGGTCAAATGCACCGCACGCTCATACCCCGAGGTGATTTAAACCCGCAAACCGCCCAACAAAGCGTTTTTGCACAATGTATCAGCATTATTTTTAATTTATGAGCATGAGTGTAGATTAGCTGTGCATGGTAGATGGTACTTCCCACTGTTCTACGTTTTAAGGTTTCTTCCCGTTGCAGTCACGTGTGAAGAGCGGGAAAAATGATTAGATGGCTCCATGGCCGCGGTAGATGGTGTAATCTTGCCTTTGCAGTCACTATAAAAACGATACGTCGGGGCTATAGTATCTTCTTGCATTCCTCGCTTAATACTGGGTCGTGATACTTTGTATGTAGGCCTTCACGGAATAGTTGGCGTCTACCTTCAAGCATGTCCATTTGTTTGAGTCACAGAAGAGCGTTACGGAGGTATTGAAACCCCGACCTGTCAGGGTTTTTAGAATCCCTTGACGCCCACTCGTAATTAAACAAACATGCGAACATTCGTAGTGCCTTTCTTTGTATACCTAGAATACCCCACGTTATTCGATTTTAGTACGATTAATCCATAATTGGACAATATTCTACCCTGTATCGCACAAGTGATTTGTAAGTAATCTCTTTTGGAGACAAATTGCATTTTCACACTATGCTATCAATGAACCAGCATCCGCCCATCTGTTTTAAAAACGCTTGAGCTTATGTGATCCGCCAGTTTCATATCCGTATAAATTTTTACACCCAGGTGATTGTATGAATTGGCTGCATTTGCATGAGCTAACTCTGATTCATTGATACGATACTACATCTCTAAAATGTGGGAAGCGCAAAATTTTAGATTTATGAGCATTTAAAACAAGCTGCCAATCCTTGGAGTTATACAAATTGCCAGGTATACAATCGTTTATCTGACTAGCTAAGGAATTGCCAATTCGATCGTGAGATGCGCGCATGTCGATGTCGACAACTTTTGCTGCTTTTGTGGGCCTCTTCGGTTCACTTTGTGCAGAATGTATCTCCAACGCTAAGATTTGGGACTTCACTCAAACACGAGCGCCCTTCACCGCGCATTCAGCCTAGTCGAAAATATGCACTTTTTTTTCATTGTCTCATTGTCTCCTATGGCATATCCAGTGTCTCCCAGGCATGTTACGACGAACTTCGAGAGGTAGTAGAAGGTGACTTGATAAAGAAACCGAGAAAAGGAACCCGTGTGCGGGAACGTCATCCAACTACGCTACAGAGCGTCGAAGTTACAGGTGCGCATGCCTGCCAATAGGCAGTAAACGTGCCTTTGTATGCTGACGGGCTGTAGGCGGAAGAAGATAGAGTTAGCTGTTGTGTAGAAATGCCTTGCTTTCTATGAATTCGATCCTCTGTTGCCTTGGCAGGTGGGAACCCATGTCCCAAACCCTCGTCCACCAAGGGAAGCATCACATTCACAGGAGACAAAGCCTTTCTTCGCACCAGCTACCTCCGTCTGCCCCAATGGCGATCTTGACAATCAGTCACCATCACAGAGTAACAAACAACATTGCGAGACGTTCTGTCTACAGTCCGTCAGCGTTCGAAGTCACGTTTGCTGCCGAAGGTGTGGCTTAAAGGCTGGTGCCGATGCCTGTAACTTCGACGCTCTGCAGCGTTGTCGGATGACGTTCCCGGACACGAGTCCCTATCCTCGACTTGTTCTCCAAGACAACAACCCCTCGAAGTTTGTCGCAGCATTTCTGGGAAGCCCTGCAGTTTCTGAAGATCAGTGTGTGGCCGCAGTCAGTAATCATTACAATCATGTTCTGTGTTTGCCCCTAAAATGAATAAAAAGAAGTTTTTAATACGCCAGTCACTTTCTTCTTTAGGCAGAACACCGTTTAGTCAAAAATTGCCAGTGCTACGACCACCGAACGATGTAGTACTTACAGTCTGCTGTCGTCTTAGGGGTCCTTCTGAAGTCAATCGAGTTTCCAGTTCATCTCCACCGGTTGTGACAGGGGAAGGTAGGAGAGGCATACAATAGCTAGGTTGAAACGGCATCGAGAGTACGACTTAGTATGAGCCAGTGGCTCGCCCGTACAGCTGGGTGGCGAAGCTCGCGCTGCAAATGGCAAGGCCGACACACCGCCGGCTCTGCATATCAGATGTCTACCCGTCACAGCCCGTGGGCGTGACTGCGTCACAGTTCCTCATGCCGTACCAGCTAAACAGGTTACCGATGGAGTTATGGAAAGGCTACTCTGGGTTTTAAAGTATATCTCGAAAACATTGTTCAAATTTTCAAATGTGTATGAAATCTTATGGGACTTAACTGCTAAGGTCATCAGTCCCTAAGCTTACACACTACTTAACCTAAATTATCGTAAGGACAAACACACACACCCATGCCCGAAGGAGGACTCGAACCTCCGCCGGGACCAGTCGCACAGTCCATGACAGCAGCGACTTAGACCGCTCGGCTAATCCCGCGCGGCTCCAAAGCATTACTAACAAGGGAACCTCCCCATCGCACCCCCCTCAGATTTAATTATAAGTTGGCACAGTGGATATGCCTTGAAAAACTGAACACACATTAATTGAGAAAACAGGAAGATGTTGTGTGAAACTATGAAAAAAATAAGCAAAATATACGAACTGAGTAGTCCATGCGTAAGATATGCAACATCAAGGACAATGTGAGCTCAGGAGCGCCGTGGTCCCGTGTTTAGCGTGAGGAGCTGCGGAATGAGAGGTCTTTGGTTCAAGTCTTCCCTTAAACGAAAAGTTTTATTTTTTATTTTCAAACAGTTATTATCTGTCCGTCCGTCCGCTATATTTGCTGTATTCATATTGCCCACGGAATACATCTCACGTATTTAATGCACCCTCGTCCAATGTAGCGAACAGTCAACAGCCAGCCAGGGAGCCTCGTTAGCAGAAATACTCTCTCTTCCGTGCGCTGTAGTCGACTGACGTGTGATTCGATGTTTGTTTAGGTGTGGCGTCCCCATACTATGGCGCAGTTACCTCGCATCGGGCGGACGGACAGATAATAATTGTCTGAAAATAAAAAATTAAAATTTTCGTTTAAGGGAAGACTTGAACCAAGGACCTCTTGTTCCGCAGTTGCTCACGCTAACCACGGGACCACAGCGCTCCATACCTCACAATCTCCTTGATATTCCATATGTTGCGAATGGACTACTCAGTTTGTATATTTTGCTTATTTTTTTTCATAGTTTCACACAACTTCTTCCTGTTTTCTCGATTGATGTGTGTTCAGTTTTTCAAGGCCTATCCACTGTGCCAACTTAAACTAAATCTGAGGGGGATGCGATGGGGAGGTTCCCTTGTAAGTACTGTCATAACATAGGACATTCAATATATTCCTTTTGTGCGTGGTGATAAGGAATGCTTGTATCACTTGTTTCTGGATCTATGTTAGAGCGTTAGTCTTATCGCTGGGTTCCGGCCTTCCTTTGTTAAGTACTAGTGTATACGAATGGTACTCATAAAAGTTCAGTTATCACTCTGTGAAGGCCAAAAGAAGTCGATTAGGTGAAAAAAGACGCTTAGTCATAAATTTTTGCACAGTACTAGGTGAGATTGTCCTGAACAACGTACTAAAAATCCTGACGGGTGGAGGGTTAGCGTTGGGTTGGAGTGGGTGGACGTCTAAATGTTACTTTTTTACACTTTTCTCGAGTAACTCGAAAACCGCAGTTTCTGGACAAAATACTTCCCTGTACAAAATTAAATTAAATACAAAAAGGCCCTATTTAGCAGGGGTTGGAAAATTGCAGATTATTACAAATATTGTTTTAACGGTATATAATTAATGCTCATTTTTGCTTTAAGTGGGTAAAAAACAAATATTAAATATGTGTAGTGCCGCAAGGGAAGGTAGATCGCCGGCCGATGTGACCGAGCGGTTCTAGGCGCTTCAGTCTGGAACGGCGCGACCGCTACGGTCGCAGGTTCGAATCCTGCCTCGGGCATGGATGTTTGTGGCATCCTTAGGTTAGTTAGGTTTAAGTAGTTCTAAGTTCTGGGGGACTGATGACCTGAGATGTTAAGTCCCATGGTGCTCAGAGCCATTTGAACCATTTGAAGGTAGATCGCCGGGATGTGTTCATGCACTTCTCTCCTTCGTAGGTCTGTAAATCGGGCAGTAATTCCCCATTTATCCACCCCTCTATGTCACAAGTAGCAACTAAGGGTGTTTAACGAAGTTCTACAGACCTTTCATAGCGCGCTGTATGAAGTACTGGGGACGCAGAGCGAAGGTATGTCCGGAGGGTGTTTATCTCCCACTACATCTACATCTACATGGTTACTCTGCAATTCACACTTAAGTGCGTGGCAGAGGATTCATCGAACCATTTTCATACTACTTCTCTACCATTCCACTCTCGAATGGCGCGTGGGAAAAAAGAACATCTAAATATTTCTCTTATTGTATTATGATGATCATTTCTCCCTGCGTAGGTGGGTGTCAAAAAAATACTTCCGCATTCGGAAGAGAAAGTTGGTGATTGAAATTTCGTAAATAGATCTCGCCGCAAAGAAAACCGCGTTTGTTTCAGCGACTGCCACCCCAGCTCGCTTATCATATCAGTGACACTCTCACCCCTATTGCGCGATAAAACGAAACGAGCCGCCCCTTCCGTGTTCTTTTTCGATGTCCTCCGTCAATCCTACCTGGTAAGGATACCACACCGCGCAGCAATATTCCAGCAGAGGACGGACAAGTGTAATGTAGGCTGTCTCTTTAGTGGGTTTGTTGCATCTTCTGCCAACAAAGCGCAGTCTTTGTTTCACCTTCTCCACAATATTATCTACATGGTCTTTCCAATTTAAGTTGTCCGTAATTGTAATTCCTAGGTATTTAGTCGAATTGACAGCCCTTAGATTTGTGCGATTTATCGTATACCCAAACCTTATCGGATTTCTTTTAGTACCCATGTGGATGACCTCGCACTTTTTTCCACGAAATGCGTTTACACTACCAGGAATGCAGATTAGAAAAAAATATGAATAGGACCTTTTTTGCAGGAAATTTAATGCAGTGTAATTTTGAACTAGGGAATATTTTCGTTAGTAGTTTAGAGTTGCTCGAGAAAAACACAAAAAAATGACATTTAAGTCCCTCAACCCACCGCTCACATCCCACAAGTCAGGATTTTGAAACATCCCCTCCTTGAAAAATTAATGAATTACTGTGCTGGTAAACCTCTTACGTTATTTGATTTTCAAACAGCTGAGCAAACCTGAACGTACTCAGACTTTTCTCTCTTTACTTATTCTGATCAACACTAAACTGGCAAACAATATTTTTAGTACAACGAAATCTGACTCAATAACCCCTACAAAAGAATGGCCCTGGCTAACAATAACCTATACCTCTCATGAATCACTTACCTCACAAAAATCTTCGTTACTCGAACTACTGCAATACAGCGAGCGCCAATACTGCCAGCTAAATAAAAGATTTTAACTACCGAAGGCATTAACTACTGATAGGCATAGTTAGCAAATGAAAGATTTTGATAGAGAACAAATAATGTATATTAAGGTAAATACAAAAGTCATTATCTATATATATAATCAGTTCATGATATCCAGTATTACAAATTTACTCTTTCTGCCAGACACACGTCCAGATCGTCCGCTCTTAATATTCTGCCATCTCTCTCCCCACATCCACCACTGCTGGCGGCTCACCTCCTACTGCGCAACGCTGCGCGCTGTTCACATCCAACTGCCCAACACTACAATAGCAAATATTTCTACAATGCAAACCAGCCACAGACTGCACACAGCCCAGTCAGTGATTTTCATACAGAGCGCTACGTGGCGTTACCAACATAACCTAAACAGCCTACTTACAATTTTTAGTATGTTGTTCAGGACAGTCCTTGCTAGCATTGTGCAAACATTTATGACTACACGATTTTTCCCCTAATTTTCCCAATGGACCACAAGGAAGCCAAAACAAAATAGCGCACTTTATCTCCACTTCTTTAAACTTAGACTGTAGATCACATGGTGCTTTTGCTAAAACAGGATAAACTGCAGCGTATAATCCCTGGGAGGATAAGGAGCAAACTAGGTCATATGGACACATTGCCGAAAATGCGTTCCAAGGGAGATGTACCCACTCTGAGGTGAAGATAAAAGGTCTTTGATAGAGAGCCCCGTATCAGCATCGAGGGGGAGGAACCAGCAGCTGCGTTCACATGCTAGCTGACACAGTCGACAAAAAGATACTCTTCTCTCAATGCGATGTCAGAGCAGCGTATTCCATCCGAGACGATAATATGACATTGTTTTGCGCACTGGAAGTGCACAAATGAAATCGGTTTGACTATTTTACAGAATACTAGTTGTATAGGGTAAACATGTGTCTGAAGGTCTTCTTCCCAATTTTGCTTTTAACTGTTTTTTTCAAACGGTTTCATTGAATGACGCACAACGTCACGTATGTCTGTACTACTTTCTAGTAAAAATGTGCCACGTATTCAGTAAATATGATCACACACTATTAGACCCTACGTCGTTTGCTAAACTCCTTTAACTATAGTTCCCTCGGTAAACAGCGATTGTGAAACCTCGTGTCATGAGTATTTCACACTGTCCTGTTCTCATTCGCAAGACTTATCACGTTCTAAAAACCTGTAGTTGGTAATTAAGAAAGAATCGCCGACACTAGCAGCAACAGGCGGTCGCTTGCACCGACTACGTCCGACCAGTCCCATTCCTACTTCTACATCTACGACTATACTCTGCAAACCACCGTGAGGTGCATGGCAGAGACTACATCGCATTGCACCAAGTATTAGGGTTTCATTCTGTTCCATTCACGTATGGAGCACGGGAAGAATGATTGTTTCAATGCCTCTGTGCGTGCAGGAATTATTCTAATCTTATGCTCACGATCCCTATGCGAGCGATACGTAGAGGGTTGTAGTATGTTCCTCGAATAATCACCTAAAGCCCTTGAAACTTCATTAATAGACTTACTCGGGATAGTTTACGTCTGTCTTCAAGGATCTTCCCGTTCAGTTCCTTCAGTATCTCTGTGACACTCTCCCATGAATTAAACAAACCATTCGTACTGCCCTTCTCTGTATACGTTCAATATCCCCTGTTAGTCCTATCTGGTACATATCCCACACCCTTGAGCAATATTCTTGTACCGGCTGCACGAGTGATTTGTAGAGTGACTGCATTCCCCCAGTATTTTACTATTAAACCGAGTCTGCTACTTGCTTTACCCACGACTTAATCTATGTGATCATTCCATTTGATATCTCTACAAAGTGTTACACTCAGATACTTGTATGAGTTGGCCGATTCCAACAGTGAATCATTGAAACTTTTAGGATACTACGTTTTTTCGTTTTCTGAAATGCAAAATTTTGGATTTCCCCACGTTTAGAGTAAGTTTTCAGTCTCTGTACCAAGTTGAAATTTTATCAAGATCTGACTGAATATTTATGCAGCTTCTTTCAGATAGTACTTCATTATACATAACTGCATTATCTGCAAAAAGCCTGATTTTACTATTAATACTGTCTGCATGTTCGTTAACATACAATATGGCCAGCAAGGAACTCAACACACTTCCCTGGGGCACACCCGTAGTTACTTCAACATCTGACGATGACTCTCCATCCAAGATAAATTGCTGCGTCCTCCCTACCAAAAAGTCCTCAATCCAGTCAGAATTTCACTTGATATCCCATATGACCGTACTTTTGACAATAAGCGTAGGTGCGGTGCTGAATCAAATGCTTTTCGGAAATCAGGAAATACTGCATCTACGTGGTTGCCTTATTCAAAGTTCCAGTATGTCATGTGAGAAAAGTGCGAGATGGGTTTCGCATGATCGATGTTTCCGAAATCCATGCTGGCTGGCGTTGAGGAGGTCATTATGTTGAAGATACCTCATTATATTTGAGCTCAAAAGAATATGTCCTAAGATTCTACAACAAATCGATGCCAAGGATATTGGACGGTAGTTTTGAGGATCGTTTCTACTATCCTTCTTGTAGACGGGTGTGACGTGTGCCTTTTTCCAAAAACTGGACTCGGTCTTTTGTTCGAGGGATGTACAATGGATTAAAGTTAGAAGAGGGGTTAACTCAGTCGCAAATTGAGTAAAGAGTCTGACAAGGATTCCATCGTGGCCTGGAGCTTTGTTCAATTTTAAAGATTTCAGCTATTTCTCAACATCACTGCCACTAATGCTTGTTTCATTCATCTTTTCAATGGTACGAGGATTAAATGGGGGCCATTCTCCTGGTTTTCCATTTGTAAAGGAACATTTGCAAACGGAGATCAGCGTTTCAACTTTTGCTTTGCTACCCTCAATTTCAGTTCCTCCCTCGTTCGCTAAGGACTGGAGACTAACTTTGGTGCCACTAACAGCTTTTACATACGACGAGAATTCTGTGGGTTCTGTGAAAGGTCACTTGACAATATTCTACTGCGGTAGTCGTTCAAGGCATCACGGATTGCTCTCTTGACAGCCAAAGAGGTTTCCTTCAGCATCTATCTATAGCCCTACGCTTTGACTTAAACCTATTATGTTGTAATCTCTGTTTCTTTAGAAATTTCTTTACAGTGATTGTATACCATGTTCCCTCCCATTATGGTTCAAATGGCTCTGAGCACTATGGGACTCAACATCTGAGGTCATCAGTCCTCTAGAACTTAGAACTACTTAAACCTAAGGACATCACCCACATCCATCCTCGAGGCAGGATTCGAACCTGCGACCGTAGCGGTCGCGCGGTTCCAAACTGAAGCGCCTAGAACCGCTCGGGCACACTGGCTGGCCCTCCCATTATGAATTGTTCTACTAGGTACATACCTAACCAGTGCATAGGCAACTATTCTTTTAAACTTGAGCTAGAGTTCCTCTGCATTCTCCAGCTCTGTGCTAAAAGTTTCAAGTTCATCAGTGAGATATGACACTTATGATTTTTTATCTAGTTAATTGAACATATATATCTTTCTGCTTGTTTTAGTTATTCTTTGTACTTTGGTAATCATTGTTGCTATAACCGCGTCATGGTCACTGATACAAGTTTCAATGTGGACATTCTCGAATAGATCAGGTCTATTTCTTGCTATTAGATCCAATATATTTCCATCATGAGTGGGGCTCTTAACTATTTGTCCTAGGTAGTTTTCAGATAAGGCACTTAGTAATGTTTCACAGCATGTCTTATCACGCCCACCTCTAACCAAACTGTAATTTTCCCAATTAATTTTGGATGATTTAAGTCTCCACCGATGTTTACAGTATGATAGGGGAACTGGCGTACAAGTGAACTGAGGTTTTCTCTTAAGTTTTCAGTTACTTCACGACATGAGACTGGTGAGCGGTAGAAGGATCCAGTTACCATTTTATGCCCACCCCTGATACTGAGTCCTGCGCAAACAATCTCACATGCAGCTTCAGTTTCTACCTCGTTCGATTTGACTTTTATGTCTACTTCGACAAATACACCACCTCAATTTCCCATTTGCCTATCCTTTCGATATACATTTACATTTTCCCCAAAAATCTCGCTGCTCTCAATTTCGGGGTTTCAGCCAGATTTCTGTACCTAGTGAGCTTCATTGCTTTTCGTGAGCGCTTCAAACTCTGGCACTTGGTTGCGAATGCTTCGGTAGTTTACCATTAGGATTTTAGTATCTCGTCTATGGGAGGCATTTCTTTCGACCTTACGTTGATACTTTTTGGTTTCCTGCAGCCGTCGTTATTTGGACTGGATGCAGAGTCGCCTAATCTAAAAAACCCTTGTGTGGAACCCACAAAAAGCCAGCTGCCTGAGTAGCAGCCTCTGATGTGTAGTCCACACCTGACCTATTTAGGGGGCCCGTACAGTTATCAACCCTATAACGCAAATCAGGAAGTCGCAGCCTAGCATTTCACAGAACTTTCGAAGCCTTTGGTTCAGTCCTTCCACTCGACTCAGAAACAAAGGGCCACGATCAGTTCTGAGGACAATCCAAATTCCGAGCTTCGTTGAAACTCCACGCACAAGACTGGTCTTCTCAGCCTTCTCTGCCAGTCGCTGGAATGACCCAAGAATGACCTCAGAGCCCAGACGACAGGCATAATTTGTTCCAACGTGCGCCTCAGTCTGCTGTTGATTGCAGCCTGTTCCCTCAATGGCTGCCGGAATAGCTTTTTCAACATGTTGAATGAGGGCCCCTGGCATACACACTTAGTGCACCTGGTGTCCTTTGCTGTCCCTTGCTGTAGTTTCCCTAAGTGGTAGCACCATTCGCCGTATGTCTGGACTGCCGATGATTAACAGATGCCCCCCCACCCCCCACCCTTTTGCGTTTGCCTCGTCTTGACACCGTACAAAAGGGGGTTTCCCCAAAACGGGTGAAGTGAGTCCCACTGGCTCTGTTTCAGTAAAACACAGCACCTCAACCTTGTTGGATAGGGGGATCGGTAGGACTCCCTGAGTCCTCCCTAGTCCCCGTCCACACTGTACAGGACATCTAGATGTACCACTGGCACGCCACTCGCTGTCAAGTGGACGGGTAATGACAGATCGTGTACTTGAGCTACGTCTGGTACAGGTATCACAGGTACTCGACTCTCGGGAGCTCTTCCAACACACCAGTTTACTGGGATCCATGCGTCAGCCGGTCACGTACGGCAGTATGGTTCAAATGGCTCTGAGCACTATGGGACTTAACTTCTGAGGTCATCAGTCCCCTAGAACTTAGAACAACTTAAACCTAACTAACCTAAGGACATCACACACATCCATGCCCGTGGCAGGAGTCGAACCTGCGACCGTAGCGGTCGCGCGGTTCCAGACTGTAGCGCCTAGAACCGCTCGGCCACTCCGGCCGGCACGGCAGTATGCACCCGACTGTGTGCATTGGACACGGGTCACTGCCCCCTACATTTCTTGGGCTTAGTCGGTCGTCGGATGAATGCAGTGTCAGTGGACTTCCAGCCTTGTCATCTGAGATGGTTTCCTGCACTTTGTCCCCATTTAGCGAAAGTACCCTGTACACCGCACACTCACATATCTCTGCCATATCACAGATTGAAACAGTGTTGGTCACGTACGGTACGCCTAAAGACGAGATAGATGGCTATATGACGATGGCCAGATGCTCATAGAGAAAGAAAAGAAGCCGATTTCGTCATTACGCGCTATGCTAAGTGGGACCGACAGTCAGTTTTTCTCATTTATAGCTGAAATCAAGCATTGATATTAACAACTGAACGACGTGTTGTGGTAGTTTCGGTATTACCCTAATTTCTACCAAATTCACAGTATTAATTCGATGGTGACCGTTTCTACATTTTGCCAGGTGAAACGGTAGCAAACGTTTCAAATCCTGTGCTGGCATTTCTTTCTTTTTGCGAATGATGGAACTACAGTTCTTCAGAGAATTCCTGTATTTCTAGCAGTGTGAGTCGTTTTTAGTTCACCGCTTCTGCAGAAGAAGACGAAATATCAGTCTGGCAGGAAGCATTTAATTTTCTGACCAATCCTGAACAATGTGTTTGAAATGTTTTACTACGTTTGTATGAGAAATGACATCCATTTATATCCATTACATCCGGTTTTCACATAAAATAAGCCTTTTATGTTTTTGCGGTAATCCACTACCGATACCGTAACATCAAGATAAAAAGCATATATTATACAACTTTGGCCACAGAGGAAGCTCTTGTAGAGAATTTGATATTAAAATTATATCGTTTCAGAATCTTCGTCATTCACAAGGTTTTAGATCTGTGGATCGGCGTAAATCCAAACCCCTTAAACTCGTGGAAATACCTCTGCAAGGATTTTGAACGATGAAAGAAATCATAGATTGCACAAAAGCGAGCAGTAAGAATAATATGTGGTGCTCATTCAGGGACGTCATGCAGATACCTATTCACGGAGCTAGTCATTTTATTTGCGCAATCATAATACATATATACGCTAATGAAATTTGTCATAAATATTCCATCACAATTTGAGAAGAACAATTATGTCCGTACCAACAACACTAGAGGTAAAAGTGACCTTTATTTCCCATTGTTAAAGCGATAAGTGTCTCAGAAAGGATTTCAGTATGCAGCAACAGAAATGTTTGATAATTTGCCTAACAACATAAAATGGCTGACTGGTAAGCGAAGCGAGTATTAAGTCTAATTTAAAAATCGTCTCTCCTGGACAAATCCTATTCCGTTGACGAATTTCTACTTAAAAACTGGAAGCCAATAAAAACAATAAAAATAAAAAAATTATAAGTGTAGTTGAAAAGTAGGACTAAAAATAATAGTGTGTTCATTAATTTAATACCAATCATGTGTACATATCCTGTAGACTGACTCGTTCCACATCATTTGAATAAAAGATTCGTTCAAATGATCTATGCAACATGTAACTATTATGTTTACTGCATAGCTTTTTGCAGTCGTTTTGCTCAAAATTCTCCTTTTTCAAAGCAGGGGTCCAGACATTCCTGATTACTTCATCACTGCAAAACTGACCTGTTTTGAGACTGCATATAAACAAGTTATGAAACTGAACAGAAATAAAGGAAAAAAGACCTTGTAGTTGTTGTTGCTGCTGTGGTCTTCTGTCCTAAGACTGGTTTGATGCAGCTCTCCATGCTACTTAATCCCGTGTAAGGCTCTTCATCTCTGAATAATCTGGTTATTGTATTCATCTCTTGGTCTTCCGCACTTATTTTCACTAAATATATATATAAAGTTATCCTTATCATTTAATTCGTAATATTTAGATATAAATCAGTCCTCTTAAACAGAATCCCATTCGCGTTTGCCTCCTAACGAAATCACTTCTTAGCTTCAGTCTGTATATTCACAGACTTACTCTCGAAAACTGTGTTGGCTAATTTTTTAAACAACTTCACCTGCGGAACGAAATATTATTTCCTTTCACATATATTTCGGTGCAACCAAACGCTGCCCAAGATTTCACCATTCTAATAAAGAAATCTTTCTTGAAAATATTGAAACTAAGGTAAGGAGAGAGTGAATAGCATTCCAGAAATCTCCTAAAAATGGCTATTGCTGCTATGTAGTCAGCTGATCGAACTGTTGCATTCAATACAAAGACGTCACGTGCAGGCATGTCATCTGTGGTCTAACGTAAGTTATTAATGGACTGCGCCATTTTGCATTGTGGTGCTCTAGCGGAGTGCTGCCGTAGTGTGATGCGGGGATTTAATTTGTGCCAGGATTCCAAACATGTACCTGGAAACAAAAAAAAAAAATATTTAAGTAACTTTAATTTTTTGTGGTGATAATCAAAACTTTGACTATCCGCCGTACTTGGCTCTGGACTTGAAGCGATTTCAGGGAAGGGTCTCTTCGTTGGTGTTACTCCTCTACATGCCTGTTAAAATATTTGGTTTGTCCCACTTCAGATGGACTGTTAAGGTTTGTTTGGCATTTCCGAATTAGTTGTCTACGTCGTTGCACATCTTCCTTCCTGGTAATCTTACGTGCGGCTCCTTTGACTCGATATCTAATTTTCGTGATTTTCATTTGATGATTTATTACTTCATCGCTAGGGGAGGGAGGTTACATATTTCATATATTTAATTCTGTGCAGTTAGTGATTCATTTCGTACGCTTTTCTTATTACTTTTGTTGTAATCTTCTTATGAATTTTTGCAAGCAATCTTTTTGGTAGGAACTAATATAACAAAGATTCTACGCGCTCATGACGGAGCATTCCTCTCGATTGGCCTTGTAGATTATTTCTTGCGTAAGTACCGCTGTGTGTTATCAGACAAGGTTTAAATCGGAAGAACAAGTGAGGCCCGAATGTTTACAGAACTGCTTTTCAAGCCCTCGTCGGAATGTCATCATCATCAACTAAGACTTAATTTATTTGTCCTGTCAGTGAAACTCATCTGCAGGCAAAGAAAATAGTTCAGTGCCTAGGAACACTTGGTCATGACTTTGGTTGCGACTTTTTCAGTAAGCAGTCCTTCATTATTCTCGTCAAAGCCAGTATTTAATTGCTTTAAAAGCTGCACCGCACGCAGTTCCAATCCTGATTCGTTACGAATAAGGAGTCGATCTCAGAGAGTAGAGCTTCTTTTAAAAAGCACCTGACATGTGTAATACGTGTTTCTAATGATCGTCGAGTCCTGTTAACTAGACATGTTCATCTGTTAACTTGAGTCCATCGGGTACTTCCCATCACGTTTTGTTTTGATACACGTTGCCCCAAGAGATTATCAATCTTCGAAATATTGTTTACCATTGTGAAATGACCTTAGTGTATATGACAGTAACCTTCCTCTCGGGCCTTATTTATGTGTAGCGAAGCTTTGACAAACACATTCCTGTCCCCACTTTGGTGTCACCTTTTATAACCGTGAACTGAAAACCAGTCATGATATGATATGACTCAGTTTAAGTACGCATTCCAAAGCTTCTGCAGCTCACAATTCGTAGAGAGATGAATTTTGAGACTACTCAAAATAACATATATTTATGCTATGGGACTTCCGACACAGTTTATCGACCTGGGGAACAACCGAATATTTCGTCTTCCGTTTGGATTCACGATGCGACGTGATTGTACTAATTGATGTTTCAATTTAGATATGTAGGGGTTTTTTGAAATTACAATTACAAACTTCTAGAACTTGTAGAGGGGAGAGAGTAGATAATATTTTGAATTGGAACCCATGTCCGGAAACGTACCAGTTCTGTGCTACAACCATTTGAAAACATGTTGGTAACGCGACCACTTTTACAAGTAACTGATTAGGCGTGACCCAGTACATCACTTGTTTTACAATTCCACCCACAAACGGCAAAAGAAACTGCTCGTGTACACCTTGACGATTTCTGTTCAACGTGATGCAGTAGGGCCTCTTCCAATACGGGTGTGCAGCACCTCCTTGGAGCATCACAGTGATGCCTGCTGACGGTGAAGGTAAACTTTCTCGAAGCCGTTGCGTAATTGTGATGAAAAGAGTATGCGATGGAATCAGAAGTTGTGAAGAACGATCTTAATAAAGGCGACGAGCAGCTCTTCCATTACCGTGAGCTTCACCATTCAGAAAGATTATTCCGGTGTATTCTACAAATTAGTACTCAATCGCGTTGCTCTAACACTCACAAACACGTGAATGAGGTTCGGACCAGGTCAGAGAGGTAGGATAGACGTCAAATGACATCAGCCGATCCGACGTAACCACCCCTCACTATGGCTATCCTGTTGCATACCTACCTAGCAAACAACGTTTTCAAGCGGATGTAGCTTCCGGACGTGGATTCCTATTCAAAATGTTATGTACGCATTCCCCTCTAAAAGTCCTAGAAGGTTCTAAAGGGAATTTCCGAACACCCTGTATAAAGACTACGCCTAACAGTGTGATGACAAAATTCATGCATCTCTCTATAGAATAATTCATACATCTCTCTAGAATTTTGTAGGTACTGTACTTTCGTCTTTGAATGTAAAGATTGTTTCTCTCACAAACAGGACGCACTGCTTGCTTTTCTGAGATTGCATAACAAACAGAAACATGATTCCCCCCTACGACCCTTATTGACTGGGACTTGGTATCCTGTTGATTTAGCTGGAAGTTCCGGAGTCCTTCTGGAGACCACGATTAGTCCAAAGTACGCGGGTGCGTCAGTGATAAGAAGTTGATGAACAGTTACCACCGGAAACCTTGGAAGATGACCCAGAAGACCTCGAACTTGAACAGGCCACACAAACATTTGTCTCCACAGCGGCGAGATTAAGGACTTGTGGTGATCTTTTCTTACTACGTATAAAAACTTTGGAATAGCAAGATATTTGCAGTATTCGTGTGGGTTAGCTGACAGCTGTACTGTATGGTGGAGAATGGCTTCTGCATCTTCTGAAACTTTCCCGTTAGACTTTCTTCTAAACATAGATATTTTTTCCGCATTAGCCTATGCAGCATATTCCAACAATTTTTTTTTAAATATTTCTCTGTTGTTAAAATGAGATATGGCGCCATCTGATGTCACTTGTTGCATTCGTTTTAACAGTGGATGTTAAATATATTATTACGTGTTTTTACGGACAGTCCATCAGCTATTTCAGTTTTTACTGATTGATGGTACGCTGTTCATGATTGTTTACAAATTCTCATTCGATGGGTGATGATTTGGAGGACATAGGGGATGCATTGTTAGTCTGATGTCGACAGAGCTTTGGAAGATACGCAAAGAAGGCAGGAGGGATAAACAACATTGCTTCGAAACTTCTAAAAATCATGTATAACACGTATGTTTGACCGTCAGCTGCTTTTATTTTAAACACAAATATCGAACGGTTTAAGTCACAGACCATCTTCATGGATTAGGGTTGAAATGGTTTAAGCCACATCACCACATCTGTCATTCCTTAAATAATGGCCACGTCTCATGCGTAGAACGTATCATGAATTCCAGTATACAACACAGCACTTTTAGAAGCAAACATACTAATAACAACTGTAAACAGTATTGCTCTGTAAATTAATGTACAGGGTGAAACTTCCTGGCAGATTAAAACTGTGTACCCGACCGAGACTCGAACTCGGGACCTTTGCCTTTCGCGGGCAAGTGCTCTACCATCTGAGCTACCGAAGCACGACTCACGCCCGGTCTCACAGCTTCACTTCTGCCAGTGTCTCGTCTCCTACCTTCCAAACTTTACAGAAGCTCTCCTGCGAACCTTGCAGAACTAGCACTCCTGAAAGAAAGGATACTGCGGAGACATGGCTTAGCCACAGCCTGGGGGATGTTTCCAGAATGAGATTTTCACTCTGCAGCGGAGTGTGCGCTGATATGAAACTTCCTGGCAGATTAAACCTGTGTGCCCGACCGAGACTCGAACTCGGGACCTTTGCCTTTCGCGGGCAAGTGCTCTACCATCTGAGCTACCGAAGCACGACTCACGCCCGGTCTCACAGCTTCACTTCTTTCTTTCTTTCAGGAGTGCTAGTTTTGCAAGGTTCGCAGGAGAGCTTCTGTAAAGTTTGGAAGGTAGGAGACGAGATACTGGCAGAAGTGAAGCTGTGAGACCGGGCGTGAGTCGTGCTTCGGTAGCTCAGATGGTAGAGCACTTGCCCGCGAAAGGCAAAGGTCCCGAGTTCGAGTCTCGGTCGGGCACACAGTTTTAATCTGCCAGGAAGTTTCATATCAGCGCACACTCCGCTGCAGAGTGAAAATCTCATTCTGTAATGTACAGGGTGATTCAGAAAAAAATAGATTTCAGTTGTTGATTACACACAAAGTGTGAAAGATAGAAACACATTGCGCATGTCACTGGATAGAGGAAGGTTCAGAGTTCTATGTACGCATAGAAAAATGATTCAAATGGCTCTAAGCACTATGGGACATAACATCTGAGGTCATCAGTCCCCTAGACTTAGAACTACTTAAACCTGACTAACCTAAGGACATCACACACATCCATGCCCGAGGTAGGATTCGACCGTAGCAGCAGCGCGGTTGCGGACTGAAGCGCCTGGAACCGCTCGGTCACAACGGCCGGCGTACCACAGACATAATACCATACACTCAACATGAGCACCATGCGTTGTTCGAGAAGCATTCAAACTGTAGTCCACTTCACTCCACATATGAATCAACAGGTCATTGTTTATTCAATTAACAGCTTCAACAATTCGACTTCTCAGACCTTGAAGAGTGGCTGCCATAGGTGGGGCAAAGACTCTGGGTTTTATATACCCCCACAGAAAAAAAATCGCAACGTGTGAGGTCTGGTGACCTGAGAGACCAAAAACAATGAAGAAGATCATGTTGTCCACCTCTTCCAATCCAACGCTGTGGGGTGGTCTCTTTAAGACAACGCCACACCTTAAGGTGAGAGTGAGGCGTAGAGCCGTCATGCATAAACATGAAATCATTAGAGCCTTCGTTAAGTTGAGGAAACAATCTGTTTTATAGCACTTCCAGGTATGACATTCTTGTCATAATTTCCTCCGCAAAAAATAAGGGTCCATATACTTCGTGAAGAGAAGCGGCACAAAACACATTCAGTTTCGGTGAAACTCTTTCATGTTCGGCGACGACGCCACGACCGCGGCTGTATAATTTACCCGATCGATGAAATATAGATTCGTCCGCAAAGATATGTGAATCGGAAAAGCTGTCTTCTGCCATATCCTGGAGATGTTGTTGTTGTTGTGGTCTTCAGTCCAGAGACTGGTTTGATGCAGCTCTCCATGCTACTTTATCCTGTGCAAGCTTCTTCATCTCCCAGTACCTACTGCAAGCTACATCCTTCTGAATCTGTTTAGTGTATTCATCTCTTGGTCTCCCTCTACGATTTTTACCCTCCACGCTGCCCTCCAATACTAAATTGGTGATCCCTTGATGCCTCAGAATACATCCTACCAACCGATCCCTTCTTCTAGTCAAGTTGTGCCACAAATTTCTCTTCTCCCCTATTCTGTTCAATACCTCCTCATTAGTTATGTGATCTACCCATCTAATCTTCAGCATTCTTCTGTAGCAACACATTTCGAAAGCTTCTATTCTCTTCTTGTCTAAACTATTTATCATCCACGTTTCACTTCCATACATGGCTACAGTCCATACAAATACTTTCAGGAACGACTTCCTGACACTTAAATCTATACTCTATGTTAACAAATTTCTCTTCTTCAGAAACGCTTTCCTTTCCATTGCCAGTCTACATCTTACACTCCTGGAAATTGAAATAAGAACACCGTGAATTCATTGTCCCAGGAAGGGGAAACTTTATTGACACATTCCTTGGGTCAGATACATCACATGATCACACTGACAGAACCACAGGCACATAGACACAGGCAACAGAGCATGCACAATGTCGGCACTAGTACAGTGTATATCCACCTTTCGCAGCAATGCAGGCTGCTATTCTCCCATGGAGACGATCGTAGAGATGCTGGATGTAGTCCTGTGGAACGGCTTGCCATGCCATTTCCACCTGGCGCCTCAGTTGGACCAGCGTTCGTGCTGGACGTGCAGACCACGTGAGACGACGCTTCATCCAGTCCCAAACATGCTCAATGGGGGACAGATCCGGAGATCTTGCTGGCCAGGGTAGTTGACTTACACCTTCTAGAGCACGTTGGGTGGCACGGGATACATGCGGACGTGCATTGTCCTGTTGGAACAGCAAGTTCCCTTGCCGGTCTAGGAATGGTAGAACGATGGGTTCGATGACGGTTTGGATGTACCGTCCACTATTCAGTGTCCCCTCGACGATCACCAGTGGTGTACGGCCAGTGTAGGAGATCGCTCCCCACACCATGATGCCGGGTGTTGGCCCTGTGTGCCTCGGTCGTATGCAGTCCTGATTGTGGCGCTCACCTGCACGGCGCCAAACACGCATACGACCATCATTGGCACCAAGGCAGAAGCGACTCTCATCGCTGAAGACGACACGTCTCCATTCGTCCCTCCATTCACGCCTGTCGCGACACCACTGGAGGCGGGCTGCACGATGTTGGGGCGTGAGCGGAAGACGGCCTAACGGTGTGCGGGACCGTAGCCCAGCTTCATGGAGACGGTTGCGAATGGTCCTCGCCGATACCCCAGGAGCAACAGCGTCCCTAATTTGCTGGGAAGTGGCGGTGCGGTCCCCTACGGCACTGCGTAGGATCCTACGGTCTTGGCGTGCATCCGTGCGTCGCTGCGGTCCGGTCCCAGGTCGACGGGCACGTGCACCTTCCGCCGACCACTGGCGACAACATCGATGCACTGTGGAGACCTCACGCCCCACGTGTTGAGCAATTCGGCGGTACGTCCACCCGGCCTCCCGCATGCCCACTATACGCCCTCGCTCAAAGTCCGTCAACTGCACATACGGTTCACGTCCACGCTGTCGCGGCATGCTACCAGTGTTAAAGACTGCGATGGAGCTCCGTATGCCACGGCAAACTGGCTGACACTGACGGCGGCGGTGCACAAATGCTGCGCAGCTAGCGCCATTCGACGGCCAACACCGCGGTTCCTGGTGTGTCCGCTGTGCCGTGCGTGTGATCATTGCTTGTACAGCCCTCTCGCAGTGTCCGGAGCAAGTATGGTGGGTCTGACACACCGGTGTCAATGTGTTCTTTTTTCCATTTCCAGGAGTGTATATCCTCTCTACTTCGACCATCGTGAGTTATTTTGCTCCCCAAATAGCAAAACTCCTACTTTAAGCGTCTCTTTTCCTAATCTAATTCCCGCAGCGTCACCCGATTTAATTCGACTACATTCCATTATGAAATGCAAAATTCTTACATTCTGTTATGGTAGCCGGAACGCGGTTGCTGTGCAGTAACGGATACTTGCAAGGCTTCATAAGCAGGCTTCGTTTCAGAACACGCTACACCGTTGTTTGTGGAAGCTGAAGTTTCTGGCATGCCCTTCTTGTGGAATTCAGAGGGCTCCGTGTAAACGGACCTCGGATACGCTCGACATTTTCATCAGATGTGCATGGCCGACTCTTCCCTTCCAAGAATTTTTTATGTCAAATTCCAACACACAAAATGATTTCTTTTGTAATGTAACCCCCATTTTGCTACACACAAAACTTTGAGCCTTCCTCTATCCATTGACATCACAATGAATGTGTGTGTGTGTGTGTGTGTGTGTGTGTGTGTGTGTGTGTGTGTGTGTGTGTGTGTGTGTGTGTGTGTGTGTGAATGCTAAGTACCAGAGGGAGGACTCGAATCTCCGGCGAGAGGGGCGTGTTTCTATCTCTTATAGTTTGTCTGTAATAAAGAATTGAAATCTCTTCTTTCTTTGTGTATCATCCTGTATACTGTGGGTTAAGATCAAATATATGTTTGTACAAATAACCTTATAGATCGGACAACCACAGCTAAAAAACTTGTACATAATGTGAAGGACAATAAAACAGTTTAAAATCGGATATGGTAAAATAGTCTATGTGAAAACTGAGTGAAAGTCCAAGTCCGCCGTAGCTGTTTATTGTGTTTTCACTGTATGGTTCCGGGTTACCCTGGAGGTAATCTTCAGGTCATACTTGGAGTAAAACATTGGATGAAACGGCGAACGAGCACCCAATCCGAACCATGCATGATCACTAATACATCTCCAAAACACAGTCAGAAGACGAGCCCGGAAAGCACATGACAATCCACGTATGATTGGATAAAACCTTTGAGCACAAAACATTGCAGAATGAACGTAATGTAAATTAGAGTACAGAATTAAAATACGCGCAATCCGTTCGACTCGTCAACATACTAAAATACATATAATGGCATGCGTCAAATAGAACTACACGTTACAGCGCTAGCCATACACTTGAATACTGTGGAGCCAAGCACGCGCCACCCAGTCGCGAGTTAGAGATCGCGACATCTAGCGTTAGAAACCAAATTAAAAGGACACGCATACTGGTCCTTGGAAATAGCAGTAACACAATATCAGTGTTAAATAACTACACAATACAAGAGACAGAGAAAATTATCCATTACACTTACGAGAAGTAAGATACAAATAAAATTACTTAAAGCTAAAGAAACTCAACTACCTGATTCCATCCACAGCAAGATAACAGAACCCGACTGAAGTCCTAGTTCATATATTAAACAAATAAAAATATATAAAATATATGAAATATAAGAAATATAAAAAACAAAATATTTAAAATGGTGCTACAAATAATGTTTGTACCGCATCGAAGTGCAGTAGAGCCGTATTAAGGGATAAATTGTGATTTGGGGTGTAACAGTCTGGAAAGGCAGGAGTTCAAAATGGTTGAAATGGCTCTGAGCACTATGGGACTCAACTTCTGAGATCATTAGTCCCATAGAGCTTAGAACTAGTTAAACCTAACTAACCTAAGGACATCACACACATCCATGCCCGAGGCAGGATTCGAACCTGCGACCGTAGCGGTCTCACGGTTCCAGACTGCAGCGCCTAGAACCGCACGGCCACTTCGGCCGGCGGAAAGGTAGGAGTGGAGGTTAGAAACGAGAGGGAAGGTAGGTCGCCGAATTGTGGTCGTCTACTACTCACCTTCATAGGTTTACTAAATACAGAGCGAGAAGACAGTTGCCCGTTCTCTCTACCGCACTATTTCACAAAAAGTACCTACAGAATAGTTCACAAAGCTATACCAATCTTTCCAAAGTTCGTTATGTGAATTACTAGTCACGCAGTGTGCAGACATTCACATTCCTGGCGGATTAAAAATGTGTGCCTTTCGCAAAGGACCCGAGTTCGAGTCTAATTTAAAATCGCCAAATCACCACCAGAGTGATAACTAATAGTGTCAACATGTCCCTTGGCTCATGCTAAGCAATTTTGCGGTACGAAACATGTAGCAGCGAAGTTTGTTCTGAAATTATCGAATTTCGACCAAAAACGAAGTCGCTTAGGCATCGCTCTGGAATGGCTGAATGAAGTCGACAACGATCCAGAACTTCCAAAGCAGATTATAACAGGTGACGAAACATGGGTATGACATCGACACCAAGGCCTTCTTCTCACTGTTCTCTTTGATTACAAGGAGATATTGCATAAGGGATACTACCTGAAAGTTATACACCGTTTGCTTGAAGCAATCCGAAGAAGACGACCAGGATTGTGCCAAAACCAGTCGTGGAAATTCCTTCACGATAGTGCTCCCGCTCACATCTCAGTGCTTGTTCGTGATTTTTTGGCAAAAAACGAAACGGTTATATTGCCTCAGCCAACGTACTCGCAAGGAAATGTCCCCCTGCGACTTCTTTCTGTTCCAGAAGCTGAAGAGAACCATGACAAGACGTTGGTTTGCCACCATTGTTGATATGAAAACTGAATCGCTCAAAGAGCTGAACACCATAATGAAAAGTGAGTTCCAGAAGTGCTTCCAAGATTGGAAAAAGTGCCGGCATGTGTGTGTTGTATCTGATGGGGATTACTTTGAAAGGGATAAAGTTAATGTCAATGAATACATAGATTCTTTAATTCCCGTTACTTTTTGATCACTCCTCATATATGCTCTCTTCCTAACCCTGGGCGCCTACTCACTACCCCCGATTGCGCGCCACGCAACAGGTCCGCCGGCGATAAGGCTTCCCTAGGGCCGCGTTTCCTGTCAGGACACGTGTCCTCGCCGATAAGCTTCGTCAACAACCGCGCTTCGTCCCACTAAGCGTACCGCTACGAGTTGCGCGACAAATTTCTCACCGCCAGATACCGCAATGCAATTTGGATACTGGCAGTGGGATAGTGTTGACGTCCCAGCTGGTCCCATACATACTCTATTGATGACAGATCTGTGGGTCCTGACCACGAGAGTATCTCGACATCGTGTAGACTGTTAATTGAGACATGTGCCGTGGGTGGACGAGTATTGTCCACCCATAAGAAGTCGCCAAGAGAAGTAAGAGATAAGGAAGCAGGACATTCGTGACATACCGTAGTGCCTTCAGAGTTCCCTCAGTCACTAGTATCCGTGACCTGAAGTCATACCCAAAAGGCTCTCCGCGCTATGACTCCAGGTGCTACACCTCTGTGCCCCTCCAAAACACTAAACGATTGGGACCTCTTCCCAGGCCGCCGCCATACTCGCCGACGATAGTCACCTGGGATAGAGCAGAACAGGGATTCATCGGTGAATACAATTCATCAATAGTCTACATCTACATCTACATTTATACTCCGCAAGCCACCCAACGGTGTGTGGCGGAGGGCACTTTACGTGCCGCTGCATTACCTCCCTTTCCTGTTCCAGTCGCGTATGGTTTGCGAAGAGAACGACTGCCGGAAAGCCTCCGTGCGCGCTCGAATCTCTCTAAATTAACATTCGTGATCTCCTCGGGAGGTATAAGTAGGGGGAAGCAATATATTCGATACCTCATACAGAAACGCAACCTCTCGAAACCTGGACAGCAAGCTACCCCGAGATGCAGAGCGCGTCTCTTGCAGAGTCTGCCACTTGAGTTTGCTAAACATCTCCGTAACGCTATCACGGTTACCAAATAACCCTGTGACGAAACGCGCCACTCTTCTTTGGATCTTCTCTATCTCCTCTGTCAACCCGACCTGGTACGGATCCCACACTGATGAGCAGTACTCAAGTATAGGTCGAACGAGTGTTTTGTAAGCCACCTCCTTTGTTGATGGACTACATTTTGTAAGAACTCTCCCAATGAATCTCAACCTGGCACCCGCCTTACCAACAGTTAATTTCATATGATCATTCCACTTCAAATCGTTCCGTACGCATACTCCCAGATATTTTACAGAAGTAACTGCTACCAGAGTTTGTTCCGCTATCATATAATCATACAATAAAAGATCCTTCTTTCTATGTATTCGCAATACATTACATTTGTCTATGTTAATGGTCAGTTGCCACTCTCTGCACCATGTGCCTATCAGCTGCAGATCTTCCTGCATTTCGCTGTAATTTTCTAATGCTGCAACTTCTCTGTATACTACAGCATCATCCGCGAAAAGCCGCATGGAGCTTCCGACACTATCTACTAGGTCAGCCGGATAGGCACTCGCAATGGAGCACCGTTCACTGTCAGGTACTGATAATGCTCTCTCAAACGATTTCGTGGCATCTCCATGTCTTTCACAGTCCATGCAGTCCCGTCGCGACATCTCACCGAGTACACCGATTTGAGTTGTTGTGTTAACTGAAGTCTAGTAATGGGACAGTAATTCCGTAATCCGGCTGCTGCTGGTCTGCGACCAATGGTGCACGATAACACAGAATGTTGCAGGGAGTCCATTACTTATTCTCGAATGGCAGGCGCAGATGTAAAGGAATTACGATATGCTTGCTGCAGAATACGACGATCCTCGTTTCTGGTGATCAGTCGTGCTCTGCCAGAAACTTGACAACCAGTCGCCTGCCGTTACATTCCCATGCAATCCAACATCGGGCCACTGTTACATCTGAATGCCCCACACTTCTGGACATAGTACTATTCGACCAGCCAGCCGGATAGGCACTCGTAATGGAGCATCGTTCACTGTCAGGTACTGATAACGCTCTTTCACACGATTTCGTGGCACCTCCGTGTCTTTCACAGTGATCACTCAACATCAGAGGCTGTTCACATCCTTTTTATAACCTAACAGGTCTGCTAACAATACTAAACACGAACAACACTAATGCACTGTGGTGGCTGTTCTACTTGTCACAGAGAGCTGTAACTCTAATCATTTACGTACCTGCCGATGGTGTGAACGTGGACTATGTTACGTTGACATCCGACCAGGTATTATGGGTCATTCACTTTTTGCGGCACTTATGCAGTTTAGGAGGTACATGCGCTGATAACGAGAAAAGTACCTATTTTTGAAGGAAACGCGTATTTCTGAAGATATAAGCATATATATGCACGGAATACCAAAAAAAAAAATTATTTCCAAAATTGTGTGTTACAATCATATCTGATGCGCTCTCACCAAAAAAGCACTTATTTTCATATGGATACAAAAAAAAGATCAATTAACTGTCTCAAAATTTTTTTTATCAAAAATGATGTATTGCATATGCATGCACGGAATTTCGAAAACATTTTTTTTGCAAAAACCATGGAATTAATAACAAAATTTTCTCAAAAAATCATATTTGTTTATTTTGCACAGATATACATTAAAGCTCGAATCACAGATTAGATAAAAACCTCAAGTTTATTTGCAGCATTAGGATAGATTTTTCGAACATGCTCAGTGAAATTGTGGAATGGATTTTCCCCAAAACGGTGACGCCAGAGAAATTCCGCCAGGTAGTTATTCAACATATCACCGTTGTTTGGCCTTTCAGCAATTATTGGGTTTAGTGGGATTGAAGTGGAAATGTTTAAGGATTTTGCATTTTGACAGATGACACAGTTTCTCAATAATTTATGGATTCTCTGGTGTAGATTCGGAACATAACAGTAAGTCGAGATTTTCCTTTTACATTTTTCTGGTCCGTAGTGACCCCATGAAATGTGAGTGTACCACAGAAGATGTTGAATGAAATTTCGAGGGATGCAAACACACCACCTCTCAGATGACTCAGACGTCTTATGAAATAGCACTTGCTTACGAACTTTATAAAACTTGGACAACTTATGGGCTGGATTTTCGTGAAGAATTTGTCTAACCTTTTTCCATTTTGGATCTGTATTTTGAAGAATCTGAATCTGCCTACATAACTGAAGAAAATACTTTCTGTGAATTGGATCTTTCATTAACAAAACTTTATAATTAGACATTTGTTCCACCAGTTCGCTGGTTTCTGGTAAGCCCTCAGGTGAGCGAGAAAGTGCGTCTGCTATATTATCTTTACCTTTTATATATACAATGTCAAAGTCATATTCCTGCAGGAATAAGCACCATCGAGTAAGACGGGGATGTTGCAACTTGCATGAAAGGAGGAATGATAAGGCTTGATGGTCTGAATAGACTTTAATTTTTCTTCCATAGATATAATAGTTAAATCGCCTAAAAGCCCATATTACGGCAAGTGCCTCCAACTCCGTAACCGAATAAGACTTCTCACACTCTGATAACACTCGACTCGCAAAGCTAATCACTTGGATTTGCTCGTGTCCATTTACTAATTGAATCTGGAAAAGACAAGCGCCGATACCCACAAAGGAAGCGTCTGCAGTAATACAAAATTCCTTATCCATCTGAGGATGATGGAGAACGTTACTGTTAACTAGACTGTCTTTAATTTTCTTAAATCCGTCTTGGCATTCCGGCGTCCAATTCCAATGTGAATTCTTTTTTAAAAGGTTGTGAAGAGCGGGATTGTTCAATACCTGATTGGGAACAAAACGTCTGAAAAATGACGTAAGACCGATAAATCCTCTCAGTTGCCTTTTTGTAACAGGGGCTCGAAAGTTTTTTATAGCGGACAATTTTTCCGGGTCACGTTTAATTCCTTCGGGGGTGATGATGTGTCCTAAAAATTTAATTTCACTTTTTCCAAACTTGGATTTCTTAAGATTTGCTGTAACACCATCTCTCTGAATCGTTGAAATATCTTTTGCAGAAGGGCCACATGATCTTCCCAATTTCTCGATGCTACAAGAACGTCATCCACATAGACTGTTACCTCATCTAAAAGTCAGGACCTAGTACATAGTCAAGGGCAGAAATAAAAATTCCGGAACTCACATTTAGTCCAAACAGTACAACTTTGAAATGGTGAGATCTACCTGCAAATATAAACGCAGTGTACTTCCTAGACTCCTGCGCAAGTTTTACTTGCCAGTAACTGCTTTTCAAATCAAGGGTGCTCAAATACTTAACTCCATGAAACTTCTGCAGATGCTCTTCAAGAGCCTCTGGTCTCGTTCTTATGGGTATTATAATTTTATTGATTAATCTTGCATCTAGGACTAGCCTTACGCTACCGTCTGATTTTAGTACAGACAATAAAGGACTCGAATAAGGTGAATGAGATACTTCTATCACATTCCAGCGTAACATTTTCCTGATCTCGCACTTGACAGCTTCTCGTCTCGCATGTGGAATAGAATAGCTTGTTCTACAGTAGGTTGAATGGGGCAGGACATCCATTCGATATTCAAAGCCTTTTATTAGTCCAGGTTTCTTAGAAAATACTTGAACGTAATCTGTTAACAAATTGTAAAGCTCATTCTTCTGTTGTTTGGATAATTCAGTGGACTCACTAGCTTTACCGTATAATTCATTCTGACCGGGAATTAGGCCTTTATACTCATCGTCATTAACACTTTCAGGATCTGTAACGTCTTCTGTCTGACTGTACTGTTGTCTTTTAGTCCATGGCCGTACTGCTATTCGAAGCACCCCAAAGTTTGTCTTCACCTTACTTCTTAACAAATTTACAGTTACTTGTTGCTGGCTCGCTACTAGAGTACAGATTCCACACTCGATGTCAATTTTAGCTTTCGTCTGCCTCAAGAATTCCATACTCAGGATACATGGCACTGATAGGTTTTTAACAATAAGAAAAATGCACGTTCCTGAAATAGACTGTATCTGGATTTGAAGCTGAGTCTGAAGATTTACACGTTGTGTTAGTGGACCAATTGCTCCCGATACGGTGCAACCTTGAATTGGAAGTGATAAAACCTTGCATACAGAGGATATTTGCTTAAATAAACATAAAGATAAGACATTTATATTAGCTCCTGTATCTACAATGGCTGTTACTGGTATGTTGGGGCAATTGATACTCTTATGGAAGCTTGAACTTGTTCGTCCCATACGTCATCATTGTCTTTCGTCTCAGTGTCTGCTACTAGATCATCCCGTAAGTTCATCTCTTTGTCATACCTAATTGCTTTAATTTCGTGTGGACTAAGGGACAGGGTGCCCCCATTCAAACTTGCAGCATCCTCTAGGAGGCTCAAAGGTGCTGCTTGCAATTTTCCGCCCGACGCTTACTTTCCTGCTGATTTATATTTCTTAAAGTTTCTTCCGTCTGGAACTGGTGTTGGTTTTGTGGTACGAACTCGGTTGGAAATGGATCTTGTTGTCCTGGCGTATTCGCTTGCGCATAATAAATTTGCGTATTATGCGGGCGTTTAGGCTTCAGACTTCCCAAAGGTCCGTTCGCTTGTTGCATGAAGTGTATATTTTGTGGCTGAAAGGTATTTTGCTGTGGCTTGTGTTGATTGTAACCGCTACTGAAAGGTGTACATTGGTCTCCACCTTGATTATGCCATTTATTTATTTTCCACTGACGATTTGAATCGTAAGACTGATCGTTTTGATAAGTACCGTTGATCGGTTGCGTGTTTCCATATTGCTGGGGCTGTGTGTTATAATGTGCATTTTCGTACTGAGGTGGTGACGAATTATATATTGGATAGTATCTCTGGCCGTTATTGTACTTATTTTTGTATTTGCTGTTGGAGTACGTAGTGTGTTTATTTTTGAAACCGTTGTGGGGTTGGTACTGGCTGTCGCTGTGACGCGCTTTCGCTCGGCCACCATTGTTGCCTGCGTATTCTGTATTGTGCTGGCCGCCTGCACTGAAGTGAGCGTTGCCAACATCAACTCTAGCGTCCTCGTAAATCAGATCTAATGAGTCTAACACAGATAGGAAAGTGTCCGTATCGTCCTCAGACACGTTTACTAACTTTTCTCTGATCGCAATCGGTAGCTTAGTTTTTAGAATCATAATAACGTCTTTGGCGGTGATCGGCGAATCCCAGAACGTGATTTTCGCTAGATACTTTTCAAAATATCTTCTCAAACTACCGCGCTTACTGTTAAACACTTCGGCGTTGTAAATCTCTTTTCTCAGGCGCTGCTGCACACCAGAACTCCAGAATTTAGCTAAAAACATCTGTTCAAACTCTTTGTAACTTTTACAAGAGTCGACCATTTCGGTTCCCCATAAGGCAGCATCGCCTACGATAAATCCACTAACGATTTGAATTCGCTGGCGGTCACTCCAGCTATTCGGGGAAATTCCTGAAAAATTTCGGAGGAACACTATAGAATGAATTTCTCTTTTCTGTGGGTGAAAGGTCGGAAAAATACGATGTTTGATCACGCTTTCCTCCTGCATCAAACTGACAAAAGTGGGTGGGCTGGTACTCTGGTTAACTTGCGCTTCTATAGAACTATGAGTTTGAGCGTTATCAAATGGTGAACGGTAATGTACCTGCTGTTGTTCATTACATCGTGGTGAATTATTCCACTCTCCTGACACGGAAGGTGGGGAGTTTTCAACTTGACATTTTAGTGTACGAACTTCATCAACTATCTGTTGACGCCATTCAGGTAAATCTTGAGCTAACGTTCGTCTTATCTGGCCCAATTCTGACATGACCGTGTCTCTTGTTTTTCCAGGGGCTGCCAATATTTCAAAGGTCACGTTTTTGACAGTTTCCCTGAGTTCGTTCTTGACCTTGTTTTCTATGAATCCGTCTTTGTTTTTAATCCACTCTTGGTAGTGGTCGGACAATGCTTCAGCATGTGCCTTAAGAGTATTCTTTATTTGATCCTCTACATTAAGAGTCTCAATCTGTTTGGAAAGATCATCAACAACATTCTCGATCGTGTCTACTGCGGTTTTAACTCCTTTGACCTCATGAGAGATTGCAGTATAATCTTCTTTTAAGGTCGCAGCTTGTTTTTGATATTCCATCACTTTTGAATTTATCTCTCCCTTGGCTGCTTCGATTTTTTTATCTAACCGTTTTGAAATATCCTCTATTTTTTACTCTACTTGTGTGTCAATTTCTAGGCTCATGGTCGTGATCTGACTACTGATTTGGCTTTGGACATTACCCAACAGGGTATTTAAATCAGCTGTTATGTCTGCCTTTAGTTCGGCCTTTACCGAATTTAACCGTGTATTTAGGTCATTTATCTACGTTTGCAGATCTGTTTTTACTGAATTTATGTCTGTTTTTACCGAATTTATTTCTGTTTTTACTGAATTTATGTCTGCTTTTACTGAGTTGCACAGATTTGTAAGGACCTGATTTTTATTGTGCCGTCTTTCGGCCTTCTCTTTTTCTTCGCGGACCTTTTCATCTAAACTTTCCTGTTTTTGGCTTTCGAACTTGCGTTCCATTATTGCTTCGATCATTGCAGCCAAGTCATTTTTTTCAAAAGCGGGAATAGTTTGCACACTAGGACCAGCTTCTAAAACTTCTGTCGAGGCTGCTTCTGCATCCGCTCGTGTACCTATCGCGCGTGATCGTAATGGATAGTGAGGTCCATTCGCATCACCGCTGTCGTCTGGTTTTGTCTGTGTCCGCTGTTTACCGTCAGCCATGTTCATGAATTATTTGTCAAACGTCAAAATGCTACAGATATTGTTTGTCACTGCCGTCAGTCGTTTGTCTGTGACGTAGTGCTATGGCTTACTGGGACCTAAGATGAAATTTTAACTCTGGGTAACAACTGACGTTCATGTACGCCAAGAAGACAAGATGGTTCCTACTAATTACAAACAAATGAAATATCACACGTTTTACCAGTTTTGAGCGTAGTTATCCGCCATATCGTAATTTTTTTTTATGCACTGACAACAATGTTACACTTTCACTGAATTTAACTACATAAGAATGGACTATGGACAAATTGAAATAAAGCTGTTTCAAGGCAAGGAAAGACAGGTTTACGTTCTGATCAACTCGAAAGATGCAACGTCACTACGAAAGCTTGGCTACTGCGTATAAAAATTTCACTTACTATGTCTGTCTTGATGGTGATACCGATGAATACTCGCGTTTTTTGGTAATTTCATCAATCGTTCTTCTGAATTAATTAAAAGGTTTTCCCACTTCTCTTCCTCGGTTGAATTGCATCCACATGAAAAAAATGAAACAATTATTAGAACAAGCACTGAAAAATTTTTAAACACATACATGAAATGATTTTTTTTTTATCTAGTCCCTGTTCGGGCGCCAAGTGTAGCGTTGCTCTTGGGGGACGAAAATAAAAAGAACTTACTTTTTTTTTTAATGTCGAAAAAGTGAATATTTTGGTGGGCCACTTGGCAACAGAATCAGGGATTTATTACGCTATTATAATAACATACGTTGACCATTAAATACCTGAATACGAGCAGCATATTGATATATATATATTTGAGATCGTTCGGAAGAAACATTATCATTTCTGTGCATTTTTATAGTCGCGATGTAGTCATACCCGGATCAACACTAAGGGACCAGAAGATTTATAGACTTTAAAAGAAATGCAACACTACACAAAAAAAGTTGGTTCAGAAATAATAGGAAAACGATAATGTTCCTTCTGCCTCATGCTGCTTTCGGCCCATCAGCGTGATCGTAATTTCTGATGATGAAGTAACACAAACAATAATTATCATTCAGTTAAACAAGGAGATGGAATCATCAAGGTTAATTTACGAAAATAAGCACACTTATCTTTAACACACGTTTTTTTTATGCTACTTACCTTTTCATATTAAATTACAATAGATGACCATTGTGGTTAAATACTTTATACATAACAGTCAAAATGTCCTCTTGACACTGTCTGTTCGATATCAGTTACAAGAAACTACATGTTTTCTGATTGGAAAAAATAACAATTAGTATATTCACTCAATATTTTCACATAAAATATAAAATACAGTTGTGGAACGCAGCAAGTCCGAGTCCGCCTTTCAAAAGCCTCATTGTCTTGAAACAACAGAATTCTTTTTTATACCATTAATCGATACATGTACATAGAGATTTACAGGCACCGCGCAAGAACGGCAAAGATAAAGAATAATAGATTCTGTCGCTGCTATGCGATGGTTCATCTCTTTTACTTTACAATTGTTCGATAACTTTAGGCCATCAGGCGTTTACTATTGTGCGTATATTAATGTTTGTGAGGCGAAAATTACTAATATTACAGTATGGATAAAGAACTCTGTGAAGAAATATATTAAAGTGTCTGCAGCACATTGGCATAGCAACATGAATAAGTTGGTGAAAGTAGACAGTTAATTGATCTTTTTTTGCATCCATATGAAAATAAGTACTTTTTTTGGTATTCCGTGCATATACAGTATATGCTTATATCTTCAGAAATACGCGTTTCCTTCAAAATAGGTACTGTTCTCGTGATCAGCGCATGTACCCCCTAAACTGCATAAGTGCTTTTTTTCTGTCAGGCGGTGTAGGTGTAAGGGAACAGCAGAAAATGCAGTAATGCAGTGGCCGCCTTGGTTCCCTGACAACCCCTTCTCTTCGTTCCACCATTACTTTCAGATCGACAGGATCTTCCGATCGGTATCACTGTTGCTGTGTATCTGGTTAACCTTGACTTGATGTGTTCGTGAGAAATGCAACCATAGATAACACATATTGAATACCTGCAAAATGTATTACTATAACTAGGTGAATTTATCTATAGTTTTATGTAGTAAATCTAGGTTATATGGCTATTTCTTCTTATTAATTGTTCTTACAATTGTTTCACCTACTCCTGACAGTTTCATCTGAGCTGTCGCAGATATATCAAAGCCAATGTCAGAGGTTAAAAGCCATGGTCGAATTGACTCAATTCGGAATTTACGCGTACAAATATTCTTCCATTAATCATGAATATGTGTTCCAGTATTTTCTGGTATCGCTTTCGCCGCTGTAAAGCCACATCCACTATCTTATTTAGTCCTTTCCTCTGACCTTGTCATGATTACATCGATGTCGTCGGAACCGTTAATTTGCTGTCCGTCAGGCTACAGGCAGTCAACTGAAAAGCGGTAGGCGAAAAAACTCTCTCGGAAAGAATAATGGCCAGCGCAGAGACAGATTTAATCTGTAAATGGATAAAGAAGGCCATAGTTCAAGTGCGGTGACAGGCATTTACAGAGAAACTGGTCATTCACCCTTGCACTGCAGTACGATGTTGCGGTCACGAGTTGTCGAGAAGAATTAATACTGGCTCCGTTATCTGTTCTGTGTTGTGGTACTTTCTTCTGTTCTCGTTACGCAATGAGACAACTAAGTTAATTACTCCTCGTAATTATAGATTATCAACACTGCTGTAGTGACATGACGAACAGATAAGACAGCAGTACGAATTCGAAATCGCTTTTCATCTTCGCATGCAGTCAGTGCACGCGCACGCACGCACGCACACACACACACAACACACACACACACACACACACACACACACAGTGTTTTGATTTGTGCACTGAAACGCTGCACCGAGCGATACGCTATTGTACTGAACCTTAATTTCATTGCAGTATCGCACAATGTACCTTATTCGAGGAACATCTGATGCAGTACGCAGACTGCAGAATGCCATGTGGGATGAAAACAAATTGTATTGAAATCGTAGAGTATTACAGTAATTATATATTTGTAAATTACGATGTCCACTTCAGCACTATCACTACTGGTAGCAATTAGTTCTACTGCCTGGCAGTATTCCGATCATTGTTGCACGATGTAACGCGTGTGATCGACATATTAAACAAGCGAGGCGCAGTCGTAAAGTTGTAAATATCCTCTTACCAAAATAAAGTTACCTGTAGGGGTTGGACAAAAAGATGGAAACACTGTGAGAAACGTATGCTTGAACATAAATGCGGATGCAAGTTGCGCTGTTGTATCTGACCACGAAATGCACTTGTGTAATGTCCTCAGTACGTTGCAAGTATCATTCGTGGTCAGAAGAGTGTTCGGTGTAGTCGAGAGTGCGTTATGTCGGAGCTAACAGAATTCGAACGTGGCAAATTTTTGGTGCTCGTTTGGCGGATGCTTCCGTAACCAAGGCAGCTGAAAGGTTTAGGTGTTTCAAGAGGCACCACACCTACGGTTTACACGACATAAAGGAAAAGCGGAAAAATATCATTCGCTAAGTCACAATGAGGACGAAATTGTGCGTTGAATGATCGTGACACAGTCATTGAAAAGGATTGTGACAAAAATAAGACAAAGGGTGCTTAAGTCTCAGCAGAACTGAATCTCACACTCGAGAACTCTGTTAGCACCAAAACAAAACAAAGGGGGGTTGAAAAGCTGGGAATTTCAAGGCGAGATGGAATTCCAGAACCGCACCCTACTGATTCAAATGCCCGTGACAATAAACGGGTGTCTAAGTCATAAAACCTGGACTATAGAGCAGTGAAACAAAGCCTTCCGGTCGGATGATTCTTGTTACACACTGTTTCCAATTCCTGGCCGAGTTTACGTCCCAAGAGTGAAACATGTCTGGGGTTCAGTGATGATTGGGCACCCATATCGTAGTATTCCATGGGCGCCTTGGTTATCATGCAAGGTCGCATGACTGCCAAGGGTCATATGACCATTTTGGCTGATCAGATCCATCCAATGGTACAATGTTTGTTCCCCAATAGTGATGATTTTTTTTTTTCCAATACGACAGAGGCGTATTGGAATCGTCGCATCTCTCCTAGCCGTCACAGTCACCAGATCTCAACATTATTGTGCCTTTGTGATATAGTTGGTCGAGAAAGGTGTGCGATAGCTATCCACCTGAACTTGCCACTATTTTGCAGGAAGAATGCTATAAGATTCCATTGAAAACCATACAGGACCTGTATTTCTCCAATCCGAGACGACTGGAAGCTTTTTGAATGCCTACGGATTTCCTACACCGTATTAGGCATGGCAGTGTGTTGTGTTTTTGGTGTTTCATATTTTTGTCCACCCACTGTAACCCGAGGGTATGGCCGAGGCAGATGTTTAGCAGCCGGTCACAAGGGCCGTGGCAACGTACACCGAGGATCAGCAGAACGCAAGGACTCAGTGCAGTCCGTCTTCTACTGGAGCTAGCATGAGCTGTTGGTTCTACCTCGTGGTTTTAGCAAGCTATTATGTAATTAAGTACGCCTCCGCAGCTGGGCGGTCAGCTGGCCTGACCACCAATCAGAGTGATCAGGTTCGGGTTCAAATTCTGGCACTCTCAGTGATTTATCCTTGGTAGGAAGACTGGAACGGGATGTTCTCAGTCTTTTGAGGCCAATTGAGGAGCCCCTTGAATGAGAAGTAACATCTCCAAGCACTGGGAAACTGAGAGTGAACGCGAGAGCGACGTGCTTCATCCCATATCGCAACGAAATGAACGCCGTATTGCAGAGAATGACTGGACTGACTGATTTGGGGGAAGAGACCAAACACGGAGGTCATCGGTATCATTGGATTAGGGAAGGATGGGGGAGGAAGTCGGCCGTTCCCTGTCAAAGGAACCAACCCGGCATTCGCCTGAAGCGATTTAGGGAAATGACGGAAAACCTAAAACAGGATGGCCGGACGCGGGATTGAACCGTCGTCCTCCCGAATGCAGAGAATGACAGGACTACCGGTCGGCACCACGCAACAGTTTGGGCGCCGTTACGGAGTTCAGTGTAGTTTTTTGAGTAGATAGTAGCAATTATGCAGAGATGAGGAGACATGCGCAGGATACACAAGCGTGGGGATCTGCGTCAAACCAGTTTACGTACTGAATACGACAGCAACAACAGCATTCTCTATTCTGACGCGCATTTCATATTCGGCCTACATTGGTGTTTGTCGCTAACGGAGCACCCACGTTTGCTCTGATTGAATATGTCGCTGATATGACTCATTGGCCGAATTTGGAATTGATCACTTGAACTACGAAGAGCAGGCGTAGTGGGCAATTACATCTGTAAATTGCTAGATAAACTCTTTATGGCCGGCCGGAGTGGCCGTGCGGTTCTAGGCGCTACAATCTGGAACCGTGAGACCGCTGCGGTCGCAGGTTCGAATCCTGCCTCGGGCATGGATGTGTGTGTTGTTCTTAGGTTAGTTAGGTTTAAGTAGTTCTAAGTTCTAGGGCACTGATGACCTCAGAAGTTAAGTCCCATAGTGCTCAGAGCCATTTGAACCAAACTCTCTATGAACTGCTTACGTCGATCTAGCACACCAGAATTACTACTTACTGGGCATACCTATGACGGCACAATTCAGTACTGGCGTGGAGGCCCTGGACAACCATTTATTGCGAAGGCCAGTCGAGAAACTGCTTGAATATACTAAGCAGTAACCTTGACACTCAAGACCCCAAAGTGACATGAAATAGAAGGGCTTGCACTAGGTCGAGATCACACGACATTATTTATTTTCTCGCTTAGTGCAAAACTGCTGTTTACGGCAGTTAAATTCTCGATATTCGCAGGGATTTTTCCTTGCTGGGAGGCCTGGAAGTGGAAGCTCTCAGCTTCGGGAGGCCATTTGAGGAGGTATTTGTATGATAAGTAGCGGCTCCAAGGTCTGGAAAACTGACGGTAGTTGGGAGAGCGGTGTGCTGATCACACGCCTCCATACTGCGGTCACACGCCCTCCCTACTGCTTCCAAATGACGCCATATGGCCGAGGATGACACGTCTGCCGGTCGATATCACGCGGTCCTCTGGACTTGATGGCGGCATTCCTTTTTTATCATCTGTTTATTTATTTATTGATTATAATTTTCAAGAAGCCTGTGAACGTTGCTAGGCAATATACTTGATGCCAACTTAGATGTAATTAGAGCCAAAGTAAGGTTTCTGATTATGGATAAGTCCCGGTCCAATAGTAAATAATATGTAAGCAACTTAATTGTGTTTTTTAATGTTGTGTATCAAGTAGACACAAGCTGCGTAGTGCCAAGCATCCTAAATGACTAGAAACCGATCTGTGGCTCCTAATCGGTTCTTTGAAAACCTTTGTTGTTTCCCTAAATGATTCTTCTTTTTCTCTCAGTATTAATCTGTTAGAAAGTTTTCTCACAGTGTGAAGTAGGTTGCAGAGTCAGTGATGCATTCTGGACACACTTACGTCCCTTTCCATTCTTTACTAACACCATGTGTACAGTTGAGCTTTAGAAATTGTATCGGGCTCCCCAAATATGTAAATAGGGGAAAAGGCGAGAAAAACCACCAACACCCTAATCCACCATATAGAGATCATCACAGTGGCTTTGAGACTATAGATTTAGATATAGAGCCATTTTTTAGATCGGCACAGTTTTGTCTCTTTCCTCTGGAATGCTATCTTTGATGCAAGGAGATAGCAAATGAATAGAGAAGAGAGAGAATTGTTTTGGCTAACTGTTGTATAACTCTGGATTTTTAAAGAAGAGTTTACAATAATGTGGGAAGCTGTCAGGGAAAGCAAAGCGTTTTGAGAACTGTGACACGTTTAAAAACCTGGAGATAACCTACTTTCAACCTGAACTTAGGGCGATGCATTTATGATAATGTATCAATATTCGACTTCCGTAGTATCATGCCGTGCTCCACCTTTTAACACCTTTGTCTTTCTTCAAGTCAGCGATAACACTGCGAGACTTCCCAAAGGTTAGGTCTTCCGTCATAACGTGCTCATTTTGCTATCGGATAAGATAAGGAGAAAAGACCGCTGCGTATTAATCAGTTTACATAACACCAAACCGCAATATTTCAGTTTGTAAACAATATTCTTAACAATGTATCTACAGTGCACATAGGAACATGTTTACGGTTTCAAATCTGTTATCTGTCTGAAAATTCCTGTGCTGCACACTTACGCATAAAGGCGAAAAATATTATTAACCTAAGTTTTTTTTTTTCTTCCCCAATATTCAGAGAAACGGATACTTTGTTGAATAACTGTGATCTACTTAATCTGTCGCTATTGCTCCATTCCGATGACAACGGAGGTTCTCCATGGCTTTTTCTCCACAAGGTAGAAGTAGGGCTGTTGAAATCCCCGTAATTCACATAAATGGGCCTGAACGTTACCCAATAAAGCACCCGAGAGCATGTCGGTAGCATTCGAAAAATGACCAGTAGAAAATTACTGTCGGTTTTTACCTGCTCTGTTTAACGTCTGTCTAGAAGATACAATTACATATTGCTTGCAGCACAAGATACAATGTCACAATAGGAGGGAGGATAATTAAAAGTATAACATTTGCCGATGACATTGAATTAGAAAGTGGAAATGAAGAAGCAGCACTAGGCGTACGAAGTAAATACTTACGGTAAGAAAACTAAGGAAATGACTTATAAAAAGACAAGATAAAAGTAAAAATTTGTAATGAATCATACTAATAAATCGATAACTTCAAGATCCTAAGAAACATGATAACCAGCAACATTAATGTAATCAAGAAATGAAAACATGGATAATTACGAAAGCTATGCCTTTACAGAAATAAAAAATTTAGAAAAAGATTACTAAAATGTTTTGTGAGTGGTGTTGCCCTGTATTGCGCCGCAACATGGCCAAAGCGACGAAAATATATGCTTTTCGGTCTTTTGAGGTGTGAACTTGGAGTAGAATGGAAGATGTAAAACGGATGCACTGATGTGACAAAAGTCGTGGAATACCTCCTAATATCGAGCCCAGCTTAGTGCAGTAAATCGACGTAACATGGCCTCGACAAGTCATTGGTAATCCCCTGCAGAAATATTCAGCCATGCTGCCTCTATAGCCGTCCATAAGTACGAAACTGTTGCCGCTACAATGTTTGGTGCACGAACTGACCTCTAGATCATGTCCCATAAATGTTCGAAGGGATTCATGTCGGGCGATCTGGGTTGTCAAACCATTCGCTCGATTTGTCCAGAATGTTCTTCAATCCAATCGCCCATAATTGTAGCCCGATCACATGGCGCATCGCCATCCACAAAAATTCCATCATTATTTGGGAGCATGAAGTCGATGAATGGCTGCACATAGTCTCCAAGTAGCCGAACATAACCATTTCCAGTCATTGATTGGTTCAGTTGGACCAGAGAACGCAGTCCATTCCATATAAACACAGCCCACACCATAATGGAGCCACCACCAGCTTGCACAGTGCTTTATTGACAACTTTGGTCCATAGCTTCGTGGTGTCGGCGCCACATTCGAACCCTAACGTCAGCTCTTAGCAGCTGAAATCGGAACTCGTCAGACCAGGCTCACGAGTACAAGAGAGGCGCTGCAGACGATGTGCTGTTAGCAAAGGTACTCTCGTCGGTCGTCTGCTGCCATGGAGAGCCCGTTAGCGCCAAATTTCGCCGCACTGTCCTACCGCGTACGTTCGTCGTACGTCCCATATTGACGTACTCGGGTATTTCACGGAAATGTTGCTTGTCTGTTAGCTCTGATAACTCTACGCAAAGGCGACTGCTCTCGGTCGATAAGTGGAGGCCGTCGGCGACTGCGTTGTCCGTGGTGAGGGGTAATGCCCGTACGTTGTCCGTGGTGAGACGTAATGCCTGGAATTTGGTATTCTTGTCACACCCTTGGCACTATGGATATCAGAAAATTGACTTCCCTGTCGATATCCGAAATGGAATGTCCCACGCGTCTAACTCCAATTACCATTCCACGTTCAAAGTCTTTTCAAATGTTCAAATGTGTGTGGAATCTTATGGAACTTAACTTAGCAGTTACACACTACTTAACCTAAATTATCCTAAGGACAAACACACACACCCATGCCCGAGGGAGGACTCGAACCTCCGCCGCGATCAGCAGCACAGTCCAGGACTGCAGCGCCTCAGACCGCTCGGCTAATCCCGCGCGGCTCAAAGTCTGTTAATTCGCGTCGTGCGACCATAATCGCTTCGGAAACCTTTTCTCGTGAATCATCTGAATACAAACGACAGCTCCGCCAATGCACTTCTCTTTTATACCTAGTGTAGGCGATACTACCGCCGTTTGCGTACGTGCGTATCTCTATCCGAAGACTTGTCACCTCATTGTAGATAAAATAAATAAGAGGTATCAGTTTGCTTTTGTTCTACAATATTGTAGAACAAAAGCAAACTGGTGCTTTTTATTTATTATAATGTTGTTTTACCAAGAACCGACGGAAGATTCTGTTAACATAAATAGGAGGTTGTGTTACACATGGTGAATGAGAAAATACAAATACTGGAAACAACTGAGAGGAGGAAATGAATTAATCTAGAACAATGAATGAGATGCGTAATAAAGGATGCACTAGAAGGAATGGTGACTGGAAAGAGGACAGAGGAAGAAGACGATACCAGCTAATTGACGACGTCGAGATAAATGCATCATAAGCAACCACGAAAAGAATGGCAAAGAAAAGAGAGGACTGGAGAAAGCATAACTTACAGTGATGGGCTTTTCTGATGGGCAGATCATGATCATAATCATCATCACAGTGAAATAACGTTTTCTTAGGTCAGAAAACATTTGATGTCCTATGCAGCCGACCCTAAGATCACTGCACTCCTTCCAGTGTTTTTCCAGAGAGTAGTTCCAAGTCCCTGAAATGAAATTTTGGAAGGTCTGTAAAATGCCCATTGATGGGAGTCATAAACTCTTCATTCCAACTGAAAAAGTCTTTTGGTGTGGGAATTTGTGGCGTCAGATGCCGCCAAAAGTGGAACACAGGGCGGCTGCTTCAACAAATCGTTCATAAAGCCCGTCGAGTTTCCGACTGCTATAATACATTTACGAGGAGGCTTATTCTTCTGGATAATGGTGGTTATTTTCATTTCAGGTCTATTCTGATGCCTTTTGTCATCCATTTGGTCCATATCACTCGCGTTACATTTGTCAATTGTTGCTTTACACTTTATAAGGTGGATTATAAGAATTCATTATACTAAATATATGTAAATCACAGTATTGTCTATGTTCTACAGTATTAATGTATAGCGTTAACCGGTTTTCGGTTTACAAGACCGTCATCAGACTTTAACTGACTATTGTCACCAAAGAAGTTACAGCGTTTGTGGGCAACATTGGAAAAGATGTTCCGCATGTAGATTGAGACCCAGAGACACAGCAAATGACATCTTTAACAGTGTGATTGTTATGCAATTTAAAAGTTAGAAAGTTGAACTATGAATAAATATAAAGGGAGAAACAGGAGAAACATTAACACTAAACTAAAAAACCGTGTCTACATAACAGTTTACGTTAATAAAGAAGCTCGGTAAAACATAATTAGTATTTGACAAGGCGACTTCAGGAGGTATTAAACATGGAAAGTGATACAGAAACCTACTGAAAAAATAATTAACAGTTGTAGCAACAGAATGTATGGAGTACTTAAACAATCGCAACAAGGTAAAAAGAAATGAATGAATGAATGAAAATGGAGGAATATGAAGGAATAGACGAGGGGGGCAGGGGGTGAGTAAAGGAAAATTGAGAGGTTTATATGAAGCTTAGAAGAGGAAAAGTATTAAGCTTTGTTTGCTCATTTAAGATTTGATCAGGAGTGAGGGCTAGATGTTTGTTGATCTCTCGGGCTTCCAAAAGACTGAGTTTGTGACCTTTGTTCGCTAGTGAAGGACATTGGATTGTGGCTGGTAGTTGTGGCCTCACTCAGTACCTCAGAAAATGTGGAGTGAGAATTCTGCAACCTTCAACTGCGTTCATTTCCGGCAGCCTAGGTGCTATGTTTCTGCCTGATTGACCAATATAAAACTTATCACAGTCGGCAAAAGTAATTTTATATACCCCGTGCTGGCTATTAATTGGGTTTCATGTTTGCTACTGAAAATGCACTGGGCTGTGGTGTTGCTTATACATCCCAGTAAACGTATATCCAGTAGCTCCACACACAATGCGTCCAGGAGTTGGGTCTCGATGATTGTTGCATCCTGTGACTTTTCAGCCAGGTATATGGACATGTTGGCGTCGATCTGACCGCACTGAACGCCACAGATGCCACTCAGTCTCCTAACTGATTCTGGCTGTGCACCATGCAGCTCTTTACTGCCTTTGGTATCTGGGATAAACGACACATGACAACTTGAGATCTCGCTTTCAGTAAACTCTTCCCGACGATTAATAATGACACTGCGCTTGTAATTTCTGTCAGGATTTCAGCTGTTGTCATCGTTCTATTCGTTAGAGCCAGTCGAACGATACTGTGACCTTCTCAAGATGTAGTCCCACTGAAACGACCCATGCCTACTGTATTTGCCTCATTGCTGTCATGAGGGCACTTGGTCACCACTCGTTCTGCAGACATTCCACTGCAGTACCACCAGTCTGTGCGATCTCCCTCGTGGCAATGATTCGATCTTTCTCTAAGTCTGAACGATGGCGATAAGGTGCTTGTGCGCGTCTTCTGGACATGCTGTATTGTCATGTCCAGCTGAAAAGTTCCAGTAACCCTTCTTGTAATCACATCATTCTTCACCTGTACGCCTGCAGGAATGACGTTTTTCTCTATAAAAAAATAAACTCCGTAAGGATGATATTATAACAAACATAACCAAAAGGCATTGGAAATTATGGAGTATCAGTTTGGTAGCATTCGGTCAAGGTGTCTATGGCGTATAATAAAATGTGAAGGGAAAACCTTGAGTGGCCCGGAGAGTTGGCGGACGCCGCATGAAACCGTCTTATCGCTTCGGTCGGGCTCTGCTTCACCTTTAGTCAGGCTGTTCATATTTGAAGGGTTCATAGTCGATGTTTGAGCGTCTCTAGGAAGCGCCTCCTCCCTTGTTGAATGTCTGATACACACACACACACACACACACACACACACACACACACAAAAAAAAAATCTCGTAAAACCGTAGACCACTGCAGTAAATGTGTAGATGTTTACACGAGAAGTACAAGCGGGACAGGGCAAACAATTGCCTCAGTTAAAATTGTAATTCTGAAACTAGCACCTACACTAAGCTACTCATACGTAAAAAGGCGACTCATAACGACGGGTGTCGAACCGAAATGACGAAGCTTTGCATTTTACGGGTTTCACATTCTCTCATACGTGGCACGAAGTGTCTCTGCCTGCGAGAAAAAAGAGAAGTTGTCAGTTAGCAAATATTGCCCTGACGAAACATTGCCTGCTTATTACGGTTTCCTAGCCAAGTCATGACACAATAAACCGGTAACTTGTAGACGCTGCTTATCAGTCTGTAAGTATCCACATGACTCATTCTAAATAAATATAAAATTGTGACGTTCAAACATATTTAAAATTTGTGCTTGGTGTAGAGAGCGGAAGTTTCTGTCGAACTAATTTCAAGTTTAAGTAACTTTGGTAAAAATAGTCATGATGCCGGCAGACACCTTTTTCTCGTCTGAAAAAGAAAGAATGAAAGTTAGTGTCAATACTGCTACGAATCTTCTGGTCTCCGAATATCGCACACTTAGAACGTCCAAAACGAACGTACAATCTTCGGCTTTACGAAATAGATTGTACTCACACAGGGAATCATATGTCAAAGACAAATTATTCCATCCGAGTAAACCAAGTGTTTCGAAGAGGAGTGTTAAAAATCATCCTAAGTTTCCATTGTTTATCTTTAAAGCAAAAGACGATATAAGATTGTGATTTTGTTCGAAAGTCACCTTCTGTGCTGCCAAAATACAGCGAGAATTACAAAAATCCTATGAAGTACAAATCTGCAAAGAAAAACACACTGTAAATAGCGCCAGAACCGACGTGCAGCACTGCGGCGAAAATATAACTGTGAGCACACTCTTAACAACTCATGCGAATCCTAAAGAGCCGGGCGGAAGCACTGGTGTCGATTCCGTTGGGTAACGCGAAGGAGGTAGACACAAACTCATCGAACATACTTGACACTCCCAATATGATGTTATACAGTATGGATGTATTCACTAAAATAGCTGCAACACCAATTTTTCTGCTATCTGTGCCATTATTTATTTTTAATAACTAGCTATTTACTCAGCGTTGCCCTGTTACTTATTTAACCCAGTCTTCCCTTAATAGGAATTATTTTAACATTTCAACACTTTGCGTGTGCACTTCGTCCCTAAGTGTGTCTTATCCAGACAGAAGTTAATCCAGACAGAAAGTTCTACACGTACCAAATGTGGTTGAAGTGCTGCAGGTTTTCCAAAGCTATGATTACATGTCCACTTCTACACCCGCAAATTGTGTCACCACGCGTATCTTTTTTTCTAAATGATTGCCAAATGTGTGCTAAGTTTGGTTGAAAGATCTCCATACCGTCCAGTTAGAAGTACGTACCTGTTGTGGCCGTGCGGTTAAAGGCGCTGCAGTCTGGAACCGCAAGACCGCTACGGTCGCAGGTTCGAATCCTGCCTCGGGCATGGATGTTTGTGATGTCCTTAGGTTAGTTAGGTTTAACTAGTTCTAAGTTCTAGGGGACTAATGACCTCAGCAGTTGAGTCCCATAGTGCTCAGAGCCAGCCACGTACCTGTTACTTCCTTACCTCTTCTAACACAAACCCCATTACTAGGAATGCTAGTGGTGTCCTAGACCCAAAACACTTGTTTTTAGATAGTAATCCATATGTAGGTTCCCCTCCATACTGAGTGGTCAGCATGGCTGACAGCCACTGAGAAGACCCGGGTTCGATTTCTGGTACTACCCGACATTTTTCGTTGGTGGGAGGACTAGGACTGCGGTGCAGTCAGCCTCTTGATGCCAACTGAGGAGCTACTTGACCGAGTAGTTGCGGCTCTGTCACGAAACCTGACACTAACCGAGAGAACGGTGTGCTGACCCCGCGCGCCTCCATGCCGCATCCAGTGACGCCATTGGTGGAGCATGACACGGCGGTCGGTCGGTACCGATGCTCCCACTATGGCCTGTTGGTGGCGTTTACGTAATTCACATGTACACGAGTTATGGTAGATACTGATGCAAGCCTGACAGAGATGCGCGTTCTAGTCGCTTCAGTCCGGAACCACGCTACTGCTACGGTCGTAGGTTCGAATCCTGCCTCGGGCATGGATGAGTGTGATGTCCTTAGGTTAATTAGGTTTAAGTAGTTCTAAGTCTTGGGGGACTGATGAACTCAGATGTTAAGTTCCATAGTGCTCAGGGCCATTTGAACCATGCCACACCCACCTACCGCCACCCCACGGGCGGAACCATTTTTAAAAAAACAGCCCAACAACCCTGAAAACTATTAATTCGGCACCAATTAGTTTTCGATCATTTTTATACGTCATCCCCTTTGCGTCGACATACGATCCTTAAGTGTAAAAGGGCTGTCTTCCCAGATAGTAAGTATCCCACGTCTTATTCGAGACTACAACGGCCGACACATAGTTTGAAAGTAGTTCTGTGAACCCTCTGCGCAACAATTAAGCCTGAATTGAAGAGTAACGAAAAAGATAAACATGCACATGTACCGGGTGATCAAAAAGTCAGTATAAATTTGAAAACTGAATAAATCACGGAATAATGTAGATAGCTTGGAATGACATGGGGTTTTATTAGAACCAAAAAAATACAAAAGTTCAAAAAATGTGCGACAGATGGCGCTTCATTTGATCAGAATAGCAATAATTAGGATAACAAAGTAAGACAAAACAAAGATGATGTTCTTTACAGGAAATGCTCAATATGTCCACCACCATTCCTCAACAATAGCTGTAGTCGAGAAATAATGTTGTGAACAGCACTGTAAAGTATGTCCGGAGTTATGGTGAGGCATTGGCGTCGGATGTTGTCTTTCAGCATCCCTAGAGATGTCGGTCGATCACGATACACTTGCGACTTCAGGTAACCCCAAAGCCAATAATCGCACGGACTGAGGTCTGGGGACCTGGGAGGCCAAGCATGACAGAAGTGGCTGCTGAGCACACGATCATCACCAAACGACGCCATCTGTCGGACATTTTGTGAACTTTGTTTTTTTTGTTCTCATAAAACCCCATGTCATTCCAAGCACGTGTGTCAATTTTTACCTCTCTGAAACTTCCTGGTAGATTAAAACTGTGTGCCCGACCGAGATTCGAACTCGGGATGTTTGCCTTTCGCGGGCAAGTGCTCTACCATCTGAGCTACCGAAGCACGACTCACGCCCGGTACCCACAGCTTTCCTTCTGCCAGTATCTCGTCTCCTACCTTCCAAACTTTACAGAAGCTCAGATGGTAGAGCACTTGCCCGCGAAAGGCAAAGGTCCCGAGTTCGAGTCTCGGTCGGGCACACAGTTTTAATCTTCCAGGAAGTTTCATTTCAGCGCACACTCCGCTGCAGAGTGAAAATCTCATTCTTTTACCTCTCTATCTACATTATTCTGTGGTTTATTAAGTTTTCAAATTTATACTGACTTTTTGATCACCCGGCAGATGTGGGTTCAAATGGCTCTGAGCACTATGGGACTCAACTGCTGAGGTCATAAGTCCCCTAGAACTTAGAACTACTTAAACCTAACTAACCTAATGACAACACACACATCCATGCCCGAGGCAGGATTCGAACCTGCGACCGTAGCGGTCGCGCGGTTCCAGACTGTAGCGCCAGAACCGCTCGGCCACCAGCGGCCGGCAGGTCATGTAATCCTTGGCAGTATATGCGGCCTTGCATAATGACCGTGGTGCCCATGAATACAGCGATATGACTGCCCAAATCATTACCGAACCCCAGTTATGTTTCACTCTTGGAACGTAAACTCGACCAGAAGTTGGAAACAGCGTGAAACAAGATTTATCGGACCAAATGACTTCCTTCCTTTGGTCCATAGACCAGGTTTTATGGCTTCGGCACCAATTTTCCTGTTAAGGGCATTTACATCACTTATCAGTGGTTCTGTAATTCCAGCTCTCCCTGCAATTATGTGCTTATGAAACTCCCTTCGCATTATTCTAGTGCTGACTGTGTTCGCGAGTGCGAAATTCAGTTTCGCAGTGAGTTTTGCAGTTGTCTTCCTCTTATTTTGCGTCACAATCATCAAGACACGCCTTCGTCTACGACGTGATTTAGCGAATGATGTTTTCACCCTTTCCCTGTATGCTGTATAAATATTAGATAGGGTGTTTCTTAAAACATGAAACACTTCGGCTACCTACATTAACAGAAGCACGTACTGGAAGAGGAATAACAATCTGCTTACTTTCAAATGCTGTGAACTCCGACATAATGCACTCACCAAACACTGTTTTGACCATGACAAGCACTTGCATCGTATTGAGAATATTGCACAGGTGCCGTTAGTGGTCAAAGACCACAGTACAAAACGCAGGCCTCGATAACATCAGCATTAATGTTCAAACGGAGTTTCCGTATATTTGTCCGCCTCTGTACGTTTCTACAAACTGCCAGTATATGGTGCTATTCACATGTTAAGAGTACTGTTATTTTAAAATTTGTCATTTTTTTACTGTGAAAATAACGTCGGAACATAGTTTTTAAAGAATGTGTTGTAAAAAAGGGAAATTTCGTCTGAAGATTGTTGTTGCATGAATTTTTTACGATTTTCGTCGAAGTCGAATTCGATAATAACGCCTCCAATCGCTTCGTTTTACGTTTAGTGATCAAGCAGTAATCCCTCACCCCTGATTCTATAAAGAATCAAACTCTCATGTTTATGACGTCATTTTTTCTAACTGTGTGTTGCAGTGATATAGTTTTGTAGATACGTTGCGTTATATGTGGCTACTGTTTGTAAAACGTTTCGTGAATAGAGTTAATAGCAGGTAAGTAATACATTAAAACGAGATGCATGAGGTTGAAATTTTACTGAATGCACAGCGAAAATGTAGTGTACAATAATCTATTTTCCTTTCTTATTTCGTTAGAACGTCAGCGAGAAAATGTTTCATAGTGGTTTGAAATTAAGTGTCAAGTTATTGAAAGTCGCCAAGTGCTGTCATTCTCAAATAGTGTATGAATGTAGTCTGGGTATTTCCAAGCGGTGAGTTAGGCTGCCACAAGAAATATACGAGGGTTGTAAGAAAAACAGACTTGTTTTTTTATCTACCAAAGTTTTTAATTTTTTCAAATAACAATATTGTCCCGTTGAGAGTAGTTTTCCTTTGGCAGCTCTACACCGGTGGAATCGTTGTTTCCAGTCGTGGTAGCAGCCCTGAAAGGCTTCAGCTGGTAGGGCCTTTAAAAAGTCGCTCACATTATTTTGAAAGTTCTCCAGAGTCTCAAGATGGCGTCCTTTTACAACATCTTTCAATTTGAAGAAAAGAAGAGTCACAAGGCCTCAGATCAAGTCAATAGGAAGGGGGGGGGGGAGGCTATGGAAAAACAGGAATGCCTTTTGAGGTAAAAAATTCCGTGATATGGCGCGTTATAGCGATGCAACATTCACTTTGGCACAAACCTTTCGCATGAGCAAATCTTCGGTCAAAATTTGGTGTACGGTGAAAGTGTTTAAGTTTAACAAGTCACACGTCATCCTTAGTATTGAAAGTCTGTCTGATCTCAGAAGAGCATGGACACGTTCAATGTTTTCATCGGTTTTTGAAGTTGAAGATCTCCCTAAGCGAGGTTCATCTTCAACCTGTTTCAGCTTTTCAAAGGCCACACTCGCCTATTCCCCAAAGTTTAACACAAAACTTGATGTCATAACAATTGCTACACCACGAAGATGACGTGCTGCAAACGCGAAAATAACCGACAGGAACAAGATGCTGTGATATGCAAATGATTCGCTTTTCAGAGCATTCACTCAAAGTTGGCGCCGGTGATTTCTCATACACAAACAGCAGTTGACCGGCGTTGGCTGGTGACACGTTGTTGTGATGCCTCGTGTAAGGAGGAGAAATGCGTACCATCACGTTTCCGACTTTGATAAAGGTCGGATTGTAGCCTATCGCGATTGTTGTTTATCGTATCGCGACACCGCTGCTCGCGTTGGTCGAGATCCAATGACTGTTCGCAGAATATGGAATCTGTGGGTTCAGGAGGGTAATACGGAAGCCGTGCTGGATCCCAACGGCCTCGTATCACTAGCAGTCGTGATGACAAGCATCTTATCCGCATGACTGTAACCGATCGTGCAGCCACGTCTCGATCCCTGAGTCAACAGATGGGGACGTTTGCAAGACGACAACCATCTGCACGAACAGTTCGACGACGTGTGCAGCAGCATGACCATCAGCTCGGAGATCATGGCTGCGGTTACCCTTGACGCTGCATCACAGACAGGAGCGCCTGCGATGGTGTACTCAAAGACGAACCTGGGTGCACGAATGGCAAACTTCATTTTTTCGGATGAATCCAGGTTCTGTTTACAGCATCATGATGGTCGCATCCGTGTTTGGCGACATCGCAGTGAACGCACATTGGAAGCGTGTATTCGTCGTCGCCATACTGGCGTAACACCCGGCGTGATGGTATGGGGTGCCATTGGTTACACGCCTCGGTCACCTCTTGTTCGCATTGACGGCACTTTGAACAGTGGACGCTACATTTCAGATGTTACGACCCGTGGCTCTACCCTTCATTCGATCCCTGCGAAACCCTACATTTCAGCAGGATAATGCAAGGCCGCATGTTGCAGTTCCTGTACGGGCCTTTGTGGATACAGAAAATGTTCGACTGCTTTCCTGGCCAGCACATTCTCCAGATCCCTCACCAATTGAAAACGTCTGGTCTATGGTGGCCGAGCAACTGGCTCGTCACAATATCCCAGTCACTACTCTTGATGAACAGTGGTATCGTGTTGAAGCTGCATGGGCAGCTGTACCTGTACACTCGATCCAAGCTCTGTTTGACTCAATGTCCAGGTGCTTCAAGGCCGTTATTACGGCCAGAGGTGGTTGTTCTGAGTACTGATTTCTCAGGATCTATGCACCGAAACTGCGTGAAAATATAATCACATATCAGTTCTAGTATAATATATTTGTCCAATGAACACCCGTTTATCGTCAGCATTTCTTCTTGGTGCTGCAGTTTTAATGGCCAGAAGTGTAGCTTTTCAAAGCTTTGATGGTTTCTTCTACCTAGACGTGGACTTTAATCCGCATTTATACAAGCGCGAGACTTGTTACATTACTTATTGAGCCTCCCTCATAGCAATCTTTCGTTTGTAGTTTGTTTTGCTACTGACAGTGTAGAGCACTTACTCTTCCGTTTCAGCAAGGCAACGCAGACGTGTCGCTGGCTTTCCAGACAAAGATGCCATTGTGCAATGAACTGACACGTCGACACAGCATTCCTTGTATCTTCGTGATGGTGGTCTGGACTCTGCTGTAGACACTTCTGTTTAGCAGAAGAGAGCGAGTCAACGGCTTCTGAGAACAGCGTACGAGCTCTTGGAAACAGGCGGCTAGAAAGGCAGGCAAAGAGTGGCTCTCGGCGCTCCTGTCACAGAACGCGCTGCCAACTTTGAATTATATCGTAGCGCTATCCTACGAATCTTCAGCATTTGTTAGGAACTTTCATTCGTTTGTTTACTGGCCGTATTTGTATGCGGTAAATGAATGTAATTCTGTATAAGTGAATAGGCTACTTGCGTCTCAGCTAAGAACTGATATCTCATATTAAAGGAAGAAAAATCAGACAATAAAGATCTGTTTTCCTTATCCAGTTTTCGTCTTACAGATCTGCCTTGAGACAACGACATGCTTTCGCCGTCAACGACGGTAGCATGCAGTAAACAGCTTCGGAAAATTGATTTTACAATCGATCCGTTAGTCTCCAGTATCTGTTCCTCAGGAAAATCTCAGCCGCGGTCACATCTTAGGACTGAAACTCGGTGGCTTCCTAGATTGCTGGGGGTGGTGTCTGGTTTCCTGGATCTAGGTCTGGAGAGCTGGCACACCATCCCCGTCAGTCGAGAACCATTCGCGCAAATTAAAATGATTTAAATGCGAAAAGGGACAGTTAACCCTAAGTAATGAAAGAGTGGGGTCACACACACGAGTACTAACAGGACTCTGATAAATTTCGGTTACACCATAAATCACAAATCTAAAGGCTACAAAAATTGGAAATTTGCGTAAGATCAAGCTTACACACTACTTAATGTAACTTAAACTAACTTACGCTAAGGACAACACACACACCCGTGCCCGAGGGATGACTCGAACCTCCGACGAGGGGTGCCGCGCGGACCGTACCAAGACGCCTGAGACCGCGCGGCTACCCCGCGCAGCTAAAGGCTACAAATTCAACCAAATACTTAGGGATTACGATTACGGATAACTTAACTGAAACGATTATATAGATAATGTTGTGGGGAAAAGCGAATCAAAGACTGTTATTTATTGGTAGAACACTTAGAAAATACAATAGGTCTACTAAAGAGGCGAACAGAAAACTACGATTTATTTGCTAGGACACTTAGAAAATGCAACAGATCTAAGAGATTTCCTACACCACGCTTCTCCGTCCTCTTCTGGAATATTGCTGCGCTGTATGAGATCCGCAACAGATAGGATTGACGAAGGATATTGAAAAAGTTCAAAGAAGGGCAGCTCGTTTTGTATTATCGCGAAATTGAGGTGGCAATCATTAAAAAGAAAAAAAAGGAATTTCTCCTTGCAACACAATCTTCTCATGGAATTTCATTCTTCAGCTTTCTCCTGAGAGTGCGGAAATATTTTGTTGCCGCCCATCTATATAGGGACGAATGATCACCGTAATAAAATAAGAGAAATCGGGGCTCGCACAAAAAGATCTGAGTTTTCTTTTTCCCGTGCACTGTTCGAGAGTGGAACGCTAGGGAAATAGCTTGAAGGTGTTGCGATGAACCTTCTGCCAGATACTTACTTGTGAATTGCAGAGTAATTATGTAGATGTAGATCTTTGATCTGTTTGATGGTTTGCGAGCTGTGGAACATAACTTACAACAGCGTTATTACATATTTTTCAATAATGGACATGGGTTACGAGAGGCTTCAAAAAGTAAGTTACATATGTGGCCCACGCGACGACCTTTACGCAACAAATGCGCAGTGCCAGAAGAGAGAACTTGTTCTGGACTTACTGCTGACGTAGTTCTGCTGCGGTACGGCTAACAGGTGCGTCACAGTGTGGAAGTGAAATGGCGCTGCACCTGGAAATTTACTCCAAAGTTGAATTGCATAGGACAATACGAATATTTTGGGAAAAACGTCAAAATTGCACACAGATTCAGCTATCGAAAAACTGATCCGCAGCAGTCGCGGATTTTCCGACCGTGAGGACGATCACATAAGGGTTTTCGAATGACTCCGTGACCGAGGAGAGGATTTCTATTGTCGAGGAACTGAACGACAGGTAGAACGTCCCGACCGTTGTTTACATAGACTTTGTGACTATTTTAAAAATAGTGTCATGTACCTGAGTCCCTTTGAGCTGTTCTGCAGCATTCAGTAAAAGTTACTTGGCTTACCACAATAACGTGCAACTTACTTTTCAATGTTCCCTCGTGTGTACTACTTTAAAGTCTGCCAGATTATGGTAAAACAATCTAAATTAGTTACATGTAATTAAAGTTTTATAGCAGGATTCCCGTGGTATATATGAAGTGTCTGATGTATGTTGTTTGTGAATAGTAATCAAGTAAGAGAGGTTGCCTGGAGATATGACGCTCCTTAAGCATCAGTTTTCCAGCGATCAAGATCAAGAACTGTCAGAAAAACGACTCCTGCGACACAAGCATGCGAAGGCGTGCTGGAAAGTAATGCCTCCAAATTTTTATGTGAAAGCTCTTAAAGCCTTTTTTTTAAAAAAAAAAACGAAGTATTAACATCCTACGTATTTATTTATTTATCTATTTATTTATCGTATACATATAGTTTACAGTTATTTTTAAGGCTGTTGAATGAAGCCAGTTGATAGCAGAGGGAGCAGCATTAATAAAATCACTGAATGGTCCTGGATAGTTTCTCAGAGGGCAGTCGCCGACAATATGCCGTACGGTTTGTGCTTTGTCTCCACAATCACAGGCTGGACAGTGTGGGATTCTCCACTTGTGCATCAGAGCATTGCACCTGGCGTGACCGGTTCTTAACCTGTTCAATCGAGTCCAATCACTTCTCTTCAGATCAAATCCTGGTAGACTGTCAGATGGATCTTGAACACGTTGATGTTTTATTGTTGCACCATTCAATCTCTTGCGCCGCTCTTCTTTAAGGTCAAAATTCTTGTTGTTTCTCCCATTATACCACAGTGGAGCGCGAGATATCGATCGGTCCGGCGGAGAGTCATTTAAGTCTGTAGGAATTGGAAGATCTTCGGTGTAGTCGCGATGACGCAGTTTCCTCCAGTCTCGATCGGTGGCTTCTTGGTGTCGCAGTTCAGGTGTTGGAATGTTACTGATGTGCAGCCAAGGGATCGGTGTGGATTTTATTGTACCCGTAATAATTGTCATTGATTCATTCAGATGGAAGTTCTGGTTTCATTGTATAAGCACTGTGTCGCCACACCGAGGCACATTATTCAGCTACTGGGTGTATTAGTGTCAGACCTGCAGTCCCTGTAGAGTGGAAGCTTCGGCACCGCAGGTTGTGCCAGTCAGTTTCTTTACGATGTTATTTGGAATGTTTAGCTTTTGGCTAGTGTTTTCCTGGTGTTTTTTTTTTATATGTTAGCCGCGCGGGATTAGCCGAGCGGTCTAAGGCGCTGCAGTCATGGACTGTGCGGCTGATCCTGGCGGAGGTTCGAGTCCTCCCTCGGGCATGGGTGTGTGTGTTTGTCGTTAGGATGATTTAGGTTAAGTCGTGTGTAAGCTTAGGGATTGATGATCTTAGCAGTTAAGTCCCATAAGATTTCACACACATTTGATTTTTATATGTTAAAGGCCAATAGAGTGTGACACCAAGGTATTTAGGATGGATATTGTGTCTAATCCTCTTTTGGCAGAAATTCACATTGAGTTGTCGGTTTACGACACTGTTGTTTAAGTTGGAGTCTCCATGCTTTGTAATACTGATATCTTCTAACTCTGTAAACAATACATTTTCTCCTTCCTCGAATGTGCTAGTTTGTATGGCTATGGCAAGGTCATCGACGAGGTGAAACTGTTTGCCAGTAGTATTTGACAAGTCATTGGTATACAGGTTGAAGAGCAAGGGTGCTAGGACGTATCCTTGAGGAGCCCATTTTTTATGGTAAATGACTTACTGTCTCTGTCCAACGCTAACCTCGACGTAACACCTGGTTAACGTGTTGTCAGTTTCTTACTTGGGACATTCTTTTTCAGCTTCGGCAGTTATTCGTGTAGGCACACGGTATCAGGTGCTGCTGACAGATCAACGAAGGCCACCGATGTCTTTAGTTTCTTTTGGAATCCAGCATCAGTGTAGGATGTCAAGGCTAGAGCCTGTTCACAGCAGCTGCGCTGGCTTCTGAATCCAGCCTGATATGATGGAGCTATATTATTTATTATTCTTTGAATTCTGTTAAGGATAATGCATTCCAGTAGTTTGAAGCACACGCTAAGCAACGCAGTTGGGTGATAACCCTAAGGGGTCATCAACTGGCTGCGATGTTGAATTGTTGAGGTACTTTTCCAGTCTCAAGTATATAGTTGTAAAACCTCTTTAACCTAGTTCTTCCACGTTCCCCGTTATGTTGTTATCATGAAGGTAGCTATTGACTTCATTCAGTTCATCCTTTATCTTTTCTACTTTTGGCGCTATCCATCATAATCCGCTGTCGACCGTCTGTGTATCCTGATCCCAGTTAGCTTTCTTGAAATTCCATTTTGCCTTGTTAATGGAATTTATTGTGGTTCATGGTGTGGGTTCCTGTAGTCATGTCCTAGTTCATGAAACACGGGCAACGTATGAGTGGCCAAGTAAGTGGTCCCGACAGTCGGGATACCAGTTACTTTGGAATAAGGCTGGGCATCTCGGACATATTCTGAGTCGTGGTCACCTTTGTGCTCATACGGCAAAGACTACCAAATCCACCGGTTAGTCCCTCAGCCGTTAGGGGTAAAACCCAATGGGACTCGGGGCAAGTAAGGCTAGCAACCTGCTTCCCTGGTACTTTAAATATGATGCTGGCAACAATCAGAGCAAAATGCCTCGGACCTTTGGAGGTGACGGAGTCCCATCTCTAACTGACAAACCAGGGACTCCTAAGATTCGACTTGGCAAACAAGTGGTAATGAGATGGGGAGCTATTAATATCAATGGGGGCTACTCTGGGAAGAAGGTAGAGCTGGCAGGGGCTGCAAGTAAGATGGGACTGGACGTTTTAGCTGTTAGTGACATTCAGGTAAGGGGTAAGAAAGAAGAGGAAGTGGGAGAATACAAGGTCTACCTGTCAGGAGTCAAAGCAGGAATAGCACAATGGGGTGTAGGGCTTTACATCAGGAAAGAAATGGAACCCAGCGTAGTTGCAATAAGGTAGGTAAACGAACGACTGATGTGGATAGATTTGACAGTGTCTAGCAAGAAAATTAGGATTGTGTCAGTATATTCGCATTGTGAAGGGACAGATCAAGATAAGATGGATAGTTTTTATGAGGCACTCAGTGATGTAGTTGTTAGAGTAAAGGACAAGGACAGTGTTCTGCTCATGGGTGATTTTAACGCCAGGATTGGAAATCGAACAGAAGGGTATGAAAAGGTTATGGGTAAATTTGGAGAGGATATGGAGGCCAACAGGAACGGGAAACAACTCTTGGATTTCTGTGCCAGTATGGGCTTAGTAATCACAAACTCCTTTTTTAAACATAAGAACATTCACCGGTATACTGGGGAAGGCAGGGGAACCAGATCTGTCATAATAATATAATATAATATATAATAATAACAGATCAGGAATTCAGGAAGGCTGTGAGGGACACATGTGTATTCAGGGGATTCTTTGATGACACTGATCATTATTTAATCTGCAGTGAAATTGGGATTGTGAGGCCGAAAGTGCAGGAGGTCAGGTCCATATGTAGGAGGATAAGAGTGGAGAAACTTCAAGATAAGGAAATCAGGCACAAGTACATAACAGCGATCTCAGAAAGGCACCAGTTAGTTGAATGTAGTCAATTACAGTCATTGGAAAAGGAATGGACAAGGTACAGGGACACAGTACTAGAAGTGGCTAAAGAATGTCTTGGAACAGTAGTGTGTAAAAGTAGGATGAAGCAAACAGCTTGGTGGAATGACACAGTCAAGGCAGCCTGTAAAAGGAAAAAGAAGGCGTATCAAAAATGGCTACATACTAGAACTCAGGTAGACAGAGAAAGTTATGTTGAAGAAAGAAACAAAGCCAAACAGATAATTGCAGCATCCAAGAAGAAATCTTGGGAAGACTTTGGAAACAGATTGGAGACTATGGGTCAAGCTGCTGGAAAACCATTCTGGAGTGTAATTAGCAGTCTTCGAAAGGGAGGTAAGAAGGAAATGACAAGTATTTTGGACAGGTCAGGAAAACTGCTGGTGAATCCTGTGGATGCGTTGGGCAGATGGAGGGAATATTTTGAAGAGTTGCTCAAAATAGGTGAAAATGCGATCAGTAATGTTTCAGATTTCGAGGTAGAATGGGATAGGAATGATGATGGAAATAGGATCACATTTGGGGAAGTGGAGAAAATGGTCAATAGATTGCAGTGCAATAAAGCAGCTGGGGTGGATGAAGTTAAGTCGGAACTCATCAAATACAGTGGAATGTCAGGTCTTAAATGGTTACACAGGATAATTGAAGTGGCGTGGGAGTCGGGACATGTTCCATCAGACTGGACAAAAGCAATAATCACACCAATCTTTAAACATGGAAACAGAAAAGATTGTAACAACTACAGAGGTATCTCTTTAATCAGCGTTGTGGGTAAAATCTTCTCAGGTATTGTTGAAAGGAAAGTGCGAGTATTAGTTGAGGACCAATTGGATGAAAATCAGTGTGGGTTTAGGCCTCTTAGAGGTTGTCAGGACCAGATCTTTAGCTTACGGCAAATAATGGAGAAGTGTTATGAGTGGAACAGGGAATTGTATCTATGCTTTATAGATCTAGAAAAGGAATATGACCGGGTTCCTAGGAGGAAGTTATTGTCTGTTCTACGAGATTATGGAATAGGAGGCAAACTTTTGCAAACAATTAAAGGTCTTTACATGGATAGTCAGGCAGCAGTTAGAGTTGACGATAAATTGAGTTCATGGTTCAGAGTAGTTTCAGGGGTAAGACAAGGCTGCAACTTGTCTCCACTGTTGTTCATATTATTTATGGATCATATGTTGAAAACAATAGACTGACTGGGTGAGATTAAGATATGCGGATGACTTAGTTGTGACTGCAGATTCGATTGAAAGTAATATTTCAGAGCTAGATCAGAAATGTAAGGACTATGGTATGAAGATTAGCATCTCCAAAACGAAAGTAATGTCAGTGGGAAAGAAATATAAACTCGTTGAGTGCCAAATAGGAGGAACAAAGTTAGAACGGGTGGACGGTTTCAAGTACTTAGGATGCAAACTCTCACAGGATGGCAACATAGTGAAAGAACTGGAAGCGAGGTGTAGCAAAGCTAATGCAGTGAGCGCTCAGCTACGATCTACTCTCTTCTGCAAGAAGGAAGTCAGTACCAAGACTGAGTTATCTGTGCACCGTTCAATCTCTCGACCAACTTTGTTGTATGGGAGCGAAAGCTGGGTGGATTCAGGTTACCTTATCAACAAGGCTGAGGTTACGGATATGAAAGTAGCTAGGATGCCTGCAGGTGCTAGTAGTTGGGAACAATGGCAGGAGGGTGTCCACAATGAGGAAATCAAAGAAAAACTGGGAATGAACTCTATAGATGTAGCAGTCAGGGCGAACAGGCTTAGATGGTGGGGTCACGTTACACGCATGGGAGAAGCAAGGTTACCCAAGAGACTCATGCGTTCAGCAGTAGAGGGTAGGAGGAGTCGGGGCAGACCAAGGAGAAGGTACCTGGATTCGGTTAAGAATGATTTTGAAGTAATAGGTTTAACATCAGAAGAGGCACCAATGTTAGCACTGAATAGGGGATCATGGAGGAATTTTATAAGGGGAGCTAAGCTCCAGACTGAACGCTGAAAGGCATAATCAGTCTTAAATGATGATGATGATGATGATGATGATGATGATGAATAGTTTTTATTTTCGGTATCTCGAACCCTGTACTAATTATTGTAGGACGGCGTTGGCTCCTTGAGAAGCTTTTTAGGACTTTTCTAGTATGACTCAAAGGAAGCGTGTTTTCATCAGTGGAGAGAAAACATAGGTCAGTATTGGTGTCATTGTGCCATCTAGCAGAGCGAAAGGTTTCATTTCTTTGGCGTCGTAACTAAGACAGACTTTTTCTCCTTCTACCCATCCTACTATTATCTCCGCATTATCATCACTCTTTTTATAACCCCTAGTTGTGCGATGGATGTTGAAGCGACCTAAGTATATACACGGCTGTAGTAAAGAGGGTAAGACTGTACTGCGCCAGTGAACGTGCGGTGGTTTGTACACTGAAACAACAGTTAAGCCACTCAGCTCCACAGTGATTACTTCGATGCCACTGACATCTTGGAAAATCACTCCCTTAATATCAGGAAGGCTATTTTTTTACATATATGATAGAGCCATGTACTGATGATGGCAAATATCGACGTGTAGACAACCTCGAAGATGGTGTACCCCGGGCAACGGACTGCTAAGGCAGGACGGCGATAAGTCTCCACCACAGGCAGCCACATTAGATCAAAGATTTCTCATGGGTATTCAAGAGAACAGCAAAAGAAAACAAATTTCAACAAAGGCTCTTCTCACAGACAAACAAAAATGACGAAGAATTTTATACGAAATATCCATATTTTACAGATATATGTAGAAGGGCTGTTGTTGTTGTGGTCTTCAGTCCTGAGACTGGTTTGATGCAGCTCTCCATGCTACTCTATCCTGTGCAAGCTTCTTCATCTCCCAGTACCTACTGCAACCTACATCCTTCTGAATCTGCTTAGTGTATTGATCTCTTGGTCTCCCTCTACGATTTTTACCCTCCACGCTGCCCTCCAATGCTAAATTTGTGATCCCTTGATGCCTCAAAACATGTCCTACCAACCGATCCCTTCTTCTAGTCAAGTTGTGCCACAAACTTCTCTTCTCCCCAATCCTATTCAATACCTCCTCATTAGTTACGTGATCTACCCACCTTATCTTCAGCATTCTTCTGTAGCACCACATTTCGAAAGCTTCTATTCTCTTCTTGTCCAAACTGGTTATCGTCCATGTTTCACTTCCATACATGGCTACACTCCATACAAATACTTTCAGAAACGACTTCCTGACACTTAAATCTATACTCGATGTTAACAAATTTCTCTTCTTCAGAAACGATTTCCTTGCCATTGCCAGTCTACATTTTAAATCCTCTCTACTTCGACCATCATCAGTTATTTTACTCCCTAAATAGCAAAACTCCTTTACTACTTTAAGTGTCTCATTTCCTAATCTAATCCCCTCAGCATCACCCGATTTAATTTGACTACATTCCATTATCCTCGTTTTGCTTTTGTTGATCTTCATCTTATATCCTCCTTTCAAGACACTGTCCATTCCGTTCAACTGCTCTTCCAAGTCCTTTGCTGTCTCTGACAGAATTACAATGTCATCGGCAAACCTCAAAGTTTTTACTTCTTCTCCATGAATTTTAATACCTACTCCGAATTTTTCTTTTGTTTCCTTTACTGCTTGCTCAATATACAGATTGAATAACATCGGGGAGAGGCTACAACCCTGTCTCACTCCTTTCCCAACCACTGCTTCCCTTTCATGCCCATCGACTCTTATAACTGCCATCTGGTTTCTGTACAAATTGTAAATAGCCTTTCGCTCCCTGTATTTTACCCCTGCTACCTTCAGAATTTGAAAGAGAGTATTCCAGTTAACGTTGTCAAAAGCTTTCTCTAAGTCTACAAATGCTAGAAACGTAGGTTTGCGTTTTCTTAATCTTTCTTCTAAGATAAGTCGTAAGGTTAGTATTGCCTCACGTGTTCCAACATTTCTACGGAATCCAAACTGATCTTCCCCGAGGTCCGCTTCTACCAGTTTTTCCATTCGTCTGTAAAGAATTCGCGTTAGTATTTTGCAGCTGTGACTTATTAAACTGATAGTTCGGTAATTTTCACATCTGTCAACACCTGCTTTCTTTGGTATTGGAATTATTATATTCTTCTTGAAGTCTGTGGGTATTTCGCCAGTCTCATACATCTTGCTCACCAGACGGTAGAGTTTTGTCATGACTGGCTCTCCCAAGGCCATCAGTAGTTCTAATGGAATGTTGTCTACTCCCGGGGCCTTGTTTCGACTCAGGTCTTTCAGTGCTCTGTCAAACTCTTCACGCAGTATCTTATCTCCCATTTCATCTTCATCTACATCCTCTTCCACTTCCATAATACTGTCCTCAAGTACATCGCCCTTGTATAAACCCTCTATATACTCCTTCCACCTTTCTGCCTTCCCTTCTTTGCTTAGAACTGGGTTGCCATCTGAGCTCTTGATATTCATACAAGTGGTTCTCTTCTCTCCAAAGGTCTCGTTAATTTTCCTGTAGGCAGTATCTATCTTACCCCTAGTGAGACAAGCCTCTACATCCTTACATTTGTCCTCTAGCCATCCCTGCTTAGCCATTTTGCACTTTCTGTCGATCTCATTTTTGAGACGTTTGTATTCCCTTTGGCCTGCTTCATTTACTGCATTTTTATATTTTCTCCTTTCATCAATTAAATTCAATATTTCTTCTGTTACCCAAGTATTTCTATTAGCCCTCGTCTTTTTACCTACTTGATCCTCTGCTGCCTTCACTACTTCATCCCTCAGAGCTACCCATTCTTCTTCTACTGTATTTCTTTCCCCCATTCCTGTCAATTGTTCCCTTATGCTCTCCCTGAAACTCTCTACAATCTCTGGTTCTTTCAGTTTATCCAGGTCCCATCTCCTTAAATTCCCACCTTTTTGCAGTTTCTTCAGTTTCAATCTGCAGTTCATAACCAATAGATTGTGGTCAGAATCCACATCTGCCCCTGGAAATGTCTTACAATTTAAAACCTGGTTCCTAAATCTCTGTCTTACCATTATATAATCTATCTGATACCTATTAGTATCTCTAGGATTCTTCCAGGTATACAACCTTCTTTTATGATTCTTGAACCAAGTGTTAGCTATGATTAAGTTATGCTCTGTGCAAAATTCTACAAGGCGGCTTCCTCTTTCATTTCTTCCCCCCAATCCATATTCACCTACTATGTTTCCTTCTCTCCCTTTTCCTACTGACGAATTCCAGTCACCCATGACTATTAAATTTTCATCTCCCTTCACTACCTGAATAATTTCTTTTATCTCGTCATACATTTCCTCAATTTCTTCATCATCTGCAGAGCTAGTTGGCATATAAACTTGTACTACTGTAGTAGGCATGGGCTTTGTGTCTATCTTGGCCACAATAATGCGTTCACTATGCTGTTTGTAGTAGCTAACCCGCACTCCTATTTTTTTATTCATTATTAAACCTACTCCTGCATTACCCCTATTTGATTTTGTATTTATAACCCTGTAATCACCTGACCAAAAGTCTTGTTCCTCCTGCCACCGAACTTCACTAATTCCCACTATATCTAACTTTAACCTATCCATTTCCCTTTTTAAATTTTCTAACCTACCTGCCCGATTAAGGGATCTGACATTCCACGCTCCGATCCGTAGAATGCCAGTTTTCTTTCTCCTGATAACGACGTCCTCTTGAGTAGTCCCCGCCCGGAGATCCGAATGGGGGACTATTTTACCTCGGAATATTTTACCCAAGAGGACGCCATCATCATTTAATCATACAGTAAAGCTGCATGTCCTCGGGAAAAAGGGCTATGAAAAGACATATGTGGGTATCTGAGCAAATTACCCATTGATCATAACACCAATATTGTAGCTGTCCAAGAAGCCCATCTAAATGAAGATAATAAAACAAAGTGTAAATGTTGCAGGATACAACATGATAGCATACCTTCCATCATCAACTCATTCTACATCTTTCTTCTTCATGTCTACATATTTGCATCCCACAGGTTCTAGAGAGCTCCGAATTGTAAAGTGGAACATGGCGGTGTGTAAAGAAAATATGTCGGCGAGTGAGAAACAGCGTGCTGTAGTAGAGTTTCGAAGTCGAAGAGTCGGTCCACAGATGGAGCGCAGTCTTCTTCAGCATGACAATGCCAGGCCACACACGAGCGCTGTGGCACCTGCAGCAATCCGACGCCTTGGATTCACTCTCATCGATCATCCTCCATACAGTCTCGACCGTGTCCGAGCGCAGTCCAGAACCGCGCTGCTGCTACGGTCGCAGGTTCGAATCCTGCCTCGGGCGTGGATGTGTGTGATGTCCTTAGGTTAGTTAGGTTTAAGTAATTCTAGGGGACTGATGACCTCAGATATTACCAGGTGTACCGGTATGAAACGAGCGTTTTTCTGTGAAAATGAAACACTAATTTTGAATTGAAAATTAAAAACATTTTATTCAAAGTACTGACCATTGCTTTCTATACATTTTGACCACCTTTCTGGCAATTTGTGGACACCACGCCAGTAGAAACGTTCGTCTTTTGAAGCAAACCAATCAGACACCCAACTTTCGACTTCTTCGTAGGAATCGAAGTGTTCCTCAGCCAATGCGTGTCCATTGATGAAAACAAATGGTAGTCGGAAGGGGCCAAGTCTAGTGAATACGGCGGGTGGGGTAGCAGCTCCCACCCAAGTGTTTTGATTGTATCCTGAACCAGTTTTGCTTTCTGTGCAGGTGCATTGTCGTGTAAAAAAATTACTTTGCCATGTCTTCTGGCCCATTCTGGTCTTTTTCGATCAATGCATAGTTCAAATTGATCATTTGTTGTCTGTAGCGATTAGTATTCACAGTTTCACCGGGTTTTAGAAGCTCATGATACACCACACCTTTCTGATCCCACCAAAGACAGAGCATTGTCTTCTTGCCGAATCGATCTGGCTTTGCAGTCGATGTTGATGGTTGTCCCGGATTAACCCATGATTTTTCCCGTTTAGGATTCTTAAAATAAGTCCATTTTTCATCGCCAGTAACAATTCGATGTAAAATTGATTTTCTTTCATGTCTTTGAAGCAAAATTTGACAAATGGTTTTTCGGTTTTCCATCTGTCTTTCATTCAATTCATGTGGCGCCCATTTTCCACACTTTTGGATCTTTCCCATAGCTTTCAAACGGTCAGGGAAATTGTTGTGCAACATTTAGCACTGCTGCCATTTGCTTCTGACTCAAAGTATCATCTTCATCCAATATTGCTTGCAATTCGGCGTCTTCGAAATTTTTAGTGGTCTTCCACGTTCTTCATTTCTTACATCAAAATCATTATTTCCGAACCGTTGAAACCATCTTTTGCATGTTGCTTCTGATAGAGCATGATCACCATATGCCTCGACAAGCATTCGATGCGACTCTGCAGCACTTTTTTTTTTTTCAAATGAAAACAAAAAATTAATGCTTTCCGCAAATCATCACTTTCTGGTACAAAATTCGACATTGTTAACACGATGAAAACATCTGATGATGTTTGTTCCAGACTTGATGTATACTTAATATCTTTGACCGATGCATACCAACCAAACAAAAAAAAATTAAGGCTCGTTCAGAACAAATGTCCCCTATCGACACATTTGTATCTTAACGCTCATTTTATACCGGTACACCTTGTAAGTCCCATAGTGCTTAGAGCCATTTGAACCATTTGAACAGTCTGGACTTCGCCCCATCCGATTTTCATCTGTTTCCAAAACTTAAAGAATGCCTTCGAGGACATCACGTTCATAGAACTCAATTTGTGCAAGCAGACATGAAGAATGGAGGTGCAGGACGTTAATAACGTTTATTTAAAAAGTTTTGAAAGTTTTTAGATAAAAAATTCTGAGGTACTACTTTTCAGCACGCCCCCGTAGATAATCAGTGAACATAGCGACGTGAATTAAGAGTTGAGTGTGTTCTTATGTCGGTTTTTCTCGTATGGATCGTCAGGCGCATTCTCTGTAGTGTTTTCGGCAGATATTTGTAAGTTTGTTTTTGCAACGTGTAGCAGGAGTGAGCTCAAACAAATCCTGCTCGTCACTTCTTTCATAAGACGTCCAGCGTCGACGGAAAGCGTCGGTTTGTTTCCCACTATTTTCATCTATGTGTATGAACAGGAACAGTTAAACACGGAGAATAGGCAGTCCTCTAGCAGCGACTGAGCAGCGCGCTTCTGCATGGCGTTAGCAGTCAGCGCGAGCCAGTGCGATGCTGTCGCCGCTGCAGTACTGACTATCCTTCGTATTTCACTGTTCCTGTTAAAACGCATCGATGAAACGAATACCGCACAAGATTAATTTGGGCACGTAAAATTCCACTTTAAACAAACCAACACTTTCCATCGACGCCGGGCGTCGTGTGGAAGACGTGGTGGGCAAGATTTATATGGCTTGACTCCAGCTACACGTTGCAAATACGAAACGGCAAATATCTGCCGAAACATAAGAGAAAAATGAGGTTGACGACTCTTAGAAGAGACATCCTGTATTTTGTTTTATGGGTAGGAATGATTAGCGGACAACGATGTAAACTCAGCCTGCATGATATCAGATGACTGAAAATAAATATGTGTTCTTCAATAACTTTTTTGTGCTGACTTCTAAAAATGTTCTTAGCATTTTTCTATCACGCACACTTTTCTCATAATTCAATAGAGTTTATTTTATTTTTAGGTAGAAGAATTTCGTTAGGAAACCAAGTATGTACATAAAAAATGCCCTGCTTTTAATGTGTATCCGGGCAAAGCAAAAGCATTGGCGTGCAGAAGTTTGGCCAAATCGGAGATATCTTCAGACTGGGACTAAAATCATTTTGCGTGGCCTGCATTCAACCCACGAATAACATTGCTTCCGTCACTAACTATTAAATTGGGATTGATGAAGCAGTTTCTAAAGGATTTTCCACAGAGATGGCTCTTTTTTTTACGTACCCTTCTACGAAATTTTCCTTACTTTCGTGAACCCGACACTTCGCTCGGAGATGATGTATAGCAAACTCGTCGAAACGTTGCAACATTATTACGCGACGGCTTATCTAACGAGTGAGACGGTGCAGTGGTTAGCACACTGGACTTGCAGTCGGGAGGACGACAGTTTAAATCCCAGTCCGCCCAACCAGGTTTAGGTTTTCCGTTATTTCCCTAAATCTCTCCAGGCAAATGCCAGAATAATTCCTGTTACGAGGGCACGGCTGATTTCCTCCCGGTGCTTTTGTAACCCTAGCTTGTGCTCCATTTCTAATGATCTCGATGTCCACGGGAGGTGCATTCTAATCTCCTTTCCTTCCTTCCTTCTAAAACTCTCCTGATAACCCGGGAGGATTTCATCAATGTAGTTTGACAAGAAAGTCTGCATACCCAAATGGTGGAGATTTTCGATAGCTCGGATGCGCTTAGAGAATTATCGCAAGATGTTTACCGAGAACATATAATACAACAAATCCGTCGCGAAAGACTTCGTGATTACGTAAGTATGACAGAAAATAGAAGTCCGCCGGTAGCACGAACGAGGGAGTCCGTGGAACTGCTTAGCCGCTACTTGGACCGATACCTGGAAAGAAGCGACGTTAACGTCGGGGTCAGACGGCGGACAGAGCACGTCGGGCCTATTTCTGGCAGCCCAAGCCGGCACCTGCGGGGAAATGTCACGACAATACGCGGAAACTCTACCGCCCTTTGTCAGTAGTCGAGAGTGTGCTGTGTGTGTCAACTACTCAAGGCTTCTCTGTTCTGTGAGGATTTGTTCTGTACGATCAGCAGCAGAATTTCAATTTTGGGCCTGTAATCTTTATTGAACATACTATGGCACAAGGACGCCCATACCCGGGGGCAAGGGGGAAGGGGGGGAGAGCGCTTCCCCGCCCCTCTATCTCCCAGTGAAAGGAAAAAAAATACAGTGTAGTCAGGTGTTTTTCTTTCAAGAAAATGATTTTAAATCTGGTACTAGGCAGGTTTTTAACAGGGCCGGAACTGGAAGTTTTTATGGCTACTTAAAAGGCGCCATTCGTCTTCCAAAATTTTAAGATATTTTCATACCTCCAGGTCTAGCAACCCCCCCCCCCCTCCCCTTAAAAACTATGGTATGGTGCAGAGTACCAACTTAAATTGTTCTTTTTGAGTGTATTCTGTGTGTCTCATTATTTTTTTTAAAAAAAACTATGTATAATGGTTGTAATTAGGTAAAACATGGAAGGCAAACCAGAAGCACGGTAGCCAGCGCAGCGTTTGTTAATTGTTGAACTCCGTTTCAGGGCGATCGTTAATATCACTAGTCGGAACTTCCCGTATAGTTGTGTTTCTTTGTTATACTTGTCAGTTGTCATCATTGCGAGTATTAGATACTATTCTTGTTTTAAAAAAATAGTCTCTTCAAGACGATGGGCGACGTGAAGAAGCTAAATGGTGCACGAAATAGAATACGAACTGTTGTTGTGTTGAGCCGGCCGGTGTGACCGAGAGGTTCTAGGCGCTTTCGTCTGGAACCGCGCGACCGCTACGGTCGCAGGTTCGAATCCTGCTCGGGCATGGTTGTGTGTGATGTCCTTAGGTTAGTTAGGTTTAAAAAGTTCTAAGTTCTAGGGGACTGATGACCTCAGATGTTAAGTCCCATAGTGCTCAGAGCCATTTTTTGTTGTTGTTATGTTGTTCAGTCCGAAGACTGTTTGACGAAACTCTCCACGCTATTCTATCCTGTGCAAGCAACTATACCTCTGAATAACTACCGCACCGTACATCAATTTGAACTTCCTCATCGTACTATTTCCTCAGTTTTACCACCCACATTTACCTCCATTACCAAATTGACGAATGCTTATGCCTCAGGATGTTTCCTACCAACCGACCCTTTCTTTCAATCAGCTGTCCTGTAAATTTAATTTTCTCTCAATTCCATTCGGTACCTCCTCATTGTTTACTCGATATGCCCATCTAAGCGTTAGCACTCTTCTATAGCTCCACATTCCAATCTTGTATTCTCGTCTTGTATGAAATGTTTACTGTCTATGTTTCATTTCCGTACAACACCAAATTCCAGACAAGTACCTACAGAAAATAGTTCCTAACATTTAAATTTATTTCAGATGTTAACAAATTCCTCTTTTTCAGAAATGGTTTCGATACTGTGGTCAATCTATATTTTATATGCTGCTTACTAGGGCCATCATCAGTTATTTTTCTGCCCAAAATGACAAATCGCGTATACCAGCTACGGGGGCATCCAGTAAGTAATGCAACAAATTTTTATTCTAAAAGCAGGTTGGTTTTATTCAGGATACCACACCATACCATTCCCTGCTATTGGCTACAAAACTATTTTAAACGTAATCTCCGCTCAGTGCGACGGCCTTACGCCACCTTACTGGGAGGACGTCTATGACCCCATAGCACCACTCTACTGATCGACGCCAGAGCCAACATCTTGCTGCGTCAATAACCTCCACGTCATCCACGCGCTGCTTCCCGCGGAGTGCATCATATTTCATTGGGCCAAACTGATAGAAGTCGAAAGGTGCGATATCCTGGCTGCAAGAGAAGAAGTTCCTTCGCGTTTTTGTGGTGGTGACGAACAAGCTGACGTATTTTTCTGAATTTCTTGAGTATAGCACAGCTGTGTGCGGCCAGGTGCTACGCAGGAGATCCGAAAGGTTTGGGCGAACTTGTTGCAATGATGACAGACGGGCGCCTAGACCAACGACTCAACGTGCTTTTGTTCACTGCCTGGTCTCTGTAGACACTTTGCAAGCGCCTATGAATATCTGCGACAGACTGGTTGCGGCCAAAAGAAGCTCATTGAGAATTATCTCCCTGTAACGCACATCCGTTACAGACGCCATTTTGAAGGCTACATAGGCCGGGCGGGGTGGCCGAGCGGTTCTAGGCGCTACAGTCTGGATCCCCGAGGCCGCTACAGTCGCAGGTTCGAATACTGCCTCGGGCGTGGATGTGTGTGATGTCCTTAGGTTAGTTAGGTTTAAGTAGTTCTAAGTTCTAGGGGACTGATGACCTTAGAAGTTAAGTCCCATAGTGCTCAGAGCCATTTTTGAAGGCTACATATAGCGCTGCCACCGGTCGGAATTTCGTGAAACTACAGGGGCTGAAGCGGAGATACTCCACAACAAATTCCGCATTTTTTGAACTGAAATTGGTCGCTAAATCTGTTGTATTATTTATCGAATGCCCCTCCTAATTTGTGTCTCAGTTCTTAATTTAATTCTGTAAGCATTACCTGATATACACTCCTGGAAATGGAAAAAAGAACACATTGACACCGGTGTGTCAGACCCACCATACTTGCTCCGGACACTGCGAGAGGGCTGTACAAGCAACGATCACACGCACGGCACAGCGGACACACCAGGAACCGCGGTGTTGGCCGTCGAATGGCGCTAGCTGCGCAGCATTTGTGCACCGCCGCCGTCAGTGTCAGCCAGTTTGCCGTGGCATACGGAGCTCCATCGCAGTCTTTAACACTGGTAGCATGCCGCGACAGCGTGGACGTGAACCGTATGTGCAGTTGACGGACTTTGAGCGAGGGCGTATAGTGGGCATGCGGGAGGCCGGGTGGACGTACCGCCGAATTGCTCAACACGTGGGGCGTGAGGTCTCCACAGTACATCGATGTTGTCGCCAGTGGTCGGCGGAAGGTGCACGTGCCCGTCGACCTGGGACCGGACCGCAGCGACGCACGGATGCACGCCAAGACCGTAGGATCCTACGCAGTGCCGTAGGGGACCGCACCGCCACTTTCCAGCAAATTAGGGACACTGTTGCTCCTGGGGTATCGGCGAGGACCATTCGCAACCGTCTCCATGAAGCTGGGCTACGGTCCCGCACACCGTTAGGCCGTCTTCCGCTCACGCCCCAACATCGTGCAGCCCGCCTCCAGTGGTGTCGCGACAGGCGTGAATGGAGGGACGAATGGAGACGTGTCGTCTTCAGCGATGAGAGTCGCTTCTGCCTTGGTGCCAATGATGGTCGTATGCGTGTTTGGCGCCGTGCAGGTGAGCGCCACAATCAGGACTGCATACGACCGAGGCACACAGGGCCAACACCCGGCATCATGGTGTGGGGAGCGATCTCCTACACTGGCCGTACACCACTGGTGATCGTCGAGAGGACACTGAATAGTGCACGGTACATCCAAACCGTCATCGAACCCATCGTTCTACCATTCCTAGACCGGCAAGGGAACTTGCTGTTCCAACAGGACAATGCACGTCCGCATGTATCCCGTGCCACCCAACGTGCTCTAGAAGGTGTAAGTCAACTACCCTGGCCAGCAAGATCTCCGGATCTGTCCCCCATTGAGCATGTTTGGGACTGGATGAAGCGTCGTCTCACGCGGTCTGCACGTCCAGCACGAACGCTGGTCCAACTGAGGCGCCAGGTGGAAATGGCATGGCAAGCCGTTCCACAGGACTACATCCAGCATCTCTACGATCGTCTCCATGGGAGAATAGCAGCCTGCATTGCTGCGAAAGGTGGATATACACTGTACTAGTGCCGACATTGTGCATGCTCTGTTGCCTGTGTCTATGTGCCTGTGGTTCTGTCAGTGTGATCATGTGATGTATCTGACCCCAGGAATGTGTCAATAAAGTTTCCCCTTTCTGGGACAATGAATTCACGGTGTTCTTATTTCAATTTCCAGGAGTGTAGTTCGACTATATTCCATTACCTTTGTCTTACTTTTTTTCATGTTCGACTTATAACTTTTTTTCGATTGACTCCATTCAGTTGCTCTCGCACATCTTTTGCTGTCTCAGACAGGATTACAATTTCATCGGCCAGTTGCAAAGTTTTCATTTTTTTTCCTTGGTTAGTTTACTACTTGCTGAATATACAGACTGAATAACCATCTTTTCGATCACTGCTTGCCTGTCTTGTCGTTACATTCTTATTACTTCAGCCTGGTTTCCGTACACGTTGCAAATGAGCTATCGGTCCCTGTTGTTTGCTCCTCCTACCCTTAGAATTTAAAAATACAAATGCATGAACTGTTGTTGTGGTCTTCAGTCCTGAGACTGGTTTGATGCAGCTCTCCATGCTACTCTATCTTGTGCAAGCTTCTTCATCTCCCAGTACCTAGTGCAACGTACATACTTCTGAATCTGCTTGGTGTATTCATCTCTTGGTCTCCCTCTACGATTTTTACCCTCCACGCTGCCCTCCAATACTAAATTGGTCATCCCTTGATGCCTCAGAACAGGTCCTACCAACCGACCCCTTCTTCTAGTCAAGTTGTGCCATATATTCCTCTTATCCCCAGTTCTATTCAGTACCTCCTCATTAGTTACATGATCTATCCATCTAATCTTCAGTATTCTTCTGCAACACCAGATTTCGATAGCTTCTGTTCTCTTCTTGTCCAAACTATTTATCGTCCATGTTTCACCTCCATACATGGCTACACTCCATACAAATACTTTCAGAAACGACTTCCTAACACTTAAATCTATACTCGATGTTAACAAATTTCTCTTCCTCAGAATCGCTTTCCTATGCATGAACTATTGAACAATAAAAGTAAGATGCCATTCAAGCAAACAAAAAAAAACCTTAAAAAAAACTTTGGATCCGCATCTGATTGGGTTTCCCTCCAACCCCCTCTCATCCAAAATGCCGACACCAGGTAAAATCGAGCTATCTCCTTCCAGCGTTCAGATATAGATTTCCTTTTGCACAGCAGAAAGGTAACGCCTAAGTGCAGAGTCCATGACATGTTTATTTTAAGTAACCCCCATTCTCTAAAGTATCTTAACTCCTACGTATAGAACAGCTTCAAACTTCTAATTACAAATGAGTTAATATGTTAAAAGTTTCAAGAAAGTTTGAAATTATGTGTAAAGTTCATTGGAAGTCGCTGAGCTCTCTCATTCTCAAATAATCGATTAATATAGTCTGGTTAATCTGTGCGCCACGAGTTACGGTCACTCAGGAAATGTAGAGGGTGTCCCAGGGGGAATGTTTAGTGTTCAGGAACATCGCAGGAATGATCATTCAAACCAAAAGGTCTAGTAAACATGGGCTGTAAAATGCATGCCTTGAAACCTATGAGCACTTCATGTTCAATACTGTGAAACAAATTTCTTGTACTGCAAGCGCTTTGGTTTCCTTATTTTGGACCAAAACGAGAAAAAAATTGTCTAGTAAGTGCATTCCTTAAGAGCTACGAGCGTTTGCTCAGCAGAAGAGATGTATTTCATGTTAACGAAGACGAAAAGATTGTCACAGTCTTAAGGAATGCAATTTGGAGCCCATGCTTAACAGTTTGGCTGTCGGACGCGAATCACTCAAGGTTATATAACAGGCCGGTGCCTTTTTCAGATGGTATCCTTATTAGACACATGGCCTGTGAAGTTAATTTCTTCAATATCATAGGCCGGCCGCGGTGGTCTCGCGGTTCTAGGCGCGCAGTCCGGAACCGTGCGACTGCTACGGTCGCAGGTTCGAATCCTGCCTCGGGCATGGATGTATGTGATGTCCTTAGGTTGGTTAGGTTTAAGTAGTTCTAAGTTCTAGGGGACTGATGACCACAGCAGTTGAGTCCCATAGTGCTCAGAGCCATTTGAACCATTTTTTCAATATCATATCTGCTAACCACGTGCATGGGAATCATGCACAACTCTTAATAATAAAGCAATACTCTTTTCAGCATTTTTTTTCCCAAGAGTAAAGCAAAACAACTCAACAGGTTGGTTTACGAACTCGCAGATGTAACAGCATATTTTAATTAAATAATAGGTTTTATGCTTTACTTTACAAGCGTGAATAATGAAAAAAATAGTCCAAGTACACGAACTTTCCATTCGGGGAACCTTAACAGTTTGTGATGACTTCAAACTTCAGCGCGTCCAGACTGGTGACAGTATAGTCGGCAATGGTGATCCTGGCACATCTTTTGGTTTTCCAGTGTTTATCAGTGCAACTGCAATTTTCTCTCGAAATTCAGTTACGTGCACATTTTTGTCAATTACTAGCTCGTAGATAGCACGAGCACTGACATGTTTGTGAGGAGCTCGAATGCAATTTTGCGTCACCACTTCACTTCTCTTCATAAAGTGGAGGCGTAAGATTCTATCTGATATTCCAAAATTTGTTTGTGGCTGCTCCTTTTCAGGTGGTTGCTATCATTTCTGGAACGTCTTTACTCCTACTGCATTTGTGTTACTCTGCATGCACAACATTTCACCTTACGTGACATTTCCTTTCACTATGGTCGTTGGATTGCACTTTCTGTTATTCCTCAATGTACCAGCGAGGTGTAATGTTCGTTCAACTTAAGGGCTAAGGCGACGCTTGTATAGTAATTGTCGGCGCAGAGGATGCGTCCATTCATCAATGGACCCAACAACTCCATCGCTACTGTAGAGGACGTGTCATGAACTTCGGGCGGCTATCTCCTTTGCACCATACACTTCCACTCAATTTGAATACCTTGAGACAATACTTATAACGTTTCTCCGGAATATAATGGTCAAACCCCAGCCTTCCTCTAAACGGCATCGTAGTTTCATGAATGAACACTTTCTCACCAGACAATACACTTTCTGAAATTTATTGTTTATTAAATCAAATAATACCGATATTTTCTACAGTTTGCCGTTGTTTGTACCAGAGCTATACGAAAAATGTAGCATACTCAAAAGGGCCTCAAACCTATTAAGGAGTAAAGCTTTAATTACTTCAATTTTGTACAGTATATTCTGTGATCAATGTTTCTGGAAATGTGGTTTTCGATTCAAACCAAGCCACTAAACGAATCCAAAAAGCGCAGGATTTCAACGTTATTTGGTCTACCCACTAATGTAATCTGCTGTTCAAAATGGTTCAAATGGCTCTAAGCACTATGGGACTTAACATCTGAGGTCATCAGTCCCCTAAAGTTAGAACTACTTAAACCTAACTAACCTAAGAACATCACACACATCCATGCCCGAGGCAGGATTCGAACCTGCGACCGTAACAGCAGCGCGGTTCCGGACTGAAGAGCCTAGAACCGCTTGGCCACAGCGGCCGGCGTTATCTGCTGTAATCTGCACATTTTCATTGACAATACCGTCAATAATTCGTTGCCGGGCGTAGCGATTCGTCTCGTTGACAGTCATTTCCAAAAGTTGGTCACCAAAGCGGTCGCCAAAACTGCACTTCATCGCATCTGCCTATAATTTTCGTCCTCACGTAATCAGCAATTCCACCATTACAGATTGTGGTACAATCATTCATAATTCCAGTTACATCATGCCCAGTAACTTCGCATACGTCTCTTTGAGGCCCAGTTGCGGATTCCCCAACGGTTGTTCTTTTTCTGTTTCTCGGTCCGCGTACATCGGAATCGTCGGAATCACGATCGGAACTTCCAGGAGATTATTCAGGATCATAGCTGTCAGATATGTCGCCAAACAAACTGGTCTCATTCTTACTGAATTCTCTTTCCTCGTCCAATCAAAAAAATGTTCAAATGAGTGTGAAATCTTATGGGACTTAACTGCTAAGGTCATCAGTCCCTAAGCTTACACACTATTTAAACTAATTTATCGTATGGAAAATCACACACACCCATGCCCGAGGGAGGACTCGAACCTCCGCCGGGACCAGCCGCATAGTCCATGACTGCAGCGCCTTAGACCGCTCGGCTAATCCCGCGCGGCCCTCGTCCAATCAAACCGCAGTTGACTCAGTGTCGGACATTGTCACAAACTCAGTAGAAAACAAGCTCAAATCTTCAAGGAAACACAACTTCAAACACGAAGAATCTCTAGCAACGTTGCTACGCGAATTATCGCGATTGTAACGAGGTCGTAAACGCAAGAAAATACACTACTGCCCATTAAAATTGCTACACCAAGAAGAAATGCAGATGATAAACGGGTATTCATTGGACAAATATATTATACTAGAACTGACATGTGATTACATTTTCACGCTATTTGGGTGCATAGATCCTGAGAAATCAGTACTCAGAACAACCACCCCAGGCCGTAATAACGGCCTTGATACGCCTGGGCATTGAGTCAAATAGAGCTTGGATCGCGTGTACAGGTACAGCTGCCCATGCAGCTTCAACACGATACCACAGTTCATCAAGAGTAGTGACTGGCATATTGCGACGAGCCAGTTGCTCGGCCACCATTGACCAGACGTTTTCAATTGGTGATAGATCTGGAGAATGTGCTGGCCAGGGCAGCAGTCGAACATTTTCTGTATCCAGATGGCCCGTAGAGGACCTGCAACATGCGGTCGTGCATTATCCTGCTGAAATGTAGGGTTTCGCAGGGATCGAATGAAGTGTAGAGGTACGGGTCGTAAAACATCTGAATGTATCATCCACTGTTCAAAGTGCCGTCAATGCGAACAAGAGGTGACCGAGACGTGTAACCAATGGCACCCCATACCATCATGCCAGGTGATACGCCAGTATGGCGATGACGAATACACGCTTCCAATGTGCGTTCACCGCGATGTCGCTAAACACCGATGCGACCATCATGATGCTGTAAACAGAACCTGGATTCATCCGAAAAAATGACGTTTTGCCATTCGTGCACCCAGGTTCGTCGTTGAGTACACCATCCCAGGCGCTCCTGTCTGTGATGCAGCGTTAAGGGTAACCGCAGCCATGGTCTCCGAGTTCATAGTCAATGCTGCTGCACACGTCGTCGAACTGTTCGTGCAGATGGTTGTTGTCTTGCAAACGTCCCCATCTGTTGACTCAGGGATCGAGACGTGGCTGCACGATCCGTTACAGCCATGCGGATAAGATGTCTGTCATCTTGACTGCTAGTGATACGAGGCCGTTGGGATCCAGCACGGCGTTCCGTATTACCCTTCTGAACCCACCGATTCCATATTCTGCGAACAGTCATTGGATCTCGACCAACGCGAGCAGCGGTGTCGCGATACGATAAACCGCAATCGCGATAGGCTACAATCCGATCTTTATCAAAGTCGGAAACGTGGTGGTACGCATTTCTCCTCCTTACACGAGGCACCACAACAACGTTTCACCAGGCAACGCCGGTCAACTGCTGATTGTGTATGAGAAATCGGTTGGAGACTTTCCTCATGTCAGCACGTTGTAGGTCTCGCCACCAGTACCAACCTTGTGTTAATGCTCTGAAAAGCTAATCATTTGCATATCACAGCATCTTCTTACTGTCGGTTAAATTTCACGTCTGTAGCACGTCATCTTCGTGGTGTAGCAATTTTAATGGCCAGTAGTGTAGTTGACTACAGGGCAAACTACAAGAGTGACTGTTGCACTGACCGTCAACGAAATTAGAAACCAAGTGTGCATGGCTCTTCTAGGTGGCCAAGGCAACTATATATCCATTTGAAGTCTCTGTAAGTGTTTATTCGATTTATACACACGGTCTGGAATGTGTGTCTCAATTTGATGCAAATAGCCTACCAATGAAGTCACCTTTTGTATCAATGGGATACAAATGGCAGCTAAGGTATTAACGGACGTTTGTTTCTTGTTTAGGTCCATATTACCACCTCTCAAAATATGGAAAGCAAAGAGCTTGCCGTAGAAAAGATTTATTTCACAGTATTGGAGGTGAAGTAATACTCATAACTCTTAAGGTGTGTATTTTAGAGCCCATGTATAATGTACTTTTTTGCTTCGAATGATCGTTCCTGTCATATCGCTAAATACTGACTGTCCCTCATATACAGTCTCTAACTGTAATACTCATACTGCGTTAAAGCTTTAACATAAGATTATAGCTCGTAATGAATGGATTATGATAACATTTTAAATCACTAAATTGGGTCACTAATTATAAGAAATACCGAAAGTCTGTTTTATTGCTCGTGGTAAGCCGTTAGACAGGCAACCTGCAAATCGGTCTGTACGGCATGAACATGAACGTCTTGGACGTTTAGTAAGGTAGATAAAACTTTTTGTAATTTGTAATCTCGATTTTGTAGGGCGAGAAAAGCATGCGCGAAAACTAGGCTGCCATTGTCTGTACGTCCGGCGCTGACAGAGGCGTCCCGCGAGACGGGCGGCGCTCGTGTCTGCGCCAGGGGCTGGCGACCCCACGGGCGCCCGGCTGTCGGGGCGGCGGCGCGGCCACGCCCTCTGGCGGCGCTACGCGGCCAGCGCCAGCCGCAGCTATTTGCAGCCACAGCCGAGGCGGGCGCTGCAATCGATCAGCTGTTTCCACGGTGACGAGGTCACGAGGGTCAGACGCGCAGTTCGCGGTCAGCGCTTATTCTGCTCACAATCCGGGTCAATTGCACTGTGCGATTCCAATTCTCTGCTTTGAGCAACAGACGTCATGTGTGACGTCATGAGGTCGTGATTCGAAGGATGCAATGAAGGCTGCAAGCGGCCTGTTCTTGGATGTTATCTGTGCTCGTCTCAGTAACTGGCGTCAACTACGCTGTTTGTTCCCAATACGTCGCGATATCGAAGGGTGTGGTTAGGCAGGAATCTAAGAGCATGGCTTAAATTGCCGCGAGTGAAACGAGGAGCAATCATATTTATTATCTTGGTTCTCACGAATATTTGACTGACTTTTCCGAATGTTTTTAATCGCTTTGAGACTTATAGCTCAATTCAAGTTGTCGATTCCACGTTTCGTTATTTCTCGTGAATATCAGCTATATATTAATTTTGTTTTTCTGTAGATTTTCCTATATATTGCTGTTAACGAGATTCTTACATTATATGTGAGTTTCCCGCGTTTGTCTCGTTAGTTTCTACACTCAGTACCCGGCGTTACACAGTTATCTATATATTCCTATCTTTTATTAATCTGTATCTTCCTTCTCCCTCTCTCTGTCCATACCCTCCTTCCCCCTTTCTCTCCCCATTTCCTCCTCTCTGCTTTCTCTGTACATCACCCCTTCCTCCTCTCCCTGTGCATCTCCTCCTCTCCCTCTCTCTATTCGTCTTCTCCTGCCTCCCCCTACTTCTCTCCATATCCTCCCTCCTTTCTCTGTCCACCTCGTATTCCCCCTTTCCGCCGTCAAGTTATCACCCTCACCCCAATAGGAGTTTGGTAGTTATTACACCTAGAGTATTTCTTTCTAGATAGTAAGAAATATTCAAGTAACTTACGGGTTTGCTGCCGGGTGACGTCGTCGACCACAGCCGATATTTCGACACCGCCTGTCGAAATATCGGCGGTGGTCGACGACGTCACCCAGCAGCAAACCCGTAAGTTATTTGAACATTCAATTCGTCGGGAAAAGTTAAGGTATCATAGTAAGAAATATGTTTACCAAATTTTGATGTAATGTATCCTGGGGCTTCGCAGCATTTTACTTGGAGCATCGGTCGCGTGTGCACATGTCACATATATTTCACACACATTTCACCTGTATTTCGAGCAACTTTCGCCAAATTTCGCAGCTGAATGTTTACGACGTCGTAACTCCTGAACTATACTCCATACATGATATTATTTTGCAGTTTCATCCAGAGGCATGTGTGAATACTGTATGAAAAGCATTTAGCGATTAGAGTTGGTAATAAAAAAGTAAAAGAGTGTCATGCATGATGCGGCAGTTTAAAGGCATGAACATCGAAAACGTAATAAGCGATAAACATTTTTCCTTTTCATCATTTTGTGCGCGCTGTCAGGAGAAAAAGTTTCGTAAAGGTTTGAAATTATGTGTACAGTGTTCTCATTCTCAAATATTGGACGAATCTGTAGTCTGGCGGCTTGCATAGAGTGCGTTACCCTCATTTTTCGCCCCCCACATTGCCGCTTTGAGAGATAGTTTATTCTTACCCTCACGGCGCTTCTTTGCAGATAGCAAGGGATATGTGTATCAAATTTGGTTGAAATCGATTCAGTGGTTTAGGAGGAGATGTAGAATGTAAGTCTATGTATCTATTTTTATAATATGTATGGATTAAGAATTCCTGCGATTCTATAATTCTTGTTAAAATTTCAGCGCCGTGTAAACTTTTACGAGTATCGGTCGCTATTTTGAAATCGTGTGTGTACAGTATGATATCACTGGACAATGCTCGCTAGTGAAATCGCGCGCTAGAATTTATCCCGCAGTTCTTGGATCAGCTCAGCGGTACGGGCCAGCATATAATGCCTGTTAGCTGCAATATTCGCTGGTATTGAGATCTTGAGTGTCCTTTCGTAAACCTGTGGCGCGGATCCAACAGGTGGGAAGAGACGGGGCCGGAGGGAAAGGGGGAATCACGGCGGTCATGATTTTATCATGAGACACGTGTAGCTGCGAGAGCGGGTCGTGAGTCGTGCTTGGAAACCTGTCGTTAGAGTACTTGCCCGCGAAAGACGAAGGTCCCAGGTTTGATTCTCGGCCCGGCACTTAGTTTTGATTTGCAGGAAACCTTTAAAAGGAAGTATATTTTTAAATTATACCTCATATGTTCCATTCCTCGATGATTCTGCGGAGAACCTCCTCATTTCTTACCTTACCATTCCACCTAATTTTCATCATTCCTCTGTAGCACTTCCTATCAAATACTTCGATGTTCTCCTTCACCAGTTATCTGACAGATCACAATTCACTTCTATAAAACGCTGTGCTTCAAACGTAGGTTCACAGAAATTTCTTGCTCAAAATAATGTTTGATATGGAATGGAAATGATACCCTTGCTTCTTGACAGAGCGTAGGGGAACGATGCGGGAGACCCGCACTGCCGTACCAGGCAAGGTCCTAATGGAGGTGGTTTGCCGTTGCTTTCCTCTGATCGTAATGGGCATGAATGATGTTGATGAAAATCAGACCCCGCCGGGAATCTTATCCAGGACCACGAGCTGCGGACAATGTTTGATATAGCAGACTTATTTTTATGATAAATGCCCTGCTTTGTCTGTGATGGTCTGCTTTTTAAGTCCCCCTTGCTCCGTCCGTCATTTGTTATTTAGTTCCAACGTGGTATAATACCTTAATTCGTCTACTCCTTTATCGTCAATTTTGATTGAGTTTACTGCTAATTACATTCCTGCTGCTCTTCGCTACTTTCGCCTTTCTTCGGTTTAACGACCGTCTATATTCTGTACATCTACAACTGTATGACTACTCTGCAATCAAACTTCCTGGCAGATTAAAACTGTGTGCCCGACCGAGACTCGAACTCGGGACCTTTGCCTTTCGCGGGCAAGTGCTCTACCAACTGAGCTACCGAAGCACGACTCACGCCCGGTCTCACAGCTTTACTTCTGCCAGTATCTCGTCTCCTACCTTCCAAACTTTACAGAAGCTCTCCTGCGAACCTTGCAGAACTAGCACTCCTGAAAGAAAGGATATTGCGGAGACATGGCTTAGCCACAGCCTGGGGGATGTTTCCAGAATGAGATTTTCACTCTGCAGCGGAGTGCGCTGATATGAAACTTCCTGGCAGATTAAAACTGTGTGCCCGACCGAGACTCGAACTCGGGACCTTTGCCTTTCGCGGGCAAGTGCTCTACCAACTGAGCTACCGAAGCACGACTCACGCCCGGTCTCACAGCTTTACTTCTGCCAGTATCTCGTCTCCTACCTTCCAAACTTTACAGAAGCTCTCCTGCGAACCTTGCAGAACTAGCACTCCTGAAAGAAAGGATATTGCGGAGACATGGCTTAGCCACAGCCTGGGGGATGTTTCCAGAATGAGATTTTCACTCTGCAGCGGAGGGTGCGCTGATATGAAACTTCCTGGCAGATTAAAACTGTGTGCCCGACCGAGACTCGAACTCGGGACCTTTGCCTTTCGCGGGCAAGTGCTCTACCAACTGAGCTACCGAAGCACGACTCACGCCCGGTCTCACAGCTTTACTTCTGCCAGTATCTCGTCTCCTACCTTCCAAACTTTACAGAAGCTCTCCTGCGACCTTGCAGAACTAGCACTCCTGAAAGAAAGGATATTGCGGAGACATGGCTTAGCCACAGCCTGGGGGATGTTTCCAGAATGAGATTTTCACTCTGCAGCGGAGTGTGCGCTGATATGAAACTTCCTGGCAGATTAAAACTGTGTGCCCGACCGAGACCCGAACTCGGGACCTTTGCCTTTCGCGGGCAAGTGCTCTACCAACTGAGCTACCGAAGCACGACTCACGCCCGGTCTCACAGCTTTACTTCTGCCAGTATCTCGTCTCCTACCTTCCAAACTTTACAGAAGCTCTCCTGCGAACCTTGCAGAACTAGCACTCCTGAAAGAAAGGATATTGCGGAGACATGGCTTAGCCACAGCCTGGGGGATGTTTCCAGAATGAGATTTTCACTCTGCAGCGGAGTGTGCGCTGATATGAAACTTCCTGGCAGATTAAAACTGTGTGCCCGACCGAGACTCGAACTCGGGACCTTTGCCTTTCGCGGGCAAGTGCTCTACCAACTGAGCTACCGAAGCACGACTCACGCCCGGTCTCATTCTGGAAACATCCCCCAGGCTGTGGCTAAGCCATGTCTCCGCAATATCCTTTCTTTCAGGAGTGCTAGTTCTGCAAGGTCGCAGGAGAGCTTCTGTAAAGTTTGGAAGGTAGGAGACGAGATACTGGCAGAAGTAAAGCTGTGAGACCGGGCGTGAGTCGTGCTTCGGTAGCTCAGTTGGTAGAGCACTTGCCCGCGAAAGGCAAAGGTCCCGAGTTCGAGTCTCGGTCGGGCACACAGTTTTAATCTGCCAGGAAGTTTCATATCAGCGCACCCTCCGCTGCAGAGTGAAAATCTCATTCTGGAAACATCCCCCAGGCTGTGGCTAAGCCATGTCTCCGCAATATCCTTTCTTTCAGGAGTGCTAGTTCTGCAAGGTTCGCAGGAGAGCTTCTGTAAAGTTTGGAAGGTAGGAGACGAGATACTGGCAGAAGTAAAGCTGTGAGACCGGGCGTGAGTCGTGCTTCGGTAGCTCAGTTGGTAGAGCACTTGCCCGCGAAAGGCAAAGGTCCCGAGTTCGAGTCTCGGTCGGGCACACAGTTTTAATCTGCCAGGAAGTTTCATATCAGCGCACACTCCGCTGCAGAGTGAAAATCTCATTCTACTCTGCAATCAGTTCAATGCCTGGCAGAGGGTTCATAGAACTATCTCCATGCTATTTTTCTACCGTTCCACTGTCGAACAGCGCGCGGGAAAACCGAACATTTAAATCTCTCCGTGAGAGTTCCGGTTTCTCTTACTTTATTATGATCATCATTTCTCCCTAGGTACGTGGGCGCCAACAGAATTCACTGCGGAGAAAAATCGCAACACCAACAAAATAATTAATGTAGATTAATTATATTTTGAGAATACGTTAGTCTAGGCAACATTTGTAAGTTATTAACAATGCAAAATCACAGGCACGCACGAGATAAACCATTGCAAATGTGGAATGCTGGTACATTAATAACCGGTGTAACCACCAGAATGTTGAATGCAAGCATGCAAACGTGCATCCATTATGTTGTACAGGTGCCAGTTGTCAGTTTGTGGAATGGAGTTCCATGCCTGTTGCGGTACGGAGACAGTTAATACTGATTGTGGATGACGCTGGAATTGTTATCCGGTGATGTCCTATAAGTGCTCCATTGGAAACAGATCTGGTGACCGAGCAGGCCAAGGCAACATGGGACACTTTCTAGAGTATGTTGGGTTACAGCAGCGGTATACGGGAGAGCGTTATCCTGTTGGAAAACATCCGCTGGAAAGCTGTTCATGAATAGCAACACAACAGCATAACACCAGATGTAGGTCCAGTGTGTGTCTAGCACAGAGAGAGGTTGGATGCAGGTCCTCAACTGGCCTCTTCCTGACCAACACATGGCCATCCCTGGCACTGAGACAGAACCAGCTTTCATCAGTTGGGCTCCACGTTGCCTTCAATGAGGTTTTGCTTGACGGCACCGAAGTCGCAAATGAGGATGGCTTGGGCTCATGGAATGTACGCTACTGGGCTTCCGGCTTGGAGCTGTCGTTGAACTAACCGATTTGTAACAGTTCGTTATGTCACTGTTGTGTCAACTGCTGCTCAAATTGCTGGCTGCAGTTGCAGCACGATGCGCCAGAACCATATGCCGAACACGATGCTCTTCCGTCTTGGTAGCACCACATGGCGGTCCGAAGCCTGATCTTCTTGCTACCGTACATTCTCGTGACCATCGCTGCCAGCAGTTATGAACAGTTGCTACATACCGCCAAGTCTTTCTACAATACCGCAGAAGGAACACCTTGCTTCTCGCAGTCCAACAGTACGACCTCATTCAAACTCAGTTGATAATGGCGGTTTACTCGCCTTAAACGCATTCTTGACTAAAATCAACTCACCACGTCCAATCTCGAAGCGAAGTAAGCTCAGGACTGCTACAGCTTGTATTTAAAGCAAATATGATTTGCGTCCTTGTAGTGGTGCTGCTAGTGCCACTCTAATGCAACTGGCGTGGAATTTGAATAGACATCACTTTCAGATACAGAAAACACGTCTGCCAGCTATCGTTTACGTCGCACAACTCCTTCTTGGTGTTGAGATTTTATTTTCGGACTCTGAGGAGGAAGTTGGTAGTTGAAATTTCATGAGAAGATCCTGGCGCAACGAGAAACGCCTTTGTTTTAATTATTGCCACCCCATTTCGCGCGTGACAAGATCTCCACCATTTTGCGACAATACAAAACGAGCTGCCCTTCGAAGTTTTTCGATGTCCGCCGTCAATCCCATCTGATACGGATCCCACACCGCGCAGAAATACTTCAGAAGGGGACGGACAAGTGAAAGGGAAGGATGGAAGATTGGGTTTAACGTTCCGTCGATATCGAGGTCGTTAGAGACAGAGTACATGCTCGGATTTTGTCAAGGATGGAGAAGGAAATCGACCGTGTCCTTTCAAGGGAACCAACCCGGCATTTGCCTGGAGCGATTTAGGGACTGTTGCATTTTCCAAATATTCTGTCCATAAATCCCAATCTTTGGTTTGTTTTCCTCACAACATTATCTATGTGATCGTTCCAATTTAAAATTTAGCGGATTTCTTTTGGTGCTCATGTAAATGACTTAACAGTTTTCATTATTAGTCAGTTGCCATTTTTTGCACCATACAGATACCTTGTCTAAATTCTTCTTCACTTTCACTGGCAATAGCAATACCACAGTCAGTCTTCTTGTTGATATCCTTTCACCATGAATTTTAATCCCAAATCTGCAACTTTCTTTAATTTTCGTCATTGCTTCCTCGATGTACAGACCGAACAGTAGTGGAGAGAGACTGCATCACTATCTTACACTCTTCTTAATCCAATCATTTCATTCATTTCCTCCCATTCTTATTGTTCCCTCTTGATTCTTGTACACATCGCATATAACCCGTGTTTGCCTATAGCTTGCACTTATTTTTCTGATATGTTGCATCATTTTACATTGCCGAATTACATCTCTAGGTCCACGTATCCTAGAAACGTGTCTTGATTTGTTGAAGTCTTGTTTCCATTATCACGAGCATTGTCAGAACCACATTTATGGTGCCTTTACTTTTCCTAAAACGAAACTGATAATCGTGTAACGGAACCTCAGTTTAATAAATGAAAAGCACCAGTTTGCTTTTGTTCTACAGTATTACTTTTATTGTTAACCAGTTTTCGGCTTACAAGGCCATCTTCAGACATTTACTAAGTATTATCCCCAAAGAAGTTACAATGATTGCAAACAACATTGGAATAGAAGTAACATCGAGACTGAAGTAGAAACATACAGTAAGTAACATCTTTGACAGTGTGGTGGTAATACAATGAAAAAGTAAAAATTGAACTGTACATAAATAACAATAGAGCAAACAGGAAAACCTATAACACAAAATAGCAATAGCAAGACCACATAAGTTTCCATTAATAAACGAAACTAATAAAATAAAATAAAATTAGTACTATCAGCTAGGCTGGCTGAACATGAACGCAGCTGGAGGTTGCATACTTCAGACTCTGCATTTGCTGAGCATGTACTGAGTGAGGGTCACAACTACCAGCCAGTGTCCCGTGTACTTCACTTAGCAAACAAAGGCCATAAACTCAACCTGCTGGAAGCCCTGGAAATTAACAAACATCTTGCTCACAGTCCAGATTTAATGTTAATTGACTAGACACAGCTCAACACTTCCCCTCTCCTAAACTTCATATAATCATCTCTGTTGTTCATTACCTCCCACACTGTCGCTTCCTACATATTCCCATTTTCCTGTATTCATTAAGTTCTTTTGTTTTGTTGAAGTTGTCTTTGTATTCCATATAGACTGTAGTTTCAATAGTTAAGGCTTTCTTTTAACTGGTACTTCTGTTACTGTCCATGTTTAACACCCCTTGTAGTTGTCTCATCAAATATTGTTCATATTTTACTTTGTTCATTTATTTAATGCAAACTGTTACACAGCCACTGTTTTGATTATAATGTTAATGTCAAAATGCACACCCTCAAAGATTGCATTTACTGTAGGTTCCCTCAAACGCCTCTATTTTCCTGCATTTATTTATTTCTATTTATCTTATTGATATTGCTTAAGGTCCATATGTATTCTGTGGTTACGTTGATAATTGTCTCTTCTTTTGATTGGTTTGTTTATCACTCTCCATGTTTCATACCTCCTGATGTAGCCTTGTCTAGTACTAATTTTATTTTATTTTATTAGTTTTGTTTATTAATAGAAACTTATGTGGGCATGCTATTTATATTTTGTATTAAAGGTTTTCCTGTTTGCTCTATTGTTATTTATGTACTGTTCAATTTTTACTTTTTCATTGCATTACCACCACACTGTCAAAGATGTTACTTACTGTATGTTTATAGTTCAGTCTCGACGTGTTACTTCTCTTCCAATGTTGTTTGCAAACATTGTAACGCCTCGGGTGATAATACTCAGTAAATGTCTAAAGATGGCTGTGTAAGCCGAAAACCGGTTAACAATAAAAGTAATATTGTAGAACAAAAGCAAACTGGTGCTTTTCATTTATTATAATGTTGTTCTACCAAGAACCGACGGAAGATTCTGTTAACCTCAGTTTACTTTTCCATTTTATTTTGTATATTATTCTTGTCGGCAACTTTGATGTTAAGCTGACTGTGCGATAGCTCACGCATTTATAAGTTCTTGCTGTCTTCGGAATTTTATAGAGTATGTTTCTCTGAAAGTCTGATGGAACGTCGCCAGCCTCATAGATTCTACACACCATCCGAATAGTCGTTTGGTTTGCCTCTTCTCCCCCCCCCCCCCCCCTCCCCAATGATTTTAGAAATTCCGAAGGAATATTATTTACGCCTTATTATTTACGCGCCTTATTTTATCTCAAATTTTCCAAAGTTCTGTCAAATCCTGACTGTGGTGTCACTGCCAGACACCACACTTGCTAGGTGGTAGCCTTTAAATCGGCCGCGGTCCGTTAGTATACGTCGGACCCGCGTGTCGCCACTGTCAGTGATTGCAGACCGAGCGCCACCACACGGCAGGTCTAGAGACACTTCCTAGCACTCGCCCCAGTTGTACAGCCGACTTTGCTAGCGACGGTTAACAGACAAATACGCTCTCATTTGCCGAGACGATGGTTAGCATAGCCTTCAGCTACGTCATTTGCTACGACCTAGCAAGACGCCATTACCAGTTTATATTGAGATGGAAATTATGTACAGTCAAGAAAGATGTTCACCAATTGTGGATTAAAGTTAAGTATTCTACCAGTTACCTCCTGTTTTGCTAGTCTTATTTCTCTGACCTGTTCCAGACCTCACGCCAGTCTGCGTGTAATTAAACGCGTGCATTTCGGCCTCCTCTAGCAGCACAGTGTTGGCTCGTCTGCCAACACAACACTGACTAATACAGGATTCTCTGTATCTAACATATTGATTCCCATTTCCTCTTCTACCACGCCATCAGACAGTTACTGTTCCTCTCCTCATTTAGGCCATCGGTGTGCTTTGTCCAAATTTCTGCCCTTTCTTCTGTATTTAACAGTGGAATTTCTCTTAAAGGCTTCATGTTGAAGCTTTTTATTTCAGCGAAGGTTGCTGTGGCCTTTCTATATGCTGAAGCTGTGGTTTTCTTTTTAGATTCCTTCAAATTTTTCCTGTAGGCTTACCCCCACTTTGTGTTTATTTCATTCCTGAGTAATTTATTTGCTGTATTCCTACATTTTCATGAATGTTTTTGTACTTCCTTCTTTTGACGATAAATTGATTGACTGTTACCCAAGAATTCTTCTCAGCTACCTTCTTTGTATCTTTATATATCCAACTCCTATGATTGTAGAGATGTCTTTTCCTCTGGAGTTGAAACGAGTACTGTAATAATTATCGCCGTATCTACAGTCTTCAACTTCAATCGCACCTCATAATTCCTCAGTACTGAAATACCCCATTTGTTTCCACACTGATCGTTCCGAACGATTCTCTTGAGCTCCAGTCTACTCTTCATCATTATTAAACTGTGATCTAAATCTGTTCTACTTCTATCCACTATCTGATTTCGAAATACCTGTCTCACCGTGATACGGGGTGTTCAAAAAGTCTCTCAGCAGTGCCGTATGATTGTTAGCCGCGCGTGCCGTATGATTGTTCGCCTGCGTGGGTTACTTCCCTTCAAGTGGACTCTCCCAACATTCCACTGTTTCGTTTATCTCAGCCAGCGTCAGTAGTATCTTTGGTGTGTGTCGTTACGTGTTGACGTGGCCGTTTAAGTTTAGTTCCTTTGTTTCGGTTTGTCACTGTTAAAATGCTTACCATTGAAGAACGTGTGTTTTTAGTCGAACAAGTGTTCAAATCGCGTGGTAAATACAGTTTCAGTTCATCAAACATTTAATTCAGTTTTCCCGGAGACAACACTCCCTCATCGCGATACTGTGCGACATTTGATTCACAAATTTCGAAGTACGGGTTCAGTGACAGATGCACCGAGAAGTAGTCGTCCTAGCATTTTGTCTGACGATAAACTACTCGATATTTCCGATAAAATGTCCATGAGTCCGAACAAGTCAGTAAGAAAACTTTCTCGGGAAATCGATGTTAGTGTCGGAATGGCTGGCCCACACAGCTGTAAGGAAAAAATTAGAACTTTTCCCATACAAAGTGACAGTCGTGCAAGAACTGAAAAATACTGATCATGGCAAGAGACTGCATTATTGTCAATGGTTCAAAAATTTCGCTCAACAAAATGGAAGGGATATTCTTAATGAAACGTTTTTCACTCATGAAGCGTGGTTTCATTTATCCGGGTAGATGAACTCGCAAAATTCTCGTATGTGGAGTACCGCAAATCCATTGTGTATTCATGAGGAACCACTTCATACTGTGAAAATAGGAGTTTTGACTGCAATTTCTAGACGTCGGATTGTGGGTCCCATATTTTTCCACGAAACAATAAACGCACGACGATACTGTAGTGATATTCTGTACCTATTCATAGGAGAACTTGTGTGAAGTGAAATACTGAACGGTTATTTTCAACAAGATGGTGCAACCGCGCATACAGCTCGCGTTTCGATGTCACTGCTTGCTGATGTTTTTGGTGATCGCATAATTTCACAGGGACTTTGGCCTCCACGATCGCCTGACCTAACACCACCTGACTATTTCTTCTGGTGTGCAGCGAAAGCAACTGTCTATAAAAACCGTCCAAAATCCATCGATGAATTGAAAACTGCAGTATCCTTTTTCACTGCTTCTGTTACAGAAGAAATGTTACAGCTTGTTTGGAAACATGATTCGACGAATTGAATCATGTTTTCAACAACAGGGGCGGACACGTTCAACATTTAATGTGAAAATTTGTAAGTAAAAATGAATATTCAATAAATTATTAACTTGTATTTCACTGAGTTTCATTTCGGTATATTCACTGCGGCATACGGCACGCGCGGCTAACTCACACGGCACTGCGAAGAGACTAGAACACCCCGTATAATTCAGCTGGAATCTTCGCGTGCGTCCAAGCCGTTTCCAAATATACCTCATCCTCTGGTGATTTTTGAGCAGTGCGTTCCCTGTTAACTGGCTCTTGCAGAATTCAGTTAGTCTTTTTCCTCTCTCGTTCCTACTATGGAGCCGTATTCTCCTGTCGCTCTTTCTTCTATTCCCTCACTACTACAGCGTTTCAGTCCCCCATGATTATTTTCATTGCCCTTTACATCCTGTATTACCCATTCAATGTCTTTATATATATATATATATATATATATATATATATATATATATATATATATATATATATATATAGTTTCTCTCTCTTTCATCTTAAGCTTGTGGCGTCGACATGTATGATTATACTATAGCTGTTGCTGTTGGTTTGCTGTCGACTCTTATGAGAATTTGTTCATAGTAACTCGCTCTCTTCCTATTCGGGACGAATCTTATTCCCGATACATTATTTTCTGCTGACATCGATATGACCTTATTATAATCGTCTGACGAGAAAATTTTAACTTCATTCTATTGCAATTCACTGACCTTCATTATAGTTAGACCAGGGTTTCCCAAAGTGTTCTGAGGAAACTGGTGTTCCGCTGGAGGCGAATAAGTGCTCAGCGAAAAGTTAATAAAGTGGCGTTTTTTCTTTCAACATTTTGACGATACTAATGATTTTTAAAATTTTGTTATGAATTTCCTGTTGTTACTTATAATTTTCCTGTTATTAGTTATAATTTGAAATTGAATTAGTCACTGAATAAACAAGTTTTTCTCATTTTTTAAAAATTAATCTTGAATCTTCTTCCAGTGCTGGAGATCGTCTTGGCACTTCTTCAATTGCAGGTCATATGTTCTATGAATGTACACTATGTGTCTATAATGCCGTGGCTTCCATCCACTTTGTTAGCTACCGCTTATTTTCTTACAGCTTGTAATGAAATGCCTGTTCCATATTCCCACGATGAGATTCGAAATCTGTGCTTCGTCTATTCCTCTGGGTGCGCGCAGGCGAAGCAGTATGCAGAAAATCGCTTACATTTGTTTTGATAAGGAAAGAACTTATAAATACTGTAATTAAATCAAAATTATGTTGTGTACATGTGCCACAGTGTAATTGCAAAGGTGGAGGAAGTGATGATGCATTGCCTATCTGATAGGCTAGATCATTTTCTTGTTCATTTCGGGAAATCTAATGTTCATGTTAGATGACAGGTTTAAGTTACTAGTTATCGGTGTACATTCCGTTGTTATTAATATATCGTTATAAAGGAATGAAAGGCCAATAAAACTGATTAGAAACTGACTTTGCATTCCGTATGATATCGTAGACATACACATCCACCATCGAACTGGTTCAAATGGCTCTGAGCACTATGGGACTTAACATCTATGGTCATCAGTCCCCTAGAACTTAGAACTACTTAAACCTAACTAACTTGATATCACACACATCCATGCCCGAGGCAGGATTCGAACCTGCGACCTTAGCGGTCGCGCGGTTCCAGACTGAAGCGCCTAGAACCGCACGGCCACACCGGCCGGCCACCGTCAAACTGGGAGAACGACTGGACTGAAATGCTGAAACAATAGTTTGGGATCTGATATTGTATTCTTTCAGCAAACATCTACATACATATTCCGCTAGTCACAATATGGTGCATGGCGGGGAGTATCTTGTACCACTGCTAGTTATTTCCTTTCCTGTAGCACTCGCAAATGGAGCGAGAAAAAAAAAAACGACTGTTTATGTGCTTACGTGCGAGCCCTGGTATATCTTTACATTGCCTTTGCAGTCATTTCATGAGACCTATGGTGGAGTCAGTAGGATGGTTCTGCAGCGTTCGCAAATTTCTGTTCTCTAAACTTTCCCCCTGGTAGTAATCACAAACACTTGAGCAGTGCTCAAGAAAGGGTTCCAGAAGTTTTCTGCACGCGGTCTCCCTTATAAGTGACCTACAGTTTCCTATAAATCTGACAGTAAACCGAATTCGACCGTTCGCTTTCCTACACTCGACCTCACATGCTCGTTCCATTTCATGTCGGTTTGTAACGTTACGCCTAGATCCACTAATACTGTATTCGAGCATTACAATTTTTTTTGTCGTAATCATTTGTATTAATTTAGATTTCTCCACATTTAGAGCAAACTGCGGTTTATCATAACACATAGAAATTCTATCCAAGTCATTACGTGTCTCAAAACTAAGACACGTTCCCGTACATTACAACGTCACCAGAAAACAGTCGCATGTTTCAGCTTACCATAACGGTCAGATCCTTTATGTAGATGCGGCAGTTAAATGAAAACAAAGCATGTGGGGAAAAAAAGGAAGTAGATGGTTTATTATTTAAAAGTAATCGAATAATTTTAATACATTGATCCCCCTGAGAGACAAGACAGTCAGCGCCTTCATGGGAAATATTTGCGGTTGTGTACTGAAGCATGATTGTACCCAAACGCGCACCTCTTAGTCCGAAGAAAATCGACCGGCCAAGAATGTCTCTTCAGGACTTCAAATAATGTAAGTTCCATGGCGAGAGATCGGAGCGGTATGGAGCACGTGTAAGGGCTTCCCAGCGATATTTCTGCAACGTAGTCGAAGGAACAGGCACGCCAGACCCGAAGAAGTCGTGAAAACCGTCTTCTTTGACTCTGAAACGTAACAGCTCATTCTTCGTATAATTCCAAGAGCTAATATAGCTTTTCTTTCACACGACACTAAAGCTAATTCACGTTGTTAATTAACTGTCGTATCATTAGGTAGCACCCTTGTAGAAAATTTCATCTTCTGAACACCGAAGCGTAATTTTAAATAGCATCATGTCAAAGTACGCGCCAGTATTACATCCAACCATTGCTAGTAGCATGTATAATTAATTCCTATAACTGCAATTAGAACAGTACAGTTAAGAACGATCAAATAATGAAAGAGATATCAAGAACACCATTTTTTATAATGTCTGAAACCTGTAACAGTTCTGATTAACATACTGTCAGGTTAATGTACAATTGATAATTACAAAAAAAACACCTAATTAGTAAGTAATTACTGAAACTCATGAAGCGAAATCTTGTTGACTGCAAACAATGCGATTGTTTGCACCACACCAAAAAAATAATGTACGCATGTTTGAAACTGGAAATGTATTATGAAGATTTGGGATAGTGGCGTTTCTGTGTAATTAACAAAAATGTAATCAGCATTGTTTACTCAAATTGCCGGCCGCTGTGGTCGAGCGGTTCTAGGCGCTTCACTCCGAAACCGCGCTGGTGCTACGCTCGCAGGTTCGAATCCTGCCTCGAGCATGGATGTGTATGATGCCCTTAGGTTGGTTAGGTTTACGTAGTTCTAAGTCTAGGGGACTGATGACCTCAGATGTTAAATCCCATAGTGCTTAGAGCCATTTGAACAATTTTTTGTTTACTCAAAGCACTTCGTTGTGGTTGACTTAGTATCACATTCCATGCATTTCGTTTGTAACTAAACATTTCTAAATCCCGATAACTTTTGTAATTGTAGTTGGCGACTCTGCTGTCTGCAACAAGTTATTGATTGTCATGAAGGGCATGAAAAGAGCGTAAGGGAGGGAGTAGCGACGGTCTGTACGGTGTATGATTTCGACAGGGTCTGTTTGAGATAGTAAACAGTGCACCTGAAACAACTATTGAGAACCCTACTCTCAGGCCCGTTTACACTTAAACTTACAGAAAACATCTGCAGCCAAGCATCAAGAACAAGATAAGTTGACTATATTAATTATTATTATTATTATTATTCTGAAGCTACCGAGTTACATCCGCCAGATTGCGAAGACTTTGTTTACAGCTACCGTTAACATTACGAAAAGACACTGAACTTTCAGTTTGTTTTGGGATTACATACCGATCCTCAGCGTTGCAGTCACACAGGAATTTCAAGGGCCCGCTGCTTGCAAAAATTAAAGCGCCCCAGGAATGTTGACGGACGACATCATTCTCTTGCAGGATAGGGTCCGCCCACAAGATTATTTCGACAATGTTGCACAAGTTTTGTTGGAAAGCCCTTACTCGTCCTCTTGATCTGTCCATTGCATGCTTTTGGAGCCCTGAAGGAAGACGTTCGTAGCCGTCGATTTGCTTCGGACGAGAAGGTGCACGCCCGGGTGCAATCGTGGATCTGTAGGCAACCGCAAGCATTTTTCCATGAAAGGGTTTACCGTCTTGTCTCACAGTGAGACAAATGTATTATCAGCTATGAAGATAACCTTCGAAATAATAGGCGGATTTCTTACTTGTTTTCCATCTGTCTCGTTTTCACTTGACCGCTTCTTATCTATAGAGAACAAGAGAGATCCTACCGCACTCCTCTCACGCTCACAGTATGGAAGAAAGCCGACGTATCTGAAGTGCCGCGCGTCAGTGCAGAGGTGTTGGTGCTGCGGAAAACAACTGATGGAACTCTCTAGCCAGCCGCGCGGTTTGAGATGTCATGTCACGGATTGCGCGGCCCCTCCCGCCGGCGGTTCGAATCCTTCCTCGGGCGTGGGTGTGTATGTTGTTCTAAGCATAAGTTAGTTTAAATAGTAAGTCTATGGACCGTTGACCTCAGCAGTTTGGCCCCTTAGGAATTCAAACACAACTGAACTCTCTAGCCAACAGCGCCTACTCTACATGCGTGGAACAATTTCAGGGGAAGGGGCGAGAGCCCTGATACGACAGCGATGATATCTTACAAGAAGCTGCGCGAAGATTAGGTGCACCATCTGTTTGTGAATATCAACCCGATGAACCTCTGTACTACCGGCGAAATATTTTATCGTCCCATCGCTCCATACTTGTGGCAGTGTGGTTCAGTGAACCATCTCACCTCGACACTGTTGAGCACAAACGGGGGGCTCTCCTTCGTCCCCCCTGCTAGTTGTCTTCTTGAAGTTCTGGTGGCTGTTGTGAGACAATGGATCTGTCAGGGCTCCAGGAGCTTCCATTTTCCTTCGGTGTCTGAAAGCGTGATCATCGGTGCTAGGAGTTGCTTTGTGGTCGAATTTAATTCAGTCGAATATTAGTGTAAAACTTCAATCATTGTGCATAAGTTAAGGCAATGGACTCCTATTTTGGGCGAACAGAATTAAAATATTCTCGATCATATTAATATGTGTTGTTTTTGAGAGCCCTTGGAATCACCTATCTTCTGTTTCGGACGATCCCGATGTCGACAGAGTGCTAAACTGTAATCCTTCTCATTCTCAAGTTGGAATATTTTGGAAAAGGTCTAAAATCCGAATGTAACAGCTAATACAAAAATAACAAAATCTAGTCGATCCAGACCAAGTAAATGATGAGAATTTCGTTGTTGTTGTTTTTTATATACCGAAATGTATGTGTTTTGTAAGCAGCTTAAATCATTAGCAGCGGAATTATTTTTTGTTAATTATTTACATTTATTACTATTACCATTTTTGTTAGGCTGAAAATAGGTTGTCAGTTAGTGACTTACTTATATATCCCATAGATAATTTGAACGATTCTTTTATCGAAATTGTGTGGAACGAGTCAGTTTAGAGAATATGTATTCATGGATAGTGTTAACATTAATGAACACATTAATATTTTTAGTCCTACTGATGCAACTACACTTAATTTTTTTGATGGCTACCAGTTATTAAGTAGAAATTCGTCAGTGGAGTTGAAGGAATTGCGCAGGAGATGATTTCAAATTAACTTTAAAACTTGCTTCGCTACCTGTCAGACTTTTTCGTTACTGAGCAAATGAACAAAAGTTTTAGTTGCTGCATACTGAACTCCTTTCTGAGCCACTGGCAGCTTTAACAATGGATAATAAACAATTGGAAGGTATGGACATCATTGTTCTTCTGAAATTGTGATGGATTATATATGACGAATTTCACTAGCGAATATTTGTATGAGACGGCGCAGTTAAAATGCCTAGCTCTTTGAAAAATCTAAAGCGTAAAAGTGATGTTCACCTTTCTAGTTTTAATATAAAATACTGTGCTATATACGTAACGTCAAGCACCATTGAGAGCAAAACATACATTTATATGAAAAGGTTACACTTGTTGTAAGAAGAAATTAAATAAGCATACATATTACAAATTAAAAACAAAAACAACAACAACAACTTACTTGGCATAACAAGCAATAAAACATTTAACACACTACAGAGTCCTTCGTTAAATGTCTTCCACTCGGTACGTATTGATGTCTTACAGTTTATTCCAGCACAGCATTTTCTTTTGAGTTGTTTAGTTTCACAGAAAAGAAATCAGGTGCCTTATCCATTTAAGAGTAGCTCATCTGCTACAGTATTAGCGTGCGGGGTTGGTCCAGCTACTTTAGGTGGCGTCGCATACCCCCACAAATATACCTGCATAATTTCTAATTTATCTTCGAAATTTTCGATTTGTGAGGTAGAGTTTCCAGGCATTGTGTAGAGTGACAACCGATAGCCAACCGAAAAGAGCTCGGTATCATTTCCCGTTACACATATTTATCCTACAGTGACTCATATTTTGATGCATTCGATTAGTTCGACGCATATACTTCGTGTATTCTGTCAGGATGGAGACTAGAGGAACTACAGTGTGTTTCCTTAACCGCTGACGGTATCTGAAAAATTAGTTACTAGGTTCACATCAGATGTATCTGATACTGCAAAAACAAAGTAGATGCCATGCTATTTGCAAACAGCCATTTTCCTTTAGTGTGGCAGAATGAATAGTACCTTTTTCATATTTCTCCGTTTCCTTCTTCTTTGGAAAAGGGCAAGTTTGGGCGATACGATTCTTTCTCATAGTAGCAGTGTCCATAAAGTAATAATAAATTACAACAGCAATCGACAGAACAGAACTCGTAAAATTTATTAACGTGGTCTCATTAGTGCTTACTACTATTTTTAAGTAACGCTGAAAGTGTGACAAGTGTCACTGCGATGCAAATAATATTGTATAAATTTAAATAAATGGCATGTGATTGTTACTGCATGAAGAAACTATTTACGGTTTTTGAGCCTGAATGATAACATATTTTAATTTTTATACTTTAAATCCATGGTGTTAGGAGATTCAGGCTGTAGATAAACGTTTAAATGCAATTGCCAACAATGTTCCCAGTAGTGGACTGCTTCTCACCACTGCTAAAACAGGAATGGAAGAACAAATGTTCAACAATCCTTAAACAAGCATCACAGGATTATAGAATTTCATTGTTGTCCAAGAAAACAGTGAAAGTCTTAGTCATGTCACATGTATCACTAATGTAATGTTGCGCACCAGTAGATTAATTCTAAGCATTTTTATTATTTTCTAAAAATATGCCAGCAGATTTAACGTAAAACTTTCTCTGAAAAATTTTCATTAAAACTTATCAGTAATTTTATATTACTGTGAAAGATGTTCCCACTGTTGGCTAACACGATACACCAGGCAACTGTGTCTGTTTCAGACGAAAAGTTTCAATAATACCACCGAGCGAGGTGGCGCAGTGGTTAGACACTGGACTCGCATTCGGGAGGACGACGGTTCAATCCCGCGTACGGCCATCCTGATTTAGGTTTTCCGTGATTTCCCTAAATCGCTCCAGGCAAATGCCGGGATGGTTCCTTTCAAAGGGCACGGCCGACTTCCTTCCCCATCCTTCCCTAATCCGATGAGACCGATGACCTCGCTGTCTGGTCTCCTTCCCCAAACCAACCAACCAACCTTCAATAATACCATAGTATGGATTTTGCTGTTAGTTCAGTGCAAACACGCGCCGCTTCAGTAGTAGAATAGTACTAGGAAAAAGAATAAAAAGTTTACTATAATAACGCACACAATGCTGCTAGCAGTGGAAAGAGTGTGTGTGAAAAGACATCAACACCGACATCCAGCGCAAAGAAGCTTCATGGATATGAGGACTAGACTTCGGGTGCAAATCGCACTGTTCATCCTCCCATTCTCATTCTGATTCTGTGTGCGACTATGATGGATGTGCGTCTTCAATGACGCGAAAGTAGAAAGATCTCTGAAAATCGGATTTATGGTTGTATCGCCCTCGTATTGTTAATGGCCACCGCCACATGGCAGTTTGTAGAGAGCTAGCCCCGATTTACAAAGCAGGTAAAATTAATACTCCACTGGGAGCTGAATTAACTTCCTGCACAATCTCGACCGTAGAAGGTATTAACGGCTTCGTACCTACTTGCAGGGAGTCCGTGGTTTATGTGAAGACTGAGGGACGGTTACAACTCGCACTAAGAGTAATAAAGGATAACAATGAGACATATTGTGACAAGAGTGTTGCCAAAATGAGCTGAGGACAGCCTTCACTGACATTACATCAAACAAAGAAACGTAGGGTGCATCAAAAGAGACCAGAAACAGAGATTGATAAAATCTGTATAAAGAATTACATAGTCATTTAAACCAAAATTATGCTGTTATTGAGCTTGGAAGAGAATTCATGAATATATTTTGCAATGATAAACAGGGAGAGAGTTTATTGAAGTCGTAGGATCGCGATCGCGGTTACAAGGAGGGGTAGTTGTGGTTGTTGTTTCTTACCACATGACTTGTGCTGCGAGTGTTCGGCCGACTCGCGACGTAGTCACGTACCCAGTGTAAAACAGCGTGTTCTATACTCGAATGACATTATAACGTCCTGCTGGAAGTAATGAATAGGCCAACTATTGCCACCTGCAAGGCGCACGTGCCAAGAGGAAAGCGCTATCGCGGTGTCGTCGTCTTGTGGCAAGCGCCAGTCCAGATGCGAGCTAACACGAGTGAGGAAGGAGCAGATGAGGCTGGTGGCAGCTGTGGTGGGGTTTTTTTATGGCCTCGGAGTGCCTACACTTCAATGAGCTTCCGACTCTTTAAAAAGTAGAGCCGTTGCCAGCCACCGGGAGGAGCCGAGCTGTGCCGTAGGGAACTCACCGTGTCGTATGCTAATAAAAGTTTCATATTTTGCATCAGTTCCAACCGTCGAAAGATTCCTGCGTCCTCAGGAGGAGGAGGAGGAGGAGGAGGAGGAGGAGAAACCGTTTGAAACTTAACGTAGTTTTTTATCGGTCGCCACTATTTTGAGCAAGTTATCAACTTTCTTGTGAATGACCGCAATGGAAACCAGCATCCGAATTGCAGTTCCTCAGTACTTCAGCAATCTGTTTGTTCGTCTTATTTCTCTTCTAATTTTTACTGAGGGATTGATTTGCAGTTGAAACAGGATTAATTTGCAACTGAAACATAAGGAACCAAGGACGCCCATACTACAGTTTGTAGGGGGGAGGGGGGGGGGTAGACCTGGGGGGAGTTTGAAGTATTTTAATATTATGGAAGACGAATGCCCACTTGTAAGTAGGAATAAAAAGGATGCCAAACATTGACTTTTAAATAGTTTTCTTGAAAGAAAAACACCTGACTACATTAATTTTTTTTTTCCGTCCCCTGTGAGCTAAGGGGTAGCCCCCCACCCCCGCCCCTTACCCCATATATGGGCGCACTTGTAGAGAAGCTTGAACTAATATTAACAGCTAGAACATGAATTTACCTCTGGGTTGGTTACAGGGAAAGAGTCCAGAATCTGCAATTAGATACATGGATTATTTATTATTACCTCTCTCTCTCTCTCTCTCTCTCTCTCTCTCTCTTTGCTGGAAGGCTTGCGTGGGTGCACATATGCTCGTCTTGTAACGCACCGACTTTGTCATGCACACAACGCACGTGGACGGCCACAGCGTCTGTCCAGACCGGTCCTTACCACAAGAGAAATAAGATTCCGAGTAAATTCATGCCAAACAGAGACCGGTCGGTCAATTAAGAAGTCGTTGACTTAAATTACTGAATTAATATTGCTTAACTAATTCCTCAGGCCCGCAGACACTACCGAGGCATTGTCTACATAAAATAGAAAATGCTGATGATGGTGAAGTCTAGCTTGGTTCCCTGGCTGCCTGGCCGTTACTTCGAATTGTTGAAGCCACGCCGTGGCGGAGGCATAGACTCCCGCGTTCTGGGAATCCGCGCCAGTTCGGGCCACGCAACTTGAAGGCAAGAATTCTGCCGTTCCAGTCGGCCAGAACAGCGTGAACGGCTGCAGCTCGCTCCAACTTATGTTAAGTTGGCTGCAAGGACCTTTCCTATACCGCGGAGGTGCAGTGCAGTTCGTTGACAGAGTCTTTAGTCCGGAGAACAGCACTCCACCACATCCCGCTGGTATCAACCATCCACGAGCTGATCGTGAGCTTTAGAATTACATAGCACGGCGCAACTACAGTAAAATGGTTGCATGTGTGATGTCTTTATATTTGCACCGCGAGATATCGGCGCACGTAGGAGTATTTGCACTCAAAAACCGATCAAAATTATTTTATGCTTTTTTTCGGAATGAGATCATTTGAAATACATTATTAGACTTTAATTATATGTTCATTTACAAAATATACGAACTTGACGTGCAGACTACTACAATATATCTTTATTCAGTGTCAAACTGTTGGTCCTCGTTGTCTTCCTCTATAGTTTCGTCGCTATCATTTTAACCTAGAGGTAACAATGTGTTTGCGAGCATTATACTGACTGCCTTTTGCGAAAATGGATCGCTTTTCTTATAATGCCCTGGTCTGCTACAACTTAAACATGAGTCTGAACTTACTAACAATCTCTGTTACGGTCCACATGATGTTCACTTTTGCGCATCTGTAATAACTTTTGCGTAATTTCGCGGCTCTGGTTGGCTTGGAAACCATATCTATTATTAATTTTGGCGCGTCATTGTTCCCCGAAAAGCGCCGACACCCTCCAGCTGCATACATCAACTTCTCAACAGATACTCCCCGTCGTACTTCGACGCTTGCTGCGGTCACCTCTGCATTCTTGGAATGCGTTAGGAGTTCATTCAGGGTTCTGTGTCTTTGCTGTAGACCAGCAAGTCAATTCAGTCGAAGAATTAAGCCATTCATTTACAGGCACGAGACTCATGTTTTTAACTAGCGGCTGCCCATCTTTTCTTGAAGTCACTTTTGAAATATCTCAAATCACGACTTAAAACTGCTGTTTTATCAGCTGGTCGTTTTAACATTTCTGCTAGTTTTCTTCCGTGATAGAAAACTTCTCATCCATTTTCTTCCCTTTAAATTCCTTCAAAATATCGTTTGAAGCTCGCCTGGTAAATTTCTTGATTGTTCCCAAAGAATCCACAACAGAATAAACGAAAAACTGCTATGTTGCGAAGGATAACTAACATAAAATTTCTCTTTGAATGAAAAAAATCAAATTGCGGATAAGGGCTGCCAATGCTGTTACGTCAGACAATTGTCATCGGTCTAAATTTCGTGTCTTTAAAAAAAATATAGCTTGAGAAGGCCCAACAGGTAATTGAAAACTTTGAAACCTCAAATTTTTGAGGTAACGTTGGTACCCATATAAATTCTGTGTGTAAACGTACAATTTAAACAATAAAGGTATGATGTGAGGTAAAGTATTGTTCGTTGACACTCGGCGCGGTGGCTGATGGGAGCCACTGTAAATGGGAAATGCCTTTACGGTCGTTCCCATCAGCCACCGCGCCGAGTTTCTACTTTGTTTGCGCGTGTTATACATACCTTTCATTTCCCTATCCAATAGGTTTTTTGTACTTAGCCACAATGCGAAAAAAACAAATTTCACCAACAAGAACGCACGGACGCTCTATGTCAGGTCTGCGGTTGACTTTGCAACTGGTGCCGTGAGCTTGGAGGAAGGTTCTGGCTAACGAAAGACGTGCAAGTTATCGACCTTGAAGATTAATACGTGTGAAGGAATATGAAAGTAACTTGGCGATTTTGATTTTTAACAGGCTTTAGAGTACAAATACTCGTAAGTGCGGCGATGGAAATCGACATGTAGCTAGGTAAACTGTATTGTCTATTACTTCGACCGTATTCTTGACCCATGGCTAGCTTCCTTGTTAAAGGTATCAATTCATATGGCGCTCTCTCAAGGTATGCGACTTTCGTTCTTTTGACTTGTCTTACAGCAAGTCCATTGCTCGTATTGTTGTTGTTGTTGTTGTTGTACATTGCTCGTATAGCGGCTGCTTTATTGCGAGTGATACGTTAGGAAATTTGTAGTAGAGCTACTTATCACTTATGTGTCAGTTTCTGAACAGATGCATTGCGAGACGATACTGAGTTTCATTGGTCTGTAGTTTCCCTGTTGTGTCTTTCACAAGCTCTTTACTAGGCGACGAAACATCTGCTGTAAGAAACGAAGTCCGACGCCTCGGACAGAAGAGCAGCAGGTGAGTGATCCGCTAGGGAACAATTCCATTAAAATTAATTCAGACTCCTAAGAGGAGATATGATAGAGACTCCATCTATATCTACAGCGATTCATTCAGTCAACCACCACACACGCTACGGTCACGACAAGTGGCGAGGCTGGGGAGAGTCACAGCGTTATATAACGTCCACGAGCGCATTTGGTAGATGGTGCTTAGTGTATTAACATGCTCTTATCTTTGATTTATTGTGTCGGCGTCAAGTATCTGGACCATTTGGACATAACTGATATGAAGTTCAACATTTGTAGACGTAACATATAAAATTCTACACTTTGAAGTATATGATGCTTTTGCCATGAACAACAAACGATATTTTATCAAGCGTAATGTGCTCCGGAAAATACATTTTCAGTGCTACGTCATTCATAAGTAGTGAGAGGAAAAGGAATTCGCTTAGGGGAAAAGAAGGTTGTAGAGATACAAGCAAGGACAAGGACGAAAGCTGATCAAAGAGGCGTAGTTGAAGTTTAGTGACACATAAAATCCTTCTTACTATCCAGGTGTTCATGAAACTATTGTTGAAACTTCACAGTTTCTCAACAGATATGTATTTTGCCATATAAGTAAGGCTTTCAACCCAAAATTTACATCAGCTTACACTTTTTATCGTAACCTTTTTCATAATATGTCAAAAATTAAACAATCAGTGCTGACAGAAGTTGGGGAAAATGTTGTTTTAATGTTTCCGTCTATAAACAAATTATCGGCTGAATAGTTCCTAGTATATTGATATCCTTTGACAGAAGATATCAAACATAACCACCACGCTAAACCCAGAACTTATCTTTATAGTGTATGTCGTGTAAGACAAACTGTATATTTAATTTAAAACTGCAATTATAGGAGGGTCTGGGTTCTCTTACAAACAGTTATTTAGAAAATATTTTCAGTATCACACAGGTATGTATAGTAAGGCATGGGATTCTTTTTAATTTAGCTACCATTGTAGCTACACTGTTCTCCTGCAGGCAGGTGCCGGGGGAGGGGGGGGGGGGGGTATGCTGCTGGTGGCCAGTAGGAAGGAAACGCAGAGTGGACTGGTTGTTAAACCATCTGTGAACAATCAGAATTGTCTTCTTCTGTCATATAAATTCAAATGATCACAACTGTCAGAATAATTCGCTGTTATATAAACTACTGGCTCAAACAATACTCATTTTGTCACTGATAAAAACTAGAAGATACAAGTAGTGGGACAAGCGATGTTGTGCCATATTTTGTTCGTGTGTGTTGCCTACATCAGGGGCAGGTATGCCTCAGGGGCAAACTTATTGTTCTCCTTTGATTGACATGTCATTAACCTATTGTTCTCCTTTGGTTGACCAAAAGGAAGGGTCCTTCTGGCCGAACAATAGGTTAAGGACCTGTCAATCAAAGAAGAATAAGTTAATGACATTTCAATCAGAGAACCATAGGTTTGCCCTGAGTGCATACCTGCCCCTGATGTAGGCAACCTGCACTAACAAAATGTGGCACAACACAGCTTGTCCAACTACTGATACATTGTGAGACAAGGTAAGAGAAAAAAGGCAATAAAAATCGTTCTTTTCTTTCTGTGCACTTATGTGAAAGCCACATAGCGCTGCTGAGAAATAATTTCACAAATAATCGATTTTTCAGTTATTGTCTCGCTTTTTAGAATGCCCAGTAGAGGAATTATAAAAGTTTGAAATCGTTATTCAGGCGGCGTATCCTCCTGCCCAGCCCGAAGTAGGGGGATTAGGGAAGGGACAAACCCCGGGCGGCAATTTCGGGGCCGCCAAATTCATATTCTTGAAGAAAGAAACCATGTTTCACAAAGCACGTAGCACGCAAAGCACGTTGGTCTATTGATTATTCATATGATTCTGAAATGCATATGACAAGATCGTTTGTTAGAACGAGGAGGAAGAAGAAACGAGGACATCACACAAATTATATTGAAGCATATGACGATTCCAAATTTATATAAAAATTTCGTACTATTACTACTACTTCTTTTCGACCTCATGCTTGAGAAACTGGAGCATATGAATGAAATGTGAAACTATTTCCTAACAAAACTTTTTGCTTGTAGTAGGCCTTATAGGCATCTGATGTTGGCACTTCGTGAATTATATTCTGTCATGTTATTTACGTGAATGGGGTAGATAAAAATGACCATTTGTGTCAAAACAGTCTGCTTTTTGGCGTTTTTTAAAACTGCTGCAATATTAGAAAGGCCTATTTCGATTTATCCAGCATACAGTGACAAAACAGACGTAATCAAATCGAGTAACCACACCAAGCTTGGGAACTATTCATATTAACTGCTTTTTCAGTATCAGACAGCGACATCTTGATTTTTCATTAGCAAAACGTTTGATGAATTTTGATGAGGTAATAGATTCTTTCGCAGAAAGCACGCCATGTAAAGTTGTACCAAGATTATAGAGAAAAAACGCTGGAACCTACGGATTGAAGAAATGTGTACTGTCTCGGTTGTCTCATGTCTTTACTGGCTTTATGTTTCCTATATTTAATTTTATGTCACACAAAAAAGAATGTTACTAGCTAACATACAATAAAAAAATGCATGTTTTCTGAAGAGTTCTTATTCCTCCAGTCACAAATAATCCCACCCAGCATTATTTGTGAGTTTTTTTAAAGGGCGGTAGGATGTCAAACTGGCCGATTGGGAGCAGGAGAGGCACCACAGGACATTTTAATTTCCAAAGTATACACGTTGGAATTCGACACAGCGACGTGCGATAGAAAATCGCTGTATGAAAAGACGTGGCACTGCACATTGCCACACCAAATAACACGTCTCACACTTCCTCGAACGTATGTTTTATAGTACGCAGCACGTGGTCGTGCGGTAGCGTTCTCGCTTCCCGCGCCCGGGTTCCCGGGTTCGATTCCCGGCGGGGTCAGGGATTTTCTCTGCCTCGTGATGACTGGGTGTTGTGTGATGTCCTTAGGTTAGTTAGGTTTAAGTAGTTCTAACAAGGGAACCTCCCCATCGCACCCCCCTCAGATTTAGTTATAAGTTGGCACAGTGGATAGGCCTTGAAAAACTGAACACACATCAATCGAGAAAACAGGAAGAAGGTATATGGAGCTATGAAAAAATGAGCAAAATATATAAAGTGAGTAGTCAATAAGGAAGATAGGCAACATCAAGGATAATACAAGCACAGGAGCGTCGTGGTCCCGTGGTTAGTGGGAGCAGCTGCGGAACGAGAGGTCCTTGTATCAAGTCTTCCCTCGAGTGAAAAGTTTAATTTTTTATTTTCAGTTTCTGTGACAAACTATTATGTTTTCATCAGTTTTTTGGGAGTGATTATCACATCCACAAGAAAACCTAAATCGGGCAAGGCAGAAGAATCTTTTTACCCAAGAAAACCTAAATCGGGCAAGGCAGAAGAATCTTTTTACCCATTCGCCAAGTCTACAAGTTCGGTGGGTCGGCAACAAATTCCTGTCATGTGACGCACATGCCGTCACCAGTGTCGTATACAATATATCAGACGTGTTTTTCTGTGGAGGAATCGGTTGACCTATGACCTTGCGATCAAATGTTTTCGGTTCCCATTGGAGAGGCACTTCCTTTCGTCTACTAATCGCACGGTTTTGCGGTGCGGTCGCAAAACACAGACACTAAACTTATTACAGTGAACAGTGACGCCAATGAACGAACGGACAGATCATAACTTTGCGAAAATAAAGAAAGTAAATTTATCACTCGAGGGAAGACTTGAACCAAGGACATCTCGCTCCGTAGCTGCTCACGCTAACCACCGGACCACGGCGCTACTGCGTGTGCGGTCTCCTTGATGTTGCCTGTGTTGCACATGGACTACTCAGTTTGTATATTTTGCTTATTTTTTCATAGTTCCACACAACATCTTCCTGTTTTCTCGATTGATCTTTGTTCAGTTTTTCAAGGCCTATCCAATGTGCCAACTTATAACTAAATCTGAGGAGGGTGCGATGGGGAGGTTCCCTTGTAAGTTCTAGGGAACTGATGACCACAGATGTTAAGTCCCATAGTGCTCAGAGCCATTTGAACCATTTTTATATTTTATACATTAAACTCTTCAGAAAGATGTGCACTACAAAATGAACATATTTTTGAAATTAAAATTTTTGAAAACTTTATCAGCGATCTTTAAAATTAAAATTTAAGCAGAGTGGGCTGACCAAGCCTGTTTAATAACCGTTTCCTCCTTGTCCGATTAGAAGTTATTCCAGCGTCGAGGGTCGGTACAACTTGGTTCACGGAGTCCACCCACCGTTATTTATTAGTTCTACATTTTGTTACATCTATCTATCCGTATCTGGATCCCGCTCCAGCTACTGTTGGGTCTGGGTGCTGAAGAGTCCTCTCCATTTGGCTCGGTCCTCCCACCACTTTTCTTCCTCCACTTGCTGTCATGTCACACCTCTCCTTTCTATAGATATTCTCACTCCCATTTTCCACTGTGTTCTTGGGCGCCCTCTAGGTCTTTTTCCACCCATCTTTAATTGTTCCATAATTTTGGGGAGTCTCTGCCCATGCATCCTCTTGACATGCCCGTACCATTCTTAATCTCTTTTTTTTTTCAGTTTCTTCTCTCATACTTTCTTATTTAAGGTCCTCTCTAATCTCTACATTCCTTACTCTGTCCATTCTTGTTTATCCCTTAACTGCTCTTAGCAATTTCATTTCCCCTGCTTGCAGTCTGCTCCAGTCCCTTTCTGTTCAAATCAAATGGCTCTGAGCACTATGGGACTTAACTTCTAAGGTCATCAGTCCCCTAGAACTTAGAACTTCTTAAACCTAACTAACCTGAGGACATCACACACATCCATGCCCGAGGGAGGATTCGAACCTGCGACCGTCGCGGTTGCGCGGTTCCAGACTGAAGCGCCTAGAACCGCTCGGCCGCCCTGACCGGCTCCCTTTCTGTCATTGTCCACGTTTCTCCACCATAGGTGACAATAGGGAAGTAATAATTCTTACACATAAGGAATTTCGCTTTTTCTGAAACTTCCTTATTCCAAATCAGGTGTTTTATCGTTTGCTAGAAATTTTGTTAGATATACATACTATTATAACGATCCCTCTATCTGGTAATACGTTTTTTCAGAATCTGAAGATGGTTCTTAAATAGAATCGAAACCGGTCACTCCAACAAAAATAAAAAGTTGCAATCAAGACTGTTTTTAATCTTTAAATATTTTTGAAAATCTACTGTTTTTAATTTTTGATGTCCTGTCTCAAACGCTCGAGTGGGATGGCGTTGAGGGGGGTTTCATTTGCGAAACATTGTGGTTCATTTTTGCAGGCAGCATACTCTTTTTTTTTTTAAAAAAAATAATACTTTGTACGGTGTAATTTTCGCTCTGAGATTTTCGCTCTGAGACATACGTTCCTTTTACAGGAGCCAGGTTGAACAATTTCGCTCTTTCGCCAAATTACAGCGATAGAGTGAACTCGCAAATGAGGTGCGTTGTGGTGGCTGCAGGGTTACCAACCAGTGTGAGCAACTCGTTGCCCAAAAGCAGTGACCTGCGAGAAGGTGAGCCACCGCAGAGCGCCGTGGACGCTGGCCACTCGATGGCCCGGCTCCGGGATGACGACATAATTAGCACTGGCGGCCAGGGGCGTGCTCCAATCTCGCTCTTCACGTTCACTGTATTATGTTCTTACGAATTATGACAGTTTAATAAAAATTTAGTTTTATATCCTTACCTGTAAATAAATTATCAGAATATATGTCTACGCCAGCTGAGAAATCGTAACCCTAGTCAGGCGGGTGCCTTAATATCGCTTCTGTCTGGAGCCTGTGTGTCGGGAGAATGAGTCATGCGTGCACAGTGACCGATGGTCTGGAGAGGATTCACTCGAGTACGTAGTTCTAATTTTCATTCACCAGAGTACAGTAAAGCACAGAGAGATTCAAAAAACAGATCAAGAGACTGTTTTTGTGAATGGTTCCGTTAATTTCTTGAAGGCTTTTTTGTTTATTTATGTTCGTAGAGTTTTGTATACGCTTACAGTAGTGTGAATGATGCGTGAATGTGGTCTTAAGTGCATATGTAGATCTTTGTTCTATGATGAACGTTGTACGACGGGGAATTTTGTATCATATGTTAAGTAAGTTTATGGTAAAAGGAAAGCTAATTCGAGAGGAAATGAGAATAGTTAAGAACGTAAAGTATAAACAAAATATCAGAATGTTAAATATTTATACTGTACGAAAAATACAGTTCGAAACTGTGCTATTTGTTGATTGGTTAGTCATGAAAAGCGCGGACTAACGCGAGAGAATTTTTTTCTGTTGGCCTTAAAGAAAACTGACCAGTCAGAACGGAGTACTCTTCGCGCGTCTTTTCTCTTGGAGATATACACACATCAAAAAAGTTTGGCATCACCTCGGTTCCGAGAGTTCCGGAACCTGTACAGAAAATTGGAATAGAGATCAACATAAACATCATTTCCGCCCTTTTTATTGCTCATGAAAACCATACATTGCATGTAGTACCACCATACAGCGAGACATTCAGAGGTGGTGGTCCAGATTGCTGGACACACCGGTACCTCTAATACCCAGCAGCACGTCCTCTTGCATTGATGCATACCTGTATTCGTCGTGGCATACTATCCACAAGTTCATCAAGGCACTGTTGGTCCAGATTGTCCCACTCCTCAACGGCGATTCGGCGTAGATCCCACAGAGTGGTTCGTGGGTCACGTCGTCCATAAACAGCCCTTTTCAGTCTATACCAGACATGATCGACAGGATTCATGTCTGGAGAACATGCTGGCCACTCTGGCCGAGCGATATCTTTATCCTCAAGGACATCATTCACAAGATGTATACGATGGGGTGCGAATTGTCGTCCATGAAGACGAATGCCTCGCCACTATGCTGCCGATATGGTTGCACTATCTGTCGGAGGATGGCATTCACGTATCGTACAGCCGTTATTGCGCCTTTTTTGACCACCAGCGGCGTACGTCGGTCCCACATAATACCACCCCAAAACAGCAGGGAACCTCCACCTTGCTGCACTCGCTGGACAGTGTGTCTAAGGCGTTCGCCTGACCTGGTCGCTCCAAATACGTTTCGCACGATTGTCTGGTTGAAGGCGTATGTGACACTCGTCGGTGAAGAGAACGTGATGCCAATCCTGAGCCGTCCACTCCGCATGTTGTTGGGCCCATCTGTACCCCGCTGCATGGTGTTGTGGTTGTAAAGATGGACGTCGGAAGTGAAGTTGCGCATCATGCAACCTATTGCGCACACATTAAGTCGTAAGACGACGTTCTGTGGCTGCACGAAAAGCATTATTCAAGAGGCATGTCAACGACAGTTCCTGTCTCTCTGTATCTCCTTCATGTCCGAACAAAATCGCTTTGGTTCACTCCGAGACACCTGGACACTTCCCTTGTAGAGAGCCCTTCCTGTCACAGAGAAACAATGCGGATGCGATCGAACCGCGGTATTGACTACAGACACCACGAGCCATGTACCTCCTTCCTGGTGGAATGACTGGAACTGATCGGCTGTCGGACCCCCTCCGTCTAATAGGCGCTGCTCATGCATGGTTGTTTACATCTTTGGGAGGGTTTAGTGACATCTCTGAACAAAGGGACTGTGTCTGTGATACAGTATCCACAACCAACGTCTATCTTCAGGAGTTCTTGGAACCGGGGTGATGCAAAACTTTCTTTGATGTGTGTAGATGCTTACAACAGTCTAAGGAGTCGGAGCCCAGCCTTTCAATGGTACGGTCGTGTGTTGTAGAGCTCCGAAGGAAGTTATAATTCGCCGGTTTTAGTTATGCTACATGCCTCAAAAGTGCTTTAATGTGACGGCATATTTATTCCGGTGTGTTTTTTTTTTATAAAGTACGGATTTTTAAAGTAAATTTGTGTATGAGAAAAGACAGCAACTCCGCGTGGCATGTTGAGCAGATCGGTGACTAAAAACCTGAGTGCATTAGACACCGATAAACTTAATAGTGTAGCAAGCATGTTCATTTAAGATCAATCCGTGCTTAGTAGCTCTTTAGATTTCGGGAAATACGTTACCATAAACTTGCTAACGTGAATGAAAGGGTTTGTACATGATTGTGTTAGGATTAACACGGGCTTAGCAGTGAACGTGTAATTCTTGACTTCAGAATATACCGAAGTTTTGCTAGTATTTCCACCTTTTATTCAAAATTAAGACATTTTCCCGATTCTTAGAATAGTTACGTTGTATGCAGCCTGGTGCGAGTTGCAGTACGGTATGTTTCTGCTCGGCTTTCCTACCGGCGATCTGCTGCATTAAGTTCACAAGTAGGTGTTGGTAAAAAGGACGAAAGGAACCGCGCCGCCGAACTAGGACGAAATGGCGTGTATGTCCTTCTGTGTTACGTGTTGTAGTCCAGTGGTCTTAGTGAGAGCTTCTCAGCGCTGATGCAATAGTCGATACTTGCAGACTCGAACCTCAATAAATCGAATTTATCTATAAATCGATTTAGTTGTCAGGTGTCTTATAAAGGAATGTCGATAAACTAAGAATCTTACTTTTGAATACATTGCGGGAGTGAACAGTGATCAATGTGTTACAAATATTTACTATCAAAAACGGTCTTGATCACAATTTATTTATTACGGTGACCGGTTTCGACCACTACTGTGGTCATCTTCAGACCAATGAGTAAGGACCTCCTTCTGCTGGAGAATCACTACTGATAGTGATCAAGACTGTTTTTGATAGTAAATATTTGTAACACATTGATCACTGTTCACTCCCACAATGTATTCAAAAGTAATTTATTGCCAAGTCAGTTATTGGGAGATTACAAGAAGTTTAGAGGATTACGCACTAAAATTATGAAACTTAATTCCAAAATATCTTTTATGAGTAGTGATTCTGCAGCAGAAGCAGGTCCTTACTCATTGGTCTGAAGATTACCACAGTAGTGATCGAAACCGGTCACCGTAATGAATAAATTGTGATCAAGACTGATTTTGATAGTAAATATAAGAATCTTACGCCTCGGAAGACAACCGCGCAAACATTCTGCAATTCGAAGACGGCGGATATTCTAATTGTTTCGCCGGCTGTTCAGGTAATTATAGAGTTATCGAACTCTTTGCGACGCTCCTTTGTTTTCCAACAATGTAGAACTTACATCAGAAAACAAATAAGTTGAAAAATTTCTTCAAAGAACAACAGTGTTTAACATCTGTGGTAAAGGAGCAGAGTACCGAGGCCGTCGAAAGACGAGGGGAAAAAAAATTACAGGATGTAGCAGAAACTTTCTGGATTTCGTTGTCCACGTCGTCGACAATCGTGAAACGGAAAGATAAGATTGCTGAAAAAGTATCTTGGGGATGAAGGAAGCGGACCCGTGGAGGTGAGCTCCGTTGTCTTGAAGAGCGCCTGCAGTGTACAGGGGAAACACATCTGTCGGAGGCTATATTCTTCGATGTTAGTCTGGACATGGGAGGATTAACCGCTAGCGGTGGGTGGCTCTCACTAAAGCGAAGCTACACACGAACCACGGAGAAGCGCTTCTCTGCAACGCACCGAACCTTAACACGGCCACAGAACAGCACGATTCTGTGATAAGGCGGTGCGCTACTGGAGGGAGGAAGAGGGACAGAAAGAGAGAGGGAGAGAGAGAAGGGGCTGCTTTGTTGTCGCTTTGATCTGCCGCTGCTGCCGGACCGCAGTTTGTTTCTTCGTGGAGTCTGACAAGCACGATGCCTCTCTTTTATTTTTCTCAGGAATAATAAAATCGAAAAGAGGTAATTTAAAAGTAAATCTTAGGTGCCACTATTTCTCGAAGAAAGAGTAGTTACACCTGTACAAGAAGGCAGCCAGTTTATCCAACTGTGTGGCGGCTACAAATGGTAAACATACACATGACATCAAGCAGCTGAATGTGGGTCACTTTATTACAACAAAAACATTATATGCCGGCCGTTGTGGCCGAGCGGTTCTAGGCGCTTCAGTCCGGAACCGCGCTGCTGCTATGGTCGCAGGTTCGAATCCTGCCTCGGGCATGGATGTGTGTCATATCCTTAGGTTGGTTAGGTTTAAGTAGTTCTAAGTCTAGGGGACTGATGACCTCAGATGTTAAATCCCATAGTGCTCAGAGACATTTGAACCATTTTATCGAGATTGTTACTGTCCATGTGCGATTCTCACCACAGACTCGTGTTCATTGACGCTGGAGCAAATAGAAGATCGCCAGATTGATCTGTGTTCAAGAGCTGATTGCTTCTTAAGGAGTTAATTGACAATGTAACTCAATTTCCTCTAAGCAGGCAATTGTACGAAGGATGTGATTACTCTCCTTATGTAATCGTTGGGGTGATTAAGGTTTCGCTGTGTCACCTTACTGCGGTAATACTGGGGCAGTTTTTTTACAAACGGTTTTTAGATATAATCTCAGTAGGTCTAGAAGATATGTTGAATGTTTTTTTTGGCATTCTTGCTAAAAAGTGCAGAAATTTTGATCAGCCTTCGAACGTGTCTCCAGAATTTGCTTAAGATATTATAAAAACTTGCTGTGTGTTGCACAGTTATGTTCCTAATCGAAACAGATGCAGATTTGAAGACAGTCTGAGTACTCGTGTGTTACATGTCAACACAACAAAACACAAGCGGGAAGAAATGCGAGTGGCGCTCACCAATCGCTGTCTTCTCTGTAGAACGTTTGCCTCCAACATACGGCGAGAAATTTAATTTTCTCCAGTTTATATAAATATTCCTGACGCTCCTTGTTGCATGTCGATGGATGCTTTACAGCTTCACAGATGAAATCTTCTGTATTGACTTTCATCTCTAATCGACAGTATGACGTACACGACCGTACCACCAAACACCAGTGACCAGCAATCTTAATACTTCACGAGCTGATTGTGAACAGTAGAAGTTACTCGCTGCGTACGCGGCGAACACCGCCACCGAGTGGTCTCTATTGGAAGCAATATTCCGCCATAGCGGTAGTCCGCTGCATGTCGGATAGCGCCTGTTTACACCAATGCTCTGCCAGTGAAATCGCCACTTCGTGTGAAAGTGGCCTAGCACTAAAAAAGAGACATAGTTTCCCTTTTAAGATGATTTGTGGAGAAAATGCAAGCTTAGATGACAGTTTGTTCACCACGGCAAAAATAAATAAAACTGACGTTTTCTTTTGTATTCTCGAAAATTTATATATGCATTTTGTTTGCAATGTTAAGATAAATAAAAATAAGTAGTAAAAAATCAACTCCATTTTACTTTCAGTTATAGTCGTTACTTTATGCTTTCCTTTCTAAAGAAATATGAATATTATTGGAATTGCAGTGGCTACTATTTTTTAACTTGTAGTTCGACGTTTACCTAATTCCATCTTGATCAGTCGAACTTTCGTTAAATCTACTTTATTCGAGCGTTTTGTTAGGTCCCTCGAACTTCGAATTATCGCGCGCAGACTATAGTCAACATCAGCGATATAATGTTTTTGTTACGTTGACAGGCCCACTAGTTTGTGTGGCCCGGTTTGGCCAATTTAGTCTGCTGAAAATTTTGCTCATACATCCTTCCAGAATAGTCGTGTTGTGTGCATTTTCTCAAAATAGATAAACTGTAGTACCCTGACACCAAAAAATCTTTGTTTTGGTGGCTTAGTGGCTGTTGTTGGTGAAGGCGTCTTCTCTTTCGTACTCAAGAGGTAAACAAATTGGAGACTGAATTCAAATATTGTCGTTATTCTCTTGAAGACGATGGCTGTGAAGGGTGTCCACAAATGAACAAATTGAAAAAGTGGACAATATGATCTTGAACGACCGGCTCTCAATGGTGTCTGATGCCACAGACATGTCAGAAGAAAGAATGCAGCATATTTTATCTGAAAATCGCATACAAAAAGCTTTGAACAAGTTCTTATTGTATACGGCGAATGGCTACCAAAAGCGAAAATAAATTAGGCAGTAGGTCTCATAGTGAACCCAACTGATTTGATGCCGCGGTGGTCTAGCGGTTCTAGGCGCGCAGTCCGGAACCGCGCGACTGCTACGGTCGCAGGTTCGAATCCTGCCTCGGGCATGGATGTGTGTGATGTCCTTAGGTTAGTTAGGTTTAACTAGTTCTAAGTTCTAGGGGACTGATGACCTCAGATGTTAAATCCCATAGTGCTCAGAGCCATTTGAGCCAACTGATTTGATGCCAGTATGTTGTAGCTTCAGCTAAACATCATAAATGAAGCGGTAATCAGAGCATTGTGTGGAAGCAGTGGCCCTCAGCCAAAAAAGGCGTTGTTTCGTTTGCCTGTAAAATTATTGGAAGTGTTTTTCTGGGATACCCTTGCAAAGATGGAAACTATAATTGGCGAACACTACGCATGTTGCATGAACTACCTGAAAAAAAAATTGAGAACAAGTTTTGATTGTAAAAGAAATCCTCTGGACAATGCACCAACCCACAAAACTGCTTTACTGCTTCGGCAATGTGAAATATGAAATACCGGAATATTTTCACAGTGTACCGAATATAGTATCTTCTGATTTCCAATACTTTCATCTAAGGACATGTGTGGCTGGAAACTGACTAGAGATTAATGCAATGGTTATGGAAATGCTATATGGGTGTTTAGTGGAATTTTAATATCAGGAATGGAATTTATGTACTTGTAAAATGGTGCACATTGACCTAAAAGAGGACCACGTCAAAATCTGAGTACCTAAAACACACAATCCTTTTCTGTCCTCCATTACAACATGACCTAGAGGCAGCATATTGATCACAACATTGTTTGCATGGACAGCATTCCAAACCACAGGCACTGCTCTCTCAAGGAAAGGAAGTGGTTGATCACAGTCAACTACAGCAGCAGGCGGCCGCCTCATTGTGTAACAGGCAAGAAGGGACCTACGTCAAACAGCTGATGGGTGCATTTGCAATCAGATTTAAAGGACAGCAAGGTACTCAATCACAAACTCCACAGTGGCACAGGGACTGAGCGACTGCTTGGGAGAAGGGGGGGGGGGGGGGGTGTCTCTCTGCCCAACGACAATTATATTGTCTGTTGACACTGGATAGTGGCGGCACCATTTGCGATGGTGCCAAGAGCATAGAGATTGAATCACTGAGGAGTCTGGGATGAAACCAGATTCAGTCTGAGTAGTCATCTGGACGTACCCTCATATGGGAAGACTCCCTGCAGGTCTGGGGGTTAGAACAGGCCTGAGATATTCCTGCCTGTCGTAAGAAGCGACTAAAAGGAGTCTCCCACCTTTCGGCCTTTATTTGATGGTCCCCTGTAGGGTTTGATCTCCATTTTTCAAAATATCCCCAAAGAGCGAGCCAACTGAGGAAGGACACTTTACATGGTGCATATTGTCCATCATAAGCTGAGATCTCTCGCATCCTTCATCGACGTGGATCTGCACTTCCGCTCATTCTCGAGCTGTTGGGCGAGGTCACCCTCCTGGGTGCATATTTTTTCATCAACTATGCAGTATCGTTTTCTTCACTGACGATGATAATGGACTTGTTTGCCTGGTTGCACCTGATATCCAGTCCATTGTGGTGGGGCCGCCATGTACCCTGTTGTTTGTAGGCCCCTGACCACACAGGAATCACTCTGCTGATGCTTGCGCCATTAACACCCCACATATGGCAAAGGCTAGATGCCCATCTCCCTGGGGCATTCGGACTCCCAGCAATGGCCATCCTGCCAGGTGGCCTTTGCTGTGGCTGGATGGCGCCCATGAGGAGGGCCCCTGGTTGGAGTGGGTGGCATCAGGGCGGATGATACGAAGAAGTGTAGTACATCATCTCTGGCTCTTGGTCAAACATCAGCAGTCTCTAAGCGTTCAGAGGCTCAATTCAGTGCACAGAAGTACGACCCCAAATCGTTCCCCTCCCTGGCCACACCATGGGAGGAATGTCGGGCTAAGGATGGCAGCGACTCTTATTCGCCCTGGTACCTTGTATGTTCGAGAGCTGATGGGGAATCTTTCACGATGGTGAAACCTCAGTTTTTTGTTGAGCATTTAGAGGACAAGTTGGGGGAGGTGGAGGGCTTGTCCAAAATGAGATCTGGGTCAGTCTTGATCAAAACAGCATCCTCTGCCCAGTCACAGGCGTTACTCGCTTGTGACAAGCTGGGGGATGTTTTTGTAACCATCACGCCCCATAAGAGCTTAAATATGGTCCAGAGTATCATATTTCACAGGGGCCTTCTTTTGCAATCTGTCGATGACCTGTGTGCCAATTTAGAGTGGCGAGGTGTGCATTTCATTTGGTGTGTCCACAGGGACCGAGGGGTAAACAGGTTGCCACCGGTGCCTTTGTCTTGGCCTTCGAGGGTGATAAATTACCCGAGAAGGTCAAGGTGATGATCTACCGCTGTGATGTAAAGCCCTATATCCCTCCCCCAATACGGTGCTTTAAATGCTCGAAGTTCGGGTATCTGTCTTCCCACTGTACTGCCAGCACCATATGTCGGGACTGTGGACGTCCATCACATCCCAATACTCCATGTGCTCCACCTCCCATCTATGTCATCTGTGGAGAGCACTATTTGCCTTGTTCGCCTGAATGCAGGATTCTCCAGAAAGAAAGGAAAATCATGGAGTGAAAGACCCTGGACCGATTGAACTACACTGAGGCTAAGAGGAAATTTGAATGCCTACATCCTGTACATATGACATCGTCTTATGCTGCCACTACAACAGTTCTAGCCCTGCCAACCCCAGTCACCTCTCAGAGCTGGAAGACTACACCTGCCTCCTTCATGGTGGGGGTCACTTCCCTCCCTGTTGCTCCTGCACCACCTACTTCGGCAGCAACACAACACCCCCCCGCCCCCCAACCATTGGGGATATCAGTTCTGCACTGGAGAAGCGTAAGTCTCCTTTGGCTCCTCTTGCAAGGAAGGGATGCCTTGGGTCACTACCTTCCCAGTTTTCTGCTAGTGAGGAAGATGACACCTACCAGTGGCTGAAGAGTCCAAAAGCAGCTGGTCGTAGGGCTTCACGCTCATCCTCACACCTGGAGACTGAATCAGTGAAGTCCTTCCAGCCATGGAAACCCAAGGAGCAGCGAGAGAAATCCAAAAAGATCATCCCCAAGAACAAGGGAATTGTGGTGGCACTCATATAAGGTCTGCGTCTGTGGATGAGGTGGAGATTCTGGCGTCTGCTGAGGGCCTAGGTCTTGCTGGACCCTCATACACAATGGATATAGACTGCTCAGGCAATAAGACGGTGGCAGCAGGTGACCCTGAGGTGTAAACTGCCTCATTGAATGTTCCATGCCTTCCAAGTCTCACGACGACGTCATCCTCCAGTGGAATTGCGGCTGTTTTTTCCACCGCCTGGCTGAGCTATGGCAACTGTTAAGCTCTACACCTGCTTTCTGCATTGCCCTCCAGGAAACCTGGTTCCCAGCAATGCGGACCCCTGCCATCCGTGGCTATAAGGGATATTACAGAATCCGTAGCAACTATAATAGTGTGTCAGGTGGAGTTCGCGTTTATGTCCTAAACTCAGTCTGTAGTGAAACTGTGCTCCTTCAAATGCCTTTTGAAGCTATGGCTGTCAGAATAAGGACGACGCAATAAATAACTGTCTGTAATGTATATCTTCCTCCAGATGGTGCAGTACCCCTGAATGTATTAGCTGCACTGATTAATCAACTCCCTAACCCTTCCTACATTTGGAAGATTTTCACGCCCATAAGCCCTTGTGGGGTGGTAACATGCTTACTGGCCGAGGCAGAGATATCGAAACTTTACTCTCGCAATTCGACCTGTGCCTCTTAAATACTGGGGCAGCCACACATTTCAGTGTGGCTCATGGTAGTTACTCGGCCATTAATTTATCAATTTGCAGCCCAGGATTTCTCCCATATATCCACGGGAGAGCACATGACGACCTGTATGGTAGTGACCACTTCCCCATCTTCCTGTCACAGCCCCTGCTTCAGGCCCACGGACGCCTGCCCAGATGGGCTTTAAAACTGGGAAACTTTCACCTCTGCTGTCACCGTTGAATCTCCCCCACATGGGAACATCGATACAATGGTTGAGCAGGTGACTACAATAATCCTTTCTTCAGCCGAAAACGTGATCCCTCGCTATTTAGGGTGGTCCCGGCGAAAGGCATTTCCTTGGTGGTCGCTGAAGCAATTAAGGAGCGTCGGTGAAATATACAGCGGCATAAGCGGCACCCTTCCCTGGAGCACCTCATAGCCTTTAAACGGCTCCGTGCCCGCGTTCGCCAACTTATCAAACGACGGAAGCAGGAGTGTTGGGAGATATACGTCTCGACCGTTGGGTGCCGTACCTCACCTTCCCAAATCTGGGCAGGGATCAAATGCGTTTTCGGGTACCAGACCCCAACAGGTGTTCCCGGTGTTAACATAAATGGTGTGTTACCTACCGACGCAATCGCGATTGCCGAGCACTTTGCTGAGCCTCTGCATCGGAGAATTACCCTCCAGCCTTTCGCACTCTCAAACGGCGGCTGGAAAGGAAAGTCCTCTCGTTCACTACACGCCACAGTGAATCCTATAACGCTCCATTTACAGAGTGGGAGCTCCTCGGCGCCCTTGCACGTTGCCCCGACACTGCTCCTGGGCCAGATCAGATCCACAGTCAGATGATCAAACATCTCTCATCTGACTACAAGCGACATCTCCTCGTCATCTTCAACCGGATCTGGTGTGATGGCGTCTTTCCATCGCAATGGTGGGAGAGCACCATCATTCCGGTGCTCAAACCCAGTAAAAACCCGCTTGATGTGGATAGCTATCGGCCCATCAGCCTCATCAACGTTCTTTGTAAGCTGCTGGAACGTATGGTGTGTCGGCGGTTGGGTTGGGTCCTGGAGTCACGTAGCCCGCTCCATGTCAGGGCGGCTTCTGCCAGGGTCGCTCTACCACTGATAATCTTGTGTCCCTCGAGTCTGCCATCCAAACAGCCTCTTCCAGACACCAACACCTGGTTGCCGTCTTTTTTGATTTATGAAAAGCGTATGACACGACCTGTTGACATCATATACTTGACACATTACATGAGTGGGGTCTCTGAGGCACGCTCCCTATTCTTATCCAAAATTTCCTGTCGCTTCGTACTTTGCGTATCAAAGTTGGTTCCTCCCGTAGTTCTCCCCATATTCAGGAGAATGGCGTTCCGCAAGGCTCCGTATTAAGTGTCTCTCTACTTTTAGTGGCTATTAATGGTCTAGCAGCAGCTGTAGGACCGTCTGTCTCGCCTTCTCTGTATGCGGGTGACTTCAGAATTTCGTACTGCTCCACCAATACTGGTGTTGCTGAGCGGCGCCTGCAGGGAGCCATCCACAAGGCGCAGTCACGGGCTCTAGCCCGCGGTTTCCAGTTTTCGGCCGTAAAGTCGTGTGTTATGCAGTTCTGTTGGCGTCGTACCATTCATCCGGAACCAGAACTCTACTTTAATGACGATCCACCCACTGTAGTGTGTGTGTGAAATCTTATGGGACTTAACTGCTTAGGTCGTCAGTCCCTAAGCTTACACACAACTTAACCTTAATTATTCTAAGGACAAACACACACACCCATGCCCGAGGGAGGAGTCGAACCTCCCCTTGGACCAGCCGCACAGTCCATGACTGCAGCGCCTGAGACCGCTCGGCTAATCCCGCGCGGCTCTGTTGTGGAGACATATCGATTCTTAGGACTGGTTTTCGACCCCCAATTGACTTGGCTTCCACACCTTCGTCAGCTTAAGTCGAAGTGCTGACAGCACCTCAATTCCCTCCGCTGACTGAGCAACACCAACTAGGATGCAGATTGATCTACGCTGCTGCAGCTCTACAGAGCTCTTGTTCAATCCCGCCTTGACTATGGTAGTCTGGTTTATGGTTCGGCGGCGCCCTCATCGTTGCGGTTACTCGACCCAGTACACCACTGTGGCGTTCGCCTAGCGACAGGAACTTTTAGGACGAGTCCGATGACCAGCGTCCTGGTGCAGGCCGGAGTCCCTCCATTGCAGATTAGGCGTGCACAAATTCTGGCCAGTTACATTGCACACATTCATAGTTCTCCTGCGCATCCAAATTACCGTCTTCTTTTCCTAACCACGGCGGTTGATCTCCCCATCGGCGGTCCAAGCCAAGACTTCCAATTGCAGTTAATGTCCGATCCCTCCTATCTGAACTGGAGTCCTTGCCTTTACCACCTATACTTGAGGTGCATTCACTTACACCTGCATGGTGTACACCTAGGCCGTGGCTTCGCCTGGACCTTTCACATGGCCCTAAGGACTCGGTTAACCCCGCGGCTCTCCACTGCCACTTCCTCTCGATTCTTGACATGTACCGAGGCCATGAAGTGGTTTACACTGGCAGCGTGATGGCTGATGGTCACGTCGGCTTTGCGTATGTCAATAGAGAACATATTGAACAGCATTCTTTGCCCGATGGCTGCAGTGTTTTCACTGCCGAGCTGGTGGCTATATCTCGTGCTCTTGAGCACATCCGTTCATGCCCTGAGGAGTCGTTTCTTCTGTGTACTGACTCCTTGAGCAGCCTACAAGCTATCTAGCAGCTCTACTCTCGTCATCCTTTGGTAGCGACCATCCAGGAGTCCATCTATGCCCTGGAACGGTCCAGTCGTTCAGTGGTGTTTGTCTGGACCGCAGGTCACGTCGGCATCCCAGGCAACGAACTTGCCGACAGGCTGGCCAAACATGCTACGCAGAAACCGCTTATGGAGATCGGCTTCTCTGCAACTGAACTGCGTTCAGTACTAAGCCGCAAGGTTTTGCGGCTTTGGGAGACGGAATGGCAAAACCTCAGTACACACAACAAACTGCCATTAAGGAGACTAACAATCTGTGGAAGACCTCCACGCTGGCCTCTCGCAGGGACTCGTGTTTCTATTGGCTCCGTATTGGCCACGCTTGGGTGACACACAGCTACCTGCTAACCCGTGATGACCCTCCTCAGTTTCGGTGCGGCGCCCGGCTGACAGTGGCCCATATCTTGGTAAGCTGTCCCTTGGCTACCCTCCGACGGACTCTTCAGTTACCGGACTCGTTGCCATTAATTTTAGCTGGCAACGCCTCATTGGCTAATTTAGTTTTACGTTTTATACATGATGGTGGGTTTTCGGTCATGCTCTTTGTCCCTTTGTGTTCTCCACTGTAATGCGCTTAGGCTGGATGTTTTAATGTGTCGCAGAGTGGCTGGCTTTTCCTTTTTATTCTCGTGGTCGGCCAGCCACGGTCATCTGCTCTCTTGTTTTTATCCGTTCTACCTGTTTCTTGCTTCTAAAAAATGGTTCAAATGGCTCTGAGCACTATGGGACTCAACTGCTGAGGTCATAAGTCCTCTAGAACTTAGAACTACTTAAACCTAACTAACCTAAGGACATCACACACATCCATGCCCGAGGCAGGATTCGAACCTGCGGCCGCAGCGGTCGCGCGGTTCCAAACTGTAGCGCCTAGAACCGCTCGGCCAATCCGGCCGGCTCTTGCTTCTCTCTGGTTTTCTTTTCCTGTTTTGTCCATGGTAGTGTTGGTTGTCCTTCTGTCGTTCTACTGGTACTTCCATTCTCCTGTTATTGTGCTGTACGTCTCCTTTCTTTTCTTTTTTCCCCTGTGTAATTATTTTACGGGGAACAAGGGACCGATGACCTCGCTGTTTGGTCCCTTCCCCCCATCCTTTAAACCAACGAACCAACCATATGGGAAGAGGTGGGAATACACCAGGGATTATTGTCCAACGTTATCATTTTGGTAGGCCGAATGGTATGGTGTAGGAAGGTATAATGTTTCATGGGCGTACAGATCTTCAAATATTTTAACAATGTACAACCGCCAGTCAACTGTTGTGATACTGCAGTCGTTCCTCATGTGCGTCTTTTAAGGGTGGATTCGGACCTGACTTCATTTTTATGGATAACAATGCGCGACCACAGCGAACGGAGCATGTGGACAATTCGTTGGACCGAGAGGGTATTCGGGGAATGGAGTGACGTGCCCGTTCTCCCGACTTAAATTCCATCAAGCACATGTGGAGCGCGTTGGGGGGACGTATTCCAGCAGGTATACATGCACCAACGGCCACGAAGCACATTCCAACCGCGCTGGTGGAGGAATGGAACGGCCTGCCTCAAGAACTCCTTACCAACCCTGTGGCCAGGCTGTAGGGCATGCGTTGCTATCCGTGGTAATCACACACCTTGTTAATAATCACGACCCGCCTTCTGTAATATCCATGGGACCATAGTGAATCGCGATGACTTCAGTGTAACTATTGTCTTGGAATTAAAGTGAAAAGTCCTGTTCGTCTCATTGCGTATTTCTTTCACTTACCTTCTGTACCATATTGTTGCAGTTGAGCTATGCTACTTGGCACTGACACAAGATGCGGAACTACCCTCGTCCGTATGTGTATCTCGCAGAATGTGGCGGAATACTGTGAAACCATGTTGAAATAACAAACATGTAAACAACTGGGTAGCAATGCGAAACAACGGGAAATAAACCATCCGGAGTCGTTTGCCAGACAAATCAGTTACCGGTGTTTATTACTGAAACTTGTGCTCCACTACAATTTCCAATAGGTAACCGTTACACTGTAGTATGTATGCGCCTTGGATAACTTCCCCCGCCGCCGACCCTAATCATCACTTATTTTATATGCTGGTCACGCCTGGCACACTGCCGATCATTCTGCAGTAAGAGTATTTTACATTTAATGACACTAAGCATGTAGAATGCAGAATCGAGGTGTCAGCACTGTAATTCTACGCTATTGCCGCGATTCTTACTTGCGTTTCTTTGCTATGTTATTGGATTCATGAAAAGTCAATTACAACAAACCGTTCGAAAGGAAAAACTGCTCTGATATTATATGTTCACTTCTTAAACGTACGTGTAACACTGCGATTTTTATCTTTGAAGTCGCCTTTTCTATTGTTTTCATTTACAGCAAGAGTATGTCAATCATATGGATGTTGTTGAACGACTGGCAGTATTTACCAACGACTCTCGCCTGAATGCATACAGGTGTTAGTTACATCTGGTTTGCTACTGGCTTCTTGTTTCACTTACGGTAAAATGGTTTTAATTTAGAAAAGGTTCACTTTGGGAATCATTACGACCAGCATAAGGAAAGGCGAAGACTGCACAGGTTTGGCGTACACTCTTATGTTACCGACTATTACTCGTTAAAACTCAGTCGGTTCAAAAAGGCCGTTAAAACTGAGTCGGTCCAAAAAGGAAATCTGATTGTGTGCCATTGATGAGCGATAAGGAAATACTAGTCGAAAGTCCTGCCGATATCAAGACTGATGGAGAGGATTAGGTAAAGAAACCTTTGCAGGTTTCTAGATGCCTAAATTCCCTTTAAGTGATTTATGGATATCAAAGGAAACACAAATCAGATTGGCTAGACGGGAATTCTAAACTCCCTCCCGTCCCTATTCGCGAATGCTAGACCATTATTTGAAATAGTCCGTGTTCGGATTTTGAGTTTTCGAGTTGAGTCATCCATGCACTCTCTAAACAGCAAGTCAAAACTTCATCCCGTTTCAGCGTCCCTTCTTCCCCAGCAGTCCCCATTGAAGTTTGCTGATGAGGAAGGCAGTAGATATCGCCGGCCAGGTTGACGCTGTGTTGCTAGACTTCCGGAAGCACTTCGACACAGTTCCGCACTGTCGCAAGTGAACAACATACGCGCATGCGGAATATCGGACCAGCTTTGTCACTGTAGCCTTTTGTCCCTTCTTCCTTTTATTACAGACTTCATGTTGAAAAGAACATGTAGGCCAATTATTGGTAACAATGCAGTCCGGAAGCTTGTACTTATTTGCTTGTGACGCAATATTGTAAGTTTTTGTTGTTCTGTACATTGCAGTTAACCGGCGGAGACCGCGAGATCGGTAAATAAAATAATATTACCTCGACGTGAACACACAATTGTCTAACGGAGCCCAGAAAGATACTGTCTGTCAGCCGCAAGACTCGAAGCCTGAGCCCCACGTGCTGAAGTCGCGTCGTAGGCCCGGAACGTCACCGTATACTTGGCTTGGAATGATCAGGTGCGACAGACCGATAGTCTCCCCATCGTTGCAAGTGCGGTGACGTAAGTCATCCGGCGTGTTGAAAATTTGTCATTCACTTTTGGGTTATTTCCCAACATTTGCTGCCCCATGTGTCTTAAATTACTTGTCACAGCGACATCTACGTCGCTCCGAGGGTTTTTAAACGTTAGTAAGAATAATCCTGTGTATAAATGACGAAATGGATAAGATCGGAAGTTCTATGAGGCTGCTCGCGAATGACGTAGTAATGTACAGAGAAGCCAAACGCTACAAAACTGTAGAGAAATGCAGGTGGCCCTACAGAGTTTCAACGCTTTGTGCAGTGATCGACAGTTGCCCCTCAGTGGAAACAAATGTTACGTACTGCGCATAAGAGCGTCGAAAGACCCGTCATAGTATGATTACACGATGGAAGAACGATCACTGGAAGCAGTTACACCCGTTACATGTGTGGGAGACCAGACGTACGGAGAAATTTAAAGTGGAATGAGCACATAAAAGTAATCGCAGGAAAGGCAGCTGCCACACTGAGACTCGTTTGAAGAACGGTCAGAAAGAGTAGTCCGCACACTACATAGATAGTGTAAAAACCTTCGTTCGATCAAACTTGAATATTGCTCGTCAGCCTTGGATCCGTACCAGATAGGATTGAGAGATGAAATAGGTCGGATCCAAAGAAGAGCAACGCGTTTTATCACAGTTTCATTTAGTAAGCACGAAAGGGTCCCGGCGATGCTGACACAGCTGCCCCTGGAAGACACCAGAAGAGGGTAGTTTACTGCTAAAACTCTTGTGTGCATACGCACACGGAGGAGTAAATCAATATATTCCTTCCTCATACGTACAGGGTGTTTCACAATTCATGTTAGACACTTCTAGAGGTTGTTGAGGGGACTTATTAGCTCAAGTTTCACATAGGAACCAATTTCCGGAATCGTCATTCAACGACGCTACAGAGCCTCAAAGTAACAGTAAGCGAATACATGGCGATTCCGTGATGATCTTACACTCTTTTTCTAGAATAATGAAGAAGGATAAATGTATCAATTTGAGGTAAGGGTCCCTGTACTGGAAAGGAACAAGTCGAAAGGTATAAGCGAAAACCGTCCTGATTCCTGTGACAGTGGAATACATGTATTCGTGCTGTTTTTGCTAAGAGTGTAGGTTAGGCAAATTTCAGACGTGGTGATATGGCCCACACAAGGAAAAACATCCTAATAAACATGGATTGTGAAACGCATACGTGAGGAGCTATGACCACTTGTTGATCTTCGCTATTGTGAAACACACCTCCGCTATTGAACAACTGCTCATAGCTCTGAAGACATACATTTCGGATCCCATGTTTACCAGACATTTTTTTCTTCGTTTGGTCCATGCAACCACCTCTGCAAGTTGCCTATGGTTCAAATGGCTCTGAGCACTATGGAACTTCACTTCTGAGGTCATCAGTCCCCTGGGGTCATCGGTTCCCTAGAACTTAGAACTACTTACACCTAACTAACCTAAGGACATCACACACATCCATGCCCGAGGCAGGATTCGAATCTGCGACCGTAGCGGTCGCGCGGTTCCAGACTGTAGCGCCTAGAACCGCTCGGCCACAATGGCCGGCGCAAGTTGCCTATCCTACAGTCTTTCCAAGAGCAATGCCATTACATGTATTCCAGTCAGAGATATCAGAACGGTTTTCGCTTATAACTTTCGACTAGTTCGTTTCCGGTACAGGGAACCTTACCTCAAATTGATACATTTATCCGTTTCATCGTCCTTGAAAGTTCTCAACATCATTATGGGATCCCCCTGTATATACATACGGATGCAGGCGGTGGCGCCAGTAACTTTGACGCTCAGTAGCGCCGTTGGATGAGTTTCCCGACTTGGGTTCCTGTGTAAAACTTGAGCTAATAAGTCCCCTCCACAACCTCTAGAAGTGTGTAACACGGATTGTGGAACACCCTGAATATCTCGTAAAAAAGAGCATAAACGTAAAATTAGAGATATATGAGCTCATACAAAGGCTTAGGCCGGTATTACACTATCAAATTTCTTTGTCCAATATCTTTGTCCAATATCTTTGTCAAAGATATTTGATAGTGTAATAGGGACTTTGTCAAATGTCGTCCAATATTTGATCAAATCTAGAGCCTCGCTGTATATTTGATCAAAGAAACCGCTTGTCTTCTGTTCACTGCAATGTGACATGTTACCACATGGAGCGCTAGCATCGCTACAGCGTTCTGTCGTCTGTAGTGTTTTTATAACCATTGCCGGTAAATACAATTGGTGTGTGCCGACAACTACAAAATTAATAAAGATGTCTGAAGCTGATGAGGCGCTTTACAACGTGAGGCACCCTGAATACAAAAATAGATTAAGAAGATTGGAGACCTGACCTGACCTGACCTAACCTAACATAACATAACCCTCTCCTGTAGCAAGGAATCGGAGTGTTACAGTGAGCCTGTCTTCTGAAGATGTAGCAGTTCTTAAGTGAATATTGTGCTTTGTGATATGAGGATACATTTCATTGAGCACATACAGAAATGTATGCTCATCCATTCTTAAGGCCGGTATTACACTATCAAATTTCTTTGTCAAAGATTTGATCAAAGATGTGATCCAATATTCCGTCCAATATATTTGACAAAGATCTTTGATGTAGCGCTAGAAGGGGTATTACACTGTCATCAAATTTTTCGTCAAAGTTCAAGATGGCTGACAACAACTTGTTATTAACCGCAGCAGTTGTACGTACCCCAATTGCATTGTGTGCACATGCGGAAAAGAAGTGGGGGAAAAATGGAATCAAACATACGAGGTTGACAGTCTTAGAAGTCCTGGGATTACAACTTGATAATAAATTCAGTTGGTAGGAGCACACCACAGAACTGCAGAAAGGCATTAACTAATCTGTATTTGCAATTCGAGTGTTAGCAGACATAGGCAACATAAAAATGAAAAAGCTTGCTTACTTTGCCTACTTTCATTCCATAATGTCATATGGGATAATATTTTGGGGTAAATCTTGAAGTCAAACAAAAGTTTTCAGAGTCCAAAAGCGTGTAATACGTATTATTTGTGGAGTAAATTCACGGACGTCCTACAGAAACCTCTTCAAAGAACTGGATATACTAACTACTGCCTCTCAGTATATTTACTTCGTAATGAAATTTGTCGTAAATAATATATCTCTTTTTCCAACAAACAACTCAGTTAATACATACAATACCAGGAACAAAAATGATCTGCACAAGGACTTAAAAGCACTTACTATAGTTCAAAAAGGGGTCCACTACTCAGGAACACTCATCTTCAATAATTTGCCAGGAAACATAAAAAATGTAGTTAGAAATAAAGATCAGTTTAAAAGGAGCCTGAAAAACTTACTACTGGCCAACTCCTCCTACTCCATTGGCGAAATTTTTAATAGAAACAAAAGGTGTATTGTATTTATTCATACTATTAGTATTGTTATTTCAGCTTTAAAAAAATCGACATGTTCCACATCCACGAGGATATCCTCAGCACGGATCTATGGAACGAAAAACTAATCTAATCCGGGTGAAGCCGTGGGTTTTACGACGACACGATAAAAGCATTCAACAAAACTTGTTACGTGAGCTTACAGTGGAAGACGTCAAGTAGTACATCAATTGCTTAAGAATGGATGAGCATACATTTCCGTATGTGCTCAATGAAATGTATCCTCATATCACAAAGCACAATATTCACTTAAGAACTGCTACATCTTCAGAAGACAGGCTCGCTGTAACACTCCGATTCCTTGCTACAGGAGAGGGTTATGTTAGGTCAGGTCAGGTCAGGTCTCCAATCTTCTTAATCTATTTTTGTATTCAGGGTGCCTCACGTTGTAAAGCGTCTCATCAGCTTCAGACATCTTTATTAATTTTGTAGTTGTAGGCACACACCAATTGTATTTACCGGCAATGGTTATAAAAACACTACAGACGACAGAACGCTGTAGCGATGCTAGCGCTCCATGTGGTAACATGTCACATTGCAGTGAACAGAAGACAAGCGGTTTCTTTGATCAAATATACAGCGAGGCTCTAGATTTGATCAAATATTGGACGACATTTGACAAAGTCCCTATTACACTATCAAATATCTTTGACAAAGATATTGGAGAAAGAAATTTGATAGTGTAATACCGGCCTAAGCAATTGATGTACTACTTGACGTCTTCCACTGTAAGCTCACGTAACAAGTTTTGTTGAATGCTTTTATCGTGTCGTCGTAAAACCCACGGCTTCACCCGGATTAGATTAGTTTTTCGTTCCATAGATCCGTGCTGAGGATATCCTCGTGGATGTGGAACATGTCGATTTTTTTAAAGCTGAAATAACAATACTAATAGTATGAATAAATACAATACACCTTTTGTTTCTATTAAAAATTTCGCCAATGGAGTAGAAGGAGTTGGCCAGTAGTAAGTTTTTCAGGCTCCTTTTAAACTGATCTTTATTTCTAACTACATTTTTTATGTTTCCTGGCAAATTATTGAAGATGAGTGTTCCTGAGTAGTGGACCCCTTTTTGAACTATAGTAAGTGCTTTTAAGTCCTTGTGCAGATCATTTTTGTTCCTGGTATTGTATGTATTAACTGAGTTGTTTGTTGGAAAAAGAGATATATTATTTACGACAAATTTCATTACGAAGTAAATATACTGAGAGGCAGTAGTTAGTATATCCAGTTTTTTGAAGAGGTTTCTGTAGGACGTCCGTGAATTTATTCCACAAATAATACGTATTACACGCTTTTGGACTCTGAAAACTTTTGTTTGACTTCAAGATTTACCCCAAAATATTATCCCATATGACATTATGGAATGAAAGTAGGCAAAGTATGCAAGCTTTTTCATTTTTATGTTGCCTATGTCTGCTAACACTCCAATTGCAAATACAGATTAGTTAATGCCTTTCTGCAGTTCTGTGGTGTGCTCCTACCAACTGAATTTATTATCAAGTTGTAATCCCAGGACTTCTAAGACTGTCAACCTCGTATGTATGTTTCCATTTTTCCCCCACTTCTTTTCCGCATGTGCACACAATGCAATTGGGGTACGTACAACTGCTGCGGTTAATAACAAGTTGTTGTCAGCCATCTTGAACTTTGACGAAAAATTTGATGACAGTGTAATACCCCTTCTAGCGCTACGTCAAAGATCTTTGTGAAATAAATTGGACGGAATATTGGATCACATCTTTGATCAAATCTTTGACAAAGAAATTTGATAGTGTAATACCGGCCTTACCAACGAATCATTCTTCCCTCAAACCGTTCGTCACTGAACAGGTAAGGGAAGAAGTGGCGTTGGTACGCGAAGTACCTTCTGCCATAAACAAACGGTAACGTGGTTTGCGAAGTATAGATTTAAGTGTAAATGCAGACCCATGACTATCATCCACGAGCGACTCGATCTCGTTATTTGAATGTTTGAAAAGTTTCAAGAATTACGTTTGTGGATGTCTTGTTTTTGTCGGTGAGGCATGCCAGGAAGGCTCAAACTGACGAATATTTTCACGAAAGGAAAAATTCTAGGTAAAAAAAAAGAACAGTGTGTGCACTTCGGGTTCGCGCCATAGATTTTCGTGAAAACGTTGGGATAAAATTGTAAGTCTTTTGTATTAGTATGTAATTTGATTATCTGTCTCTTTAATACAGTTGTTGCACAGAGTAATGTAATGGTTACAGAGCAGATAAATAAAAACCTCCTTCAAAGAAGGTTGTATGTGATATTTTCGTAATTTTCAGGAAGTAAAAGTAATGGTTGTTTTCGTTTGGTACTATTTGTTTACACGTTTTATTATGTATAATCGAGTAATACAGTATGTATTATAGAAAAGCAACATGTATTTAGCATATTTTACAATATTTAGAAACTTATCTTATTTTTTAGGCAGCTTTCCCAGTAAGAACGTTATATTCAAAAAACTATTAATTTTCTGTTACAGTGGCAAAACTAATGGAAATTATTAACAGAATATATTATCTGACATGCTGAAATAATATAGGGTATTCATTTAATTAACTTCAACCTAAAAAAACTAGTTCTATATAGGACAAGAGACAATAACAAATTCAAAACTAAACAGAGGAAAAATAAATTGAACTGCTCGGTAAGAAGGTAATTTCACATAAAAGCACCTGTACTGTGCATCAAGGTATTTACACATATCCAACAAGAAACTCATTATCCCGACCATTAGCTAAAGAAGCTCTTTATACAACAAAGAATGCAGCCATCATTTGAGCACCAGCAATTTTGCCACACTCGTAATTAGCTCTGACACATGTGCAAAAATACCGTTCTGGCTACGACTGACTCTTGCGATATACTGAGATTCCACAGACATTGCACAGTTACAGGGATGTTAGCTTTTGTTTTTAGCAGAGAACGGCATACCCAAAGTTGAATGACGTATATGCATATACACAGCATTTGGATTATCTGCATTGATATTGAACCATGTATCTAGTAATTTTTTAAGTTTCGGTCAGACGTCATAATTACTTTAAGAGCAAAGAAAGCAGCAAAATCATTCTGGCTAATTTCCTTTGATGAAACGCGTATTTAAACAAGCTTCAGATATTACAAATTTCCATTCGTAGGTGATCATGACATTCCAGTGAAAACTTCACTTTACCAAATATATGAATCACAACCATCTTTGAAGGAGGTCTACAGATACCAAGTTTGGATTGTCGCTTGCCGCTATATGCCTGGTGTGTCAGCTACATAATAGCTTTGCCCCGTTTTTTAATTTCCTTTTCGACGTTGCCGTAGCTTTTGCATTCGCTCAGCAATTGACTTTTTGGATTGCTTCCGACGCGTGCTTTGCTTTGACTTGTCTTTTCTATCGTTCCGAGCATATATATGAGTCGACATCTTTCATTATTTTGTAATTTTCCGTTTAATCCCGAGCGGTTTTCACATATATTCCGGCGAATATTTTTATTATGCCACTTTGGGTCCTTGTAGTGCTCCGCAAGATCTTCACGATGACACCCGAATCACTATCCTAGCTAACCGCGTTTCCATGCTGCACCATTTTATAACTCTTTATACAGAGCTAATTCTTAATAATCATGCGCTTGCGCCTATACTTGTACGATGACGTCACAGGGAAAACAGATTTGCGATACAAACACGTATAATACAGATACGAGCCATCTGTCTTGGGCTCAAACATTGTTTACGCATTATGAGTCACATTATTAGCTATTCACGTAGAACGGTATTTTGTCACACAGGAAAATCTACCGAAGAACTGACGTTTTCATGACAAAAAAAAATTAAGAGTAAGGTCTGATACAAACGAGGAACGCAATCCGCAGTCGTGTCGAGTAACGAACGTCGCGACGTCTTTCAACACGGAAGTAAGCATCGTCGGTATGCTGAGCTGATGCTGGTGGCAGTGACCGCGCATGCGCAACAGATGCGGACGGATGCTAGCGCTGACAAGGACGGTGCCATGCTGCTCTGCTGTAATAACGTAGGGCGAGAGTCAGGCGGCGCAGAACGACGCGCGAGGAGGCGGGGCAGCGGTTCCAAGGTCAATGCCAGCCATTGGCACGCCGCGGCCTTGAGTTCCTTCCGTCCCAGCTAACAGCTGCAATCTGCCGCCTCCTGCAGACACACCAGCAGTTAGCCGCCCCGGCTCGCATGCTAAATTTGCGTGCGGAAACAGGGACACTAAGTATCAGTTACGCTCCTTACACACAACCCCTTTAATTCCCGTATTCCGGTGGCGTCACATCTCGCGAGGACATTTCTCTCAACATTGGCTTTGCGGCCTAATAAAACTCGACAACCTTGAGGACCGACGGCATTCCATTTTCCAGCGCTGTCTCAGATACCTATAAACTAGACCTCCATAAATATTTTTATCAATCTTATGTCACCTGAAAAGTTTTTTACACTTCAAAATACTTAAGTTTCCGTTGAACACTAAACATTAAATCACGCAGTATAAAGGGGGGAGGGGGGGTTGCTTGATGCTCAAGTTTTGAAAATTTCGTAATCTAGTCATGTACTCTATACTTCAAAATTTTGAAAAAAATTGTTAAATTTTTCAGGAAACGTAACCCAAAAATTTAAGCCTCAGACGCAAATATGACTTTCCACAGCAAATGAGATATCAATATTTTTAGGTTCAGAACGTTTCTTACACGTCCATAAATCTTTAAAAAGTATATTGTGAATAAATGTAGTGTACAACCCCCCCCCCCCCCCCAACCCGTGGTGTACACATTACAGAAAATGTGAATGTGTTGGTATTGCTAAGATACTGCTTATACATCAGCACCTATTTAAAAAGTACAGGGTGGCGCAGATGGATCGGGTGGTTTTGAAGTGGACTGTACGTCTGGAGGGAGGGAGCCAGGTGTTCGGCGACTTCGTCCTGTGGTGGGGGGGGACGGGAAGTTTCAGTTGCAGGCTGGCAGTCAGTCGCGATGGCTACGTGGTCCGTTGAGCATCGTGTTTTCGCAGTGGAAGAGTTCATACGCAATAACGAGTCAATTGTTGCTGTGACGCGTGCCTTTCGCCGGCGTTTCAACATCCCACCTCGCGGTAGTGTTCCTAAGCGAGATACGATATTGAGTTGGGTGCATAATTTCCGCACTACTGGTTCATGTGCTCCAAAATGGACGCCTAGACCGCCAACAATAACAACGCCTGAGAACGTGGAGCGTGTGAGACGCGATGTCACTGCGAGCCCACGTCGATCAACGAGACGTCGTGCTCAAGCTCTTGGAATGTCACGTCGGAGCCTTCAAAGGATTCTTAACGAAGAACTGAAATTCCACCCCTATAAAATCCTGTTGGTACAGAAGATTCTCCCAACAGACCATCTTCAAAGGCTTCAGTTTAGCCAACAGATGTTGGAGTTATTGGAAGATGTAAACCTGATTATCATGATGTCTGACGAGGCTCACTTTCACATTAACGGATACGTAAACAAGCAAAATTGCCGTTACTGGGCCGACACTAACCCAAGAGATCTACACCAACGGCCTCTCCATAGTGACAAAGTGACGGTTTGGTGTGGGGTTTCTAAGGTAGGGATAATTGGTCCTTACTTTTTTGAAAATGAAAGGGAGCAGGCGGTTACTGTTAATTCGCAGCGTTATGTGAACATGATTGAAGATTTTCTTCTCCCACAACTTGAAGAGAACAATTACGACATGGGCAATATGTGGTTCCAACAAGACGGGGCAACTGCACATACCGCTAGGATATCAATGCAAGCTGTACGCGCTCTGTTCCCTGGCCGTTTGATTTCCCGTAATGGAGATGTCCATTGGCCCCCTCGCTCGCCGGACCTCACGGTATGTGACTTTTTCTTATGGGGCTATTTAAAAGCAAGGGTCTACATGAACAAACCCCGGACCATTCAGGAGTTGAAGGCAGCAATTCACACCGAAATCACATCAATTCCTGGTGATGTGCTTGAGCGGGCAATGCGGAACGTTAAGGACCGACTCCAAGAATGCGTCGCTCGAGAAGGAGGGCATTTGATGGATGTAATTTTTAAAAACTAACATTACTATTTTTTTGTTAATAAACTTCCATTGTAACTACACGTTTTGCACTTTATTTCAATCCAATGCCTTTACAATTGACAGTTTGACAAGTATTTTAAAACCACCCGATCCATCTGCGCCACCCTGTATGTTGTTAATTAAGGCTAACAACAATTAATGAAATTCTTTCCTATTAATATTTTTTATGATGGGCATAAAGTACTGCCCATTGGTAGAACACACTATGGAAAGTGCGGTGGTATTGCTAGAGTTAATGAAAAATATCTTTTCTGTTACTCTTCTTGGTGTAATGCTTAACATGCAACTCACAGAGCTATAATCGTCAAATTCAAAAACTCATGCGTTGTCAAATGTCCCACATGATCGACACATAATGGAAATTGTGTGCAAAGGTGACATGAATTTGATAATTTAAACACGAACTGCTACGTCCTTTTATATACTCGTACATGACGAAGACTCCTGCACGGACTATGTAAACACGATTGACATGAGGTGAGGTGACCATACTTTTGGAAGTCGAAGGAGGGACTTCGGAATACAGTTAAATGAATAATAGACACCAAATAATGATCTAAAAACTAAAACACCGGCAAATTCATACTTATTGTATAACTATAATATACTTAAATGTTAAAGGTTACAAAACAGGACACAGCATTTACTTAGACAGCTTTTAACACTCAGTTGTTGATAATGCCCTACTTCTCCGATGAATGAATTTAATTCAGTAGGTATTTGTTTTTTTTCTTTAAGTTTAAGAAATCACCGAATTCTGAACAACTGTACTTCAAATTAATTTTCAACAACATTATAGCTTTCGAAGTCTGTACTTTCATTGGAGTTTTGATGTCCGTATCTTATTCATCAAAGAAAATAACGCTCGACTACTGCATTTGTGCCGGGAACTCACAACACAAACTTCTTAATGTTAGAAATAGTTTCGTAAGACATATGTTTGAATGTGAAGTGTTAGAACTCTTGTATTCATAGCATATCGGTGCCAGTTTTTCCATGCTCGATTTCTCTATTTACTGAGATGTGACAAACTTCTGCATATCAACACGCTTTAGAAGAAAATTATTACCATTACTTTGGTAGTTTAGTAACACATTTGTAACACTCGTAGCGTTTTTTTACCTCATCTCGTTTAGGCATGTAGTGCGGAAGAACCTATTTGGCAGTCTGAAAACTCATTAAATCATCGTCCACTGTTCAATGAATTGCACTGCTATCATAAAATTTACACACTGCTTCAGTGGACTGAATAAAGTTTATATCCTTCTCAGATTAACTTTGCTTAAAGCATTTCTTATAACGTGTGGCGTGAATCTGGTTTTTCATTTTTCTGCTATATTGATTCTTAAATCATGAAGTGCTTCCGTAACCTCTAACCTTCAATATTGCCGCATGGAAAGTCCTACAGTACTCATGCCAATGAAATATACGTTAAGGCTTTAGGATTACTGCTAATCAAGTCCATCTCAGTAATATAGCTTCAGCGCAAATACATGGTGATACACGAAGATATGCAAATATTTTAATAAGTTATTCTACAAGTAAAACTAAAGAAAAAAAGCTCGTATAGGTCCACAAATGTTTAGTTACAAAGTTACGACTAATAAAAGAATTTGCCTGAATTTTAGCAACTTCGCTAATATGAAGCCATTGCAAAACTGTAAGAGGTTAAAGTAAAGCACGATTTCCATTTATTTTGTTATTGGACTGGTTAATCTAATAAAGCATGTCCCAGACGTTTATCTGCAGTAGTTTCCCAGAACATCCAGAGAAGCAAAGAAGTAATTTCGTAAAAAAATTTAATTTATTAACTACTTGGCCCAATTTATTTTTAAAATTTTAGACAATAGCACAATGTTTTCAACAGAATTTGTAGAGAGTTTAATTTTGGAAAAAAATGATGGTAATAACGTTAACTGAAACTGTATGAATGTGACACATAATCTGCTTTTATTAATACCACAGCATACGCGGATTCATGTTTTAAACCGGAAAAAACAAAGATCAGTTTTAAGGAAGTTGTACAGTGAACAAACAATTTCACAATAAATGTTCAAAAATGTCTCCACCGAGTTCAGTGCATTTAGCTACACGGGTATTAACAGATTTTGTTGCTCGTTTCAGTTGGGCGCTGATGACCTCGATGTTGAGCGCCCATAAACCCCAACACACACACACTCGTTTCAGTTTCACAGGGTTGTTCTTAATTTCGTCTATTGTATTCATAATGCGAGCAAAAAAGTAATGCCTCACGTGTATTGACTTTGTCCTCATAAACTACTCGTATTTCTTTCATCCATCCCCATACACAAAAATCCATTGGTGTTAAATCAGGCGATCTGAGTGGCCACTGACGTGTAGCAGCACGACGAATCCATTTCTGGGGAAAATGTTCATTTAAATGTGTAGTAACGGCGTTGGTGAAATGTGGAGGCGTGCCGTCATGTTGAAAATACATTGGTCATCGCATAGCAAGTGGAACATCTTCGAGCAATCGGGGCAAATCTTCTTGAGGGAATTGTAAGTACGTCTCGCCAGTTAGACGTCCTAGGAAAATGAATGGTCCAATAAAGTGTGTGTTGATTATACCACACCACACATTTACGTTAAGTCGCTGCTGGAAATTGCGTTGCACTGTTGCATGTGAGTTTGTTTCAGACCATACGTACTCGTAATATTTTAGGAAAACATATCCTGTAATATTTTAGGAAAACATATGGCCAAATACAAAAGAAAACATAGCTACTCAATTTTATAAATTTTACCACTGGTGTGATACGGAATGAGTTCTTAAGTTTTGCCAAATAGTTCAGTTTGGTTAAGGAAATAAAATGGCTTATTCTCCTTGTAGTGTCGACAGTATTTGTAACGTTTCATGCCGACTGTCTCCTCCTCTTCCATTGCTGCTTATCTAAGTTATTTAACAGTAGCGGCTGTTTGGGAACTGGGAAAAGGTATTTCAAAATAATGAGTGACGATAAAGCCATTGCTGGCCCATCGAGGTCATCCTGTACACCACCTAGGAGTTAAGGAAGTCTAGGGAAATGTGTAATTCGCAGTGGGGCGAGAAAAATAATTATTCGGGTGGCGGAATGCTGCGGTGTGGAGAAACGGAATGGTCAGATAATTGTCACATTGCTACAGTCATAACAATAAGTAGTGGTGGGACTGATTAATTCATTTAATAATGAATGTAACTGTATTTATAAATGTAACACTTTATCCATGGTAAAGTTTGGTTTGGCCAACACAGTAACGTATTTGATATGTTTTAAAAAGTTGCAGTCCAAGACCGCAACCCTGGACTGCAAGTTTCTTATAACATAATGCTTCATGGTCATTCGAATGGTTCAAATGGCTCTGAGCACTATGGGACTTAACATCTGAGGTCATCAATCCCCTAGAACTTAGAGCTACTGAAACCTAACTAACCTAAGGACATCACACACATCCATGCCCGAGGCAGGATTCGAACCTGCGACCGTCGCGGTCGCGCGGTTCCAGACTGAAGCACCTAGAACCGCTCGGCCACATCGGCCGACCATGGTCATTCACAATCAAAAACTGCCTCAAATGACATTTTCTTCAATTCCTTGCAATAGAACTGCATTACAACAGCCTTACCTAAATTTCACACGTTTTGACATAAATAATGCGCTTCTAGCGAACTTTTTTTTAGTTTTGCGGGTAAAATATAACTAACTACGTCGCTGGCCGATACCAGGCGCACAGGCGTCTCTGGATGACTAGCATTGGTAATGAAACTTTCTGAACCATCCCCCCTTTTACCACTCTTAGCCCTGTAGGCGCCTTGCAAACTGTTTTCGCACGCCTCGTTCCGTGCCTTCTTTCCGTAACCAAACGGTACGACACTTGCGTCGCTCTTAAAGTTTGTAAATAAACATTCTGTTAATCCACAGTGCTGTCAAGCGTTAATAGATTTCTGGTCAGATCCAAACGTTCGCAGTCAGGAGAAAACGGTGAAAAAATGTTTGACAACTGACGGATTTTTCTGACGGAAACTCTTACGAATATTATCTGATAGTGTCGTGCTTTTGTAGTTGATTTGCCTATAGACGTTTTTCTTTTATGGTAGTAGCCATGGTGAAATTTAGCCTTGTGTGCTATGCGTGTGATCACGATTTGTCTGTAGAATTCAGAAGGTTTCGTGTCTGTCCCAGTGATTGCAAACCTATTCCACCTAACTCCGAGTGTAGCTGCAACAGCGGGTAGGAAGTGAATTGCATATTATTATTGGTCATTATGACCTATTTAGGTATCGCGACAGTGAATCAAAAAATTATAAATAACATCCGCAACCAGTCACTTTTTAATAACATTTTATTGAAAATAGATATCTTTCTGTTGTCAATAAAAAATTTATTGAAAAGAAAACTGGGAGAGAAAATTATCTATGAGTGCTACAGATGAGTAGCACACGTGAACATGATTGTCGTTATTCATGAAGCCTTGCTACTTCTGAGCGTAATTTCCACTGCAGTTTAGTGATCCAGCGGATTCATGACAGAAGCTTCCAGCAAGGTTAACTGGACTTGAAAATTATCGTTGGCACCACCGTTAGCCCACGGAGGCACAAGAATCCAGGCCCAAAAGGAACACCCGTTTCCATTGTTGTGCGCTTGACATTTCGCAGTAGAGATGGGCAAACCGAAACACGTAACTGTTTCGAAACAAATGAAACAGTACTATGTAATGTTTCGATACGCTGTTTCGAAACAGTGAAACAGCTTGTGTTTTGTAATCTAATAAACCTATGCATTTTATGATCTTGAAGGTCTACTGTATAAGTATGTCCATATAAACACAAATGAGGTGCGAGAGCGCTAATCATATCGCAGGAAGTATGAAACTATCACTTAGGCGTCTTGGCAGTTTCGTATTTCATGGAGCAAATGCGCTGCTTTCGTGTCGTGTGACTTTCATACTTTTCAATTGGCTGAGGACAGCCATAGCTGAAGACAGAAGAACCACCACGAACGGAACTGGAGGTGGGAGCAAACCGCAGAAACAACGGATATGCTACTGGGATTCCCACATTCCGTTAGTATTAGTAATATACCCATCCTGCTAATTTCCATGCACACAAAGGGAATCATTGTGGATAATAGGCACAGTGACTATACACTCACAAATAATGCCAAATAATTCGAATAAATAACAAAATATAACAGAAAAAGTTTTTGCCTTTCAAGGTGTTTCGAACCGTTACTATAAATTCATCATGCTTCCCAGCCCTTCCCTTTCACCATTACACTATCAGTGATATGTCAAACAGATTGCTTGCAATTAAACCTACATCAAATTTATGTATATGTCTAATAACTGTCACTCTACGCCTTTTTTTATTCAAAATGTTGTAGGCTTACTTGCGTTTCTTAATATTATTACTGTACATGAACAGAGAAGCGTATGTTATAAAAAAAGTGTAATTTAACTGAATGATTTTCACATATTTATTATTTTGAATGTGAATAGTATGCGTTGTTTTATTGTTTGGTTAGTGTTTATAAAGCAGATGTTACGCCATTTCGGAATAGGACAGTCAGCTAGAAACGAAGCTTTATTTTCGGATATCGGGGGACACAGTCGCGAACAGGCTCAAAAAAATCGAATTTTTTTTTAGTCTTAATCTATGCTCCAATTATTTGGCTACAAAATGCCGTTTGTTTCATACAAATCTGATTGTTAGATTCGGAGTTATTAATTTGTTCGTGAAGCATGGTAACTAGCGCCACGTCCATTTTTGCTGCGTCTTGCGCAGTAGTCAGCATTGACTATAGTACAACAATCATTTATGTTCCACGGATATAAATACTCTTTATTTGGGTTGCAAGAGAGAATTGTTATTCTGATGTTTCCCAGCCTGTCTGCATTGTCGACTATCGTTTGTCAGTTTCTTCATCCTAGTTGTTTACGTTTTGGTGATACAAATGTAATGATTTTGTGAAACGCTATAACACAATGGGTAGAATAAAGAAGTTTGGATATAAGCCTAAGTTTCGTGGAAATAAATATGTAAAAATAAACCGCGAAACTGCTAGTTTTGAACAGAGGGCAGAAAATAATATTGAAAGTGAAGTCAGTGCGAGTGTCAGTGCTTCAAGCAAGAAGCTTCTAGGTGCTGCCGGTTTTCCAGGTGCCTCCCAAATGCGTGACAATGCAATACGTGGTGTGAACAGAGTTTCTGTTGTTACTGACACAAAGATTCTGATCTCCATGAGGTTATTACGTGATCTTATCGAAAAACACACAAATTGTAAAAACTATGGTGGAAACGTTACTTTGCACGAATACGTGGTGAAAACCAAGGGAATTGTTTGTAATTTAGTTTTGACATGTTTGGAATGTAGCTGTAGTGCCAACACAATGTCATCCCACGTAACAAGAAGCAGATTGTATGAAAACAATATAAGATTAGTGTATGCACTTAGATCTATTGGAAAAGGGCGAATTGCAGGTGCTGTTCTTCGTGCAGTGATGAACATTCCTCCCCCTCCAAGAAAGTTTGATGTTTACAACAAGACTATTGGTGCAGTTGTAGCTGAGGTAAGTGAATCTACAATGTTGAAAGCAGCCAAAGAAGCAGTTCAGTTGAATGATACGAAATCTGACCCAAGGCAAATTTCTGCTGGTTTTGATGGCAGTTGGCAGAAACGTGGGCATACATCCCTAAATGGCATTGTGTCAGCTACTTCTTTTGATACTGGGAAGGTTCTGGATATTGAAATTATTACTAAGTTCTGTGACATCTGTAGCAAAAATCCCACTATACAACATGTGTGCAAAAAGGACTATGATGGTTCTAGTGGAGGCATGGAAGTGGCTGATGTTGCCAACAATTTCAAAAGGTCTGTGCGGTCAAGAGGTATCCACTATACAGACTGTTTTGGGGATGGGGACAGTAAGGCATATCAGAAAGTGGTAGAAGATAAACCTTATGGGCCTAGAGTCAAAATTAATAAACTGGAATGTATAGGACATGTACAGAAAAGAAAGGGATCACGACTTCTAAAGATATGTAAGGAAAAAAAGTTAGGTGGTAAAGGGGGCCTGACAAAGGCTGAAATAGACAGGATCCAGACTTATTATGGTATGGCCATTAGAAATAACTGCAACAATGTAGAAGCAATGAGGAGAGCCATCTGGGCTATATTATTTCATAAAATTTCAACAGATGAGGAACCACAACGTAACCTTTGCCCACGGGGACCTGACAGCTGGTGCAAATTCAACAATCTAACTACATCTTCCAGCTATAAGCACAAACATTCAATTACAGAAAAAATCCTGCTAACTGTGAAACCCATTTTCAGAGACCTTAGCCAACAAGAGCTCTTCAAAAAGTGACTCCATGGAAAAACTCAAAACCCAAATGAAAGTTTGAATTCTGTCATTTGGACAAGGCTACCAGAAACTGTTTTCGTTAGAAAAGAAACACTAAAATTTGGTGTTCATGATGCAGTGATGTGCTTCAATGCTGGTGTGTCAAAGAAGACTGATGTATTAAGACTCTTGGGAACAAAGGATGGTATCAATACTGAAAGGGGACTGAAAAAGATTGACATGGACAGTATCCGTTATGCTGATATTTCTGCAGGAAATGCTACCAAGGAGGCCAGGATAGCCAGAAGATCAAAGAAAAGAAGATAAAGATCAAGAAGCTGAGCCACAGTATAGCCCTGGAATGTTTTAAAAGTGTGTCTGTATGACATTGTACATTACTATCTTGCATGTAAAACTTTAATACCATTTTTCTCAAAACTACATTTTTTGACCTTCTGGTACACTTTTCTCAAAAACTATGACTGCTACAGACGTCAGACCTACAGTATCTCTTGTTAATACAACGATGATTAATTATATAAAAAAATGGACCAGTAGTGATAAAAATAACAGATTTACAAGCTCCAAGGTGTTTAGAAAAGTTTTAATTTTTTGTCTTATAGAACAAAAAAATGATTACTCATGAAATATATAAAATACATTAACCATTTTTTATGTGATTTGAGAATGATGTTTCAGCTGTACACTGTAAAAGTTTCAGGTCTTTATCTCCATTAGTTACTTCAGAAAGTGTACCTGACGTTTGCTCGTTTTAGCATTGATTTCTTATGGGAGTTCCCTCGCGACTGTGTCGCCTTAAGCTTCATGCTATTGCTTGTCAAAAAGATTTCGACACTCTTGAAAGTGTTTCACGAAGTGGTATGTAGTGTTTCAGTACCTGTGCCGAGCCCGTATCTCGTCCGACACAGAGCGCAATGAAACATCACTGTTTCGATACAATTAGTCCGTTCCAAGCACAGGTGAACTGAAACAGCCTTATTTTGAAACAACGATACAGTTTCTATGTCTGGCTCGAGATCGAATCTGGTCCGGTTATCCGAGACAGGGGCGGAATGAAACACCACTGTTTCGAAACAGTGAACCACAGCCGTTCCGAAACAATGAAACAGTTCCACGTATCGATACACTGTATCGAAACATAGAAACAGTGGCCCAGTCTAATTCGTAGTGCTAGAAGGAATCTTACATGCAAAATAAAATCGAATAAAATGGATAGATTTCTGAAAAAAAGATGCCGTCGTAAAATCCGATTCTGGAAGTGAACAAACAACGCTAAGTGCAAGTAAAAAAGGAAAACAGCGGCCTACTACTAAGTATGATGAAAGTTACTTAAGCTATGGTTTCACTTGAACTCTGAATGAAGATTATCCTTTCCCGGTATGCTTAGTATGTAGGTATAAAATTTCAAATGATCTCTGCAAACTGAGCAAACATTTTAAAACAAAGCATTCACATATTCAAGATAAACCTTTAAGCTATTTCAATAGATTGCCTGAACAGCAAACAAGGGCAGCAAATTCTTTTATAAGTGTAATGCCTGTTTCTGATAAAGCTCAGATGGCTTCCAAAAAAAAATAAATAAATAAATAAATAAATAAATAAAAAAAAAGGTCATGGCAATACCAGGAAATGAAACAGCTATGAAAATAAACAAGATTCCTTTGTTGAAAGATACAGTTCACAGACGTATTATAGAAATGTCTGCTAATATTGAGAAAAATGTATGCAGTAATAAACTCAAGCAGTCAAACTTTGCATTGCAAGTTGATGAATCAACAGACATTACCAACCAATCGCAAATCTTGGCATTTGTCCGTTTCATTAAGCAGTATCAAATAGTAGATCAGTTTCTTTTTTGCAAAGAATTAAGTGTGTCTACTGAAGGTGAGGACGTTTTCAACATTTTAAATGATTATCTTAATAAGAGGCAGTTAAAATGGAAGTCGTGTGTAGACATTTGTACAGATGGCACCCCTTCAATGGTAGACTGTGTTAAGGGCCTTATTTCTACTGCAAAAAAAAAAAAAAAAAAAAAAATGAAGATGTTATCGGAACTCACTGCTTTCTTCATAGGGAGGCCTTAATAGCAAAAACAATGGGAGGAAAATTGAGAGAAGTCTTAGAGCAAGTTGTTCATATGCTAAATTTTATTAAAACAAGACCTGTCAAAACCCTACTTTGTAGCGATATGTAGTCAGAACACACAGTTGCTTTTACACACAGAAGTCAGGTGGTTGTCGAGGGGGAAAGTACTTACCCACGTGCATGAACTACAACAAGAACTTGAAGAAATGAAACATTTACATTTTTGCAACCTCTTTCGGAGTGAATTTTGGATTGCCACATTGCAATAGTTGACCGATTTATTTCAGCAAGAAAATATCCTCACATCCACTGACAAAATTAAAAACTACAAATAAGGAAAAGAAAAGCTGTTCAAGGTAACTTGGAAATGTTCCCGTTGATAACGAGCACGTGCATAAATGAAATACTTCCAATAGTAATAAATCATTTAATTAGTTTAGAAGAGAAACTGAGTTCATATTTTCCATCCTGCAACACTGAACAGGACGACTGGATTCGAAACTCATTCATGGAAGCTTCAGGTGATTTCGGTTTAACATTAACAGAAGAAGAAGAACTGGCAGCTATATCTACTGATCCTGGACTGATGATTAAGCATAAGGAATTGTCTCTTGAAGCCTTTTAGATTTCTATAAAAGAAGAATGTGTGTCGATATCTAAAAAGGATTTGAACATTTTACTTCAATTTTCGACGTCATGTTTATGTGAATTAAATGTAAAAAGAGAAAACTCTTCAATGTGTTGACCAGGAAATGAGAATTTGTCTTTCAAATATATCTCTAAACACTGAAGAAATCGCGAGGACACATCTGGCACACGTTTCTCGTATAAACACTAGAAAGATTAGACGTATGGACGTATTGTATGTATCATTTGTATTGCATTATTACGTTTCTCTATAATTTGAATTAACTGTTAGTTTTTTTGCATTATTTCATTTCAATACGTTTCACTTAATAGTTTCTTTTGCCTTTCGTCTTGACAGGGTAGGAAGCAACAGGACGCTCGGCCATCGCATTTGAGTGACAATCGTGCTTCTTGAATCTCTCACATTTTTTATACAAAAATTATTTGTTCACGTTGTGATTAATATAAGTTGTATTTTCTGTGATCTGGACGCGAAATTTAAAATAAATTGACTTAATTGTTAATGTATCACAGTATTTATTTCCTGTATTGACTGTTGTAAAATATTCCTAAGGAATGTGTATAGTGCGCCCACAATTATTTGAGGCCTTTTAAAGGCTCCCGAAGCCCAAAACGTTTGAGAACCACTGCCTTGGATTGTGTATTGCCTAATCGTTGAGAGATACGTCGTGTACTGGTACCCGGGCTACGTTGAACAATATCCATAATATGCTCCTCATTGTCTTCACGTATCGATCGCTCGTACTGATTCTGAACGTTAGGTAGAGAACCTGTCTCCCGTAACATTCGAAATACTCCACTGATGGATCGTGCATTCGGAATCCTCCGAGTTGAATAACGTTCGCGATATTCGTCAACTGCTGCCGTAGCATTACCATCACATTTGCCATAAATAAACACCATATCGGCGTATTCTTCAGTCGTAAATTTGAAAAGCATCCCTATTTCATAAATCTACAAACTACAACAGTTACTATGTGGTTTCACTTAAATACTCCGTTGTTATTATGTTCTTTCAGTGAACAACACAGGAAAACTAACTCGTTTCAATGTTAGGAAACCGACTGAAACAACTCACTAACGGTTGCCAACAATGAATAAACGTTTCTACATTCTTAATGGAAAATAAACAAATTTACTTGTATAATAATTTAGCTTCTCTGGATGTTCTGGAAAATTACTGCAGATACACGTCTGGGACATGTTTTATTAGATTCACCAGACCAGTAACTACAAAATAAATGGAAATGGTGCTTTACTTTAACTTCATACAGTTTTGCGATGTCTTCATATTAGCGAAGTTGCAAAATTTCAGGCAAAATCTAACTCCGTAACTAAACATTTGCGGACATGTGTTTATATGAACTTTTTTCTTTAGTTTTACTTGTAGAATAACATATTAAAATATTTGCATATCTTCGTGAATCACCTTGTAGTATTGAAGATCTCGAAGTTGACCACATTATCAAGTAGGCTGTGTGAACGCAATTCATAATACAGCGCCTCTCGGATGTCATATTAGAGTACGATATCGAAATAAAATATAAATATTTGCTAGAAATATAACTGCTATGTTGAAACCTCACGTGACCAAGAAGTTGATTTGATTTCTAAAAAGCGGAATATTTAAGCGTTCAGGTAGAGTCCGACGGGGACAAGGGGACTGACTCCAAATTTCGGAACTGTCTCGGCCAAATCAGGATGTCTGGTCACTTTAAATAAGGGCGATGCCCTTTTTAGCAGCGATAAACTGTACTTCTTGAGAACGGCACAATGCCCAAGTCTCAAACGTGGCGAATAAATACGTTTAATGACAATCCATGGGGAAAATGCTATCCTTTCTAGAATTAATGCAGGGTTGTGGAACTAAGTATATGGGAAATATCATCCCAATATCATGATGAAGGCACTGCAGATACGAGTTCCTCAGACAATGTGTGCTAAGGCACCTACCTAACCTAAAGGAGGATTCACAAAGGAACGAGCCGGATGCTGTAAAATGAAAACCGCTGGAGGGATCGTAATCCAATTCCATACGTAAGGAGGTGTTGTCCCTATAAGGGCGCACTTGCCAGTTACTTAAAGGAACACGGGCGCACCACCACGTGACGACAGAGCGAGCATGTGCAGATATCTACGTCCACCGCACTCAGCACTGCTAAAAACAGAAAAATGGAGACTTCAAAAGAAGAGCAAAAGGGTGTAGCAACAGCGGAAGAAGTGCGGGAAACGAAAATTCGTCGAAGAATGGCACAAATGTACGGACAGCATCGCGTGTCCCTTGCAACTCCGACACCCAATCCGACCTCTGGAGCAATGGCTGCCTTCGTGACTCGCCGATTTTAGATCATGGGGGCGTGCACCATTTTCGATAATGGTGTCAGTACTGCGCTCTGGCGTTCCAGATCGGGCATCATGAGCCAACAACATCCATCGTTCTTAGAATCGCTTGTGCCACACCTTGCCTCTTGTAACGGGCATGCAAAACTGTCTCAGTTCATGGTTTATTGGAACAATTGCAGGTTGCCTGTCTAGCTGCTACCAGAAGCGACAAAGCTTTAATCTTCAATATTTTGCGACCGAGGTATGGCCTCACGTTACAAGTTTTACATAACAAGACAAGTACTACAGTTACATTTTGAGGCAGCGTAGACCAACACGTACAAATACCCAGGTTATATTCTTCCAGTATTTGAGAATCAGAGCACGTAGTGATTTGCAACAAACTTCGCACATAATCTTAGACCTCCAGGAAACTTTTTCTCGTTTACAGCCCCCTCCCCGCACCACGATAAAATTGAAAATTATAAAAGGAAAAATAAACTAAATCGTTTACTACATTTTCGCTGTTCGCGCAGTAAAACTGTCGCATCAGGCATGACTAATTTACTACTTCTTTTTTACTAACTTTGTTTCCAAAATATTTCGCAGAAAGTATCCATGTATACCACTTAATATACCTGCAAAATAATGTTATTGTACGACACACACAGTTCAGGAGAAATGACGTCATAAACAGTGAGATGCGGAAAAAAACTAGCTTCTGCTTAAAACGGAGTACAAATTATCCAGACTATATTTATCCAGTTTGATAATTAGATCACTTAGCGACAGCCAACAACTTTTAACCACAAAATTTCAAACCTTTTCTGAAATATTTCTCGCTTACACGCGTAACGTCATATAAAGAAACAGGGGGGAGGGGGGGGGGGAGGTTACTGATGTCAAAGATATGTTCTTCAATTAATACAATTTATACGATTTGTACCACTGTTTTCACAGTATAGAACTTGATAATGATATCTGGACAAAATATCGATAGTGATGGAAAATAAACCATTGTGGTAGTCAAAGCCTAATTGTTGTCCTTTAGAGAATTCCTAAGATTATTGGAACCAATGTGTGAAGTTCACAGATTTACATTATTATTCGCTGAAACATAATTACGGCGCTATATTGTATAATACACTTAATAGAAATGGAACGTGTTGCATAGCGCAGCAGTAGTAGTCTGATATTTATCACATTTTGTGGGGATGCTCCTCGCATAACGGGCGTTAAATTATTAGACTTTTATTCCATTCGGAACCCATGCCCATCATCAACATTAAGTCTGAGGTGACTCAGCGCTTCCAGTTACGATATTGGTTTTACCTAGTTTCTTTCGGTATTGTCTCTAAAACACCCTAAAAATCTAGATCTCTAGATTTAGGGCATATAATTATAATAAAGAACCAAATTATTTCACGGTTTTAATAACAAAAAATCCTTTAATACACAGCATAAAACGCTCATGGGTTTACAGAATCAGAAGCTGAAGCAATAATTTTACACCCTTTCTTTCCAATTAGCATGGCACTGTTGGGTTGTAAAATTGAGCAATTGTTTGCAAACATTCCCAGTTTTGTATAAAACAACCCACTAAGGGTTTCGTTGTTACGTCTATTTCTTTTGTCTATTTTTAAATTTTTGACAACACTTAATAACCTTTCCACCTCAGTATCTGGAGAGGGAACAGCTAGTAAAAGTGAAATGACCACTTCGAGATTTTCGTAAATAAAATTGCCACGACGACCTTTCAAATTTACTAGTTTATTTCAATAAATTTCAACCTTTTTTTTATTTCTCCTTCCCGCGCCTCGACACCACGCAGCGGCAAGTCTTCTTGTCCTCTGTACTTCACACGCCCCGATGTAGTCGGTCAGCTTTTCGTGCGATTGTTGTAGGTTAACGGGTGTAAGTGCAGTTATTTTTATATGTGGTACTTTAATTTGTGTACACATAGTGTGTTGGTTATTTTTTTCTCTGCGTCGAACAGTCTTTCCACAAACACATCACACAATTTTCTACCTGATGTTTTCTGCACTGTTATAACTGCACCACTAAGTGGACTACGCCTCTCAATATAGACTCCCCGTTTTGCGTCCACAGTTCCACACTTCAACACCTGACCTGGTGCCCAGGGGAAAATAAGCACAAATGGCTTGCTCTTGCCACATGTACGTGGAAGTACAACCCAACCTAAAGACATACCAAGTGTAATAGCTAATTAACCTGAAAATGAGATAAATATTGATTAATGTTGTTCAGTACACTGTCCTCAGTCACCAACAGAAATATCTGCACGTATACCCGTTTCACCCTTATATAGTAAGCTAAATCGGACGGATTACATTCAGTGGGAGTTAGAAGTAGTCCCCTATAATGAATCTGTGGAGCCGTAAGACTAAAGTAATGCGACGAGTGGCGCCTGCTATTAAGTAACAGCGTTATCACCTTAGGTTAGATTTTACCCCATGTTTCCCAAAATTCATGTCTAGATAAAATACCCCTGAATCACACATAAGACATTTCGCAATAAAAAAGGGCGAGATCCCCAAAAAAAGGAAACACCTTGTATCCCCTCCTCCAAACAAAGGCAAAAATACACTCTTTTCTTTGTGGCATTGGAGCAAACAGCGGTAAATGATCCTTGGCAACTCGAGAGCTCAAAATATTTTACAGAAATCTGTTCCCGACAGTCTGTCATGACACTCATCCTGTGGCTCTGCCAATGTTTGAGCTGTTGAAATTTGTCTATTAATCCGAGCTAGTTGAACAATCCTACGATATTTTCGTGGCGTAGTCCTGGAATGAGCTGTGACTACTCTTCTCATGTCTCTATTGTCCTGAGTCTGTCTCGCCACCAACCGTTTTGCCGTCATTGCACTAGAGCTAGTTGTGTGTGTCGTCTGCTAGTTTGATGGTCCCAAGTCCCTCATGCCATAAATCGACGTTCCTCAAAGTCTGTCACACGTGCACGTTCTCTGGATGTGAAGAACAGATACCATTGGTGACCATGCAGCTCTCTTAGAATGAAATGATAATTAAATCAAGACCCTAAGCTGTCGACAGGCGTTGATATACATCAGCGGGGACAGTTGAAAATGTGTGCCCTGACCGGGACTCGAACCCGGGATCTTCCGCTTACACGGCAGACGCTCTATCCATCTGAGCCACCGAGGTCACAAAGGATAGTGCGATTGCAGGGATTTATCCCTTGCACGCTCCCCGTGAGACCCACATTCCCAACTTAATGTCCACACACAACATTCGTAGTACCCCTGCCCATTACACTCATTACTCGTGGCAGACAATCTTACCGAGTCGAGCAGTTATCAAGGGAACACTAGTGGGCCTTCGGTCCGAAAGCCCGTATCGCTGACCTTTAATTGAATGCTAACACTTGTTGATGGTCCAGCATTGAAATCTGCAACAATTTGCGGAAGGGTTGCACTTCTGTCACGTTGAACGATTCTCTTCAGTCATAGTTGGTCATGTTCTTGCAGGATCTTTTTCTGGCTGCAGCGACGTCGAAGTTTTGATGTGTTACCGGATTCCTGATATTCACGGTACACGCGTGAAATGGTCGTTTGGGAAAGTCCCCTTTTCATCGCTACCTAGGGAGATGCTGTGTCCCATCGCTCATGCGTCGACTGTAACACAACGTGCAAAATCACTTACGGATACAGGGTACTTATAAATGGTGGAAAAATCTGAATTTTTTATGGCTTTATTACATTCCATAGTCTTTCCTGATTACATTGATATATACATTATAGGGTTTCAAATGAAAAAGGTCCTATACATACCAAATTTTAAAGTTACAGTCATGTATGCCGCCACGCCCCCTTTATTTCTGTTGCAGAAATTAGTATTCTTTCGAAAAGAACTGTGAACTTTCTGTTTCCAGCGATTATACGTATGAAACATTGTATATGTTGGTAACAGTGCAGGTGTCTAGTGTCTGTAAATGATTATCTTTGCTAGTACCGGTATTTGCTTTTGTTTCGATGAAGCAGTTTGTTTGCGTGTTAGTGAATGTTTGTTCTCCAAGCGCTACATATAATTATGGAAGTACATATCCTTTAGCGTGCAATAAATACGAACTATGCCACGCATCAAGAAATTCAATAAAAGGAAATTCCGTGACAACCAGTTTACAAACAAAGCAAACCACACTGCTGAAAGTAACCTATGTATCAGCTCTTCAGGGAAGAAACTCCCACATGGCACGCCTCCTGGTAATTCAGATTTTTGTGTTAACAATGGCGCTGTTTGTAGTGGTTCAAATGGCTCTGAGCACTATGGGACTTAACTTTTGAGGTCATCAGTCCCCTAGAACTTAGAACTACTTAAACCTAGCTAGCCTACGGACATCACACATATCCATGCCCGAGGCAGGATTCGAACCTGCGACAGTAGCGGTCGCGCGGTTCCTGACTGTAGCGCCTAGAACCGCTCGGCCACATCGGCCGGCTGTTTGTAGCGGATTTGTTGTTGTTGATGTGGGCATCTTATCATCTTTGATAAAGGAAGTGGCGAAATGTAAACGGTGTGATGGTGAAGGCTGTCTGGAAGTAACTGAACAACATAGTAGCAGGAAGGGTTTAGCGTCAAAATTAGTTGTTCTGTGTAGATCCTGCAATAAATCGACCTCGAAAATGACTTCGAACATTATGCATAATTCATATGATGTGAATTTGAAGTAAGTGTATGCAATGCGTGCAATAGGAAAAGGAGAAAAGGCTGCTAAAACGTTTTGTGGTTTGATGGACTTTCCTCCTCCTCCCAGTAGGTTCAGTAAGTGCATAAAAGTACTTCTAGGTGCCTTGGCGTTTGTGTCTAAAGCATCTATGAAACGTGCAGTAGAAGAAACTGTAAATATTGGTGGAACCAGGGACATTGCTGTTGCACTTGATGGGACATGGCAACGTCGAGAACATCGTTCATTGGTGTTGTAAGTGCTACCTCTCTGGAGAATGGAAAAGTTGTTGATGTTGAGTGCTTATCTAAATACTGCCACACCTGTCATAGTAACAATGACGGACATAATAAACATCAGTGTTCTAAGAATTATGATGGTTACAGTGGAGGTATGGAGTGTGATAGAGCTCTAAAAATATTTCAGAGGTCGGTGCGCGTTTATAACGTTAGATATACGAAGGACCTAGGCGATGGGAACTCCAAAGGTTTTAATAAAATTAATGAGTTCAATGTTTATGGTGATACCTTGGTAAAAAAAACTGGAGTGTTGTGGAAATGTGCAAAAGAGGATGGGTGCTAGATTGAGGTAGCTACGAAAAGAAATTACAGGAAAATTGCTATCTGATGGAAAATCTCTGTCCGGCCGAGGCAGATTGACAGAAGCTGAAACAGACCTCCTTCAGAGTTATTATGGACTGGCCATTAGACTAACTGCACCTCTGAATGATGTTACTGCAATGAGAAAACTGTATGGGCCACTTACTTTCATAAGTTGTCCACAGATAACCATCATGTACATGGACTTTGCCCTAAAGGAGCAGATTCTTGGTGTGGTTACCAAAAAGCAAAAGAAAGTGGTCAAATATACCATTATAAGCATTCTCTTCCTGAGCCTGTTATGAATGAAAAAAAAAATGGCTCTGAGCACTATGGGACTTAACATCTATGGTCATCAGTCCCCTAGAACTTAGAACTACTTAAACCTAACTAACCTAAGGACAGCACACAACACCCAGCCATCACGAGGCAGAGAAAATCCCTGACCCCGCCGGGAATCGAACCCGGGAACCCAGGCGTGGGAAGCGAGAACGCTACCTCACGACCACGAGATGCGGGCGTTATGAATGAAGTAAAACCAATTTTTAGAGACCTGAGTGACCTTGTTTTGCTTAGTAAATGTCTTCATGGGGGCACTCAGAATACAAATGAAAGTTTCAACCATTGCATATGGGAAAGATTACCCAAGAACGTTTTTGTAGGACTAAAACCATTAAAAGTTGGTGTACTAGATGCAGTGATATGATTCAGTGATGGAGTGATACGAAGGTTGGAAGTCCTGAGAAATTTATGCATAAAATGTGGCTCTAATACGGAAGATCAATCACTTGCGTGTGACAGACAACGGGTGCATGAAGCTGAAAGATTCGATCTTCAAGTTACCAAAGAAGCAAGAGGTGCTAAAAGGAATGCTAAGGGGAAGCTTGAAGATGAAGAAATCCTGCAGGATGAAGACTATGCTTCAGGAATGTTCTGAGGCACAGTTTAATTGGACTCGTATCTTCATTCGCAATTTCCCACAAGTTGTATTTTTCAGAAGTCAGGTACAAATATTTCCTAAAGTTTATAAAGTATTGCTCCATTTTTTTCTGTAACTTCCAATAGTCCATACTTATGTAGTAGACATAAGCTTTATTGCAGAATCTACCGAATTATAGAAAAAATAACATTTTTCTTAGGAAAAAATTATAAAAATTAAAATGTAAGATGTGATATTTTTTATCGTTGTAATATGCATAATGGGTGGAATTAAATAGGTCTAGTACCTCAGCCACCATGTGATGCCTATCTGATAAAAATTTGGTCTCCTTCAAATGTATAACATTGGATTAAATGGTACCTCAATTTGAAGAAGTATTTTGGAAAAAAATACATCAGTTTCTTTGTAATTTTTTTAATAACCCTAAGCAGGTTCAAAGATACTCAAAATACTTCTAATTTGTTTAGAAAGTGTGCTGCATTACCTAATATCAACAAAAAATCTGTAAAACATATACATTATAAACAGTGCCTGAAAGAAATTGGTGTTGATTTTTACATAATATTGAGCCGGAAAAGTATCCTGTATCCTTAAATCTTGATAACCTGCCATTGTAGCAGCAGTAGCTGATCTAACAACTACGAGAGACACTTGTCTTACAGAGGCGTGCCGACCGCAGCGCTGTATTCTCCCTGTTTACATGTCTCTATATTTGAATTCGCATGCCTATAGCAGTTTCTTTGGCTGTTCGGTGTAAATTGTAACACGGACGTAACACGGATTCGTGCATGTGTGTTACAGAGACAGTCATCTTCAAATGCGGTACTTATTTGCAGCAAATAACATTAAATTAAGACTATTTAATACAATGTAGTGAGTAGAAGAAAACAGGCATTTCATTTATCAAACTTTATAAAGACAAATACAATTATTGACTCAAGTCATTCCACTCAAGGTGAAACTAACAGCACTTCGCCATGCAACTATAGTGTAGCAACTGTTAGAGTGCTCAGGTTGGCAGCAATCTGAAATGAGACTACAACCAACATGAAATGTTCCGAATGGTAGCAACATGTGGCAATCAGTACCTTGGGGCTGCCGACAAGCTTCTCGCGTATCTACTATAAAATGATACTGTCAATAACAAAAATGACCAATAATTATGGAAGTGCAGTTTCACAGTGCTCTTCAAGCTACAAAGAACAGTCTAGGTTTATTTAGAATTGTCTCGATGTACTTACCATCGTGTAAATGGCTTATCACGAACAGCGAAAGTTTACCCAACGTGTTGTGGGTGTTCATTGCAACTACAGTGTGATTAATATTACACTGTACTTGACAGCTAAGAATACATGTTGCCTGTATGTGACTGGGCCAATCATATCTTGCAGTCTAGCGCACAAACTCTGCACAGCTGCCATCTGCCCTGTATGCGCTCTGTTACAATTGTCGGCGCGCCATTACAGGTGGCAACGCAGTGCAAAAAAAAAAAAAAAAAAAAAAAAAAAAAAAAGGTTCAAATGGCTCTGAGCACTATGGGACTCAACATCTTAGGTCATAAGTCCCCTAGAACTTAGAACTACTTAAACCTAACTAACCTAAGGACATCACACACACCCATGCCCGAGGCAGGAAACGAACCTGCGACCGTAGCAGTCCCGCGGTTCCGGACTGCAGCGCCAGAACCGCTAGACCACCGCGGCCGGCCAACGCAGTGCATCCCTTTCGTTGACTGGTGGGTACAGAGTAATTCTAGTCGCACTACTGTGAGAATCTGTTTCACATTGAAATCAAAGATTTCGCAGTTAGAAGACGCAATATGGGTTGTATATATCTGAATAAGTGCAAATATAAGCCAAAATAGTACATCACAAAAAACATTAATTAAATATTTTTATGTTTAAATTTACCGGTAAAGAATAAATACTTACCATTTACAATTGTTGGCTGTACCTCACACCGTCGTAGAATCAAAAATGTTGGGTGAGCTACTTAAAACTTGAACCGCAGATACTGCGGAAATGGACAGTGCTACTGATGTGCGGTTTTTACAGAACGGTTTGGTAGTCAGAGGTTCATATTGTTAGTAATAATACTGAGAAAATGCATTCTTTGTGAAATGTACACTTTTTTTTAGATGGAACAATGCCTATGACTTAACAACCTAAAATTAGGGTAAATTAGAATGTCAGTGGTGTTTGTTGCAGGCATCTAGTTCGAGTCGTTTACGACATATCGTATATTGAAAAGTTCCCACACCGAAACTTGCACAATACTTGTGGTAGCACACACTAAAGAACAACATAAGTGCATACCCTAGTTATGTGGATTGTGGCCAGTAACGAGACAACTAACCATTACAGGTTGTGTTCAAATTGACCGCTGGCAGCGGCAATACATACTTCCAATCTCGTATGGAACGACTGCTGCACGCCGGCCGGAGTGGCCGAGCGGCTCTAGGCGCTTCAGTCTGGAACCGCGCGACCCCTACTGTCGCAGGTTCAAATCCTGCTTCGGGCATGGATGTGTGTGATGTCCTTAAGTTAGTTAGGTTTAAGTAGTTCTAAGTTCTAGGGGACTGATGATCTCAGCTGGTGAGTCCCATAGTGCTCAGAGCCATTTGAACCTTTTTTTGACTGCTGCACATGTGCAAGAGTTTCAGCGGAGATGTCCAAGCAGGCTGCAGTAATACCTCGTTGTATATCATCGTGTATAGCTGGTATGGCCTTGTAGACGACGCCTTACAGCTTTTCCCACAGAAAAAACAGTCTGCAGGCTTCAAATCCGTTGAACGGGTTTGCCTAGGTACAGATCCTCTGCGTCCAATGCAACGATTTGGAAACGATTCGTGAATACATGTTGTAGTACTTCGTGCACTATGGACCGGATAGCAGTCAAGTTGGTACCACGGATTCCAGTCTGCAGAGGAACATCTTTCAACACCCATGAAAGATGTTCTGTCAGGAGACTGCAAGACTTGTGCGCGTTCAGTGTTCCATCTACACTCCTGGAAATTGAAATAAGAACACCGTGAATTCATTGTCCCAGGAAGGGGAAACTTTATTGACACATTCCTGGGGTCAGATACATCACATGATCACACTGACAGAACCACAGGCACATAGACACAGGCAACAGAGCATGCACAATGTCGGCACTAGTACAGTGTATATCCACCTTTCGCAGCAATGCAGGCTGCTATTCTCCCATGGAGACGATCGTAGAGATGCTGGATGTAGTCCTGTGGAACGGCTTGCCATGCCATTTCCACCTGGCGCCTCAGTTGGACCAGCGTTCGTGCCGGACGTGCAGACCGCGTGAGTCGACGCTTCATCCAGTCCCTAACATGCTCAATGGGGGACAGATCCGGAGATCTTGCTGGCCAGGGTAGTTGACTTACACCTTCTAGAGCACGTTGGGTGACACGGGATACATGTGGACGTGCATTGTCCTGTTGGAACAGCAAGTTCCCTTGCCGGTCTAGGAATGGTAGAACGATGGGTTCGATGACGGTTTGGATGTACCGTGCACTATTCAGTGTCCCCTCGACGATCACCAGTGGTGTACGGCCAGTGTAGGCGATCGCTCCCCACACCATGATGCCGGGTGTTGGCCCTGTGTGCCTCGGTAGTATGCAGTCCTGATTGTGGCGCTCACCTGCACGGCGCCAAACACGCATACGACCATCATTGGCACCAAGGCAGAAGCGACTCTCATCGCTGAAGACGACACGTCTCCATTCGTCCCTCCATTCACGCCTGTCGCGACCCACTGGAGGCGGGCTGCACGATGTTGGGGCGTGAGCGGAAGACGGCCTAACGGTGTGCGGGACCGTAGCCCAGCTTCATGGAGACGGTTGCGAATGGTCCTCGCCGATACCCCAGGAGCAACAGTGTCCCTAATTTGTTGGGAAGTGGCGGTGCGGTCCCCTACGGCACTGCGTAGGATCCTACGGTCTTGGCGTGCATCCGTGCGTCGCTGCGGTCCGGTCCCAGGTCGACGGGCACGTGCACCTTCCGCCGACCACTGGCGACAACATCGATGTACTGTGGAGACCTCACGCTCCACGTGTTGAGCAATTCGGCGGTACGTCCACCCGGCCTCCTGCATGCCCACTATACGCCCTCGCTCAAAGTCTGTCAACTGCACATACGGTTCACGTCCACGCTGTCGCGGCATGCTACCAGTGTTAAGACTGCGATGGAGCTCCGTATGCCACGGCAAACTGGCTGACACTGACGGCGGCGGTGCACAAATGCTGCGCAGCTAGCGCCATTTGACGGCCAACACCGCGGTTCCTGGTGTGTCCGCTGTGCCGTGCGTGTGATCATTGCTTGTACAGCCCTCTCGCAGTGTCCGGAGCAAGTATGGTGGGTCTGACACACCGGTGTCAATGTGTTCTGTTTTCCATTTCCAGGAGTGTATGAAAAACGGGGCTATGAGCCGATGGTTCACTATCTCACACCACACGTTTACACTTTATGGATGCTGTCGTTTCATCTGACGAAGCTATATATATATATATATATATATATATATATATATATATATATATATATATATATATATATATAGAGAGAGAGAGAGAGAGAGAGAGAGAGAGAGAGAGAGTTTCCTGGCTTATGGTTCAAATGGCTCTGAGCACTATGGGACTCAACTGCTGAGGTCATTAGTCCCCTAGAACTTAGAACTAGTTAAACCTAACTAACCTAAGGACATCACAAACATCCATGCCCGAGGCAGGATTCGAACCTGCGACCGTAGCGGTCTTGCGGTTCCAGACTGCAGCGCCCTTAACCGCACGGCCACTTCGGCCGGCGGTTCCTGGCTTAATTCTCATGTACAAAAGTTGACACAATTCTCGTAATCGTTTCAAATGGCTCTGAGCACTATGGGACTCAACTGCTGAGGTCATTAGTCCCCTAGAACTTAGAACTAGTTAAACCTAACTAACCTAAGGACATCACAAACATCCATGCCCGAGGCAGGATTCGAACCTGCGACCGTAGCGGTCTTGCGGTTCCAGACTGCAGCGCCTTTAACCGCACGGCCACTTCGGCCGGCATAATCGTTTCCATGTGGCTCTTGATGGAGAGATACGTGATAGGGATCGAACCTTTGTTGACCGACGTAAGACACTTGACCGAGTCACGCCACTTCCTCGCTGGATCGCGCGGGAGCTAACGTGCGGATCGACTGCAAGAGTAGCAAGAACATTAATCGTCCTCTCTTCTGTCGTCATTTGTTTCCTTCTGTTACGTTGTCTAGGCGTTACACCACCACTTTCACGTAAATGGTTGGAGAGCTTGGTAAATAATTGCCGGGATGGTTGACGTCAATTGGAATATCTTGCCGCATACACCGTACGAGAATGAACTGCATTCTTCTTACATTCTTCGTACACAATGAGCATGTCGGCTTTTTCTGCATTGGTAAACCCCATCTTTAACTCCTTACCTACTGCTTGGGCTATCGCACACTGACTGACTAGCAAGTCGCAGTGCACTCGAGTAACGCAAAGGCACACTGTAAGTAAACACAACAACATCGTATCTACGTAGCAACTACGAAGGTTGAATGGAACAAACATGTGTCGGTATGGAAACTTTACAAAATACGATATCTCGTAAACGTCTCGCACTAGAAGCAAGAAATGGCACTGAAATTCTAATGTGCCCTAATTCTGGTTTCTTAATGTGAATAGGCATTGTTCCATTTAAAAAATGTATGTTTGTACAAAAAATACACTTTCTAAATATTACTACAATTTGTTTATTGGCTAACAATACGAGCCCTGACTACCAATCCAGTCTGTGGAAACCATAGATCAATAGCACTTTCATTTCCGCAATATTTGCGGTGCATAGGTGTTTAGCTCTGTATGCTGGAAGAATGATAATAGGCGTGCGAAAAGTTGGCCGGTCACCTCAGGGGCGAAACTGGGTGCAGGGGCAGATGCACCTGTCGCTGCAGGATGGCGGGTCTTAATAGGAGGAAGGCTCTCTTTTTTGTCTTCCAGGGCTGGCAACTTATGGACGTGTGTGCCTCGTACCGATCAGCTGCTGTGGCATGAATTTCTGGAAGTAACATGAATTCGTGAGTGTGCATTAGACAGGCTGTCGTCTTTAAATGCGGTACGTATTTGTAGCAACGAATGTGAAATTAAGTGAAGGCTGTTGTAATACAATGCACTGAGTAGGAGGAAGACGACATTCAAAGCATGTAGTAAACATTTGTGGTCGTCTCATGTTATGTAATGAATTTTAATATAATTGCAGTTACTGTTATTAATCCATTAATCATCCTATCACACACACAACACTATACCACATCGTCAGGCAACTACAGTGTCACAACTTTTGGGTGGCAGCAGTACGACCGACATGAAGAGTTCTGAATGGTGCCGGTTTTTAACGGTCAGTACTTGGTAGGGGGGGGGGGGGGGGCTGCGGGCAATAACTGGTCTACTGGGGACATATTAATTTATGTTGGTTACCAATTAACAACAAGCTCGATATGCACTTGCGTCCAAGTTGCCACTCCACGATGTCAGTATTGGCTCTCTAGCAAAAATGTTTTGACTTCTATGTACTCGAGAACGGGCACATGTTGTTGCTGATGTAAGACTACGTCAAACGCGCCAACACGGTCCAAAATGCATAGGTCACGTAGAGCCTTCGGCCTTCTCAAAAACGCCTGACCCCAACAGACAAAAATTACTAAACCTACTAACAGGCCGCACATGGGAATTACGCCCTCCCAGCATCGTCTAAAACAGTGTAAGGATTGTTCAATCCACGCCCACCTCAGTCGAGTCCCGGCACACAGTCTTAAAATGAATCAGCTTGAATCAGCGCACACGGTGCCGCAGATCGAAAATGCATTCTGATAACGATCAATACGTAAAAAAATCACACATGTGCTGTATTTTGTGTGCTTCAGTCTGAACATGGCTCGACGATTCACAGCTGAAATATCACAAGAGGAGAACAACTAGTTTGGTTGCATCCCGAGAACTTTAAAGAGCAATAAATAAGTTGTATACAAATTACATTTTAAGAAAAACGTATTAGAATAATTATAGGATATGGGTTCCACCTTTCTGCAAACACACTGTTTTTTCTTTTTGCCCAGACTTGTTCCAGCCCTGTGTGCCATCATTAGTGGGTTTTTGTTTATTGAAAACTGTAAAAAGTGATGTAAATTAGGCTATAACTAATTTGGTAAAGTGAAGGCTAAAAAAGTTTTTGTTCATTTTGCTTCTTACCATGATTTTACATTATATGGTTTTGCAGGACCAATTGTATGGTGTCCTGCACTGATAGCTTGTCATCTGCAAACCAAACGATGTAAATGTAAATTTCATCGGCGAGTTAACTCGCCTCTCGATTTTTGAAAAAAAAAAAACATAATTTTGAAAATCAAAATGTTTTGCATATATAACTGTTACTACTCACATTTTGTTGTGACTGATAGTTTTTCGCCGGCCAGTGTGGCCGAGCGGTTCTAGGCGCTTCAGTCTGGAACCGAGCGACCGCTACGGTCGCAGGTTCGTATCCTGCCTCGGGCATGGATGTGTGTGATGTCCTTAGGTCAGTTAGGTTTAAGAAGTTCTAAGTTCTAGGGGACTCATGACCTCAGATGTCAAGTCCCATAGTGCTCAGAGCCGTTTTTTTTATAGTTTTTTTAATATTCCAAGGACGCTGCACACACATAATAATGTACTTTATGTAGTTTCTTTCTTTATAAACACCTTTTTACTTCGCAAAATGCGGTGAGCACTATGTTGTTGTGTTTCATAACCCCATCAGCATCAGTTTGTTCCCGAGAGAGTCTGGCGCTGAATTTGACTTTTGTTTACTTTTCTCTCGGCGCTGAATTTGACTTTTGTTTACTTTTCTCTCTCTTTCTGTGTGTGTGTGTGTGTGTGTGTGTGTAAGATCCATTATCTGTTTTGTGTTGCCTTTCTGTAAAGTTCCTTTTAACGTGTTAAGTAATGAGCCTTTACAGAGTGTAGTGTTTTCATTTAGAACTTGTTTGCCTTCTGCTATTGCCTTCTGTACATGGAAGTACTATTGTCAGTTTGTGGTATAGGCTGTAGATGCATTTCAGTATTTTTAATTCTGCTGCTATTATAGTTGGGTGGTGGTTATGTGCTATTAGGTGATTACCAAATGTGCTATGTATGCTGTTACTTTGTAGTGCTCTGAGGTGTTCTGAGTATCTTGTTTTAAAGTTCCTGCATGTTTGTCCTATGTACACTGAGTGACAGGTTGCATGTGAGTTCACGTATTCCTGATTTGTTACATTTATCTGTGGGCGTCTCCTGTGTTCTGAGCGTTTTCTGTGTAGAACTGTCTGTCCTGTCTCCTATTTGAAGTCCCTGTTTCTTCAATAAGTTGCCTGTTCCGTGGACAATTTTGTTATTGTAGGTAAGTATGTGCCATTTTGTTAAATTTGTCTGTTGTACTGTTGTGTCTCACATGTGGTCGTGTTGATCTGTGTTGTGTAATGTTTTGTGTGTGTGTTGTGCTACCATTCCTTTTCTGTTTACAAGTTCGTTGGTTTAATTTCTCTGTAACCATTTTCCTGTGCTATGGGTTTTATTGTGTTTAGCTCCAGTGTGTAATTCTGTTTGCTTATGGGTGTTCTGTTCAATCTGAGGAGCATGAATCTGAAGCTTGGTTGCTTGTGTACCACGCTCGCTAACGTTACTCTTATGGGCTGCCACTGTACGGTCCGCAGTTCGTGGTTTGGTGGCTAGCGTTGCTGCCGCTGGATCACGGGGTCCCCGGTTCGATTCCCGGCCGGGTTGGAGATTTTCTCTGCCCAGGAACTGGGTGTTTGTATTTCCTCATAATTCCATCTTCATTATTATTCGTGACAGTGACTAGATTGGATTGTGAAAAGCTTTGGATTGTGAAAAACTTTGGACTGTGAAAAACTATGGACTGTGTAAAAATTGGGACTTCGTACGGGCGCTGATGACCAGTTGAGCGCCCCACAAATCAAACCACCACCACCACCACCACCACCACCATCATCATCATCATCCGCTGCAGGCTCTTCGTTCATTTCCGCGGGGAGTAGCCGGGCGGTCTGAGGCGCCTTGCCACGGTTCGCGCGGCTGCCCCCGTCGGAAGTTCGAGGAGTCCTCCCTCGGGCGTGGATGTGTATGTTGTCTTTAGAGTCAGTTAGTTTAAGTTAGATTAAGTAGTGTGTAAGCCTAGGGACCGATATCCTCAGCAGTTTGGTCCCATAAGAACTTACCACAAATTTACAAAAATTTTTCCTGGTTCATTCAACCTTGCTGACTGCTGTTCATTGGCGAGGACGGCTGGAATTTACACGCCGTTAGCTCAGCTGGACGTCCAGTGGGCAGCGACAGCTAGCCTTTTCAGATGAACCACGTTTTATACTCCTTAGAAGAGAGACAGTTGGTGTGTACGGCGTGAAACGTCTAAAATCAAACACTCTACATGCGTTATGGTGTGTATGCATATAGCGGTGGTCATGTTCCCCAGAGATAGATGCAGTTTGTTTTTCCTCGGCTCGATGGCATCTGCCAACATGACAAAGCAACGTGTCGCACAGCTCGCAATGTACGTGCATGCTTCGAAGAACACCAGGATGAGTTTACGCACTCCTCTGGTCACCGAACTCTCCAGAATTAAATCCCAACCGAAAATCTCTGGGATCACTTCGAACGGGCTGTTCACGCCCTGGATCCGCAACCGAGAAATCTATCGCAGCTCGTCACAGCAGTGCAGTCGGCATGGCGCCACATCCCTGTCGGTACCTTCCAGAATATTATTGGCGGTCTTTCTGCACGTCTCGCAGCGGTCCATGCTGCAAAAGGTGTTTATTCAGGCTTTTGACGGGTGGTCACGTTAATGTGACGGACAACTATGCCTTGACTGGATTGCACAGCACAATTCATTATGTAATTTCATTATGTAATTCATTTTTACATTATGTAATTTTTATTGTGTATTTCATTATGTAACTCTTCTAGAGGCACGATTTACATTTTATTAATTGAGGAACCATTACAGTAATCGTACTGAAGTTGTTGACGTAAAAGCTTTCTAACAAAGGGAAACTTACATTCTTTTGTAAATAATTTAATCCTCGTTGTGTTGCAGGGGCATGTATCGCTTCGTCCTAATGCAGATTCAAACGAAGAGGATGATGAGGAACAACTGCTCTGTCGTTTCGGAATTCGATGCACTTGTTCAGAAGCATCCAGACAAGCCGTGTTTCATGTTCCAAGACTCTGTGTGGACCTATAATGATGTAAGTATAGCACTACGTTGGCGATTAAAAACAAGGCACGTACTTGTAAGAGTGATTGATAGTGGCTGTAGTTGGTATCTGTCCTCTTTCTCGCTCATTAATCTCATCGATAGTCACCGACAGATGTAACGTGGTTGTGGAAATTATATTAGGGGAATATTCAATGCCGAGAGAGGCGTATGACATACCGTTTCGAGGGGCAAACTCTAAACATCCCTTCGCATCATATTGCTCCAAAGAGTAACCCAGAAACGTTTATCGGCGAACCTAAAAAAAATTTTCGTCACTGCTATACTCATAAAATGAGTCTAAATACGGGTAGCAACCATCGATTTGACCCGCGAATCAGGATAAAACTTCTCTCTGCTCCGAATCTGCGTCAGGAACTACAAAAGTCATGGGATAGCGACGTGCACATATACAGATGGCGGTAGTATCGCGTACAAAAAGTACAAAAGGGCATAGCATTGGCAGAACTATTAGCCGCACGACGCGAATTAACAGACTTTGAAAGAAAAATGGTAGTTGCAGCTAGACGCATGGGACACTATTTCGGAAATCGTTAGGTAATGCAGTATTCCGGGATCCACTGTGTCATCAGTGTGCGCGAGAATATCAAATTTCAGACAACGCAATGGCCGACGGCAGCGGCAGCAGAATTGGCGGAGATCTGTCAGTGCTTACAGACAAGCAACGCTACTTGAAATAATCACGGAAATCAATGAGGGTTGTAAGACGAACGTATCCGTTAGGACTGTGCGGCGAAATCTGGTATTAATGGGCTATGGTAGCAGACGACAGACGCGTGTGCCTTTGCTAATGATCGCCTGGAGCGCCTTTCGTGGGCTCGTGACCGCATCGGTTGGACCCTAGACTGCTGGAAAACCGTGACTGGTCACATGAGTCCCGATTTCAGTTGGTAAGACCTTGTGCTAGGGTTCAAGTGTGGCGGAGACTCCAAGAAGCCATGGACCCAAGTAGTCAACAAGGCACTGTGCAGACTGGGGTGGCTTCTTAATGGTGTGGGCTGTGTCGACGTGGGATGGACTGGGTCCTCTAGTCCAACTAAACCGATCATTGTCTGGAAATGGTTATGTTGGGCTACTTGGAGACCTTTGCAGCCATTCATGGACTTCCCAAACAACGATTGAATTTTTATGGATGACAGTGCGCCATGGCCGGCCGCAGTGGCAGAGCGGTTCTAGGCGCTTCAGTCTGGAACCGCGCGACCGCTACGGTCATAGGTTCGAATCCTGCCACGGGCATGAATGTGTGTGATGTCCTTAGGTTAGTTAGGTTTAAGTAGTTCTAAGTTCTAGGGGACTGATGACCTCATATGTTAAGTCCCATAGTGCTCAAAACCATTTGAACTATTTGAAGTGCGCCATGTCATCGGGCCACAACTGTTTGCGATTGGTTTGAAGAACGTTGGGGACAATTCGAGCGAATGATTTGGCAACCGTCGCCCGACATGAATTCATCAAACATTTATGGGACATAATCTAGCGTGCGCAGAACCATGCACCGGCAACACTTTCGAAGTTGTCGGCAGCTATAGAAGCAGCATGGCCCAGTGTTCCTCCAGTGGACTTTCAACGACTTATTTGAGTCAATGCGATGTCTAATTGCTGCACTACGCTGGGGGGGGGGGGGGGGGGGGGGCGCTCTCTTTGGGCTTGGAGCACTATGCGACTTAACTTCTGAGGTCATCAGTCGCCTAGAACTTAGAACTAATTAAACCTAAGGACATCACACACATACATGCCCGAGGCAGGATTCGAACCTGCGACCGTAGCGGCCACCCGGCTCCAGACTGTAGCGCCTAGAACCGGGCGGCCACACCGGCCGGCACTACGCTGTGCAAAAGGAGGTCCGACACGATATTTGGAGGTATCTCATGACTTTTGCACTGCGCTCTATACTGGCAGAGCACTTCGTAAAGTTGTTGAAGGGTGTCGCGGGTACAGAATAGGGACGTACTTCAATTTGCCAACTATAGAATTAGAGTCTCTTGCGATCAAAACTGATCCCAGAGATAGGGGATTCGTGTGATGTCTATATGAAAATTAATTCGAACAGAGGGACAGAGAACCAACTAGTGACAGCAACGTCTTAAAGCTCCTGCAATAAACAGACACGAAACTTTTCGAAACAATTGACGTACGAAAGAACATCATTGACTTTTTTTTTGAGTGATCCATCTTCTGACTGGTCTGATGCGGCCCGCCACGAATTCTTCTCCTGTGCCAAACTCTTCTCTCAGATTAGCACTTGCAACCTACATCCTCAGTTACTTGCCGGAAATATTTGCTGGATGTATTCCAATTTCTGTCTTCCTCTACAGTTCTCACGCTCTACAGCCCCCTCTAATATCATGGATGTTATTCCTTGACGTCTTAACAGATGTTCTATCATCCTGTCCCTTCTTCATGTCAGTGTTTTCCACATATTCCTTCCCTCTCAGATTCTGTGGAGGACATCGTCATTCTTTACATTACCCGTCTACCGAGTTTTCAACAGTCGTCTGCAGCACCACATATCAAAAGCTTCGATTCTCTCCTGTTCCGGTTTCCCCACAGTCCATGTTTCACTTCCATACAACGCTGTGCTCCAAACATACATTCTCAGAAATTTCTTCCCCAAAGTAAGGCCTATGTGCTAGTCTGCTTTTTATCTCCTTGTTCTATCCATCGTGGGTTACTTTATTGCGTGGGTAGCAGAATTCCTAACCTTCGTTTACGTTGTGATCCCCAATTATGATGTCAAGTTTCTCGCTGTTCTCGTTTCTGTTACTTCTCATTATTTTCGTCTTTCTTCGATTTGCATGTTCTGTACTCGTTAGAATGTTCACTCCATTCAGCATATGCTGTAATTCTTCTTCACTTTCACAGTAGATAGTGCATGGGGGCTTAATTAAAAAGAATAATGAATAAATGCAATAATTTTAGTAGCTGTGTGTCCGGTTACGAAGTCTCGTAACCGGTTGGCCCTGACTAGTATTAGCACGCAATCTGACTGCATAAAATAAAAATAAAGAATGACAAGGAATTTGCATTAACACAATTGATTAATTAAGTCACCTGCAACTATAAAAGCTACGAAACAACGGAGTACAAGTGTAATTGTTCTGTGTGTGGTAGTGTGACTCAACGTACATGTATCTGGCTCGGTTCTTCCTCAATACGACAAAATATTTTAAACACCATTTACAATGAACTAATTGAAAAACCAGAAATACTATAATCAGCGAATCTTATCTTTGAAATCCTTTCACCCTGAATTTAATCCCACTCTTTGAACATTTCTTTTATTTCCATCATAGCCTCTTAGATCTATAGATGGAACAACAGGGGCGAGACACTACATCCGTGTCATACACCCTTCTCAATCAGAGCACTTCGTTCTTGGTCTTCCAGTCTTATTACTCCCTTTTGGCTCGTGTACATGTTGTATATTACCCGTCTCTCCCTATAGCTGTCTCCTATTTTCCTCGGAAAATCGAACATCTTGTACGAGTACCATTTGACATTGTCGAATGATTTTTCCAGGTCGACGGATCTTATGAACATGTCTTGATTTTTCTTTAGTCTTGCTTCCATTATCAACTGCAACGTCAGAATTGCCTCTCTGGTGCCGTTATCTATCTTAAACCCAAAATGATCGTCAGCTAATAGATCCTCAATTTTCCTTTCCATCTGTATATTATTCTTGTCAGCAACTTGGATGCATGAACTTTTAAGCTGATTGTGCGATAATTCTCTCCGTTGTCAGCTCTTGCAGTCTTCCGAATTATGCGGATGATATTTTTCCAAAAGTCAGATGGTACATCGCCAGACTCATACATTCTACACACCAACGTGAATAGTCGTTTCGTCGCCACTTCCCGCAATGGCTTTAGAAATTCTAATGGACTGTTATGTGTCCCTACTGCCTTATTTAATCTTAAATTATCCAAAGCTCTTTTTGAATTTTGATTATAATACTGGATCTCGCATCTATTCTAAATCGACTCATGTTTCTTATTCAGTCATGTCATCGAACAAGTCTCCCACCTCATAGAGGCCTTTAATGTACTCTTTCCACCTATCCGCTCTGTCCCCTGCATTTAACAGTGGAATTCCCATTGCACTCTTAATGTTATCAACCTTACTTTTAATTTCACCGAAGGTTGTTTCGACTTTTGTATATGCTGAGTTAGTCCTCCTGGAAATCATTTGTTTTTCGATTTCTTCACATTTTTCATGCGGCCATTTCCTCTTAGCTTCCCTGCACTTCCTATTTGTTTCATTCCTCAGCTCCATGTCTTTCTGTATTCCTGAATTTCCCTGAACGTTTTTGTATTGCCTTCTTTCATCGATCAGCTGAAGTATTTCTTAAGCTACCCGTGGTCTCTTCGCAGTTACTTCTTAGTACATATGTTTTTCTTTCCAACTTCTGCGACTGCCCTCTTTAGAGATGGCCATTCCTCTCCAATAGAGCTGCCTACTGTGCTATTCCTTATTCCTGTATCTACAGCCTTAGAGAACTTCAAGTGTATCTCTTCATTCCTTAGCACTTCCGTATCCCACTTATTTGAGTAATGCTTCTTCCTGACTAGTCTCTTAGACTTCAGCATACTCTTCATCACTACTACCTTGTGATCCGAGTCTATATCTGCTTGTGGGTACGCCTTAAATCCAGTATCTGATATTAGAATCTCTTTCTGACCATGATGTAATCTAAATGAAATCTTCCCTTATCTCCCGGCCTTTTCCAAGTATACCTCCTCTTATGATTCTTGATCAGCTATTACTAGTTGAAATTTACTGCAGAACTCAATCAGTCTTTCTCTTCTCTCGTTCCTAGTACCAAGCCAATATTCTCCTGTAACCCTCTCTTCTACTCCTTCTACAGCCGTGTTCCAGTCCCCCAAGACTGTTAGTTTTCATCTCCCTTTCGTACTGCGTTACCCGTTCAGTATCCTCATATACTTTCTCTACCTCGCCATATTCAGCTATCGACGTCGGCGTGTATACCTGAACTATCGTTGTCTGTGTTGGTTTGCTATCAAATCTGACGAGAAAACCCTAACACTGAACTGTTCACAGTAACTCACCATTTGCCCTACATTCCTATTCATAATGAATCCTTAAATAGTAATACCATTTTCTACTGCTGTTGATATTACCCTGTAATCCTCCAGAATTCCTTGTCTTCTTTCCATTTCACTTCACTGACCCCGAGTATATCTAGATCGAGCCTTTGCATTTCCCTTTTCAGATTTTCTAGTTTCCCTACGAAGTTCAAACTCCTGACATTCCACGCCCGACTCGAAGAACGTTATCCTTCGATGGTTATTCAGTCTTTTTCGTATGATTACTTCCCCTTTGGCAGTCCTCTCCCGGAGATCCAAATGGGGGACTAGTTGGACTCTTTTGCCAATGGAGAGATCATAATGACACATTTTCAATTACAGACCACATGTCCTGTGGATACATTTTGTCTGTCTTTCATGCAGTGGTTTCCATTGCCTTGTGCATCCTCGTGCCGCTGGTCAGTGCTGATTCTTCCGCCCTTAAGGACAGTTTCCCACCTCAAGGGCAAGAGAGTATCCTGAACCTCTGTTCGCTCGTCCGCTTTCTTTGACAAGGCCGTTAGCAGAATGATGGTGAAATCTTCGGCTGCCAAAGCTGATAATTTTTATTAAAAATTTAAGCGGTGGCGGGGTTCGAACTCGGGTTCGAGGGCGTTTTGATTTCTAATCAAAGACGCAACCAGCCCCGTGACCGAACACGCTGAGCTACCGTGATGGCGCCCCTAGACCACGGTCTGTTATAATATCGGTGCCGACGTGTGGGACAAGAAATATGAAGAAAGGCAAGAAAATATTACTTGCTTAGCAAATTACATAGTATCTCAATAGTCATCACAACTATTTAGCTCTGAGGACGAAGAGGGGAGCACGAATAGAGGAAATTCAAAGGCATTTTCAATACTCCTTAGACAAATATGTGCCGAGCAACGTTTTGAGGCATGGGGGTTCCATAGCAGCATTAGAAAGTTGCTACATAAGCGAAGAGAATTGGCGTCAGCCGTAAGTAAGAATCGCAAAGGCTTAACGAAGTCGAAATGAGCTTAAAGAGAACAATGGGAGAAGTGCTCAATGAATTTGAAACCAAAATTGTCCCAACCGTTCTGAATAAGAATGTGGCGCCGAAACGAAAGATGATGTCGAGGAGGCCTTCCGAAATTGTTTCACCACGGAAAATCGTAATACATTCCTTCTTTGAATCATCGCATCTTCGCACGAACGCCGAAATGGCAGATACTGAGATAAGTGATAGTGGAATAGAAAATCAAACATTGTCGCTCAATAGTGAAAGGCATTTGGACCGAATGAAATACCTGTGAGACTCAATGGAGATCGTACGAATAAAGTAATAATCCGAACGGGACGGAAATCGGTGCATGTGACGTACATGTACAGGCAAACAAATGATTACAATTTCAGAGAAATTGGATCATTTATTGAAGAGAAAGAGCTTCACAAATGAGCAAGTCAAAACGCGTTGGTCCACGTCTGGCGCTTATGCAAGCAGTTATTCGGCTTGGCTTTGATTGATAAGAGTTTTTGGATGTCCTCCTCAAGGATGTAGTGCCAAATTCTGTCCAGTGGGGCGGCAGATCATCAAAATCCCAAACTGGGTGAAGGGACCTGCCCATATGTTCCAAACGTTCTCAATTGGGGAGAGATTCAGCGAGCTTGCTGGCAAAGATAGGGTCTGGCGAGCAGGAAAACAAGCAGTGGAAACTCTCACCATGTGGAGGCGGGCATTATCTTACTGAAATGTAAGCCCAGATGGCTCGCCATGATGAGCAACAAAATGGGTGGGTGGCTGACACTCAGATTGGTAACTCACTGCTGTCTGGCCCAGGCATGTTTTCGGCCTGGGATCTCATTGCTGGCGTATAATTGTCTTCAGTGACGAGTTTCGCTTCTAACTGAACCCCGATGATCAGCGAAGACATATCTGGAGACACCTGGACAGCCATGGGATACTAACCTGTCTGTCACCCGCCGTACGGCCTGACAGCCAGGAGTAATGTTCTGGGGTACCATTTCATTTCATAGCAGGACCTCTTTGGTTGTTATCCGTGGCACGCTTACAGCACAGTGATACGTCGACTATATTCTACGCTCCGTTTTGTTGCTCTTCTTGGCAAGTCAGACTGGGCCTACATTTCAGCAAGATAACACCTTCCCGCACACGGCTCGAGTTTCTACCGCTTGTTTTCGTGCTCCCAGACCCTACCTTGGTCAGCAAGCTCGCCAGTTCTCTCCCTACTTGAGAACATTCGGAACATTATTAGTATGGCCCTCCAGCTCGAGATTTTGACGACTGGACTGAATTTGGGACGATATCCCTTAGGAGCACATCCAAAAAATCTCATCAATCAAAGCCAAGACGAAAAGCTGCATGCATAATGGCAAGATGTGGACCAACGCGTTTTGACTTACTCGGTTTTCGAAGCTCTTTATCTTGAATAAATCCTCCATTTTTCTGAAACTGTAATCATTTTTTTCTCCGTACAAGTACGTCACATTTACCGATTTCTGTCCCGTTCGGATAAGTCCTTCGTGGTTCGTCTTTTTTTGTGTTAGAGTATATATTGTACGTCGCTGGAGCAACGAAAGGTGCCTAGCGACTAGAAGAAAGCAAGGTCATCCCCATTCCCGCTTTCAAGATGGGTCGAAGGACAGATGCACGTGATTATAAGCCTCTATGGTGACAAACTGTTGTAGAATTATGGGACTTGTTTTATGCTCTCGTATCTCACGTAGTAGACGTTTTTAGGAAACGAAAATTTCTTATACAAAAATAAATGTTTGTGCAAACATAAAACTCGTTAAACTCACATTTTGTTCGTCCATGATACGCATATCGCCGTAGGCAACGTTGGCCTGCTTTGTGCGGCTTTCCTTAACGTCAGTAAGCCTTTTGACACAGTTCTGCTCTTTCGTTTACTGAACAAAATACGACGTTACCGAGTATAGGACCAGATTTGTGAATGGATTCAGGATTACATTTCAGATGGCACAAAATCGACAGATGTAAAGATTAGTTACTGTAGGGAGTTGCAGGACGAGCTGCAGAGGGTAGGCGATCGGTGGACAGCCTGGCAGTTAAACCTGTACGTAAATAAACGGAACTTATTTGCTCGTGGATAGGCGAAAAAATGTCCATGACTATTAGACTACACTAATAGCGACAAATCCCTGGAAACAATAACTAACAACCTAAAGTGAAAAATAACTGTAAAGAAAGCAGAAGACATGCTGAGATTCTTAGGAAGAACCTAAAAGAAAAGTAATTCAACCTCGCAAGAGGCGGCTTACAAAACACTTGCCCGACCAATTCTTGAGTGTTGCACATCAGTCTGGGACCCTCATCAGGTTGAATTAATAGAAGACACAGAAAACATCCGACAAAGATCGGCGCGGTTTTTTATGAGATCATACGGGCCGGCGAGAAAGCGTTACATACTCAACAGACCAGTGGCAGACACTAAAAGACAACCTTTACTTATCTCAGGAAGGTTTGCTATTGAAATGCTTGAGAGTACGTTCCAGGAAGAGTAGAAGACCATGTTGCTTTCTTCCATACACGTCTCAGAAGTTACCAGAACGAGACAATCAGACGATTTAGAGCCCGTACAGAGATTTACCGCTAACAATTCTCCCATGCGATATTTACGAATGGAAGAGGGAAGGAAGGAACATAAGTACGCTCCTCAACACACGGTAAAATGGCTTGTGCCTTGCAGATTATAGATGCAGATATACACTGATCAGCCAGAGCTAATGACCACCGACCTACTATCGATATAGACCGTCCAGGCGATAGTAGCGACCCCTGGCGAGATGTGACTACTAGTCAGACGTACGCATCAGTGAGCGCGCTGTCCATGCGTAGAATTCGGAAAGCGCACGATCTGAGTTTGACCGAGGACAGATTCTGATGGCCCGGAGGCTCAGCACGAGCATTTCGGAAACGGCACGACTTCTCAGGTGTCTGAGGAGTGCTGTGGTGAGTGTCTCCAACACGTGGCGAAACCACGGTGAAACCACGTGGCTCTAATGGTTCAAATGGCTCTGAGCACTATGGGACTTAACATCTGTGGTCATCAGTCCCCTAGAACTTAGAACTACTTAAACCTAACTAACCTAAGGACATCACACACATCCATGCCCGAGGCAGGATTCGAACCTGCGACCGTAGCAGTCGCGCGGTTCCGGACTGAGCGCCAGAACCACTAGACCACCGCGGCCGGCTGAAATCACGTCCAGACATCGTTTAGTTGCACGGCCACCGTTCGTTACAGATGTCGGACGTCGCAGGCTAGGCACACTGGTCAAACAGGACAGGCGACGAACTGTGGAGGAACTGATATCAGACTTAAATGTAGGGCAGAGTACAAGTGGTTTCAACATATGGTGCACCGGACACTCCTAACGGTGGGCCTCCGCAGCCGACGACTCATGTATGTGCCAATGATAACACCACGATATCGACAACTACGACTGAAATGTCCACGTGACCATCGGCAATGGACGCTGGCGCAATGGCAGAGCATTGCATGGTCTGATCAAACCCAATACCTTCTTCATCAGCCGGCCGTTGTGGCCGAGCGGTTCTAGGCGCTTCAGTCCGGAACCGCACTGCTGCTTCGGTCGCAGGTTCGAATCCTGCCTCGGGCATGGATGTGTGTGATGTCCTTAGGTTAGTTAGGTTTAAGTAGTTCTAAGTCTAGGGGACTGATGACCTCAGACGTTAAGTCCCATAGTGCTCAGAGCCATTTGAACCTTCTTCATCATGCCGACCGGGGGACACGAATCCATCGTCTTCCGGGGGAACAGCTCCTTGACAACTATACTGTGGGACAGAGACAAGCTGGCGGCGAGGCCATTATGCTTTGACGTGGGCATCCTTGGGTCCAGTGAAGCTCGTGCACGGCACCATGACGGCCAAGGAGCATCGCACACTGGTTGCGGACCACGTACACCCGTTCATGACGATCATGTTCCCCGACGGAAATGGCAGTTTTCAACAAATAATGCGCCGTGTCACAAGGCCAGGAATGTGATGAAATGGTTTTAGGATGTGCTGCCCCCCCCCCCCCCCCCCCCAACTCGCCAGATCTGATCCCGATCGTACATATCTGGGATGTGATTGAACTTCGCGTTAGAGGTCACCGCCTCCCTCCCAGGAATTTGCGGGAATTTGGTGACTTATATGTGCAGATGTGATGCCAGTTCCCTTCAGCGACCTACCAAGGTCTCACTGCTTCCATTCACGACGCTTCGCCACTATTATCCGTGCCAAATGTGGACTTACCGGCTATTCAGTAGCTGGTCATGATGTTTTGGCTGATCTGTTGAAAATGCATGCTCCTCCAACACAAAAACTGTCTCAGACATATGTTAGACGTTCTGGATACTAGGTTTGCAAAATCAGATTACTCTGAACGTAATGTCGAAGGTACCCGTATTTACTAAATATGCATGCCTGTAAGAATTTCATGTTATGTGTTAGCAAGAAGGTGCAGTCGATTTGACTCCAGTGTTTTGGGTGTCACGGATCGGCCTACAGAGGTTTATTGTTCGCTTACCTTCTGACTGGTGCCCTTGCTTCTTGCTCTTATTACATTTCCGGTTTCCTTACGATTTAGTTGAGTGGGGACGGATATATCCATGTTGCTTGCCAGTTGACTCGTCTCAGACTGATGCTAAGCAACAGCGCGGATTGCTGCAGAGACAACTGTATTGTTGAGAATTGCATCACGTTGCAATATGTTTAAGAAGATACCTGGTAAGAAATCACCGTACGATTAACGAAACTATCAAGCATTAATAAGGTAGGACGACCAGGGCAATGCAACAGACGATAAGAAAGCTCCGGAATATAAAAACAAGTGGGATGAAAAATTAAAATGGAAGGAAAAAGTTTAAAATTTGGTGAAATCTATGAGTCAAGAGAATTCTTTCGCTGACTTCAAATAACGAAAAATTGTTTTGGAAATCATTTGACTTAAAGATATGCAAATTGTTTACCTCCTCTGCCCAGATCAAGGTTCAGTCTGCATTAAAATACGAATGTCAGTTAATTGGATGTATTGAACGAAAGGGGTTAGATGTGAGTAAATGCTTCGGACAAGTTTATGACGGGCATCCGTCATGAGTAGCGTCTACAATGGTATGCAAAACAGTATCAAGTAACATTTTAAATTTAGACCTTAAAGGCTCCGTATTTCGAAACAGTCGAGAAACTCTACAAAATTTTTAGTCACAGAAGTGATAGGAGTTAAAAATTTGCTCCGTGAGAACTTCCAGGTAAAAACACCAAATCCAATGCATTGTGTTGGAAGATAGGAAAATATATAAGTATATAACGTTAGTGTATATATCTCTCTCTCTCTCTCTCTCTCTCTCTCTCTATATATATATATATATATATATATATATATATATATATATATATATATATATATATATATTAACGTTCTTAGACGCTGACAGATATACGAGGGGCATTCAATAAGTATTGCAACATTTTTTTTTTTCTGAAATCTGGTTGATTTTATTCAGGATTCCAGTGCATCGTATTATTCTCCCCTCTTTTGTCTACAAAACCCTATTTTTCAACGTAACCTCCGTTCAATGCCACGACCTTACGCCACCTTACTGGGAAGGCCTGTATGCCCGCATGGTACCACTATACTGGTCAATGTCGGGGCTATCGTCTTGCTGCATCAATAACCTCCCCATAATCCACGTACTGCTTCCCGTGGAGTGTGTCCTTCATTGTGCCAAAAAGGTGGAAGTCGGAATGTACGAGATCCGGGCTGTAGGGTGCATGAGGAAGAACAGTCCAATGAAGTTTTGAGGGCTCCTCTCGAGTGCGGCTCAGACTTCTGTTAGCCCTGCGTTGTAGTAGAGAACAAGCAGTTCGTTTGCATTTCGTGGCGACGTACACGCTGAAATCGTTTTTCAGTTTCCTGAGGGTAGTACAAAACGCTCAAGGTTGACCGTTGCACCATGAGGGAGGACATGAAATAGAATGACTCACGTTGCACCATGAGGGAGTACATGAAATAGAACAACCCCTTCAGAGTCTCAGAAGGCCATCGCCATGACTTTATCAGCTGAGGGTGCGGCATTGAACTTCTTTTTTTTTTTCCAGAGGAGCGGTGGTGTGGCACCACTAATTAGATTGTCGTTTGTTTCCGATTACAAGTGATGCACCCACGTTTCATCGTCTGTGACGATGTTCGACAAAAAATTGTTGCAGTCAGCCTCGTAACGCGCAAGCACAGGTGGACCTTTGGTATTTATAGTTTTCCGTTAGGTAATAATAATAATAATAATAATGAGCGCCGGGAATCAAACCCGGGACCCCGTGTGCGGGAAGCGAGAACGCTACCGCAAGACCACGAGCCGCGGACTTCCGTAAGGTGGTGATCAACAGAAATATCCAGTTGTACAGAAGCCTCGCCCAACGAGTCACCATGCTTTTGTTCAGTACCAGGTCTCCGTAGACATTCTCTGAGTGCCTATGAATATCTGCGATCCTCTGGTTCTCCGCCAAAAGAAACTCAATAACAGCTCTCTGCTTTGAACGCACCTCCGTTGCAGCCGCCATTTTGAAGTCTCATATAGCGTCGCAACCAATCCGAAATTCATGAAACTGTAGGGGCTGAAGCAATAATATTGCACGATGCCCTAAAACAAATCCTGTATTTTTTCATCCGAAATTGGTCAAGGAAAATGTGTTGCATGACTTATAGGGCGCCCCTCGTAATTTGCAATACTAAGAAATGTAGCGAACGAAGTGTAGCAATAGGTCTTAAAAACACAATCTTGCCCTTTTCGGATTCAGTATAAATAGCTGGAAAGAATTAATACAGCAACTAAGGCTTAAACAAAGATGGAAGATTTGGGTTTAACGACCCGTCGACGTCGAGGTCATTAGGGACAGATGACGTAAGGAGATCGGCCGTTTGTTTTTCAAAGAAACCATCCCTGAGTGTGCCTTTGGTGATCTGAGAGGAAATCACGGAAAATCTCAATGTGGGTGGGAGGATGAGGATTTGAACCGTCATCTTCCCGAATGCCTTTGCCTTACCACTGCGACGTGTCACTCGGTTGATCTCACAAGGGAACCTCCCCATCGCACCCCCCTCAGATTTAGTTATAAGTTGGCACAGTGGATAGGCCTTGAAAAACTGAACACAGATCAATCGAGAAAACAGGAAGAAGTTGTGTGGAACTACGAAAAAATAAGCAAAATATGCAAACTGAGTAGTCCATGTGCAAGATATGCAACATCAAGGACAATATCAGCTCAGCAGTGTCGTGGTCCCGTGGTTAGCGTGAGGAGCTACGGATCGAGAGGTCCTTGGTTCAAGGCTTCTCTCGAATGAAAAATTTAATTTTTTATTTTCAGTTTATGTCACAAACTCTTATGTTTTCATCCCTTTTTTGGGAGTGGTTATCACATCCACAAGAAAACCTGAATAGGGCAAGGTAGAAGAATCTTTTTACCCATTCGCCAAGTGTACAAGTTAGGTGGGTCGACAACATATTCCTGCCATGTGACGCACATGCCGTCACCAGTGTCGTATAGAATATATCAGACGTGTTTTCCTGTGGAGGAATCGGTTGACCTATGAGTTTGCGATCAAATGTTTTCAGTTCCCATTGGAGAGGCACGTCCTTTCGTCTACTAATCGCACGGTTTTGTGGTGCGGTCGCAAAACACAGACACTAAACTTATTGCAGTGAACAGAGACGTCAATGAACAAACTGACAGATCATAACTTTGCGAAAATAAAGAAAAAAATTTTTTCACTCGAGGGAAGACTTGAACCAAGGACCTTTCGTTCCACAGCTGCTCACGCTAACCACGGGACCACGGCGCTCCTGAGCTCAATTTCTCCTTTATGTTACCTATGTTGCGCATGGACTACTCAGGTAGTATATTTTGCTTATTTTTCCATAGTTCCACACGACTTCTTCCTGTTTTCTCAATTGATCTGTGTTCAGTTTTTGAAGCCCTATCCACTGTGCCAACTTATAACTAAATCTGAGGGGGGTGCGATGGGGAGGTTCCCTTGTCAGAAACAGCATGTCTCACAGGACCATGTGACAGACTGCATGACGAAACTTGCAGCACGCGAAAGACGGGACATTGAGTGTAAAATGACCAACAAACGAATTAAAGCTGTAGAGAACCACATCGACAAGCTTCTCGAAGACAAGAGGAAGACAGATCCCTTAACTGGGCTTAAAGTAACACTTTGTCATCCAATGATTGACATCATTTACTCTCAACTAAATATGTCGTTTTAAGGTATGAAGTATGTTAAAGACGCGTACTTATTATTATTTTCGATTATTCCCATTTAAGAGAGCGTTTGAACTTGAATTCCTTTATGATGATTGTTTATGTTTTTTCTGAGCACAAATTTTCTTCATGTGTTCACTGTGTTGTTTCTTTCGCTCCGCTGTCCATTTGCATCCTGGTCTCTTCTGTGTTGCGGTGTCAAATTTATGTTATTTAATGATGTTCCTGAATTCAGTTCTATTTTCTGCATCGTTTACTGTTATGTGTGCTTGTCTGAGATCCTCTTCAACTTCTTTTATCCATTTTGTTTTTCCCCTGCCTGAGTTGATGACTTTAAGAATTCGCTTTGAAATTCTGTTTTCATTCATCCTGTGGATATGTCCGTAGAACTGCATTCTTCTTTTCCTTATTGTATCCGTAATCTTGTCTGTGTATTTATATAATTCTGATGTTGGTCTCTTCTTCCAGATTCCTTGCTCTTGTATCGGGCCAAAAATTTTCCTGAGAATTTTCCTTTCTTGTTTCTCTATTTTTTTGATTTTAGTTTGCCCACGTATTTGTGTTGTTTCAGATGCATACAGTGCCTCCGGAAGTACGACAGTGTTGTAGTGCCTCAATTTTGCGTTAATGGATATGGAATTTTTGTTATAATAGTTCCACGTGAGTTTATATGCTTTCTGTAGTTTTTTTATTCTTTCCTCATTGGCCTTTAGGTTGATCCCTGATGGCTGGATGATTTCTCCCAGGTACTTAAAATGTGGTACTTGTACGATTTTCCCATGGGTTGTCACAATAGGCAATTTGTCTTGTGGCACTCTTTCTATGTACTGGGTTTTCTCATATGAGATTTGCAGGCCAGTTCTTTGTGCAATTTCGTGTAACTTCTCTATGTCGTTAGTGGCTTCTTTTCTATTATTTGTGAGGATTGCAAGGTCATCTGCAAAAGCTAAACACTTCACATTGAATCTATTATCTTTTCTAATGCCAGTTTGGATTCCTTTGACTTCTTTTTCCCATGTCCTGATGATTTTTTCAAGAATGATATTAAAGAGTAATGGTGAAAGTCCGTCACCCTGTCGCACTCCAGTTTGGATTACAAATAGTTCCGAGATATCCCCCATAAATTTAACCTTGGAGACTGTGTCAGTTAATGTTTCCTGAATGATTGCTCTTGTCTTTCTGTCAATGCTGAATTCCTCCAGCGTCTTGCAGAGCACTACTCTGTCTATTGAGTCGTAGGCCTTTTTAAAATCTACAAAAGTAACCACTGTGTTTCGGGTGTTTCTCATCTGGAGAATCATTTTCAGAGTCCAGATCTGCTCTATGCATGATCGTCCCTTGCGAAAACCAGCCTGGTGTTCTCCTATTTGTGGGTCAGCTTGTTCTTCTAATCTATTCATGAGAACTTTTGATAGGATTTTATATGTGACCGGTACGAGTGAGATACCCCTGTAATTATTTGGTTCAGTTTTGTCCCCTTTTTTGTGGAGTGGATGGATGAGTGCGCATTTCCATTCAGATGGGATCTGTTCTGTTCCCCAAATGTTTAATATGATTTTGTGAATTTTTCCTGTTAATCTTTCATCATTTAGTTTCCATAGTTCTGCAATAATTCCATCTTCTCCTGGGGCTCCATTGTTTTTCAGTGTCTTGATAATTTCTACTATTTCGTTGATGGTTGGCGGTTGAGCGTCAGGATTTGGTGTAGACGTCTCGTAGTGAATGTCCTCTGTAGGTCTTTCGCAGTTGAGAAGTTTGTTGAAATAGTCTGCGAGGATTTGGCAGTTATTCTTCGTGTTAGTTTCTAGTGAACCATCCGGTTTCTTGAAGCAAAGATTGAGTGGCTGGTATCCTGCAATATGTTCTTTAAACGTCTTATAAAAATTCCTGGTGTTGTTCTTCTTAAAGTCTTGTTCTATCTCATCTAGTCGCCGTTTGTCATAATTTCTTTTTTCCCTCCGAATAGTTTTCGATGTATGTTTTCGGATTACTAGAAATTGTTGCCATTTTTCTGATGTTTTGTGACTATTGAAGTTTTTCCAGGCATTGGTCCTTTCTTCTATTGCTTGGTCACATATTATATTCCACCACCTGTGTTTTCTCCTTCTCGGGGGTTGACCCAATTTCATTGTGGATTTGAGGACGTCCACAAGTTCTGTCCAGTTTGTGGTGTTTGTCTGACTAATTTCCTGTAAGATGTTTTCCTTGTTGAGTTTTATGTATTCGGGGTCTGGTCTCAGCACTTTGTTTAGTTTTGGCTTTTTTCTATTGGGTTGTAATCTGGTCTTTATCTGTAGAAGATGGTGGTCTGAGTCAAAAAATCTTCTTCTCGTTTTCACATTCAGAATTTCTGCTTTGTTACTCTTGGAGATGGCCACATGGTCTATCTGGAATTCACCCAACATTGTGTTGGGCGACTTCCAAGTATACAGTTTCTTGTTGGGTTTTTTGAATTGTGTTGACATAATTACGAGGCCGAAATTTTCGCAAAAGCTTATCAATATTTCCCCATTCTTGTTAGTTCTCTTGTGAGCTGTATGGATTCCGGTGATTTTCCTGTATTTTTTCTCTTTACCTAATTGTGCGTTAAAGTCGCCTAACAAGATTATTACATGGTGTTTGGCAATTTTGTTTGTCGTCTCTTCAAGGTCATTCCAGAAGTCATCCACTTTCTGGCGGTGCTTCTTGTTATAGTTATTTGTGGGTGCGTGTGCGTTGGTCAAGGTATATGCTTTGTTGACCGATTTGACGGAGAGCGTTGATATACGTTCTGAGGCAGACTGGAAGTCAATGACAGAGTCACTGATAGATTTGTGGACTGCAAATGCTGTGCCAAACAGTTTGAGTCCTTTCTCATTAGTTTTAACTGCTGGTTTTCCTTTGTAGATCCTGTAGTTGTCTGTATCAAAAAGGTTTTCGTCCGTAAATCGTGTTTCCTGGATTGCAAGGATTTTGATCTGGAATTTTTGCAGCACGTCTGTAAGTTGTCTGATCTTGCCCAGTTTGAAAAGAGTATTAGTATTAAGTGTACCGATGAAGTGTCTTTGTTTTGTGTGTAATAATTTGGACGTCATCTGGTTCTCAACCTTAGGCGTAACATGATGCTCCTGGTCCCCCGGAATCCGATGATCAGGTAAAGCCAGCCTTGCGACTGGTGCCCGGGGTAGTGGATTCATTCCTTGTGTTATCATCATGTTTGGTTTTCAAGTTGAAAACTAACTTGGTGGTGATCCTTCCGAGGAAAGATCACGAGGAATACGACTTGATTGTTGAGATCAAGAAGGTTGCTGCAGCCGCACCATCTAGGCGAACAGACGCTGACCCCTAACCGCTGGATACCAGGCAGACGTTAGTGGATTTCGGTTGATAGTTTTGGTCCACCCCGGGTATTTTATTTGCCCGGTACCCTCCATATCTGGAGAGCATTCCCCTATCCGCCACCTGGGGAGGCGCCCGATAGGAGACTATCAACTCCACACGGGGACGCGTACTTACTAATATAAGTTTTTTTTTTTACATCTACTGCCCGTGATGCAGATCATAAAAATGGAAAACTTAAGTTTTCAATGAACTTTTCTCACGACGTTTGTTTCCGGCACAGCTAATGTTGACTTTAGATAAAGCCGTCCTGATATGTGTAACTCAACCTACGGCTGTTACAAAAGCTGGGCGTTTTATTTATGCCAATCTGAAAGTTTAAGAAATACTTACGTTCTACAATGAAACGAGATCAGATATTTGGTTTAGAAATACTATCGATAGAAGAAAGACGGCGCGAAAGAGGACAGGTTTGTTTGACTGGCTTTGAGAGTCTATCCGGCCGTTGTGACCGAGCGGTTCTAGGCGCTTCAGTCCGGAACCGCGCGGCTGCTACGGTCGCAGGTTCGAATCCTGCCTAGGGCATGGATGTGTGTGATGTCCTTCGGTTAGTTAGGTTTAAGTAGTTCTGAGTTCTAGGGGACTGATGACCTCAGATGTTAAGTCCCATAGTGCTCACAACCATTTCAACTTTTTTTTTTTTTTTAGGGCGTAAGAGATATTTTGAAAAACCTTAACTGGCAGAAGTCGATGCAATGCGCCCTAAATCTCCCTGGAACGTGGTTGGAAGACTCAAACACTCTTCTTTCAGCGTAGAAACCACGAATGTTCTTCAGTCCCTTCCGTGTGCAAATAAAATTATGGAAATAACGACTAGCACAGAGAAGCGGAAGCCTTCATTCTTTCCATGCTCCAACCGCGAAGAGAAGAGGAACAGACTTCAATTTACGGTTCAATACAAGATATGATCTGACACGCAGTTCACAGTGATTCGCGGAGTATAGATGAAGATGTAGATTCGTAAGTTATGCGGAAAATGATAGAGAACGAAATATTGATTTTCTCTAAAGTAATGTACCGTTTTATACATACAAGAATGAGGAATACCTCATTTAAGTAAGACCAGAATTTTGGTCACCAAGCAAATACATTTCATTAGTAGTTTACAGTTTTACATGGATAGTCACACTTGCATACTATTTTGCAGTTATCTATTCCTTCTTGTTTCGTCTTGCAGTAACAGTAATAGATACTATTTCACTTATTCTGACATTACTCAATTTTTTAATTAATTAATTAGTTTTTCATGTTTTTATTACCAGTTAAATCAAGTTTCTATAAGGAAGAGTTTGGTTTCGTATTCAATTAAAATGTATGTCAGGTAGTGTGCAACATTTGCTATGTGCAACGATACAGGGACGAATAGCTGCTTCATATGTGGATAAATAAGGGAAAAATTGTTAAAATTGTATTTTGCTTCGCAAAAATATTTCAAATAAGATGACGGTTTTTAAGGTTCCGTAACTCATCGGTAAAAACGGAACCCTTAATAGGATCACTTTTTGTCCGTCCGTCTGTTAAGACCCCTATTTCTCAGGAACGGGTAAGGGTATCAAGTCGAGATTTAAGGTCTACGGTCCCTTGGCGGTGTAAAATGTTTAAGCTTCTAAGCAGTGCAATCAAAAGATACGGCCAGCCATTCACGTAACATATTTTGCCACTCGCAAAGTCAGTCATCAAAACCTGTAGATGAACTCTCTGCATACATAATTAAGTTTGTGCAGAATCTTCAGAGCGCGAGTCTTCCTAACACTTGTCCGTTTTTCTTACTTATTTCGCTTTTTGACAAAAGTGGGAAAAGAGCGGCTGGGGTAATGGTGTAAGACAGTGTCTTATTGTTGAGTTGGGAATGGGGCTGAGTGAGTTGTGAGTAAGGCAAGTAGGAAGGGGAAGTTATCCCAGTTTGTGTATTTGCCCCAGGACTACCAGGTTCAGATTCAGAGTTTTGACTGGTATAAGCGTCCAGAAACGAGTAAACATCTACTGATGATGACGACCGGTCCGGTAGGCCCTCAACCGGCATCACACCAGCAAAGGTTTGTGCCAAGACTGCTTAAAGATTATCAGAAGCAACATCGCGTAGAAGTCTACAGGAAGCTTAAACAACAGCTTCAACACGATTGAAACTTTCTTTCAGCGGCTGTCACTAGTGAAGAAAATCAGAAATCTTAGCAATCGATGAGTCAGTATTCACCTCCGGCAAAAAAGGCCGTGTTGATCTGTACTTGTACATATTCACGGGATTGTTTATTATGAGTTCGTCCCCTCGTTGACCTATGGCAAATGAAGGGTTCTGCCGGCCGCTGTGGCCGAGCGGTTCTAGGCGCTTCAGTCCGGAACCGCGCTGCATCTACGGTCGCAGGTTCGAATCCTGATTCGGACATTGATGTGTGTGATGTCCTTAGGTTAGTTAGGTTTAAGTAGTTCTAAGTCTAGGGGACTGATGACCCCAGATGTTAAGTCCCATAGTGTTTAGGGCCATTTTAATTTTAAGGGCTCTTTTGTGATGTTATAAGAGGTTTGAGGGACGATATGAGGAGAAAACATCCACGATAATGTCCTAAGAGCGACTGGGTGCTGCAACATGATAATGTACGACCATATTTGGCCAGCGTTATTCGTGTATTGTATTCTGGAGTAAAAACCGTAACCAGACTTAGCATCGTGTTTCTTGTTCCCTTTCTCGAAGGCGAAGTTCCAATTGAAGGGCCGAAGACTTGATACAATGAAGGAATCAAAGAGCTTACTAAACACCGTAACAAGTAAGACTTTCAGGATGCATTTTAACTGCGGAGGACGTGTTGGGAACGTTGCATTCTCTCCGAAAGAGACTACCTTATAGCCGATGATGCAGAATAAGATCGAAAACTTTTAGATCCCATTTTGTACTAACTTGTCAGTAGTTCGAATAAGCTCGTACTGGAAGTAAACCGAATTCTAAAGCATACTTACAGTATAAAATTCATTTGCTACAAGTCAGTGAAATATGTTTTTGAATTTTTCAGCTGCATAAGTATAGTCTGAGGGTGGCGAATGCGCTAGAGGCGGAGGGTTACCACAAAGGGGACGTGGTGGCGCTGATGCTGGGTAACTGCGTGGAGTACGTGGGACTGTGGCTGGGCATGGCGCGGATCGGGCTCGTCACCGCCCTCATCAATCACAATCTGAGGAAGCAGTCCCTGCTGCACACGCTCAAGGTCTGCGCGGCCAGAGCCGTTATCTTTGGAGATGAATTCGCTTCTGGTGAGTGACAAGTATTTTCAAACATTTTCCACTTTTTTCTTATTCTGTGTATTCCTATCATAGTGTGTGTGTGCCACGTAAATGTAGGGATACGAGGGTTGGAACTTACAGCTCATACAAAATAGATAAGTGTTTCAAAGTTTTATTGGCCTTCAAAGCAGTCACCAGCATTGTGTATAACCCGTTGCCAGCGATGTGGAAGTCGTAGGATACTCTTAGCAGTGCCAGTTGTGTTGACAGTTCGAGCGGCGCCGTCTATTGCCCGACGAATTTGTAGCAGTTCTGAAGCGAATGCCGTGAAATGTTTCCTTCAGTTTAGCAATTGAGTTGAACTTACGAGGGCTTAAGTCAGGGGAGTGCAGTAGGTGGTGTAGCACTTAGCAGCCCCATCAGTCAAAGAAATCAGTAACAGCTTGCCCTGTACACGCTTGAGCATTGTCCTGCAAAATGGCGGTCAGGTCCTGCAGAAAGTGTCATCACTTCTGTGTCTAAGCTGGTCGTACGCTGTGTTCCAAAAATGAACAGCTTAGAGACAGAAGTGATAACACTTTCTGCAGGACCTGACCATCATTTTGCAGGCCAATGGTCAAGCACGTACAGTGCAAGCTGTTACTGATTTGTTTGACTGATGGGGCTGCTAACTGCTATACCACCTACTGCACTCCCCTGACTCAAGGCCTCGTGAGTTCAACTCCATTTTTAAACTGAAGGAAACACTTCACGGCATTCGCTTCAGAACTGCTACAAATTCGTCGGGCAATAGACCGCGGTGCTCGAACTGTCAACACAACTGGCACTGCTAAGAGTATCCTACGACGTCCACATCGCTGGCAACGGGTTATACACAATGCTGGTGACCACTTTGAAGGTCAGTAAAACTTTGAAACACATATCTATTTTGTAAGAGCTGTAAATAAATAGTTGTCACTATTAAAGTTCGAACCCTCGTAAAAACGCACAGGGAAGAGAGACGAATGTCACACTATCAAACCCTCCTAACAAGGCAGATTTTAACAACGGATCATGGGTAGGCGTCCCATAACACTAGCAAACAGCGAGGATTCTAATGACGCCGTCAAGTGCCGTATAGGTAAGAAACGTAAATCACTATCGAGAAGGAGGGACGCCGAAAGAGCGATTGAATTTCTAGCAAAAAGTGAGCAGTAAGAACCGGAACAGATCCGCGTCAGATCTATGAAAGCACAGGAAACGTTATGTAACTGTAGACTGGAAGAGCCAATGACGCTTACTACAGCGTTAAGACTTCTAGTAAGGTATTAGCATCCAGAAAGGGAGTATATTACTTTTCCTACACCTGATTTAGTAGACAGAATCTGTTTCAGAGTGGAAAATCTGCCAACAGAAGTGGAAAAACTGGAGAAGATACTGAAGCAGGCTTCTGCCAGAAGAAATGAATCGTTCTCCTTAGATACCCTATGTGATCAAAAGTATCCGGACACCCCCAAAGACATATGTTTTTCGCATTAGGTGCGTAGTGCTGCCACCTACTGCCAGGTACTCCATATCAGCGACCTCAATAGTCATTAGACATCGTGAGAGAGCAGACTGGGGCACTCCGCGGAACTCGGACGGACTTCGAACGTGGTCATGTGGTTGGGTGTCACTTGTGTCATACGTCCGCACGCGAGATTTCCACACTCATAAACATCCCTAGGTCACTGTTTGCGATGTGACAGTGAAGTGGAAACGTGAAATGACACGTCAGCACAATAGAGTACAGGCCAACCTCGTTTGTTGACTGACCGAGACAGCCGCTGTTGACTGACCGAGACTGCCGACAGTTGAAGAGGGTCGTAATATATAATAGGCAGACATCTATTCAGACCATCACATAGGAATTACAAACTGCATCAGGATCCACTGCAAGTACAATGACAGTTAGGCGGGAGGTGAGAAAACTTGGATTTCATGGTTGAGTGGCTGCTCATAAGCCACACATCACGCCATTAAATGCCAAACAACGCCTCGCTTGGTGTAAGGAGCGTAAACATTGGACGATGGAACAGTGGATAAACGTTGTGTGGTGACGAATCACGGTTCACAATATGGCGATCCGATGGCACGGTGTGGGTATGGCGAATGCCCAGTGAACTCCATCTGCCAGCGTGTGTAGTGCCAGCAGGAAAATTCGGACGCGGTGGTGTTATGGTGTGGTCGTGTTTTTCATGGAGGGGGCTTGCACTCCTTGTTGTTTTGCGTGGCACTATCACAGCACAGGCCTACCTTGATGTTTTAAGCACCTTCTAGCTTCCCACTGTTGAAGAGTAATTCGGAGATGGCGATTGCATCTTTCAACACGATCGAGCACTTGTTCATAGTGCACGGCCTGTTGCGGAGTTGTTACACGACAATAACATCCCTGTAATGGACTAGCTTGCACAGAGTCCTGACCTGAATCCTATAGAACATCTTTGGAATGTTTTGGAACGCTGACTTCGTGCCAGGCCTTAACGACCGACATCGATACCTCTCCTGTGTACAGCATTCCGTGAAGAGTGGGCTGCCATTCCCCAAGAAACCTTCCAACACCTGATTGACCGTATGCCTGCGGGAGTGGAAGCTGTCATCACCGCTAAGAGTGGGCCAACACCATACTGAAATCCAGCATTACCGATGGAGGGCGTCATGAACTTTAAGTAATTTTGAGCCAGGTATCCGGATACTTTTGATCACATAGTGTATGTTGTAGAAGCACTTTGTGATGACGCATGGTCATATAGCATTAGATTGCAGGCCAGTAGGGCAAGACTGTCAAATATATATGCGTATTCCCTAATGGAGATAAAGTAGGACACCTTAATGCCGTGAGAATTGTCAGCGTATTGCAAGAGGTTAGAAGAGTCGTAGAAGAGTTGCAGTAAGTTGTATTGTGCCTCCAAGAACAGTATACAAAGGCAGGAAATATCCCCAGTATGCCAGTAACTGCCCAGTAGTCGCACAATAGCAACGTCCTTTGGTAGCAATAATAGTACTTAACAGGCCAAAACAGTGACAAAAATATCACAATACTGCTCAGAACACGTAATCTGTGTGGAAATGTTACCGGGAGGGAGAGCTGCACCCTGATTTCCTTGTATTTTCAGTTTAGTGATCTGATCGACGAGTATTTGCTAAGATTAAAGGATATTAGTTACCCAGGACGAACTGAGCCTGTCGTGTACTCCTTTGATGCAAATGCGAAGTCAGTATTGTGGCATAGCCGCCTGACTGATGACCATGGAAGAGAACTAGAAGAAGCCGTTATGGAACTCAGCCTACAGGTGTTGAATGCACCTCACAATCCGCCAACCTACGGAGTCGGGGCAACGTCAAATACGGCAAAGGCGCGCCGTGTAAAAGGTTGCAGGTTTGCGAGTGGATTGACATCGAGTGACCACAATATCACACACGATACCATCTCTGGAAGAAAATCCAAGACGCCACAGAAAATGTGCGCATAAGGCCCAAATATAAGATCAAGGACACTAACTGGAAAGAACTAAGAAGAGTGTTTTACTGCCCAGAAAGTCCATCGCTGGGTGATAATGTAGATGCTAAAGCGCAAGAACTGACAGTGGCTGTACATAAAGTAATGGAGCCATGGACACCTGCCAGCAGAGGTTATTCTAAAGGAGTACCTTGCATCTGGACAGAGACGCTGCACAAATTAAGACGTGGAGCAAGAAAAGCCAAGAAGCTATAACAGAGCAGCAGGGTCCAAGAAGAAAAAGTCCGAAGGTTGCACGTATGTTAAATAACGTTTTAAGGAAGAGTTGTAGAAAACAAAAATGGAACTATGTAAGCGTGGAGGCTAATTTTGAAGGCGATCCGTGGGGTGTACTATATATAATAGCCTGCGAGAAAATGCGTTCACCAACAGTCTTATCCACGCTCAGAATGAATGCTGGGACGGTAACAGAGAGTTAGGAACAGTCAGCTGCCCTGGTAATGGAAACACTACTTTCTGCCGATAGAGAAGAAAGCGAGACTTCTTAGGTATGGGAAATGTTATGGGAAGAATACAGAAGCAATAAATTTGTGTACGCATTCCCACAAGAAGAAATTAGGCAAATAACCTTAGGACTGAAAAACAAAAAAAATTTCCAGGATCCCTGCCGAAGTAATAAAAGCCTTATGTTACGAACTAGTTACTTGTGCTCTCTGTACAATGAGTGTCTCTTGCAAGGAAGGGTCCCTACGCCGTGGAAGAACGCTGAAGTGATAATAATTAGTAAAGGGCAAGATAAGGATCCATTGATATTCAGATCCTACAGACCAGTTTGTCTTTTGAACGTTCTCGTCAAGACATCTGAAAAACTTTTATACAAAAGATTACAAGATCACAGACTGCTACACGGGATGAGCACTCACCAGTACGGGTTTAGAACAGACAAGTCAGCTGCAGACGCAGTTAATAAGGCAATCTCGCTAGCGACAGACACTCATTCTATGTACACTCTTGCGATGGTGGTTAATATTGCTGGCGCCTTCGATAACCTATGGTTACCGTCTTTCTGTGGTCGCCTTAGGGATAATTGCCTGAGAGATTATTGCCACGTGCAACATGCTTCAACGTCCAGGAAAGAAAACAACGAAGACAATAACAAAAGGTCGTCCGCAGGGATATGAGTCTGGTCCGGAGTTTTGGGATTTAGCACTGGAGCCCATACTACAGAAATTACACGACAGCGGTAACATAAGCGGACTGACGGCATTTGCGGATGGCGGGCTGTTCGTTGAAAGTGGTGACTCCAGGAGAGTTATAGAAGACAAATGTAATGCGGCCCTCCACGAACTTGAGGGCTGGTGTCTACGTATTAAGGTGTCACTAGCACTTCATAAAACAATGTATCTCCTGCTGAAAGAGAAACTAATAAGAAACCCAAAAATAAAATTAAATGATGTAACGATTAGGAGAAGTGTAGTAAAGAGGTATGTGTCTAGGGGTATTTCTCGACGAACGTCGTAACTTCGCACATCATATAGAGGATGCAGGCAAAAAAGGTACATACCTGATTAATAAAATTATAACCATTGCAAATAGGCAGTTTCGGCTTCCCTTGAAGACAATCAGAGTATACCACCAATCTGTATTAGCATCAATCGTAGGATATGGTTGTAAGTAGGCTGTTTAGGTTTTTATGTTGGTAACGCCACGTAGCGCTCTGTATGAAAATCACTGACTGTGCTGTGTGCAGTCTGTGACTGGTTGGCATTGTTGAAATATTCGCTATTGTAGTGTTGGGCGGTTGGATGTTCTATCAAAATCTTTCATTTGCTAACTATGCCTATCAGTAGTTAGTGCCTTCAGTAGTTAGAATCTTTTATTTAGCTGGCTGGCAGTATTGGCGCTCGCTGTATTGCAGTAGTTCGAGTAACGAAAATTTTTGTGAGGTAAGTGATTCATGAAAGTTATAGGTTATTGTTAGCTAGTGCCATTCTTTTGTATGGACTATTGAAAGGCAGATTGCGTTGCGCTAAAAATATTGTGTCAGTTTAGTGATGATCAGAATAAGTAAAGAGAGAAATCTCTGAGTACGTTCAGTTTTGCTCAGCTGTTTGAAAATCAAATAACGTAAGGGGTTTACTAGCACAGTAATTCATTAATTTTTCTAAGGGGATGTTTCATGGTGCGAGTGTTTGAGCTCATAGATTGCAGTTAGTGAAGCCTGCATCAATAGTAAGAAGAACCAACGGGCGCCCACTGCACTACACCGAATGATGCTTTGTTAGTAATTCTAGAAATATGTTCACTGGACTAGTAAATTAGGAAAAAGGGAGCCATTTACTGGTTAAAGAAAGGCAATCAAATGGAAGTACGAAGAGTGCTTGGAAATGAGAGACCAATTCGAAAAAGGCAATAAAAGATGAAATATTACAACTGTGGCAAAATGAATTGGACAACTCGTGCACAGGCAGGGGAACATACGAATTTCTCCCTAACATCAGGGAGACATTAAAAATGAGATTCCGTAACCCATCGAGTGGGCTGATACATTACCTGACTGGCCATGGCCCTTATGCCTCGTATCTATACAAAATCAGAAGACAGATGAATGATACCTGCGCCTGCGGCAGTGTGGACACACCAGAATACACATCGTGGGACTGCACGCTCTATGAAGATGCGGCGAGTAATGAATGTCAGGTATTAAGGACACTGGATCGCACTGTGAACGATACTGCAGCTGCAGTATCCAGAAAGGCCAAGGATGACTTCACGAGGCATTCAACCAGAAGTCATCATGCTGCCACTCAGGCTCTCTGCAGATGGGTAGAAGATAACTGAGGTCGGCGACCCCCGAGTGAAATACTGTCCCAATAATCTGCATTGCGTTGGTGCAGGTGTTCATGGAAGAATGGACTTTAAGAAGTAACAGTGATGGGTGGAGACTCTGCTGACGTGCTGGCCGACGCCCAAGGAATCCGATAGACTGTGGCTGTTGATCGGGGTAGTATGAGGGCGGATCCAGTAGCGGGGACAACCATCTACAACTTAAATGTACAAACAGAGAATAAATTCTGTACTTTTGGTAGTAGGTTAGTAGCTGGGTAATTAGTTAAAGGTTTAACGTAGTTTTGCAGTAGTAGAAGTAGTTTTTTTATATATATGTATATTCGTATTTTTAATTATCAGAAATAAATAATTAATACATGATTAATTACCATTCGAGGAAATGTGTTTTGCATGACCTATTTTAGCTTTTCAGATAACAGGCTGTTATTATGAAGAATAAATAAATATTCCTATCACTTCACATCTTTTCTTCTACATCAGTTAATTCTTCTTTTTGCTGCTTCATTGCATAATTTCATTTTTAACACTGAAAAACACGAAGTGTCACTGTCTTTTACAACGTGAATTTGCTGTCTAAGAAAAATTAACCATGTATGTTCTTTTAGTCCGCAGCTCGTGGTCTCTCGGTAGCGTTCTCACTTCCTGAGTACGGGATCCTGGGTTCGATTCCCGGCGGGGTCAGGGATTTTCACCTGCCCCCAGATGACTGGATGTTGTTGTGTCATCATCATTCATCCGCATTACGGTCGGAGGAAGGCAACAGCAAACCACCTCCATTAAGGACCTTGCCTAGTACGGCGGCGCAGGTCTCCCGCATCATTCCTCTACGCTCTGTCAAGAAGCATGGACTTCATTTCCATGTTCTTTTAGTCGCATTTACAGAGGGTGAAGAAAACTGTGGAAACACGGCGAGAAATGCAGGCGTGAAGATAAGCAAAGTCTGCAAGCTACACTGTTGTACTTGACGGCGAACAGCACTTGTGCATTGTCCTCAATGCGTTGTAAGTGTCAGTCGTGGTCAGAATAGCGTTCTGTGTACTTCTATGAATACGCTGTGTCGAAAGTCTGTGCACTCGAGTGGGGCAGATTGTTGGTGCTCATATGGTGAATACTTCTAACGTAGCGAAGCTGTGTGGTGTTTCAGGAAGTATCGTACAGAAGGTTTACACAGCTTGCAGGAAAAGCGGAAAAACGTCATCCGGTAAGTCACAAAGCGGACGAAAATATGTGTTGAGTGATCGTGTGGAATTTCGCTGCGCCGATAATCTGGGCTGGCTTCTTGGGACGCAATTGCTTGACATCGCCAACACATCCCTAGTTGACCACATTTCCAGACTCATGGCCACAGGATTTCGGCGCCAGGCCACCATTAAGTCTGCCAAGCTGATCAAAGCCGTCTACAGTAAGCAGCCCCAATGGTTTTAGATTTCCCGGCACTGCCAAGACGACAGCTATGCCTAAAGATGTGAAGCGTAACACCTTGCACTATATAAAGACTACTGAGGGTCCCTTTTATCTTGTAGACCATAATAGTTGGCCCCGGATCCTTTAGCAATTGCAAAGGCAGAAGTCGACAGCATAATTCGAGAGGGCATAGTGTGATAGTCCAGTAGTCCTTGGTCTTCACCACTGCATGTAGTGCCAAAGAAACATGGTCCATGGCGCTCTTGCGGTGATTATAGAGCATTTAACGCCCCTACAGTGCCAGATCGTTATCCAGTGCTGTTACTCCGCTATTACAACTAAGCGTTTAGTGGTGCTCGCTGGACAGCGTTGTGGATTGTGCCAAGGCATACATACAGATATCAGTGGCCAAAGAACACATCCCGAAAATGTCGTCTTTACACTATTTGGCTTCTTCGAGAGCAATTTCATGACGTTCGGCCTCAGGAATGATGCGCAAACATGTCAGAGATTTATCGACTTCGTGTCGCAAGGTCTGCCATTCTGCCTCGCTTACCTCCATGACACCTTGGTATTCTCTGCCTCACCAGAACAACATTGCCAGCATCTTATTGAAATCTTCAAGCAGTTGGATGAGCATGGCATAGTGTTGAACACAGCAAAGTGCATATTCAGTGAGCCAGAAGTCGATTTTCTTGGCCACCTCACTATCCCGTCAGGCTCCACACCGCTACCTGAAAAAGGTGAAGCCATTCTGAAGATCCCCGGCCTTCCACAATTAAGGAGCTGCAACGATTTCAAGGGATGCTAATTTTTGTTTCGTCGACATCTACCACGCGCAGGACCCATTAATGGCTGGGCTCGCAGGTCCAAAATGCAAAGGGACACAGCAATAACTTGGACAGATTGCATGACCGCTGCATTCAAACAAGCAAATCAAGCGATAGCGCACACTGAGCCAAGCGCGCCGTTAGCGTTGGTTGTAGATGCGAGCCAGATGGTGGTGGGCACTATGTCGCAGCAATGCAACAATAACGCGCGGCAGCCTCTAGCAATTTTCTTGCAGGAACTGTCAACAACTCGACAGATGTGGAGTGCTTATGACCGCGAACTGTTAGCGATGTATGAGGCAATAAAATGCTTTCGACCTCAACTGGAAGCCCAGTAGTTTAAAATCTTCACCGACCACAGACTGCTCACGTGTGCATTTCGGCAGATCATCATAAAGTGTTCACCCCCGTAGCTTAACCAGCTTATATTTATCGCACTTCCAACCCATATCCAGGATCGAGGATGTGATAGCAGACTGTCTCAAGCGTGTCAGTAGTATCTCTAGTATTGACTACGCAGAGCTCGCAGCAGCACAACGTACCGACCAGGAACTGTAAGAGCTATTGCAGGAAACAACTTCTTCGTTAGACTTACAATTAGTCAACATTACTGGCACAGGCATCAAGTTATATTTCAGTGCATCAACAACAAAATCATGGCCGTTTTTACCAGCAAGATTTTAGATGAACACCTTCAGATCGTCGTACAACCTGTGTCACCCAGTGTGTGAGTTATGTAATGCTTCATCAGAGATTGCATCGTGTGGTCAGGCATGAAGAAAGACTGCCTTGACTGGATATTTGTTGCGTACAAGGTCAACTGGCACATACATGTACCAATCAGCAACTTCCCTGACACTACCACACGGTAGAGTGATGTGCACGTGGATATCGTGGAACCACTACCACCCTCAAGTGGTCAATGGTACCTGCTGACAATGATTCAACCATTGGCCAGAAGCTGCCCCTGTGCACAATGTGTCTGCAGAAGCTTTGAAGCATGCCTTCGTGCTAAACTGGGTATCATGTTTTGGCTGTCCTCTGACCACTACAACTGCTACAACTGCCTGGCGAATTTGTAGTTGTGTTTCCGCAGCCTGATACAGAACCACCTACCTTCATCGATCACCTTAGACATGACATCAAGAACATGTGATATCCCGAGCCATCCAGATGTAGAACTATTGGCATGTTTGTCCACAGTGACCTCGATATGGGCACACACGTGATGTTGCATACTGATGGCGTCAAATGGCCCTACAACCAGCGTACACCAGGCTGCATCATGTCTTCAAAATGGGTGATCACACCCTGGTCAAGAGCAAACACACTTCCGTTACAATAGATTGGATCAAGTTGTTATAACATTTTCATTGAGTCGCCACCTTCTGATGCTCGATGGATACAGCATTGCACAGCAGCTGGCCCAGCCAAAGCAACTCCTGCGCTATCACCTAGTCCAGCAATACCATCTCCTGTGCCAATACCGGCCATGATGCTAGCTTTAGGAGAACAATGAACCACCGGATCTGGTTGACCCATCCACTTCCCGGCATGCTTCCTGGGTGGCTCTCCACTTCTGTCAAGGGGGCTGTAGTAGTGACAGCAGTGGCCACCAGTGCAGTTCTGTGCAGTGCAGTGTGCGGGTATTTGATACATGTGTCGTTATGCAAGTGTTTGATTTTGCACTGTCAATTCAGTTCCTGCACCAGCCACCAGAAGTGCTGTGTTTTGCCATGACTGCTGCACTTGTTTATTCTTTGTGTTTTGCAATGTACTTATGTTTTATCTGTGTCTTTACTGTTAGAGGACTGTCATTTACATTTTCTCATTGAAAAGCTTGGTTACAGATAAACAGTCAACTGTATTCTCTCTCTCTGGCTCATTATAATTTCACTTCATTTAGCAACATACGGTAATAGCTTGTTAAGTGGGAGACTAAAGTTCCTTTCAATCTCCATAACCTACATCAACTGTGCATTATTTATTCTAATCTAAACAGGCAGGATAACCAGTCAGACTGGCCAGACTCAGCCCTACAGCAAAACAGGAAAACCAAAAATGAATGCAGGAGAGCCTTCAAGAGGTTCAGAAAGTATGAGGTGGGCACTGGCAGATTGAAAGTGTACTGCAACTTGTTATTCGTGCCTGGATGGGTCACTTCATAAGAACATTGCCTATTAAAGAGAAGAGGGCTCGAGGTTTGGGTCTTGATCTCTCGCATACTTTCAATGTGTTATTGTTCTTGTCTGTAAAATTAACTGAAAACTTTAGGACAGACCTAGCATTCTTGTAAGTGTTTGCGGAAAACTGTTAAGGAATCAGCTATGTGGTAGATGCCACCAGAAGTAATGTGGCCTGATTAACACACATTTGCATGCTCCACAATAATGAATTTTAGCTATTGCCATCATTCAAACAAATAATTCACTCATCAACAACAAATAACAGCATAAGGAGTTGCAATTTTCAAATCTATATGTTCTTTGTAAATCACATTGTAATCAACTTTTCATAACTTAAGTGTACTTCTTGATGGGTAAAATTCCGTGTGCAATAAAATCCTATACTGTGTGTCAACACATGGAGCAGATGGCAGACACTCTTTGTTAAGGATCCCAGCATCAAATGGATTAGTTAAAATATTAATGTGGTACATAAATATTTGCTTGCAGCAGCAGGCTAATCTTTTGAGTTCTACGTGCACATTTGTAGTTTGCAAATCAACACAAAGGTGCTTGGCATATAAGAATACTTTTATTCTTTATGTTTGTTTCATAGCATTTCACATTCAAATGGACTGTACGAAGAACAACTGTTTATTTTCACTTTTCTAGATGTTAGTTATGTAATGTTAACCTATCCCACTCGCCTTCCCTCCCTCCCTCCCCCCCCCCAGCTAAAACTGCATGATCTGTATACAGTGTGTATCACATTTATAGTGATATGGTGGGGACCGCCATGGTTGAATGTGTTAAAAAGGTAAACGGGAGGGGGGTAAAGATATATCGACCTGGCTCTGCATTTCAAGATGTGATGTGGCTACTTAAAGGTTAAAGGAGGATTGAGGTCATTAGACACAGAGTGTGAGCTCAGATTTAACAAGAATAGAGAAGGAAATTGTTTGTAACCTTATTTGGTGAGCCATCCCATAATTACTTGAAGTGATTCAGGGAAATTTAAATCAGAATAGGCAATTGGTGAATTTTATGCTTTTCATTCCAAATAAAAGTAGTGTCTGTGGTGTCACCGCCAGACACCACACTTGCTAGGTGGTAGCTTTAAATCGGCCGCGGTCCATTAGTACATGTCGGACCCGCGTGTCGCCACTGTTAGTGATCGCAGACCGAGCGCCACCACACGGCAGGTCTCGAGAGACGGACTAGCACTCGCCCCAGGATGACGTAGCTAGCGATGCACACTGACGAAGCCTCGCTCATTTGCAGAGCAGATAGTTAGAATAGCCTTCAGCTAAGTCAATGGCTACGACCTAGCAAGGCGCCATTAGCCTTACATAGCTTGTATCTAAAGAGTCTCACTTGTATCGTCAAGAGCGATGTACCACAAGGATGGATTAAAGTTAAGTATTCCAGGAGCTACGTACTTTTCTTTAGAGCATTCATTACGTATCCTGTTTCAGACCTATCTCTAGTCTGCGTGAGTGTAACGCATGCCTTTCGCTACTTCCGAGTGGCGTGGCTGTCTTGTTACGCCACAACAGTGTCTTTAACCACTGTGCCATATAACTTGCACAAGACTCCATATTTCTCATTATTTAGGTTCAGTTCTGCACCTAAAAGCTGAAGATGATGAAGTACGAAGAACATTGGAAGAGACCTGTATCCAGTGATTGATGATAAGTGACTGCAGCTGATGATCTATTTCATTTGCCAATCTTTGAAGGAAGTGAAAATCTTGTCAGTGCTAGACTGAATATTGATGCCCTCTCTGAGACAGCACTTCTTAGTAGATACTTGTATCATTCATAATTTTCTGAGTGGCACAATGGTTCTTACAACAATACCACGTCTGATTCCTTGCCCTATTCTTGTCTAATTGAGGTTTAGCCTCTCTTGGTCACATTGACAACAAGGCATTATTCACCAACAAAAAATTTACATTTTATCTCTTCATTGTTTCAGATATAGAAGAGATAAGATCATTACTTGATCCATCATTGGTATATTTCCAGTTGAACTGTAAAGGCAATGAAACATCTGATTTCAAGAATCTCGAAGCCTTAATATCGTCAGCTCCTGTTAGTCTGCCATTTGCTGAACCACCAAAATTTCAAGACCAGTTACTCTACATATACACATCTGGAACCACAGGGCTACCAAAAGCAGCAATGATGCCACACTCAAGGTAATTGAAATAACGTAAGCAAAATTTTTTGAGTTATAGTTCAACTTTCTAAGTAGAATTTTTCCATTGGCAGTCAGCCTTACAAGCTTTCAGTTTTACCCCACTACATACATGTATAATTTCCTGTGTTAAATAGTCTTAAGGATAATAGGTTTGTTACATATTTTGCTTTTCTGTATGTAGTGAAGCAGAACAATTTATTTTAAATGATTCTGTGTTTCTACAGACATTTTAAGTCAGTAGATTTCCTTTTCTTGAATACTATGTTTTTGTAGTCATTATGTCTAAATTTCTGACTGTTATATTATGTGACAACCTAGAGTTTTAAGAGGGACCTCTTCATGACAAAAGGCCATAGGCACATGAAACATTATGGAATATATTATTTTTATCATTTTCCAAGCATCCCTTGGAGAGGGATAAAAATAAAATGTACATTACAGTATATTTTTTTAGCAATAGATAAAGAGGTTTGCTTGATATGTTGTGGCACCCATCAGCCTCCAATCCTGCAAAAACACTTTATTCCTCACTGGACAGTCCAAAGATTGTCATGAAGGGTAATTCTTTTATGTGCTACTTGATGTCTCTGTTGTTTGCTTGACATGGCATGAACATAAAATAAGATAATTAGCATGTGACATTGCAAATTACATTCAAAAGGTAGCAGGAGGGATACAAAACTCAAAAGTCATCAGCACGAGCTATACAACTGTAGAAGTGCAACCAGCTAGGGATTATGAACACGTACTTTATACAAGAGGACATTCACAAGCCAACTTGGGTGTTGTGAGGTAATTGAAAAAAAAAAAAAAAAAAAAAAAAAAGTACCAAGTCCTTGAAGAGAGAAGGCATAAAAGCAGTGTAACACATGTGAAAACCATAAGAGACTTGAGGTAGTCATGACAGAGAATGACAATGAGTAGCTATAGAAAATCCAAAGGAAGGGAAGAGCATAAAAGAACAGGTTACTGACATGGTAAAATTTAAAGGTAATGACGAGGATTGGGAATTTGTCACTAAGCTTCAAAGCAGAAGTGAGTGCTAACAGTGGCAGACAACCGTGACATTGAAGGCCATAGGGAAATGATAGAGACAAATGAGGAAGAGGCATATCAATTATGTTCTTCAGAAAAGGATATAAACCATGAACATATGGTGTTAAAGATAAAAATGGCAATACAGTTTTGGAAAGAACGAAAGGCACTGGAATTTGCAATAAATATTTGGAGGAGCTTTTCAATGTTGAAGAAGGAAGTACAGAAACAGAGGAACAACATAAATATTAGAATTCTTAGCTGCACCACTGACAACAAAATAGACAGCTGACACAATGAAAATACTAAAAAAGCAGCAAAGCTCCAGGGAGAGAAGCGATAACTGCTGAACTACTGAAAAAGGAAGGAGATGCATTTATGAAACAAACACACAAACTTGTGACAAACAAGTGGGGTGAAGAAAGAATGCTGACTCTGTGGAACGAACCAATTGCAGCAGCAGTCCATAAAAAGGACAATAAATAATAATGCAGAAATTTTGGAGGCATCTCATTGATTAGCACAGCCTACAAAATGTTCTTCAAGTTACATATTTAAAAGAGGTAATATATAAGAAACAAGCAGGATTTATAAAGAATCAACCCATCGTTGGTCAGATGTTAGCAAAAAGAAGCTATATCAAAATATTGGGAATACAACAAAACAATGTCAATATTGTTTGTTGATTTTAAGAGAGCCTGCAATAACATAAACAGAGATAAGTTGTGGGACGCTTGAAAGGGACAGTGAAAATGGAAGAGGAATATTCCATGGCTTTTGACATAAAAACAGAAGTCAAGCAAGGCGGTGGCACATCACCACATTCATTCAACATAATCATACTGGATTCAGAAAGTCAGGAAGAAGAGAGAATTAGTGTAGGAATAAAAATGAATGTCCTTGCCTTTGTAGATGATGTTGCATTATTCACTAAAAATCTAGATGACCTGTAAATACTGGCAATAAATCTTTTTCTAAAAGTAAGGGAAGTTGAATTGGAGGTGAATAGGAAGAAAACAAAATTCATGAGGCTAAAAAGAAATTGAAAGACAAAAAGGAGGGAAGCATTGCAGTCTGATAACCAAATGTTTGAAGAAGTAGTTGAGCTTAAATATTGGGGATTGCAGTACACATCAGAAATTATGAGAATCAAGAAACAGAAATGAGGATCAATATGGCATCCAGAGTGTCATATTCACTCAACAAATTACTGTCAATCAAATTTTTGTCATAAGGAATCAGACCAGTGTTACTATAGATGGCATAAATATGGAGAATAGTTAAGTATACAGAGAGAAAGATAAAGGTTTTTGAAAATAAAATCCTCCAGAAGATGTTTTTACCAATTTGTACAGGAGGAGAATGACAAAGAAGAAAGAACAGGGAGATCAGGGACATATGTAATGAACCAGATGTTGCTGTGGAAGTCAAGACAAGGAGACTGAGATGGAGTGGTCACATCTATAGAAGGGAGGAGGTATTACAAGACTTGACAGAAGAGAATATCAAAGTATGAAGACCTTATGCAGACCGAAAATAAGATGGGAAAACCGAATGGCTGAAGATCTTCAGATACTTCGAAGGGAAGAAGATGCCAAGGTCAGAGCGCTGTAGAGGAGGCTACTTGATGAGGCCAAAAACCAAGTGTAGTTTGTGGGGCCAGGAGAGTAAGTCATTTTCTCTCCAGAGCAGCAGAGCCCTTCTTTATTAGAAATATGTGAAAGACAAAAACAATAACAGAATGCAAAATATTAGATACCTGCTTTTGCCGTGTATGGCACTTTTAGAGGACTTATACTGTTTAGGATATCCATCACATTTTTATAAATGTGATCTTCCTTTGATTTTTGACAAGTACAGAGTGCAAATATGGCTGAGGCAAAATTTTAGATTTTGAGATGTATTATTTATGTAAAACAGAAATAAAACCTCCATTTACTCTCTCTCTCTCTCTCTCTCTCTCTCTCTCTCTCTCAGATACAGGTTGAATTACATCAGAAGAGTATCACTGATTTCATGCATATTTCTAATTTACAGACTGATAGAGAGTGGATCAAGCAATTGGGGAGTTCACCTGCTTTATTTCTTCATTGATAGTCCTTGGTGTCAACATACTGCATTGTTATACTGGCTGGAAAACGAGGGGGGCGGGGGGGGGGGGGGGGAGGGGGGGTGAAATTTCAACACTGACTACTGTAGATGATGTAGCCGACAGTTTCACAATTGCGTTTCACAGTTCTTTCCTTTCACTGTTCATGCTCCCCCCCCTCCCCCCATATTACATAATTGTATGGCCAGTTCACTATTGGTAAATGTTGATATGCCTCATTAATAGGTTGCAGGCAAATGTCAGCATACTACTACAATAGTTCGCTGTTGAACATCTATGAGCAGTAAAAACCGAACCACACAGTTCACAGTTCTTGCAGAATAATACAGTGCGTGTGACACTATTTCTCAAATAAATTGAACAGGAATTGTCATTAATTGTTTTAACACATGGTCTATTTGTGTTACTCCACTGTTAGGTTGAGGTATTGTTGTTACTTTAACCAATACATAATTCCTGTCTGAAAATCGGCCATGGACTGCCTGTCTCAGGAACAAAAATCAGTCCTTTATGTAACATCACTGAAACAATACATTGTTTGATGTTTAAATAAGTTAAAGAAATTACAATTAAAACATAACTGATTCAATTAACTGAATACATCGAAAAATTCCTTCTTTTTAACATTTTATTCTACCACAAAGGTTAGACCAAATTATTTGTTTGAATAATGAAATTAACAGATATAGTTATACAAACAATACTTTTGACAAATCTGGTAATTATTTTGGAATTAATTAAGGGCTGGCTTTGCTAATATGTTTTCGAATAGAGCCAAATAAATACTTTAAGAATCCAAGTAGTTCTTCTTCCAAATGTTTACTGTCATTAGTACAGAATTTACATTTGTTTATAAGTCAATAATAGAATCTAAGTCACAAAGCAATTACTGATTTCATGCTATAACAAAGGTATTAACTAAGAATGGTCAAAATAAATTAGGAAATTAAATACATACACAAAACTAAGGTATATTTCTTAAGACTGACGGCCAACCTTTCTCTTTTATGGAAATTCAGATTATACTCATGCATATTAATGGTAATTAGGGAAAAATGAATTTAAGGATGGCAAAACAAGAGACAAAGTAAAGAGATCCCAGCTTCTTTTTCACACAAGCAAAAGCATTTTTAAGGTCACAAGTGATGCCTGTGAACTTTTGGGAAATATAAAACCTTTACTCTCAAAATTCATATTAATTACGGGTGTCACACTTATACCATTCTTGAAACTAAGCTGTTTGACATGATAATATTACAAGATGGCAATTCTTCTGGAAAACCTGGAATTCTCAAGGAATTACATTTCATCTGGAAAAATCAAGAAATTCGCAGAGAATTTTCTGTAGTCTGCATAGCCTGAATATTTTTCCTATTCACTCCCCAGAAAATTATGCCATAACTAATAACAGAAAAATAAACTGATATGTTAAGTGAAATGTCACATACTGATGTAATAACTTGGAGTGCATAACATGCTGTAGAGATTCAGTTACTAAGTATTTTTATGTGTTCTTCTCACTTTGACAAACAATTGACATTCCCAGAATTTTTCTCATTTCCACATATCATATGAATTCGTTATTTACGAGGGTTGTACCAAAAGTAAGGTTCCCATATTTTATACAAATAGAAAACATTGTTTATTGTTATTCATTTATAAATCATTGAAAAGTTTACACTTTTGTCTATTTTTCAACACAGTTTCCATTTTTTTCGACACACTTTTGAAGGTGGTGCTCCAGCTTTTGTATTCTTAAGTCAGAAAAGTCTCCCACCATCCCGTTAAGGAAGAGTGTGACCTGTGATCGGACTTCATCATTGCTCTTGAAGTGTTTGCACCTAAGTGTTCCTTTAGCTTGAGGAAGAGGTGGTGATCGCTGGGGTCAAAGTCCAGGCCGTATGGGGGATGGGGCATAACAGTCCACCCAGATTTCTTCAAAAGCTCCTGTGTTTGACTAGTGACGTTGGGTCAAGCATTGTTGTGAAGAAGCACTACTCCCTCTGTCAGTCGTCCTCTCCAGCGATTCTGGATTGCTCGCCACAGTTTGGTCAGTGTTTCACAATATCTGTTAGAGTTTATTGTCTTCCCAGGTTGCACAAAATCGATGAGGAGTACCCCCTTCTGATCCCAAAACACAGTCACCATAAATTTTCCTGCCAACTGCGTTTGTTTGAATTTCTTTGGTGAAGGTGAACCGGAGTGACGCCACTGACAAGATTGTTGTTTTGTTTTGTGGGTGTAGTGAAACATCCATGTTTCATCTCCCATGACAATAGAGTCCAACAACTCACATTATTGAAGAAATTTGCGAGCACAGTCAAGGCATTGCTCCTTGTGTCCATCAGTCAGCATCCGGATGACCCAGAAAACACACACCTTGCAATAACCCAATGTTTCTATTACGTAAAAAATCAGCTGAGTTCCTGATATGATGTTCACACCGTCCTACTTGTGGACTCAACAGAGAAGCAAGATGCTTGGATACACGATATGTCGGAGCGCCGATGTTACTCACTATAGGACAGAAAGGAACCCCTTCCTTATGAACCTTTGGAAAGCCATATAACCTAGGGGGAACCGCACTATAGGTGTTAAGCCTCTTGATTGTGTCCTGCGACAAACCACTTTTCTTCAGGAGGCTGTTGGTCTTTCTCCCAACACTTTTTGTGGGGTCAGCATCGATTCTGCGATACGCTGAATCAGATAGTAAACGTTGCATCTTTTGTACATAATCATGTTTATTTAAAACAACGGTGGTATTTCCCTTGTGAGCAGGTAAAATAACAATACTGGGATCAAATAAACATGGGGTAAATAAACATGATTATGTACAAAAGATGCAACGTTTACTATCTGATTCAGCGTATCGCAGAATCGATGCTGACCCCACGAAAAGTGTTGAGAGAAAGACCAACAGCCTCCTGAAGAAAAGTGGTTTGTCGCAGGACACAATCAAGAGGCTTAACACCTATAGTGCGGTTCCCCCTAGGTTATATGGCCTTCCAAAGGTTCATAAGGAAGGGGTTCCTTTCCGTCCTATAGTGAGTAACATTGGCGCTCCGACATATCGTGTATCCAAGCATCTTGCTTCTCTTTTGAGTCCACAAGTAGGACGGTGTGAACATCATATCAGGAACTCAGCTGATTTTTTACGTCGTTTGGAGGGACTGAGGCTGAATGACTCTGATATTTTAGTGAGTTTCGATGTGGTCTCTCTCTTCACTCGTGTTCCTCTGTCTGATTCATTGTGGTTAATTGAAGCCAGGTTTGGTGCTGATTTAACTAATCTCTTTAGGCATGTGTTGACATCCACTTACTTTTTATTTAATGACCAGTATTACAAGCAGACAGATGGAGTTGCAATGGGTAGTCCGTTGTCTCCTGTGATCACAAATTTGTTTATGGAAGACTTCGAGGAACGTGCATTGGAGTCGGCGCCTTTAAAACCCGCCTGTTTCTTTAGATACGTTGACGATACCTTCGTTGTTTGGCCTCACGGTAGGGAGAATTTGAATGTCTTTCTAGAACATCTGAACTCGATCCACCCGAACATTCGTTTTACAATGGAGGTGGAAGAGGATGGTTGCCTTCCCCTTCTCGACATGTTGGTTCGGAGGAAAGATGATGGATCATTGGGACATGCAGTCTACAGGAAACGTACTCACACCGACTTGTACTTACAAGCTAATAGTTGTCACCATTCGGCTCAGCGTGAAGGGGTACTTCGTACCTTGGTACACAGGGCACATGTCGTTTCTGACGCTGAGATTTTGCCAGCTGAGCTGTCCCATCTTGAAGTTACATTTCGTCAAAATGGTTATAGTGATAGACAGATTGAACGTGCGTTGCGCTATCGACCAACTGTACATCGGGTGATTGATGATAATTCTGAGTCAACACCTAAGTCTACTGCCTTTTTGCCTTACGTAGGAAATACGTCCAATAAGATCGGTCATATTTTACGGAAATACGATGTGAAATGTGTTTTCCGACCTCCATCTAAAATTAGAGCACTTTTGAGTTCCGTTAAGGATGATCTTGGACTGCGTAAGGCGGGTGTATATCGTATTCCTTGTAGCTGCGGCATGGCATATATTGGTCAAACTATCAGGACCGTGGAGGACAGATGTACTGAGCATAAACGGCACACACGATTACAGCAGCCAAATGGATCTGCTATTGCCGAACATTGCTTGGATACTGGTCACCCCATGTTATATAATAACACCGAGATATTGGCATGCACGTCCAGCTATTGGGACAGTGTCATTAGGGAGGCAGTTGAGATTAAATTAGCGAGCAACCTCGTTAACAGCGATGGAGGTTTCTGTTTAAACTCTGTTTGGAATCCGGCTCTCTCCCTTGTCAAAAAACAGAGGAACAGAGTCAATGCTGCCTCACCTGCGAATTCGTAGTCTCACTATTGATAGCTCTGACTTTGGTGGCACTAGTGTTCAGTGTGTGTGTGTGTGTGTGTGTGTGTGTGTGTGTGTGTGTGTGTGTGTGTGTGTGTGTGTTATCTTTCCTGCTTCTGTCCAAGAACCAAGGTATTAAATTTGCATGTACGCCGCCTGTCCGTTGCAGTTTGCCTTGAAAAGGGCGGGGTGTTCTCCCGCCGAAATATCGGCGGTCGCTGAAAGTGTTACCTGGTTGAATTCCCGGAAGTTATTCGAAAGTTGTATACGCCAGGAGAAACTCAGGTCTCAGTACATAAGTTATCTGCAGGCAATATTATCTGCTGTAGCTTGATGCTGTGTGGGAGATCAAAGTAAATTAGCAAAAGTGCTGTACCTAGCACACTGTCCTGCAGTACACTTGTATTTATATATTTAGAGTGAGAAGTATGTTTTTTCAATATATTTAGAGCTACTTGATGTATGTGTAACTTCATTCAGCTATACTCTATTTTATAGATATGACTGCAACCACTTTTCCACCCCCTCCCCCTCCTTATTCCCAGTTACTCTAGCTTATTTAACACTATTTTGTGGCCAGCCGTATCGAATGCTTCAGTTAGAGGAATAAATCTGTTGTATAGTTCCCTTTATGCAGTGCTTCTAGGACATCTATGGTGTAAATGTGCAGACTGAAGTGCCAAATAAAAATTTATACCAGTGCCGGGATTGAACCCGGGTCTCCTTCTCACTAGACAGATGCGCTGACCACTGCTTCACCCTGGTACAGTGACTTTGCACAATTGCAAAGACTACCGTAACATGCCTTCCTCCTCAATCCAAACTTTCATTCGTACTTCAGCCAACTTAGTGTTCCCCATAAATTCAAACAGCAGTGCAGAGGCTCTCCAACTATCTTGTAATAGCACCTCAGCATCAAATGAAGTGGGGAATACTGCCTAAAACCCAGGCATAGATGCTTTCACAAAATGAAACTATATGGTTCCAGAGACGTTTTCAAGTCTCAATCATCTATGCTATTACAGTTTAGGAGGAATACCAAAGTGGGCTGAGGCATTAATGGCAGTTTGGATTCAGGAGGGAGATGTGCTAAGGTAGTCTGTGAAGCCGTGCGAAGCCACTGTGTGGGGGTGGCATAGTGATGAGTGCATCTGCCTAGGGAGCAGGAGATCTGGGTTTGAATCCTAGCTTTGGTACAAATTTTCATTCATTGTTTCAGTCTGCATATGGACACTGTAGATGTTTGAGACTTGAAAGGTCTCTGGAAATATGTAATTTCATTTGATTAAAGCTTCCAAGATATGTTCTGTAAATTATACAGTTGCTGATTCAGTGCTGTTCCCTGATTGGTACACAAACTGGTCATTGGAAAGGAAATTGTAACTATTTAAATAGTTCATAAGTCTATTTTTCATAATAGTGGACTTTTTAGCAGGGAGGATGCAGCATGTTATCTTGGGTGGAGAGTCCTCATCAGATGTAGGAGTAACTTCAGGTGTGCTACAGGGAAGTGTGTTGGGACCCTTGCTGTTCATGTTGTACATTAGTGACCTCGTACACAATATTAATAGTAACCTCAGACTTTTTGCAAATGATGCAGTTATCTATGATTAAGTACTGTCTGAAAGAAGCTGCACAAATATTTTCAAATCTTGATAAAATTTCAAAGTGGGAACTTGCTTTAAATGTTCAGAAATGTAAAATTATGCACTTCAACAAATGAAAAATATTGTAGTTTCCTATGGCTATAATATCAATGAGTCACTGTTGGAATGCCAACTCATACAAATACCTGGGTGTCGCACTTTGAAGGGATATGAAGAGGAATGATTATATAGGTTCAGTTGTGGGTAAAGCAGGGGGTAGACTTTGGTTTATTGGCAGAATACTGGTGACCTGCAGTCAGTTTACATAGGAGGTGCTTACAAATCATTTGTGTGACCAGTTCTGGAATATTGCTCAAGTGTGTGGTACTCATACCAGATAGGACTAACAGGGGATATTGAACATATACAGATGAGGGCAGCATGAATAGTCACAAGTTCGTTTGATCTGTGGGAGAGTGTCACAGAGATAATTGAGAAACTGAACTGGAAAGCTCTTCAAGATAGACAGAAACTGTCCCCAGAAAGTCTGTTGACTAAGTTTGAAGAACCTGTTTCAAGTGATGACTCTAGGTGTATACTAAAACCCTCTACATAGGGATTGTGAGGATAAGAATAGAATAATTACTGCATGCACAGAGGCATTCAGACAATCATTCTTCCCATGCTCCATGTGTGAATGCAGTGGGAAGAAACCCTAATAACTGGTAAAATGGGGGATACCCTCTGCCATGTGTCGCATGGTGGTTTACAGAGTATGCATGTGGATGTAGATGTAGTTTCTATTATTTTTGAAAAGTTTGAGAGTAGTGGCTTATTATTTTCTATGTCTATATCATTTTTGAAGGGAGGCAGCAATTTGCCATACTCTGTTTGAATGACTGATTTATAATATCACGTAATGGTAATGTTAGGCTCACTACAGTCCTTAAACAGATATGTTGTACTTTGTCCAAACCTGTTGAAAGTTTATTTTGCAGTCTGCAAAAACTGCTTTATAGACTTCCTCCTTTGTGGTTGGCATAATAGCACTGAATGGGCTACACATTTATTTAGCTTTATGACATAAGGGGCTGTTTGGAATCTTTGCTGTAGTTATATTCCTATACCGGTAAAGTACTTATTTATACAGTTTGCTGTATCTTGTGGAATTTTTATTTGATGTTTTGACTTTAATTTTTATTTTTGATTGAGTCATCTTTCTGGTACATATTTTGTGTTTTATAATCTTCCAACTGCTTTATTTTTTTAGCAGTATCGGTTCAGAATCATGAGCTCTCTTTGCTGCAAGCAGCACTTTCTTGTATGTTTGCCTATACTGTTTATAAAAGTGTGAGAAAGCTAGATTAGAGTGGCTGGTTTTAATGGAACTGAGGTGCCTCAGTGTTTGGGATGATTTTTTGATATCTTTTGTCACCAGTTTTTGTCCCACTGTTAACAATGTGCATAACACCTTAGAAAAAGTCTGTTCAAATTTAGTTTGAATGTCATGAAATTTTTGAATTTTTCATTTGCACATACCTCTGCGTACACTACTTCCCATGTTTTACCTGATGTTTGTGTGACAAACTGGTTTCTTTTGTCACCAGTTTTTGTCCCACTGTTAACAATGTGCATGACACCTTAGAAAAAGTCTGTTCAAATTTAGTTTGAATGTCATGAAATTTTTGAATTTTTCATTTGCACATACCTCTGCGTACACTACTTCCCATGTTTTACCTGATGTTTGTGTGACAAACTGGTTTCTTTCGGTTTATCAAATATTCATCTATAGACATGCATTTTTTGTTTTGTTTTACTGTAACCACTTTTATATTTGCAATTTGACTGAAGCAGTCAGATAGTACTAGATCCACTAAAACCACACTACAATATTCTTTGTCTAAATCTGTTAACACATAACCAGTAGCTGTCATTGACTGGTATGTTATTCTTGTTGCACTGTTAAGCGTTGACATTAAACTGTAACTTTAATGCTTAAGAATAAGGTACAGGTAGCATCAGGATTATGTTTGTTTACATTTAGGTCTCCATATGAGGATATTCCCTTTTGGAGTGGATATCATATCAAGAACTTGATTTAGTTTAACAAAAAGATATTCATATCTGTACTAGGAGATCAGTATGAACATAAAAAGTCAATTTTGTGTGCTTATGTTGGTCTCTTAATTCTATTGCTGCCAACTCAAAATACTTCTCTTCATGATTGTACATAGATTACTTCTGACATTAAATGTATGATTTCATTTCACGTAAATACAACCACCTCCACATTTCACAGATGTTTTACTGTAAGCACATGCTAATTGTAAGACTTTAAGACTATATTATTAATTTCTGTTTCTTTCCACCAATATTCTGTAATGCAAACAGAGCTGTCTATACTCTCCAGCTCAACCTCTAGCCATTGCATTTTATTTGGTAGTTACTGAACATTTGGTGAACAGCTGTTAATTTATCATTGTTACAGAGAGACCAAAAAGTTTGTTAACATTTGAAAATTCAATACTTTCTGGAAAAATGTAGGTAGACAAGTAAAATCTTGATACATATGCTTGAAATGACATTGAGTGTTGTTGAAGCCAAAAGAAGTGCACAAAATATCCAAAAGATGGCACTTCATGTGATACAAAAGCAATAATCAGCATAACAATTGACTTTTAGCAAAGATGATGTCTTTATAACAAATGATCAACATCTCAGGTGTCATTCATCAACAATACCTGTACTTGAGAGCCAATCTTGTTGACAACAGTGTACAGCATATCAGTAGGTGTAATGATAAATCACCATCAGGTATTGTCTTTTAGCATCCATAATGAGGTCGGATGATTGTGGTGGATTTGTGATCCCACAGCCAATAATCACACGGATTGACGTCTGGAGTCATGGGAGGCTAAGCATGATGGATGTGGGGGCTCAGCACATGATCCTCACTAAACAATGTGCACAAGAGATCTTTTACAGGAGTAGCAATATGGGGTGGAGTACCATCCGGCATAAAAGTTGTACTAACCAGCAGGTGTTTATCAGTCAGGCTAGGGATGATCCAACTTCCTTTATACATATTGTCATGCAGTGTCACTGACGTGTTGCTGTTCAGCACCATCTGTTGACCAGTTTTTCCAGTTGTTTTTGGTTACAAAAAAAACCTATGTTATTTCAGTCTTGTGTGTCAATATTTACCACTCTACCTACATTATTCCATGAACTAGTTCATTTTCAAATATTAACGGAGTTTGTGTCATCCTGTATATTTAGCATTTCCTCTTCTCTTTGTTTTGTTGTTGTTGTGAATGAGTTTACTGTTTATTATTCCTTAATTTGTCTATCTCATCTTCTTTATTGTTTTCATTCATATTAATACCGTTACTATCTTTACATGTATATCTACATCTACAGCTGCATGACTACTATGCACTTCACAGTTAAGCACCTGGGTAGAGGGTTTACCAAACTGCCACCAAGCTATTTCCCTGTTGTTGCAGTCTCCAGTAGCACTCTGGGAAAATGAATGCTTAAATCCTTCCATGTGTGCTCTGAATTATCTAGGTTTATTATGATGATCATTTCTACCTATGTAAGTGTGTGCTAACAACATATTTTCACATTCAAAGGAGAAAGTTGGTGATCAAAATTTCATGAAAGCTCCTGGGGAAATGAGAAATGCCTTCATTTTAATGACTGACATTCCAAATTGCGTATTATATCTGTTACACCATCTCCCCTGTTTTGCAATAACTCAAAATAAGTTGCCTTTCTTTGAACTTTTTTGAAGTTCTCCATCAGTCCTATCTGATGCAGATCCCGTAACACACAGCAACACTTCATAAGAGCTTGGGGACTAGTGTAGTATATGTAGTTTCTTTAATAGACTTGTTGCAGCTTCTAAGCATTCTCCCAATAAAATGCAGTCTTCGGTTCGCTCTCCTCACAACATTATCTATGTGATCATTCCAGTTTAATTTATTTGTAACTGTAATCCCTAGTTGTTTATTTGAATTGAAATCCTTTAGATTTGTATGATTTTTTTATGTAACTGAAATTAAGCAGATTCCTGTTAGTTCTCTTGTTAGCATGTGGAACCCTTAGTGTGGCCACACACTTCCTTTCTTAAGAGCAAAGCTGTAATTTAAAACAGTTACTATATGATAATTCAAGCTGTGGATCATAGCAACTTCATCAGTTGATGCCCATTTTTGTATGTTTTGAGAATACAAATGTATTCGTTCATTCATTTCATGGGTATCTGCAGTTCTGTGCATAGAGTTTATTATTATATTACCTTTGTGTACATTTTTTAGGTTTTTGTTGGTTGGAGCAGCAACTCGAAGTATGCTAGACCTGAGAGATGATGATATCTTCTACACTCCTCTGCCCCTGTATCATACTGCAGGCTGTGTAATTGGAGCTGGATGTGCCCTAGTTAATGGTGTTCCTTGTGTCATCAGAAAAAAATTCTCTGCTTCTTCTTACTGGAGTGACTGCATACATTATAAGTGTACTGTAAGTAGTGACACAAAATAAACTGCATTAACAGAATATTTTTGTCCTGTAATTTTACATGCCATGTCAGACTTCTGCCAGTTCTACAAATTTTCATGTATATGACACAACAACATTGGCATTTGATTCCTTTATGTGTTAGTTTTGTATACTACACTACATCTTATTAGAAGTATCAAATGCTTGCTCACCATACTCCTTACAAAGTAAGTATTTATTTTAAGTATTGTAAGCTGCAGGTTCATAAACATTAATACCACCATAGTCAGGAAACATGATTTATCAGTCTCAATAGCTTCCAGGAGAATAACTAGTATACTCGTCCTCCATAGCTGACCAGTTAGCATGTTTGATTACCATGTGGAGGACCTGGGTTTAATTTCCAGTTCTGTTAAGGATTTATCCTTGGTGAGATGACTACAATGGGATGCTCTGAGCTTCATGAGGCCAATTTAGAAGCTATTTGAATGAGAAATAGTGATGCCGAGATGTGCAAAGCTGACAATGTCTGGGTGAGTAGAGTGGCAACCCCATCTCTCCTTTCCCTCTCCAACCCCCCCCCCCCTTCCCTTTCATCCACACCACAACAAGTGACACCATAAGAAAGAGCATGAAACAGCAGCCAGTTAGCATTGTATGGACCTCTGAGTCTGGTCATGGAGTTACTTTTTTTACATCCATTATGATAATATGTTTAAGCCCTTAAACACATAATTGGTCTTAGATTTCAACATTGATCATGATGAATAACAGCATATGATACTTGACTCACACATTCAGTGTGTTTCTTAGGTAAGTGGTGTTGGTGGCTGCTGGCATGGAAGGAGGAAAATTGAGTCCTTGTACTCTGTGAGATATGTTAATAAACAGGAACCGCTGGTTAGGATCCACACAATGTCACTGGATTGGCATTGTTTACTGGCAGACACCAGTGTTGGAAGTAGAACATAAAGAAGAGTGGCTACTGTGCAGTCCATGTACACACCTAAATTAATGAAACAGTGATGCAGGCTATATCAACAGGGGTACATAAAATCCACAATAATTGAGGCATCTACACCACCTCAAACTCCAGTTCAGACAAATCATATTCTTAATTATCAGTTACATTGTGCCTTCTTGTTCTCATCTAGCATTCATTTTTATCAACTCTTGCAGAAAATGAATCTACTTGCTGACCTCAGGAGCTGTCCATTTGACGAAACATATGATTATGTTGTTGGAGTGTTTTAGCAACCATCCATGACTAAACTTTCTTCAGTGCCATGAATTAAATAAGTAATCTTACTGTTCATGGATGGTTGACCTTAAAAGACTCAGTGACTATTGTAAGTTTACTTACTTCAACTCTGACTGCAAGCATACATAAACTGAAAGTATGCGTTTGCTAAACCTCAACTTCGGAAGGGAGAACTCTACCAATTACACTTCCAGGACTCACTCTTTGTGATGTCTCAACACCACCTAACTTTAGGAAGTTTCTGAGGCAGTACCATAAGATGAGGTAGTATCAGATGGAATCTTAATAAAAAGGTAGCTTTGCCAAGGATATTAAATTTGTTTATTGTGATGACATTCAAGGATAATATGATTGAAGAACGTGGACCAAAAATATTATTTAAGTAACCAGATCCTAACAAATAACTGACTGTTGTTACCCCATATGATGGAGTAATTTCATATGCCCATTGAATTTCCGTTCAGTCATATTTCCCTCTAATGGGATAATTTGTGACAGAAACTATCTTTTTAAAAAATATGCATGCTTAGAGATTCTTTTATGCATGGTTAAAAATATTTTATGCATGATTAAAGAATATTTTACATGTGTTGAGAAAACATTTGACACTTGTTTAGAAAAACTTTGCCACAGACAGAAAATATGTGATTAATAATCATAGCAGAAATCATGAATCTACAATATGTTCTCACTGAATAAAAACTTCCCCTTCTCTAGGAGTTGTCAATCTACAGTTTGGTGTTTGTCTACAGTATTATGATCTGGAATTGCTGGAAAAATAAACACAGATTTGTTGCCTTGATATGGATGAAGAAATCTGACTTCCACTTCTGTTAAGATTTAGCTGTTTCCTTCCAGTCACATGTGGGTGATCAACAAGAACAAAAGCCTCCACTTCTAGAACTGCTTTCCTGTTCTGCTCTTTGCTTCATCAGAAGGTATAACATCACTATTCACAGCAACTCAGGCACTGATTCAGCATTGTCTCCATTTCTCCTATTGGTGCCCAAAATTGGTTTTCCTAGAGCAAGATTTAATTTTCATTTTCATTGGGCATTTGCATTACTTTTTGCTCCATTGAACATTCTGAAGTGTTAAGTGACCCTAAGGTTGTCACCAAGGGAGAGTGAAATGAGACGTCAGGACAACAGTCGATTTGTTCAGTTAATTTCTTTATTCCAGCCCTCAGCTGTTGTACATCAGGAACAGCTTAGTGGAAGCATCCAGTTACTTCTCAAGCAAAACAATAGATGCCTGACATTGTTGGCAGCATAAGGAGTGGGACTGAGTGTGGTGTCACTTGAATGCAACTGTCAGCAACGTCTCTAATTGTGACCATGATGACACCACGGCAGGGCAGTTGACAACAGCCATGAACATCCTCCAGTGAGTGAGCTGCTCCCTTGTGACTCAGGGCAGGCTGGTCAAACAGTTGACTCAGGGCAGGCTGGTCAAACAGTGGACCCTGTACTGCATTTTGGGATGTCGCTCTGGGTGTCACAGGTTTGTGGTGTAGGCTGTGATACTGAAACGAGAATGATTTAGTACACTAATGACTGAGTACTTATATGCTCCAGACTATGTTCATTTAGGGCTTAAGGCACATACTCTAAACACTTCTGTGACAAATGAGGAAAGGCTTCCATCCTTCTGCTAGGGTATTGCAGCATCAACTGTTGCTATACTGCACCCAGCTGGCTCTGCTTTGCAACATAAGTTGGCTGTGTTTTACTTTGCAATACATAACACTCTTGCCTGTCTGCAGCTAGCTCTGTTGCAATTTACTTCTGCTCTGGCGTATTTTTTGACTGAATACAGTCAATATGCTACAGAAGTATCTCTTCAAAGCTCAAAGACCAGGCTTCCAGAAAATTGTTCGGAGAATTTTCTCAATCAGGCAATTTTCTGAGGACTCTTTCAGAGTTCAACACAATCAATCTCACTGTACAGTATGCACTTATTGTATTGCTTTCTTCAGTTGCTGGTATTTTTTGGAGTTCCCTTCAAAAGTGAGGGAAGCGTATCTTTCAATATTGGCCCAAGGGAGCTTTTATTCCATTGGGCAAGCACTGGCTGCCATGCAGCTTTTGGAAGTCTCAAGATGCCTTACATCTAATGACTGTTAGCGTTCATGGAGTCATAGCGCCTGCTCTGTTCACTGCCACGGCCTACCATCATGGTATAAGGTCTGAAGATTGTCTAAAACAGATCAAAACTTGTAACCTTAAAATGAAAAGTAAGTGTCTTGCAGCTATGACTGTTTATGTTCATTTTAATGTAATAAAAAAAACTGCTGTTCTCAAAGAGAAATGTTCTCAAAAATTACTACAGCAAACGATTGTAAGACATGGTACTGTTTGGTGGCAACAAAATCAAAGGCATGCCTCTCTCCCCTTCAGTGACTTCAGAGGAGGCAGCACAATAGCAGTAAACTTATCTCTAAATGTTGGCAAATCAAACCATCCACTTTTATTGCAGTTCTAGTGGGTTTCCTTTGGACCTCCTCTTTGCCAGGCATCCCATAAATGCTCCAGTCTGTGGAGCACATATGGAGGCAATATTTTTCCATCCCGTGACACCCAGGCAGCCACCTTTACTGAAATACTACTCTTAAAAGAACCTAAGATTCTTTCTGGCTGTTTTGTTTTCCTTCTATCACATGCTTTCTCCCAGAATCATCATACCAATTGATCTCATCATAAGTGATCAAATATGATTTCATAATCACATAACTCACTTCAGCATGTTGACATTTAATGTTCCCAGGAAATTGGATGTGACACTTCACCTACATTTAAGATATCCTTTCAACATGTACCTTACATCATCAAAGGTAAAAGAGAAACGCCAGCATGCAGCCTTTAAAATACCACGATCAAGTGTGTTCTCTTCAATTTTGCTTAAGACAGAAGGCCTTCCAATTATGCCAGGGTTTGTATTATTGACTTTATTCTGTAAGGTTGGACATGGTATGTTAAATGTGCTTGGTATCTTTCTCTACAACAGTTTTCCTGGTCTTATAGAAGCAACCAATCTATCAAAATTTTGAGAGTCTAAATTGCATCTCAGAAGAGCACCAAGTGTCCTCTTATAAGTCCAAGGCAGTGTCTGATATCCCCTCTCCTCACCTCAATCTATGTAGATATCTGTAATAGTTTACTAGACATTGCTGCAAGTGAGATATTTAAACAAACTACATTCAGATTTCCTTCTTAACATTTGAATAGGTAAATGATAAGCAATTATGTTTACTCCTTTTTTTCTGTTCTAGTGCAATGATGAAAGTATTCACCTAATGATAACCAACAATAACTGTACACTGCACTGAAAACTGCTACACTCCAGAGTCTCCACTTCCTAGTGCAACAACGTATATTCAGATCTGCTTAACAGTATGTAAGATGTAAACTGAAAAACATGCAGGCAAAATAACAGCTTGCATTCAGTGATACCAATGTAAGAGGAGAAATACACTGTTCCCGTCTGTGTCCGTATTTCCCCATGTTGCGGTACCACTTCAACCTCGCACAGAAGTTCTTCGAAGCCAATAGGCTACCTCCTTAGCTGTCATTTGTAGGACAGCTGGGTTGCTCTGGATTTATGGCACTTTAAAGTCTCCAATTAAAATGCAAGTTGACAGTGATTCTCACTCAGAGGAACTGTTTGCCCACCGAGTGGCTGGTCAAAAGATTTCTAAAATTGATGCAAAAGATAATTGCCCCCCCCCCCCTCCTGCACACACACATATATCTAAAACTTTGAGATTATACCAATATAATAGTGTCCTCTTTAAGATCAACTGTCTGTCAACTATCTGCACTACTAATTATGATTGTAACAAACAATGACCAACACCAGCACTATCCACAATCTCTTCAGCATACTCCAAAGGAGCAGTCTGTGACTTTAATAAGTGCTGCTTTCTTCAACTGAGTATCATATTTCTTGGCCACATTTAAGTGGCCAAGTGCCCACAAAAGAAAATGTCAAAGCCATTGACAGACTCATACCTTCAAATAACTTTAAGAGAATTGCAATTGATCCTCAGCAAAATAAATTATTATTGTAACTACCTTCCCACAGCAGCCCACATCCCATATCCCTTGAACAGATTTGAAAAAAAAAGGGGTGTTACATTTTAATGATCCGTCACTTGACAATTTGCATTCCAAATTCTCGGCAATCATTTGAAGTTTGCATCTTGTTTTTCAACCTACACATGTGATCGGTTGTTAATGCTTGCTGTAGACACTCCTCAGAATTTAATCAAGACTGTTTTGTTTCAGAAATATCTAGATGGTTTGAAGTGGCACATCATATGCACATCAAACTTTAGTGTCAGACCAATAAAACATGGTTTTGCTTAGGAGAAAACTTTGGGGGTGAATGGGGACAAAAAAGCAACTTTATCACACTGAAGAACTTGCAATTGATCTTCTGCTCTGTGATCTGATGCAAACTTTGCTACACATGATCAAAATCTCTGGTCAGTACCCCAAGTAACCCAGTGTACAGCCACCATTGTTCCAAAATAACAATACAGTTGTAATGGGAGAGAATTCTCAAATGACTTATTCGAAAAGTTGTAGATACACATAGTCAGAAGGCACACTGTGTCACCTGTCTGGACAGTTCTCAGAGCCCATGAGAATGGACTCTCCTCCAAAATATACCAACCCCATCATAACAGACAACTGGCACACTGGGAGGGGGGGGGGGAGGAAAGGAAAAGGATTATTAATATCAGTTGCATCAGGGGTTTATGTCGCACTGCGAAAAAATGTGTGCCAGACAGTGATTCAAACCCAAAATCTCCAGCTTACTAGGCAGTTGTGTTAACCAATATGCCACCTGGACACAGTATTTATCGCAGCTGCACAGACTATCTGGGCACGCCTCCCATGCAACCCACATTCCCACCGAGTACCACCTATTCACAGTCCCTGTCCATGTTTTCTAAGCTCACTACTTAACAATCCCCGCAGGAGGTCACACGTAATTGTCCATCCACACTGAATGCGGTGGATCCATTTCCTGCTGAGGCGAATCAATTATATGAATGCGTGGTGTCTATTGTTTTGGACATGTCCAAAACAACAGACACCATGCTGAATCTGCAGGTGTGAAACATATTACGCAAATTGGAGGAGGAGGAGGAGGAGGGAAGAAGGGGAGGGGAGTAAGAACGGGATTATTGAAATCATCTGCATCTGGACTTTGTGCGGCATCAGTGGTAATGAGTAACAATGTGTGCCGGATTGAGTTTCGAACCCAGGATCTCCTGCTTACTAGGCAGTCACATAAACCACTGCACCATCTGGACACAGTGTTTATCACAACTGCATGGACTATCTCGCCATGCCGACATTCCCATCTAGTACCACCTATCCACTGTCCCTGTCCCTGTCCCTGTCCCATGCTTGCTACTTAGAGATTCTCACAGGAGTTTGGACTTAATTGTGCATCCACACTGAATGTGGAGGATCCATTGCCCATCAAGGCGAGCCAATTATATGAACACTGGGTGTGACACGTCCGAAAGGACAGACTACATACAGTCATGTAATTTCCACTTATCTAGTACACTGTTCACAAGTTTTTGCTGTCTTGTTTGTGGCAACCACTGTGCAGGTGTCACAAATAAAAGGTGTCCAAGTATCCTTTCTTGGAACAGTAGGTTTCCTTTAATTCCATTAACATTCAATAATTTTTGTGGTAATGTAGTAATGATGATAGTATTTTGATTTTTTTTTCTGCTGTAGATATAACTACTCAAGCTGCTGGTAATTATTAATTTAGTTGCGTATTTAACCTACTCACATACCTAAGTTTTCTGTACACACTTAGGGGATGGCACTTCTCTTTGGGGGGGGGGGGGGGGGTAGACATGGGGCCAAATCTAATTTCATCACTATTATTCTGCTGGGAAAGAGATGAGAGGTGGAGACATAACATCCCAGTATTTATTTTTTACAATGTTTTAAGTTACAATTCAAAACTACATTGTCTCATAGAATAAAGACATGTGACACAACTGCAGGTATTCCAGTCATTATATAGGGATGTTAAGCTTGGTGGCCCCATTGGTGCCATTTCAGCTTGTCTTTTCTATTATAATTATTTTTGTTGTCGTCATCATCATCACCACTACCACCATCACCATCATCAATAACACCACCACCAATACAAACATTGCACTATGACACAGGCACATTTACTACAGTCACTTAAATAACAAGAGAGGTGACTCAGTGGTTAAGATACAGGACATGCAGTCAGGAGAATGGAAGTTTAAATCCCAATCTGGCCATCCAGATTTAGGTTTTCAGTGGTTTCTAAACATTGTTCTATGCAAATGCTGATATGGTGCCTTTGAAAAGGACATGGTCTCCTTTTTCCCTACAGTACAATAACCTAATGTTGTAAACAGTCCAGTAAACCATGCTGTGTTGATACAATGTGAATGTAATCAGTTTCTGGGTAGGCTCTCCGAAAATCTATAAAATATCCTTAATGTTGCTTACAAAATGAATACCTTTCTGCATGGTAGCCATTTTATCCTCCTTTTAAGTGGCTCATTAAGGTGTGCATAAATAATTTTGTTGCCTGACAGAAGTACACCTGGGTTTAGAATTAAAAGTATAAGTATGATTGAAATTATATTCTAGAATTCAGTTTACATTTGTGCACATGAATATTTCATTTTTTTAGGATTCCATTTTTTGTTTTTTAAAGTTACCTAAAAATCCTTCTGTGCTTGGCAGAACTTGATGAAAAGGAAACAGTTCTTTATGTTCTGCAACTATGATATATTTACTCACAAACTGATTTTCAGCTCTGAATGATGTTCTCGTGTGATACCTGAATACCTTGACCACAGATAAAATTACATGCAACCTGTAGAGATATTAGTAATACAGATATGGCACACTTACAGAGGAAAATAGAAAAATATTGCATTCAATTCAATTCAATTTTTATTATCACATAACATGCCTTATACAATCAAAGATTGTGACATAGGTGACTTGTCAGTTTTACACTATATATAACAATACTAAAAATAGACAATAAACTAATAATATACATGGTGTAACATCTTCAAAGATGTATTTTAATTACAATTATAATGCATTGTTACCATTCATGAAATCTTCTACACTATAGTAACATTTATCTTTCAGATATTTTTCCAGGTCTCTTTTGGTACCTTTTACATTTGGGTCATCCATATCTTTCCATATTTTATTTACAGATTTCATGCCCATATGGTATGGGGTTTTTTCGTATGATTTTAAACGGTGGGTAGATAACATGTAGCTCGTTCTATGTCTAGTTTCATATTGGTGCAAGGAGAAGTTGCCCTCAAAAAGTTGTGGGTTTCTTTTCGTGAAAGTGAGAGTTTCATAGATGTATATGCTTGGAATGCTCATTAGATCCAGTTTTACAAATAAAGGTTTGCAGTGTTGCTTTGGTTTTGCTCCCACCATTGCTCGGATGATTCTTTTTTGTAGTCTAAAAGCTCTAAGTAAATTTGTTTTTTCAGACCCCCAGAAAATTAAACTATACCTAATGACTGGAACAAAAAATTAAGGCAATAATTGCATTTTAAAGTGACTAATGAAGTTGATTTTGCTATTGTTGTCTAACATATGCATAACTGAAACTCAATTTAACATTAAATTGGGTGGAGGGGTTGGGGCAGGGAGGGGCGGGGGTGGGAGGTGATGCAAGAGAACTTTGCTCTATTAGAATTAGAACATTTTTGTAATATTGAAAATGTTGATCTTGTATGTGTATCAGAACACTGGATTACAGAAGACCAGGTGTAATGTTTTGTTCCTCAAAGTTTACTGTGCTGATATTATGTGTAGACATGAAAGAAAGAATGGAGGTGCACTAATATTTGTTAGAGATACTGTAATGTTTTCCAAGATAGATGTTAGCTCTTACTATACTGAAGTAGCTGGAGAATTTACCTGTGTATGACTTAGTGCTGCAAATACCATAATCATTAGTTTATATAGATCTCCAGGAGGAGATGTAAATATATTTTTTGAAAGATTTGAACTGCTTATGAGGAAAATTTTGAAAATAAGATAAAAGTCATTGTGTGTAGTGATTTCAACAACCGAAATGACCAACAAGGACGAACATGTTACAAGAACATTTTTTAATATAGTAAGATCCCTAAATTTACATTGTACAAACTACAGATCCACACTGAATAATGCCTGCTTGGATAATATTATAGTTAATTTTTCTAGAGATATGTATGATGTCAGACTTGTTAGTGGTGCACTAGCTGACCATAAACCCTTAATTTTAACATTCTGATGTGATCAGCTGCCTAAGTCAAACACATCAGCCAGCATTAAGCCTATGTTACATGGATAAGAGACAAGAAAAATGAATATATTAATCTATTTATTGACAGTTTAGCTGAAGTTAGCTGGTACTTTGTATACAACACACGGCTTGGGAAGGGTGCTGGGAAAGCAATGTTTGATAATTTTCTGAAATATGGTATTTTTGTTCACCATTAATCAAAGTTATCCCTAAGTGTAAATAGAAAACCAAATAACTAAAATGGTATACAGAGCTGGATCATATTAGGGAAGTTATGCTAAGACTGTACAGAATATATAAATATTCTTGTAAACAAGAGCCTGAGCTGGGTGACACCTCGCATAGAGCTTATTTACAATGTAAAATGAACTACAGATACAAACTGACCCTCGCAAAAACCTGCATGTGAACATTACATAGAAGATATGCAAACTAAATTAATGTTCACAGGATACTTTTATCAAATAGTGTACATTGATTCAAAATATTTACAATAGTGTTATAGTGTATTTTTGCTTTTCTTAAGAATATGTACATCACCATGTATGTCATATATCAGACTTTGCAAAGATTGAATCTGTCTTATCTGATCTCCAGTTTCTCTCAGGTTCAGACAGCCTAACTGCCACAGTCCTGTCTGATTGACCAACATATATATTCTCACAGTATTAGCAGCTGATCTGATACAAACCAGTCTTTTCCAGAAGTTTAATTGTGTCTTTACTATATGTCTGAACTATATGAAAGTTTCATGAATAGTTCTGAACAAGGTTTCTTCCAGAAATAACCACCCAAGTTGCAGAGTAAAATACTGGATCAGATATGCAGTTGATGTATTGTGTTTATGGAGTTGTACTACCAATCAGTTAAATACATTCTTTCAGCATTTAAAATATCCAACAATATATACCTGAATTCACAATGAAGGTCCATCTGTAAATTTGTTGGTCCTTAACTTAGATATTAATGAAAAGAAACACTAGTGTAGCATTTTCAGAAAGATAGCATCTACCTATACTGTAATCCCTGTGAGTTCCCAGCACCTACAAAGCCACAAACATGCAGCGTTCTGCTCCATGGTGTACAAGCTCATTACCTATTATTTTCTGCAAACCACTATGAGCTGCATGACACAGGGTAATATCTGTTTCATTAACTGAACCTGCCTTTCAGACAACTTATAGACAATCAGTCATCACTTTCACTAAAGACTGTGGCTTTGACCTGGTAGAAAACAGTCTACAAAGAAAAAAACAGAAAGAAAGAAACTGCATAAAATTATAAGACCTCATTTGCTGACCAACAAGTGCCAGTCAATAATGACAAAATTGTTGCACTATTGCACATGTTATCAACATTTAAGACAAACTTGCAAAAAACATTAAAATCTTGCAAATACAGATCTGAATTCTATACCAACAGTAACACAACCAAGGAGTTATTTAAGAGGTCACAAACAATTGACCCTTTCGCACAGATTTGTATGTGTAAGGTCATGTGCAAACACTATGGAAAAGTATAAGTTGGTCTGTCAGGCAGAGCTGTGTCTGTCAGACTGTCAGAACATGAGAGCAGCTGGAGATTAGGAAAGACAAGCAGAACATCTTTTTTTAACAGGAAAACACCCATTTGATATACACTGTGACATTACAAACACTATTATGAAAATTACAAAGATGACACCATTGGAAATTCTTGGAATTAATAAACATATAACACAGAACTCTAGCTTAATTTTAAATGACCCCACACAGTCTCCTTTTCCCATCTCTGTTGCATTGCATTTCAGTTGTGCATATGTTAGATAAAAGTTGCAAAATAAATTTTATTACTCAATCTTAAAAATACTATTTCCTTTGTATTTTGAAATATATTAAACTGATGGAAAAAATAACAACACCAAAAAAAGATTAGTGTAGAGAAATCAAATTTTGGGAATAAATTTATCTAGGTAACATATTTCAGTGATTAAAATCGCAAAATCTCAAGTTAATCTAAGCACGAGGTAAGCCATTGCAAATGTGGAAAGCTGGTACGTTAATAACCAGTATAACCATGAGAATAATGAATGCAAGCATGAAAATGTGCTTGCTGGAGTTGTTGTCTGGTGATGTCCCATATGTGCTTGATTGGAGACAGATCTCATATCAAGGCACCAAGGTAACATGTTGACACACTGTAAAGCATTTTGGGTTACAACAGCAGTATTTGGGCAATGTTATCCTGTTGGAAAACACCCCTTGGAATGCTGCTCATGATTGGCAGCACAACAGGTCAAATCACCAGACTGACTTACAAATTTGCAGTAACAGCAAATGAGATAATGAAGAGAGTGTACCTACAGATTTGCAGTCAGGGTGCATGAGATAATCACGAGAGTGCTCCTGTTGTCATACGAAATTGCACCCTGGACCATAGCTCCGGGTGTAGATCCAGTGTATCTAGCATGCAGACAGGTTGGTTGCAGGTCCTTAACTGGTGTCCTTGTAACCAAAACACAGCCATTACTGGTACTGAGGTGGAAGCAACTTTCATCAGAAAACACAACAGCTCTCCATCCTGCCCTCCAGTGGGCTGTCTTTTGATGCCACTGAAGTCACAAATGGCAGTGGTTTATAGCAGTGGAATGCACACTACAGGATGTCTGGCTCAGAGCTGTTCTTGAAGTACAGGTTTCTAGCAGTTCACTGCATTACAGTGGTGCCAACAGCTGCTCAAATTGATGCTGCAGATGCAGTATAATGCACCAGAGCCACATACTGAACACAATGGTCTTCCTTCTCGATTGTGCCTTGTGGCTGTCTGGAGCTTGGTCTTCTTGTGAACGTACATTCTCGCAACAACCGCTGCCAACAGTCATGTATAGTGGCTTCATTTCTGCCTGATCTTTCTGTAATATCATAGAAGGAACATCCAGTTGCTCGTAGCTCTATTACATGACCTCATTCCAACTCAGTGATGTGCTGATAATGGCGTTTTTGCTGCCTTAAAGGGATTCCTGTTTAATATCAGCTCACCACATTCAATCTCAAAGCGAAATAATGCTCAGGACCATTAAAGCATTTACTTAAAGCAAATGTGTTACTAGTGCCACTCTGATGTGAAATCTGAGTAGACGTCATCTTTCAGATGTAGAAACACACCTATCAACTTTCAAATTTCAGAAAGCATTCTGTGACTCGAGTACAGTGATCAGTATAAAATACTAAAAATAAAATAAAAACAGTCTCGACCATGTTTTCAGATTTTTTGTTTGTTAGCAAACGGTTTCAGCCCTTTGCTCAACCATCTTCAGGCTTCCCACCACCATTATGGCTACTGGTGGGGGAGCATGGAGGAGATCCGCAGAAGTACGGTTCTCATTGCACAATCATACTTCTATGTATCTCACTCCATCTGTGCCACCAGCAGTCCTAATAGCAGTGAAAAGCCTAAAGATGGTCTGAGGCAAGGGCCGAAACAATTCCAAAAAATCTGAAAACACAATAAACACTGGTTCTATTTGATTTTTATCAACTTTTGTTTATTTCACACAACTCCTTCTTGGTGTTGCAATTATTTTTCTGTCGTGTATTTCTGTGAGCTGCGTTGCATGCAGTGTGGCATAGTCGTTAACATTGTGGCTAACATACTGTGGGACACCAGTCCAGACCTGATCACCAGCAATAATTTGTTGTTTGGTATTTATGATATCTGGTAATCTTAAAATTTCTTATGTTTGTAGCATCTGCATATGTTGGAATATTCAGTGTTAGTTAAATAGCAGCACTCTCCATCCATGAGGCAGTTCTTTTCTGTGTGCACATTGGTGTTCATAATAAATATGCTTTCAGTGCTATGATTTGTACTTCATTGACAAGACTGCTTTCATATTTGGACTTCACTGTGGTTACAATGTGACATTGTTTGGTGGAGACACCTGGTACTTCAGGATATGTACATCACCACGGCTCCAATTAGGCAATATAAAAGGCATTGCCTACATGGTCAGGAACCAGAATACAAGCTGTACATGGTTCTAAATGTTTGTATATTCAGCTGTCAATTATAACACTCCACAGAAAGACAGGCATTTGGAGAGCAGAAGACAACACTGTGATATTTCCAACTGTATATGCCCTGAACACATCAAATATTGCTTTAGAGGAGGAAGAGGAGTTCTTGATGACTACTATGCTACCAGATGTGAACCATCACAACAGTTCTATTCATGCCAGTATATAGCAGACAATTATAATTTACCTTTGGGATGAAGCCCAGCACTGTAACCTGTACAAGGTTGCTCCCAAACACACCACAGCCTTTCCTCATCACCATAACAGGTACCAGGCACTCACCTGGCCAGTGAATTGAGGAAAACTAAATGAGGAATACTCTATGAAGGTGAGGCCATCACAGATGAAAATCCTCCCTGGAAAACAGTCAACAAGATGACAGAAAATCTCATTCATGTCATACACAGCCACACCTATTTGGACACTAGTCAACTCAAAGTTTTTTTTCTGTGAAACTGAATGCTAATCAACACCATCTAGAGAAGACTATGTTTTGTGCCACAAAAACAATTGTGCCAAAAGTCACAAATAGGAAATATGTCCAGCTGACTGGAACATGTATTGCAGGATAACTATTAGCTCAGTAGTCACAACTTGATTCTCAGATGGGAATTCTTGCATTCATCACAAGCAATCATAGACTGTGAAATATCAGAGCTCCAGAATGGTGGAGCTATTTCAACAAGTACACGTAACATAGATTTCCACTGAAGATATTGCTTTCCGCCAAGGTGAGATTCAGTCATCAATCTAGATGCTCAGTTTACTTATGAAGGTTTCATTGACTGCAAAAAGCTACTCAGGCCCACAAAAGAAATCTTTATGGCAGCAATGTAGGATGTCAAGGATAATGTCCGATCAGTAATCGTGATGAACTGCCTCAACTCATTCCCAAAGGTATGCATGAAGTGACAACTGAGTCAGTCCAGAAAGGGCGGCTTAACGCTATTAATAAAGAATCGTGCTCTGCCACCACTGCAGATAATGCAGAGGAGGAAGCTGCTACTGAACTACCAAGAAGGATGTAGCCTGACTGAGAGACAATTTTGGCAAGTGCCAGCTGTTATGCATCAATTTTCACATTTTTTCAAATCCAGAATGGAGAAAAGAAACACCAATTGGTCTATGGTAAGACATGATATCAATAGTGGGGATCATCCATGAATAGGCCAGCACTTGTATAGTGTATCGCTGCCTGGATGATAGATAATCCAGAAAGACGTGGAAAAGCTGCTTAAAGATGGCATTGCTGAACCTTCAGAGAGTCCTTGGTTTTCTTATGTGGTCATTGTAAAGGAGGAGAATGGCACATGGCATTTCTATGTTAACTATCAGTGACAGAACAAAATCATGAAAAAAGGTGTATACCCATTGCTGCACATTGACAACAGCCTATATTGCTGGAGAGGAGCAAAGTATTTCTCAACTATGGACATGCTACTGGCAAACTGAGGTTGACAAGGCTAACCAGGAATGGATTCCCTTCATAAATCTTGATGTCCATCTTAGAGTGTATGATGGACAATCTGCTTCGACATCTTAAATAGGTGACATGTCTTTTCTATCTGGATGACATTGTCATTTTTTTTTAAAGACATCTGAAGAACATCGATGGCACCTGACAACCACACTGAAGTGTGTTCATACTGCAGACCTCTGACTGAATCCAAAAAAGTGCCTCTTCACCACCCAAGAAATAAAAAAATTTGGTGCATGTGGTGAATGGCAATGGAGTCCATCGTGATCCAGATGAACTAAGATTCACTCACAGATTTTCTGATTCCTCGCACTTTCATCAGTGCTTAATATTGGCTGGACTTTGCCAGACCAGCGTTCCAACACCTCCCAGAATTTTTTTTTAAGTCATTGGAACAAGACGACACTATAATTTGCAGCTGTGCCAACATAACAATGGGTAACCAATGTAGTGTAATGTGATGGGCAGGGGCATAGGGTGAGGCACTCGTGTTGTGTTGTGTTTGTTTGTTCATTACTGCCAGCAACATTAAGAACCTGGTTGTTTGGTGACATCTCATGTTAAGTGTTTCAATGAGGAATAAATGATTTAAGAAGTGTTTGAATATGTGTCTGTAATGTGCATCAACAAAGTCTTGTTTCTTCCATGTTCCATGCCACATTGTATTTTGTTTTTCCTAACTCTTTGGTAAGTTGGAATTGTATGTGACCCTGATGGGTCAGGAATATATTCAGCATCATTCATCACTAAATGCTTTATAAATCAATACTGGGCACATGTTCACTGAGCAGCTACATTGCAACTGTTTGAATGTTGTGACTGGCAGCAGCTCAAAACATGATGCCATAGTCACGAAGACTACTGACTTGTACCAATATGTATAGAGCAGAACTAAGGAGTGAAGTGACACTGCTATGGGGACAAATGGAAGCACCTGTTGTTCGTATTAGATCTATTGGTTATAATAAATTTTCTTACAACTTGAATTTCAGAACAGTATTTTATAAAAAATGATTTCTTATTTTAAGTTTTATCATGAGCTGTCAAATATAAAAACTTGTGATTGTTATGGCTGTGGCAGACCTGGGGGTGGGGATGTAAGGTGGTTGAAGAGGTTTGTTCCAGCACCTAAAATTTTAGATATTAAGCACTAACATTCATGATGTGACAATTTCTAGTGCTCTTACTACCGTCAGTTTATAAAGGACTTCTGTTTCAAGGTAAGTCCCTCACAAGAAATACTGCAGGGGACACCACGTTTTTCCTGAAATAAGGTGCAAGAAATACCTTTCCTTTCCCTTAAGGAAGTGCTAACTACTTCTCCAGTCCTAGCATTGCGTGGTAAGAATGCCGAGACAGAACTTCACTCTGGCACTAGCAGTTACGGGACAGATGCAGCTCCAGTGTAAATACAGGAAGGTGCTGAAAAGGTGATGCTTCCAGAGTCCCTCCAAGTCCTACTATTCTACAACTGAGAGAGAGAGCCTTGCAGTCGTTTTGTCCACCAGAAAGTACCAACCATATTTATTTGGCAAACTGTTGTGATGGAGCAGTGCACATCTCTAGCAAGCAGCCTGATGGGTCAGTCTTTTGTACTTGTTGAAGGTAGCTTGACAAGGATCATCCACCTGTTGACTGACCCTACAGTCAGTATTTCAGCCAAGTGTTCATCTTTCAAGATAATGCTGTTTGAGCACATCTTGCGTACCTCATGGGCATTTTCCTCCAGGAAGCAGAAATTAACCAAAGAGATTGGTTAATGTACCTGCAGATGTGAATTCAGTTGAGCCTATTTGATACCAGTGCAGCATTGTATGAAACCAGCTCACTTGCTGTATGACATCCGGAAAGCAATCATTGAAGTCTGTGTGTGGCTTGAGCAGCAACAGCTTGATCATCCTCTGTATCATGTCATGGAGGGCCCAAGTGTGCTAAAGTGCGTGAGATGGAACAACACACTTTTGAATGCTAGAAAAGCGGTTGATTTTAATACGACAGATGTGCAGTGTTGTGCAATTTCAAACATGCTGCCTCCCTACAACATTTTTTTCACTGAAAGTTACCTTTTTAATTTCATAAAGCTTATTCTTTCGTTGCGCAAAATATGTTTTGAGTAGCTTAGCTGCAGAACATTATCAAAGGGTTTCCTTTCTTTTGTGTTTTACTGAAATGATGATTTTTTGTGATCTATTTGCTGTATCTTTTATTTACACATGTACAGGAGTCCTAGTGACCATGCTATCATGTACCCCAACTTAATCATCTGCTTATTTATCATCAAGAAAGGCAAAATAAGCACAGTTTTGAAATAAGCCAATGGAGACTCTCAGGCAGCTTAACTATTGACCTGTCTCTCCACTCAGCATGGCACTCAAATTACTGTGGAGTCTAATTTTCAGTTGCTCCCAAAAGCCCATTGGTAAGATAATTACAGTGAAGCAAAGCAGTTTCAGAAAAAAATGGAGTTGCTGCTTTTAGATGCTAACACTTAAGACATTAATAGAATCCAGATTTGAGAGAGACCTCAAATCAGCTAAGCTTTTGTGGATCTGGTGCCAGTTCATTATATGGTATGGAGAAAATGCCTCATCCTTGGGTTTGTTGGTGTAATTTCATGCCTGCCTACATGATCAGTTCTGGTTCCTTGCCTGTGACATTCTAGTTGCTAATTCCAAGAAAATCAAATACACAACTGACCTGGAAGTAATATGCCAGAACACAGATATCACTCATTGAGAGAGTACTCTCCAGGCAAATTAAAAATAAAACAGAGATCACTGTGTACCATCTTCATAACAGAGGCATGCAGGAAGTCACATCTCTTATTCAATGGGATTGAAGTTTCTTATAACTACTTTACTAAATATCTTGGTGTCATCATTGATTGGACACTGTTACTTAAGAAACACTGCATGAACTTGTCCAAGAAAAAAGGATCAAGAGTACACCCTCTCCACAAAATGGCCAGAAATAGCTGGTGAGCAAATGCATATTCAGATTTCACTTCTGCCTGCAGCTGCTGAGTTTGTGCCCATATGTGAGCGAACAGCATTTAAGATATACACATTTTTTAGTGAGGCCATGAGCACCACTGCTGACATCATAAGATCAACTTCCATTCAGTGTTTCCCAGTTCCATCCAGTATTACATCTTCAGATCTCAGCAGAAAACCTAGCAAGGTGCAAATTCTTAAGAAGAAAGAGTCCCCTAAAAATTCTAAATATCGCTTTCCAGAACAACACCAGCTATATGCAAAAGTTACACAAACCATCTTGGGACAGTCTTTGGGTCACAGAGTTTCCAATGTCACAGAGTTTCCAGTGTCACAGAGTTTCCAGTGTCACAGAGAAGTGGAAAGAACACTGGAATAAACAACCATCCCTGTATGCCCACCTAATTTGAAACCCAACAAAGAAGGTTGCAAGTTTTGGCTTTCCACATCATGAATGGCTTAGACACAACCATAATGGAATGGGATGATGGGGTGTGGCCACATCTTGATGAAGTGAGGTTATAGTGAAAGCTGTATGTGACTGCAATGCAGAGGAACAGATGATAAACTATGAGGCAGAATTGCTGGTGAGTTCTTACCTCAAGTAGGCGAAATGGCTACTATTATTGATAGATGTAAACAAAATGAAAAGACACACACTATCTAGCTTTGGTAACTAATGGTATCTTTGATGAATAAGAGAGAGGGGTGGGTTAGCAAGGGTTAAAAAGGATGAGCAGGTGACTGCCCCAGGATAAGAGATTCCTTCATATAGTGAAGATGATATATGTCTGAAGGTAAGTACTGGTTAGCTATTCTGTCTCACAAATAGTCTTCTCAATTTGATTTTACTTTGGAACAGACAATAAGGCATATTGTGGAGAACTTCTCACTCCATACTTTGAAAATAATCTGAAAGACTTGCATGCAGGGACACTGAGTGCTGCCATATGGTTATCAAATTTGATCACTGTGTAAATATACTGTGTATGTTCTGCGATTCTGTGCAATAATAATAATAATAATAATATCATCATCATCATCATCATCATCATCATCGTCATCTCCTATAGGATACAAAAGCAGTTGTTGAAATAAGCCGTTACAATATAACACTAATCTCTTAGAGTATTGTTATTTCAAACATGAGATATTTTGATCACAGTGAGAGGGAAATATGTCCCTCATTTAAGCAAGAGCTATGAAGTAGTACATGATCATCAGCTTGTCATTTTCCATACAGTTTTTTTTCTTGTTATTTGTTTTAAGATACTTTAAACAGGATCAGAATACTTCCTTACTTGTGTTTCCTGTTCTAAACTGTACCACAGTCATATAAAAACACTTTCTCTTGTTCACCATTGCAGATTGGCCAGTACATAGGAGAACTGTGCCGCTATCTCTTATCAGTGCCACCTAAACCAGAAGACAAAGCTCATAAGGTGAGAATTATGCTTGGAAATGGCATGAGACGAAATATTTGGAAGACTTTTGTAGATCGTTTTAATATTAAGGACATCAGAGAACTTTATGGAGCAACAGAAGGAAATACAAATCTAGGTAAGAGTGAAAAATCATACTTCTTGGTTGTAAAATGGTTTGATGTAAGATGTGATTTCAGCAGTAAGTTGTGCAAGAGAAATTTTTCTATTTTGATAAACTACTGTGAAATGATATGTCTAAAAGTAAGAAATAAAATATTTTTTTAAAAGCTATATATATTTTCAAATTTTTTACAAAACAGCCTTATCTGCTTCAAAATACTTACCAATGCTACTAATACATTTGTCCCATAAGTGCTTCCACTGTTCAAAACATTTTTTGTAGTCATTTTTGGAAGTGTCTGACAGCTCCTCCCTCATTTTTTCCTCGACTTCTTCAATGTCATCAAATTGGTGTCCTTTCATGCCCCTTTTCATGTGTGAAAATAAGAAAAAGTCACATGGAACCTGGTCAGGTGGGTAAGGTGCATGGGGCAGTGGAACCATGCCATTTTTAGCTGAAAACTATATGACAGAGATGGCTGTGTGCAGGTGTGTTGTCATGGTGGAAGGACTAGTCTCCTGTCTCCCACAAATTGGGTCTTTTGTGATGAACACTTTGTGCATTCTACTTAAAATTTCCAAATAGAAGATTTGACTGATGGTCTGACCTGTGGGAACAAACTCTGAATGAACTGTACCCTTGGCACCAAAAAAGCAAATCAGCTTTGTTTTGATATTTGATTTGATGACTTGACAACATTTTTTTGGATGGGGTGACAATGACATCTTCCATTGGCTTGACTGTTGCTTTGTTTCTGGGTCATAACTGTAGTGCCATGATTCATGTCCAGTAATGACCTTTGACAGAAAATCTGGATCAGTTTCAAGCTGTTGTTTCAAAGGACGAAATGTTACAACTCGATTTTCCTTTTGATTGTCTGTCAGAGCCCCAGGAACAAATGTGGCAGCAACCCCTTTCATTCCGAAATCTTCAACTAAAACTCACTGAACTGAGCTCCAAGATAACTCACTAATCTCTGACAGTTGATCAATAATCAGTCGATAGTCTGTAAGCACAAGCTCTAGAATTTTTTCAATATTTTTGTTGATTCGGGCTGTTGTCAGATATCCTGAACAACATCTATCATCAGTCGACATGTCGCCATTTTTGAATCAAGCAAACCATTTGTACACTCGAGTTTTTCCCCCTTAAGTTGTTTTCAACATTAAAACAGGTTCAGCAGCATTTTTACTGAGTAGAAAACAAAATTTCACAGGTGCAGGTTGTTCACTCAAACTTGCCACAATAAAAACAAACAAGAACAAAACAGCACTAGCAAAACCAATCACTGCAGATGAACAGAACAAGCCAGATCAACAACACAGGTAGCACTGATCAATAACACAGGTAGCACTGAACTGGCAATGAGTTGTGCTATACACGCCTAATGGCAGAAATGCGTACTACACAAGCTCTGCCCACAACAATGTTTTTTGGGTAACCCCTCATACACCTAAAATTCTGTGTTTTTAAATTAAACATTTAACTTTAATTTCTCAGTCAGCACCTCATTTGCTGTACATGATTTTGAGCATCATTCAAAAGCATGTCAGTTGTGTCTCTACTCTATATTACTTTTAGACTCACAAAACATTTGTCCATTTTATAAGAATGTAGGCTTCCATGGCCGGTGTCATAGTGATTAAAATTCTTCTGGGTATTATGCCATGTCATTGCTAAAAACTAACAACAATAATAATAAACTAAAACCAATGTTTAGGCCGAATTGCAACGGCCTTCCTCGGGGCATGACTGACCCGTCCATTTTTTTCCAAAGAATGTTTTTATATCAAAATTTCTTTTACAGAGAGTTAAATATCACATCAATGTAACTTTTTTTCTGTAAAATAGCTAGGCCTGGAATAAATGAACTTTTTGACATGTCCTTTATTTAGCCAACAGCAGCGGTTTGTGAAATATTACTGTTTTCTCTTAAATCACTTGTTAAGTTTTTTGGTTACACTGATTACTTTCAAGCTGCCTTTTTTTTTTTTTTTTTTTTTTTTTTTTTTATTTATTTACAAAACTAGATTTCACACTGGTCAGTTTGATGCCTCATTTGTCCATTTCCGACTCTTGGTTTGGCTGAATTCAGACAAAAATTTTCCCTCAAGTCAATAATTTTTTCTTAATTATCTTGATTACTTTCAGGCAATTAAACCTTTTTTTGCAAAACTTCACCACAGGCTGGTCAATTTGATATGCCATTTCTCCAATCTCACTCTTTGTTTGCTATGAAAATTTGGGCAAAAATCCGTTACATAATTTCTAAGTAGTCTTGTTTTCACTCCGCTCAAACTTTTGACCAAAATTCCATTTAACAAATAGAGAGAAATAGTAGCAATCAGGGTATTACTCTAACCTGTCCACTGTTCGAATTTACATACAGCTCAACATTAGACAATGTAATACCTGTCAACCAGTACTTCTCACATAATATTTGTTACACTATGGTTTCATTACCATAAACTAACTGCCTTTATTTCATTAAAAATTTTATTACATTTAAAAGAATTCATGACAAATACCTAAAATCATATTCAGCATTTGCCTTTGTAACGTAATAGTAAGAGAATGTCATTTGGTGTAACCTTTGCCTTTATGATGATACCTCATTCTTCCAGATATTCACTTTTCAGCTAGTAGTTTATCATTATCTATTCAGTAATGGGATGGTACAGTTTCAGCATTCCAAATAACTGCAGCTCATATCATCAGTCATGCTAGTGGCCAAAGGTAGACAGCTCAATATATTCACAGATATGTTGAGGTGCTCCTGTAGATACTGTGGATAAGCATAAGAAGCACTGAGATATTCACTTTACAGAGCAATACACCTACTTCTTGATTTTAGATGAGACATGGAGATCTACTAATTTTTTTTATCATTCATCCATCTTTAGTAGACTACGGTGATGGTAGCCTATGCATGTAAATTGGCAGCTTCCTCCATTCACTTATATAGAGTCAGCAAAATAATTTATTAATGGTATTTGTTGTATTTTTCATGCCAGCTCACATGATTTCTGTATGAAATATAGGTATGCTCAGTTGCTAAGTATCAATGTGTTATGGTGACCTGTTTATGTTTGTAAATATGCAAAGGAACAGTTTTTGGACAGTACCCCTTCCTATTCATTTTGTAAGAATGTAAGAAAGAGCATTGATTTGCACAAGCATTGCTCTAGAGTTCTCGCAGGATGAGCATTTGCATCTTTATTCTAGTACACACATTATCTGTATTTGAATGATCTGAACTGTGTAAACTGTGAAAAATTAATTTTGATCCTTCTCTTTGCCACGGCCATGCAAAGCCACAAAAGGCATGAGAACACTATGAGAATCAGGACCACACTGTTATGTTTTCCTCTTTGGATTTCACTGTAAGTGGAAGGCAAGAATCTAAACATAATTTCCATAGTTATGTTTCTTCCATAAGAAACCTGTTTGACTGAACATGATCTACCTCCCCATAAATATCTTCCCATCATGACAAGAGATGTCAATTCATATGTTGCACAATACATCACCAATATTAGTTAGTGTGAAGTGTGGCTTAAGGCAGGCTTCTCAACTATAAAGTAATGGCACTGAAAATAGATTGTGTCTCTATAGGTAACTATCTGTGTAGTTAGTAGTATTTATCCATATACAATTTTCAAGAAGTTATGTACCATTTTTTATTTTTTCTTTAACTTACAACTGGCAATTTGGAAGAACACAAAACCAACTTATTCATGCATAAATTGATCACATTAGAAATATTACATGGAGCTGATTTTTCTAAATGTAAAATGGACACAAAGTGCTTGAAATGTTTCAGTTGTGAATGGAGTGACAGAGGGTAGTAACTCTGGAAACACTGCACTCCTTCCAGTCTTGATTATCAGGGCTACCTAGTGAATGATGCCAAGAAATGGAGCATTTTTTTAAAAATTTTTATTTATTTATTTAGTGCATGAGCTCCACACTTGTCTCTTCAGACACTCATATGCTGATGTCTGTTTTAGCCACAAGTGTTTTCTGAACACCATTTCTATAAACAAAAAGAAAACATTGCTGTTAATTATGGCTAAACTGTTGGCCAAACAAAAAATGGTTGAGTAATTTTTGTCTGCATCTGTCTGTGCTTTCTGCATTGAAAAACTAATGTTACACTCTTCTTTTACAATTCATCATTAGTCCCTCCACACATTAAATATACTGCACACTTATCATTTCAAGTGCCATAAGGACCATGAAAACACTATACCTCTCTGTTACATGTGTTATGCTTTCCTGTTTACCTTTCTGACACACTGGATCAGCATACCTCTGTAGTGAAACAAAACATTGTTTGAAATTAAAAATGAAAGAAGAACTGCTTAGCTTCTCAAAAATGAAAGAAGGAACATCAGAGCTTGCATAGATAAAAAATACCAGGGTAAATGATTCTGGAGAATTTCCCCCACTGAAACTAGAGAAAGGATCAATCAGCATCATAAAGATGAAAGTGAATAAAAATAATTTATTATTTATGAACTAGTTCTGAAATGCCTTTTGAAATATGTTGGTTTTGGGTCCCTACCTCCTAGTGCAACTTGTTGATGCAGTTTGATTCCTTCTTAGAAAAGACTATTTTACATTTTTTGTTAGTAAAAATATTAAGTCAGACTTTTGTTGAGTTAACCCTGATAGAGCTGTTACTATAATAATTACTAATGTTCATAATGAGTTGACAGACATTGATAGATACACCCCATGAACCATGGACCTTGCCATTGGTGGGGAGGCTTGCAAGCCTCAGCAATACAGATAGCTGCACCGTAGGTGCAACCACAACGGAGGGGTATCTGTTGAGAGGGCAAACAAACATGTGGTTCCTGAAGAGGGGCAGCAGCCTTTTCAGTAGTTGCAGGGGCAACAGGCTGGATGATTGACTATTCTGGCCTGGTAACATCAACCAAGATAGCAAGGGGAAACTAAAGACGTAATTTTTCCTCAGGGTATGCAGCTTTACCGTATGGCAATGCGTCCTCTTGGGTAAAATATTTCAGAGGTAAAATAGTCCCCCATTCAGATCTCCAGGTGGGGACTACTCAGGAGGATGTCGTTAGCAGGTGAAAGAAAACTGGCATTCTATGGATCACAGAAAGGAGTATCAGATCCCTTAATCTGGTGGCAGGTACATTAGAAAATTTAAAAAAGGAAATGTATAGTTTAAAGTTAGACATAGTCAGAATTAGTGAAGTTCAGGGGCAGGAGGAACAAGACTTCTGGTCAGGTGACTGCAGGGTTGTTGTTGTTGTTGTTGTGGTCTTCAGTCCTGAGACTGGTTTGATGCAGCTCTCCATGCTACTCCATCCTGTGCAAGCTTCTTCATCTCCCAATACGTACTGCTGCCTACATCCTTTTGAATCTGTTTAGTGTATTCATCTCTTGGTCTCCCTCTACGATTTTTACCCTCCACGCTGCCCTCCAATACTAAATTTGTGATCCCTAGATGCCTCAGAACATGTCCTACCAACCGATCCCTTCTTCTTGTCAAGTTGTGCCACAAACTCCTCTCCTCCCCAATCCTATTCAATACTTCCTCATTAGTTACATGATCTACCCATCTAACCTTCAGCATTCTTCTGTAGCACCACATTTCAAAAGCTTCTATTCTCTTCTTGTCTAAACTATTTATCGTCCATGTTTGACTTGCATACATGGCTACACTTCATACAAATACTTTCAGAAACGACTTCCTGACACTTAAATCAATACTTGATACTAACAAATTTCTCTTCTTCAAAAACACTTTCCTTGCCATTGCCAGTCTACATTTTATATCCTCTCTGCTTCGACCATCATCAGTTACTTTGCTCCCCAAATAGCAAAACTCCTTTACTACTTTAAGTGTCTCATTTCCTAATCTAATTCCCTCAGCATCGCCCGACTTAATTCGACTACATTCCATTATCCTCGTTTTGCTTTTGTTGATGTTCATCTTATATCCTCCATTCAAGACACTGTCCATTCCGTTCAACTGCTCTTCCAAGTCCTTTGCTGTCTCTGACAGAATTACAATGTCATCGGCGAACCTCAAAGTTTTTATTTCTTCTCCATGGATTTTAATACCTACTCCGAATTTTTCTTTTTTTCCCTTTACTGCTTGCACAGTATATAGACTGAATAACATTGGGGATAGTCTACAGCCCTGTCTCACTCCCTTCCCAACGACTGCTTCCCTTTCATACCCCTCGACTCTTATAACTGCCATCTGGTTTCTGTACAAATTGTAAATAGCCTTTCGCTCCCTGTGTTTTACCCCTGCCACCTTCAGAATTTGAAAGAGAGTATTCCAGTCAACATTGTCAAAAGCTGCAGGGTTATAAATACAAAATCAAATCCGGGTAATGCAGGAGTTGGTTTAATAATGCATTAAAAAACAGGAACACAGATAAGCTACTACAAAACAGCATAGTGAATGCATTATTGTAGCCAAGAAAGACACAAAGCCCATGCGTACCACAGTAGTTCAAGTTCACATGCCAGCTAGCTCCACAGATGATGAAGAGATTGAACAAATGTATGATGTGATAAAAGAAATTATCCAGATAGTTTAGGGAGACAAAAATTTGATAGTCATGGGGGACTGAATTTGATAGTAGGAAAAAGAAGAGAAGGAACAGTAGTAGGTAAATATGGACTGGGGGTAAGGATACCTAGAAGCCTGGAGACCTGGAAAGTTTTGGATAGATTATTTAATGGTAAGACAGAGATTTGGGAAACAGGTTGTAAATTGTAAGATATTTCCAGAGGCAGATGTGGACTCTGACCATAATTTATTGGTTATGAACTGTAGATTAAAACTGAAGAAACTGCAAAAGAGGGAGTAATTTAAGGAGCCAGGACCTGGATAAACTGAAAGAACCAGAAGTTGCAGAAAGTTTCAGAGAGAGCATTATGGAACGATTGACAAGAAATACAGTAGAAGAAGAATGGGTAGCTTTGAGAGATGAAATAGTGAAGGCAGCAGAGGGTCAAGTAGGTAAAAAGGTGAGGGCTAGTACAAATCCATGGGTAACAAAAGAGATATTGAATTTAATTGATGAAAGGAGAACATATAAAAATGCAGTAAATGAAGCAGGCGAAAAGGAATACAAATGTCTCAAAAATGAGATCAACGAGAAGTGCAAAATGGCTAAGCAGGAATGGCTAGAGGACAAATGCAAGGGTGTAGAGGTATATATCACTAGGGGTAAGATAGATACTTCCTACAGGAAAATTGAAGAGACCTTTGGAGAAAAGAGAACTACCTGTACAAATATCAAGAGCTCAGGTGGAAAACCAGTCCTAAGCAAGGAAGGAAAAGCATAAAGGTGGAAGGAGTATATAGAGGGTTTATACAAGGTAAATGTACTTGAGGGCAATATTATGGAAATTGAAGAGGATGTAGATGAAGATGAAATGGGAGATATGACACTGCATGAAGAATTTGACAGCACCCAAAAGACCTAAGTCAAAATGAGGCCCTGCAAGTAGACAACATTCCATTAGAACTACTGACAGCCTTGGGAGAGCCAGCCCTGACAAAACTCTACCATCTGGTGAGAAAGATGTATGAGAAAGGTGAAATAAAAAATGCTAACATGAATTCTTTATAGATGAATCGAAAAATTGGTAGAAACTGACCTTAGGGAATATCAGTTTGTATTTTGTCGAAATGTTGGAACACGTGAGGCAATACTGACCCTACAACTTATTTTAGAAGATCGATTAAGGAAAGGCACACCTATGTTTCTAGAGAAATCTTTTGACAATGTTGATTGGAATACTCTTTTTCAAAAATCTGAAGGTGACAGGGGTAAAATATAGGGAGCAAAAGGCTATTTACAATTTGTACAGAAACTAGATGGCAGTTATAATAGTAGAGGGGCATGAAAGGGAAGCAGTGGTTGAGAAGGGAGTGAGACAGGGCTGTAGACTATCCCCAATGTTATTCAGTCTATATACTGTGCAAGCAGTAAAGGGAAAAAAAGAAAACTCTAGAATAGAAATTAAAATCCATTGAGAAGAAATAAAAACCTCGAGGTTTGCCGATGACATTGTAATTTTGTCAGAGATAGCAAAGGACTTGGAAGAACTGTTGAACTGAATGAACAGTGTCTTTAAAGGAGGATATAATATGGACATCAACAAGAAGAAGACAAGGATAATGGAATGAAGTCGAATTAAACCAGATGATGCCGAAGGAATTAGATTAGGAAATGAGACACTTAAAGTAGTAGATGAGTTTTGCTATTTGGGGAGCAAAATAACTGATGATGGTCAAAGTCGAGAGGATATAAAATGTAGACTGGCTATGGCTTTTAAGCATTTCTGAAGAAGAGAAATTTGTTATGTCGAATATAGATTTAAGTGTCATGAAGTTCTTTCTGAAAGTATTTGTATGGAGTGTAGCCACGTATGGAAGTGAAACATGGACGATAAATAGTTTAGACAAGAAGAGAATAGAAGCTTTTGAAATGTGGTGCTACAGAAGAATGCTGAATATTAGATGGATATATCACATAACTAATGAGGAGGTACTGAATTGAACTGGGAAGAACAGGAATTTGAGGCGCAACTTGACTTGAAGAAGGGATCCGTTGGTAGGACATGTTCTGAGGCATCAAGGGATCACCAATTTAGTACTGGATGGAAGCGTGGAGGGTAGAAATCATAGAGGGAGACTAAGAGATGAATACACTAAGCAGATTTGGAAAGATGTAGATTGCAATAGTTACTCGGAGATGAAGAAGCTTGCACAGGTTAGAGTAGCGTGGAGAGCTGCATCCAACCAGTCTCTGGACTGAAGACCTCAACAACAACAACAACAACAACAACAGCTATACACCAGATTTACGATAACTGAAAAACAGAAATTAGCAAACTTGGGGTGCACAAAAATAACAGAACTGATGCAAATAATTATAAAGCAGTACAGTGTTTAGGTTTCATTGCCTGTTCGGTATCCTTTCTTAATACTGGCAAACTCACTACAAATACAATCCTGTTGTTGAAAAAAAAACACAGTAGACAGGCAGAAAGAGAGTTCAATCTTTTCTATTATTTTTAAGTCCTCTAATGTATGTCCTTAGTAAAGCAGTGAAAAATTCTTACCAATAATTTTAACACCATTCATGCAACATGAACTGTGCTTTTTTTAATTTACTGATTTTTTAATGTTTAAGTTACTTGAATTTACTTTTCTTAAGTTAATTCAGTTATTTGTGATCTTATTCATATTTTTTTTCAGTAAATCTTGACAACAAAATAGGAGCAGTAGGTTTTCTGCCTCAGATCCTTCCAGAAAAGTTGTTCCCAGTGGCTTTAATCAAAGTAGATGAAGAGACACATGAAGTTATAAGGGATAAAAATGGATTATGCCAGAAGTGTTCATATGGTATGTGCTGGTTGGCAGTAACCATCTCCAGATACCAGTTGTGTGGTAATCTTATACTGTTTGTGCCTCATTTAAAGCTTTACTGAACTGCTGCGAGTGGAGACCAACAAATAACAAGATGTGTCAGTGTTTGAAATAAATGGATGCAGTCCTAGCTTCATAATAAGCATAAGCTTTTGTAATCTCCACATAGTTCATGTATGTGATTCATCTATCAGACAAACCAATAATAATAGCAATAATAGTAGTAGTAGTAGTAGTAGTAGTAGTAGTAGTAGTAGCAGTAGTAGCAGTAGTAGCAGCAGCAGCAGCAGCAGGATATGTACCGACTTACATTATATGGATCAAATCAGTATAATATCACAGTCAAATAAGTGTCCAATAAATCATGGTTAAGAATTTTCAGGTAGCATGTATCATCCATCACATATTATATACCATGTTACATCATTATTTGTCTTACACATTTTTACAACTCAATGCTGTAAATGTCTTTTATTTAGAGACTTTGAGGTACATGTCACATTTTATATACACTATAGTAATGCAATTTGGCTTACACATTCTGACAGATAATATCAGCTAGGCTATCAAACCAGCTTTAAGTATATTTTTGAGAGATTTTTGTTATAAATTTCTCTTAAACTATAGAGTAGCTATTCTGCTGCTTTTAGTCCAGTACAAAAGTGGTTCATTTTGTATTTCACAGTGTCATGCTGAGCTTGTAGAAGCACTTGTTTTTTCTCGTATCGTGTCCTGAGTATCAAGAATGTATTTTTTATGTATACACCGTAACAGCTACATTGGTATATGCTGAATATTGTTATATTACCAGAGAAGGAAAGTTGCTACTCACCATATAGCGGAGATGCTGAGTTGCGATAGGCACCAAATGAAAAAGAAGTGGTTACTATACTATGCCTGCCACAACACACACTCAAAAATAGAAATATTAAATAGTAAAATTTAAACAAAGGAAAATCCTAGAATTAATAACAACAGTATCATATTGAAAAAACCACATTGCTTCTCACCGTATAGAGATGACATTGAGTTGCAGACAGACACAACAAAAAGATTGCAACATATTTAAGCTTTCAGCCAAAGGGCATTTTTGTAAGGTAGAAAACACACACATTCATACAGCCACAACTCTCACACGCATGACCATTGTCTCTGGCCACTGGGCCAAACTGCATATGGCAACTGCACCTGGTAAGGAATCATGGGTGATGGGGAAGGTGAAGAGACAGCATGGTAAGGGTGGGAAAGATGGTTTGCTGTTTGTGGGAGCATACAGGGATGTGGTGAGGGCAGGGTAGAGCTGTTAGGAGTAATCAGAAGGTTTGAGGAGGACGAGGAGGGAGGGAAGGGAAGAGTGGAAAAGGAAAGAAGTAGAGAAGAGGGAAGAGATTTGTGGATGAATGAGTGGTACAGAAGGCTGAGTAGTGCTGAAATGGGAGCATGGAAGGAAGCAGGTAGGTGAAGGACAGGGACTAGCAAAGATTGAGGCTGGGATGGGGTTACAGAAACACAGGATATATTGCAGGGAGAGTTCTCACCTGTACAATTAAAAAAAAACTGGTAGGAAGAATCCACATGGTATAGGCAGTGAAGCCGCCACTGAAGTGAAGCACAATGTGTTGGGCAGCATGTTCAGCAGTTGTATGTCCCAACTGTCTCTTGGTCACAGTTTGTTGTTGGCCATTCATATGGTCAGACATCTTGTTGGTTGTCATGCCCATGAAACAAGTGGCACAGTGGTTGCAGCTTAGTTTGCAGATTGCATGACTGCTTTCACAGGCAGTGGGATGGACTGGTGTTGGTGGCAGTGGGAGGATGTATGGGACAAATCTTGCATCTGCAATAGACCTAGATGCAAGATCTGATGCATACATCCTTCCTCTACCAACTACCAGACAAACTGTGGCCAAGAGAAAGCTGGATCACCCAGTTGCTGAACATTCTGCCCAACACAGCATGCTTCACTTCAATAACTGCTTCACAGCCTATGACATCTCAATTCTTTCTACCAACACCAGCCTTCTAATTTGTACAAGTGGGAAATCTCTGTGCAATATATCCTACATTCCCACAAACCCCCTGGCCTCAACCTTAGCTAGTCCCTGTCCTTCACCTACCTATCCCCTTCCCTTCCAGCACTACACAGCCTGTCTGCAACTCAGTAACTCAGTGCCGCCTCCATATGGTGTGTAGCAATCTATCCTTTTCAGAACCACAAATTTGCAAACAAGTATTGTGGTTATTGGTCTCAACTCTAGAGTCACTGTCAAGCAGCCCTTAAAATGTAGAGAACTGTCTTACAAATAACAAAATACATGGCAAATTCACTGATAAACTACACCACAGATCATTGATACTGCAAAACCATGAAGGCATGAATTTATTGTATACACAACTGCACAAAGTAGGCACAAGTAACACTATCTATATTCTGCATATGAGAAGAGAGTACACATCAGGTTTCATATACAGAAATGACATTTCAATGCTGGTTGTTAATGAGAATATTCTGTTATGCCTCATATAAGTGTAAGAAATCTCTACTGGTACGTGTCAGAATTAGACACTGGTAGGATTGTGGGGTATCAGAACTATGATTTATCATTAGCCGACAGTGCTGCTTTTGGTTCTTGGGATCTCACAATTCTTGTCTGAATGTGGAATTAATAGATTCAGGAGGGCCATACTCAAGGCTGTGCAAGCTCAGTGGCTCCACACGACTTGTGCCCAAGAGGATGAACATTGTTAGCTCAACTGTACAGAATTGTACAGCCACTTCACATTCCTTGAGTCAGTAATGGGCTTGTTTGCAGCAAGTGAAGTATCCACACTGACATTGTGATGGCAGGTTGTACACCGTAGACCATTAATGTTGTGACCATTGTTACAGCTCCCCTTGATGGGATAGCAGAAAGATGCTCACAGACAGTGGTCCACTCAGTAACCAGACTGGGCACTGGAATGGCACCATGAAACCTTTTCAGAGGAGTCCTGCTTCCATGTACAGCATCATATTGGATTTATCTGTACTTGGAGGCTACTAGGACTATGAACATAGCCAGCAGCATGCATTTGTCATCATCGTATGGGTCCGGCACCTAACGTGGTGTTATGGATAGCCATTAGGTACAAAATATGATCAGCTCTGATTAATACAGCAGGCATTATACAGGATGTCTCAAAAAAAAGTTTATATTTGGTGTGTCAGAATAAAAAAAGATATTGAAGTCTATTGACAAAATCTTTATTTGTTATTGAAATGTACGGTTTTGGAATTTATTTTTTAAAAACAATGTCATTTAAATGCAATCCACTGCACCTATGGCACTCATTCAAGTAATGACCAAAATTTTGTCTGATGGCTCAGGACATAGAAAGTGCAATGGCTGCCGCTTCGCTATGGATATTTTCATTCAGTTGCTCCAGAGAAGTCAGATTATTGACATACACTTTACATTTGACATATCACCATAAGAAAAAATGCATTGGGCTCAAATCTGGATTCTGTGGGGGTCAATTTATGCCACCCCTCCTGGAGATCAATTTGCCAGAGAAACTTTCAGGAAGTCACAGTATTGATGCAGTGTGCTGTGGCTCTGTCTTGCTGAAACCATATTCTTTGGTTATAACCAGGATAGTTTTGTGATTCAGGCACCAGACAGTCATATAATGTAACTGCATGACTGCTCTTGTCCTCGAAAAAGTATGGGCCAATTATTCCCCGAGCCAACATTGGAGCCCATACAGTAACTTTTGGGAAATGAAAGGGTTTCTCAGGCTTCTGTTTAGGATTCACTGCACTCATGTAGTGACAATTTTGCTTATTAATGTGACCTTTCAGGTAAAAATGAGCCTTGTAAGAAAACAGGATGTTGTTAGTGAAGTGCATTGAGTCGGATCATAAGTGCTTGGCGTCCTGAGGCTTTAATTCTTGCAGCAATTGGATTTTGAAAGGGTGCAGTTTAAGGGATTTAGTTTAAGGGATTTCTGCAGAATCAGGTGCAATGATGATCTGCACACATTTAAAAAAACTTGCACTCTTACAAATGGAAAGTTTAGGAGCATCATGAACTGATGGATTTACACTCTCCACGGATTCATCCATTCTTGATTACCTTGGTTGCCTGGATTTTGATTTGTCCAGTGTTGAACTAATCTCCTCAAATGTTTTGATCCATTTCTGGATAAGGCAAACACTTGGAGCATTGTGTATGAATGCATGCTCATGTGGCAATATCCATTAATAAAATATTCTGAGATTTCAAGCCACATCATGTGGTTACCTGCCCACAAGCTTTCTGCCATTGTCAAGTGGTAGACTGTCAAAGGCATGCTGATGCCATGCTTATATAACCATGCCACCTTCAGTGATGTCACTGGTACCCAGTCACATGCTATATATAGCAATGTTTAGTTGGCACGATCATTTCACCTGCTTCAATCCCCTAATCATAAGATGCCAGGCCTTACTCAGTTGCAATCTACCATCTTTATTGAGGGTGTTGTCCAATATTTTGATCTCTTTTGCTTCATTTATTATAAAATCCCTGAAGCCGTTGGTCTATTTAATAATAAAAGCATCACTGAATGCAATACAGTATCCATTTTCCAGTGCATGCTTTGCTATAACTAATTTTTCAGGATAGTGTAGGCAGAAACGTCTTTCATGCTGCACTGTTCAATAGTGCAGACAGTCTGACCAACATAAAACTGTGCACACCCACATGGTATTTTGTATATTCCAGGTGTTCTGAGGCCTACAGCATATTTTGAAGGCTTCATTAGTTCCCAGATCTTTGCTGGGGGCCCAAATACTGTGTCAATTTGATGTTTCTTCAGGAGCCAACCAATCTAACCTGCTATTGAGCCACAAAACTTTTAACAAACACTTTTCTTCATGTCCTTTTTGGAGGCCTTCTGCTTTCTTGGCTTAGGTGAAACTTCTTGCAAAGTTTTTCTGTTGTTTTAATCGTTTTCCTCAAAAACTTTATGTAAGTGGCTCAGTTCTCTCATTAAGTTTTCGGCATCTGAGACAGTTTTGGTTCAATGTACCAAGGTCCTAGAGTATTAAATATTCTCAGGTTTCAATGGATATCACTGCAACAGAATACATTCATACATACCAAACTTCTATGTGGAGGAGACGAGGTACAGCATCAAATGCCTGGGGAAGCTGCATGTTAAAAAGGCCAATTTATTAAGCTCACTAGCCTTCCTACTACACAGCTGAGATGAGATGATGATCCCATGATTTACCATCATTAACCATCACATCAACACTGCAGTAACAGAAGAATATTTCACCGGGCCACTACCACTGTGCTACAGGAGAGGATACACTTCACCAGAAAATAGCTGGAAACAAAGGGCTGTGAGCTTCTGGCTGTTTACCTGCAACTGACTTGGTCACTTTTGGCTTTAGACAGGACTGGACTGACACAGGACTGGATTGACACAGCAATGATGCCACAACTAACATCATCAAGGCAGAGAGGCACAGAGAAGCAGAAAGGGAAATTCATTCTGCTTTCACTACAAGAACATGGAGAGAATGAAAAACTGCAGAAAGTACTGTTATCAATATGACTGCAAGAAACTTTGATGTGCATGCCATCTCAGCACTTAAGAAAAAGGGACTAAACTTTGCTCCTTCACCACACAGTATCCCTTTTGCTCGCATATTAAGTGGTGTTGAAAAAGCAGTTCATAAGTTTCTTAGTGAATCTGCAGAAGAAATTTGTAGAGAAATGAGCTGCATTTTTTTTATCAAAACGGCCAGAACCAAACATATCCAGAGTTGAACACAATGGCTTGTGTGCTCTCTGAAATGATCCTCTCACCATTGTTCTGCCATCTGAATCTGACAAGGGCAATGCTGCCATCCTACTGGAATGACCTGACTAAGACAGAAAAATCTGATGGATGCTGGAGGAAGATATGTACCAAAAACTGTCTCGGGTCCCAACATCCAGATAGTGAGGAAGACTTTGGAGCTTCTCAAATGATCATCACTGGAAGAGTGTGTTATTAAAAACCTCCTCCCTCAGGCACCCAGACCACACACCTTCTACAGTGTGCCAATGGTGCTTAAGAAGGATTCACTTTTAAGGCCTTTACCGAGCACCATCAGATTGCCAGTCTATAAACTTGCAAAGCATTTGGCCAGCCTCCTCTCAATACACGATGGACATTGTGTGAACAATATAAAGAATGCAGCAGACAACATTGATCAAATTAAATGTATACACCTTGGTGAAGGGGATATTATGGTTACTTTCCCTATTCACATGTGTGCCCATCACAGACTCTATAGACTCGCTTTCCCTGTGACAATACCATCGTGGATTTATTTAAACGTACCCTGAAGTCATTCTGTTTTTTTACATGATGGAGAATATTTCAACCAGACAAATGGCGTTGTGATGGGGAGCACATTAGCTCCAGTTGTAGTCAGTCTCTTTATGTCTTGTTTTGAGGATATGCCTTGGACATGGATCCTGCAAAGCCTTGGTTGTTTTTATCACTACTTGACGATATATTTACCATATGGCCTCATGGACACGAAAAGCTGGAAGAGTTCCTGAAACACATTAACAACATCCACGACCACATAAAATTCATGATTGAAGTAGAGGACGGTGGTTGCTTGCCATCTCTGGACATCCTTGTCAGCCGTAAACCCAAAGGGTGTCTTGTTCACAGCATTTACTGTAAGCCCAGCCACAAAGACAGGTATCTGCACACCACCAGCTATCACCATCCAGCAGAGAAATTGTCTATTCTGAGGACCTTGGTACATCAAGCTGAAACTGTCTTAAATGCTGGAAACCTTCCAAGAGAACTGAGCCACTTACATAAAGTTTTCAAGGAAAACGGTTACAAAACAGACAAATTTTACAAGCAGTTTCATCTAAGCCATGAAAGCAGAAGGCCTCAAAAGAAGAAATGAAGAAGATTGTATTTTTACCATTTTAAGGCTAAATAACAGGTAAGATTAGCTGGCTCTTTGAAGGAACATAGAATCGATAAAGTCTTTGGGCCCCCAACAAAGCTTCAGCAACTAATAAAGCCAGTGAAAGTCAATGTAAACCACAGAACACCTGGAATATACAAAATACATTATGAGTTTAGGCAGTTTTATGTCAGTCAGACTGTCTGCACCATTGAACAGTGCTGCACAGAACATGAAAAGTGTTTCCGCCTAAGCTATCCTAAAAAATCAGCTGTAGTGGAGCATGCACTGGAAAATGGGCACCAAATTGCATTCAAGAATAATTCTATTGTTAAATCGAGTAATGGCTTCTGGAGTACATAATAAAAGAAGCAACAGAGATCAAAATATCGAACAACACCCTCCATAAAGATGGTGAATTGCAGCTCAGTATGGCCTGGGATCTTACGACTAGAGAATTGAAGCAGGTGCAGTGGTCGGGCCACCAAAACATTGCCATATGTAGTGTGGGACTGGGTACCAGTGTCACCACTAGTGGTGGTATCGTTATATAAGGATGGTAGTGGCATTCCTTCAACAGTCAACCACTTGACACTGGCAGAGGAGATCTCTTCCAAACGTTTGTGGCTTGAAACCTTAGACTATTTTATTACTTGGAGCATCATTTGTGCTATGCAGTCCCTGCTCACTGTGAAACTTCCTCCATGCTACAGTCGCTGAATCACTGTGTTCATAAAATTCTCACACACAGAATGTGCAGTCAGCTCCCAAGAAGCACTCCATATAAAGTGAATTCCTAAGGGCCAAGCAAGCAATGAACGTACTCCACGCTCTCCTCTGATTTTTTGCACATGTGCAGAGAACTCTTCCAATATAAACTTTCTTTTGAGACACCTGTATTTCAGATGTGTTATGGATAGATGATGTGCCCTGCTTTTGAGGTATCAATGATGTTACCTCCCAACAAGATAACACAAAACCACACATTGTGTGTTCTATTCTGACTTACCACAATACAAAGGGTGTTTTGATTGTTGCCCTGGCCAGCATGTTCTCCAGATCTATCAACCACAATGGTTGAGGAACTATGGCATAGAGGTGAAGCAGCATCAAATGATATACCCAAATCTCTTATCGAAACTCAGTTTGACCCAGTTCCTGGATGGACAGAGACATTGTGCACCAAATTTTACTCCCTATGTAATCCCAGACTACACACAAAGGTAATCATATATTTTTCCTACTACACAGAGCTGACGAGTCATGGGATAGTGATATGCGCATATACAAATGGTGGCAGTATCCTGTACACAAGATATTAAAGGGCAGAGCATCGGCAGAGCTGTCATTTGTACTCGGGTGATTCATGTGAAAAGGTTTCCAACATGATTATGGCCACACGATGGAAATTAACAGTCTTTGAATGTGGCATGGTAGTTGGAGCTAGATGCATGGGACATTCCATTTCAGAAATTGTTAGGGAAGTCAGTATTCTGAGACCCAGAGTGTGGTGAGAATACCAAATTTCAGGTATTAGCTTTCACAATATCCAATGCAGTAGCCTACAGCCTTCACTTAATGACAGAGCAGCAGCATTTGCACGGAGTTGTCAGTGCTAACAAAAAACAACACTGTGTGAAACAACCACAGAAATCAATGCAGGATGTATGATGAATGTATCCATTAGGACAGTGTGGTGAAATTTGGCATTAATGGGCTATGGCAGCAGACAATCGTTGCAAGTGCCTTTACTAACAGCACGACATTGCCTGCAGCAAATCTTCTGGGCTTGTGACCACTTTGATTGGACCCAAGACAACTGGAAAAGATGAGTCCCATTTTAAGTTGGTAAGAGCTGATGGTAGGGTTTGAGTGTGGGATCCTGTGAAGCCATGGACCCAAGTTGTCAACAAGGCACTGTGCATGCTGGTGGTGGCTCCATAATGGTGTCAGCTTTGGTTACATGGAATGAACTGGGTCCTCTGGATATCTGGGTGGATGCCATTTGCACCCATCCACAGACATTGTGTTCCTCAAGAATGATGAAATTTTTATGGATGACAATGTGCCATGTTACTGGGGCACAATTGTTTGCCAGTGGTTTGGAGCAAATTCTGGATAACTTGAGCAAATAGTTTGGTCACCAAGATCACCCAGCATGAATTCCTTCAAACATTTGTGGGACATAATCGAGAGGTCAGTTCATGCCCAAAATACTGCACTGACAACACTTGCAATTATGGATGGCTATAGAGGCAGCACGGCTCAATGTTTCTGCACAGGACTTCCAACAACTTTCTGAGTCCATGCTACATCAAGTTGCTGCACTACACCAGGCAAAACAAAAATGGTTCATGTGGCTCTGAGCACTATAGGACTTAACATCTGAGGTCATCAGTCCCCAGGCAAAAAAATATCCAACATGATAGCAAGAGGTATCCCATGACTTCTGTCACCTCAGTGTATACTGTGTTGCATCCAGTAACTAAAATTTCATTATTTCATAAACTTTCTGGTGTCTGGATTTTACTTGTCAGCATTGTATATAACATGAAACACTTGAACAACACAGAAACAATAATATATACCGTCTGATAAAAAAATGGCAAATGAATGCATAATAATGTAACAAGCCGCCACTTGGTGAGTAGATTCTTTCATCTATCCAATTAAATAATAATGTAACAAGGATCATGTGGCATGTGAGGCTCCTACCATCCGAATGGTTAGAGCTCATCTTTGCAGTTCCTTTAAATATGCATATGTGGATATAGGAGAGCCAAAAATTGGCTCAAATTTATGATTTGCAGGTTGTTCCACATAAAAGAATACTCTCAGCATACTACAATGTTGCAAAAAGGTCATGCTGTTTTAAAAGTATAACAGAAACAATAAAACATTCTTTCAAAAATACCTGAGTCTGCAGCAGCGAATGATCAACTGACATAATTTCAGCCGGCCGGAGTGGCCGAGCGGTTCTAGGCGCTTCAGTCCAGAACCGCACTGCTGCTATGGTCGCAGGTTCGAATCCTGCCTCGGGCATGGATGTGTGTGATGTCCTTAGGTTAGTTAGGTTTAAGTAGTTCTAAGTTCTAGGGGACTGATGACCTCAGATGTTAAGTCCCATAGTGCTCAGAGCCATTTATACATAATTCCAGAGACACAACTGTATGGTTAGTTCACAAATGAATAAATCTGCAGTGTAATTTAAAAATACAGTTGCCACAGGCAGTCAGTCAGTTAGGTGTTACTCTATCATCTTCCATGGAAATGACAAAAATTATCTCTTTAACAAGGTTTTTTCTCACTTGCAACCTGTGCACTCAATTATTTGCTGTTTTCCTCTACAGTTTTTGCACTCTTGTACCATGGAAATCATTCCCTGGTGTCTTAATAGATGTCCAATCATCCTGTACCATCTTCCTGTCAGTTTTACACATATTCCTTTCCTCTCCAACTCTGTGCAGAACCTCCTCATTCCTTACCTTACCAGTCTACCTAATTTTCAGTATTTTTCTGTAGCACAACATCTCACTTCAATTCTGGTTTTCGCACAATCCATGTATCACTACCATACAATGCTGTGCTCCAAACATACATTCTCAGAAATTTCTTCCTCAAATTAAGGTCTATGTTTGATACTAGTAGACTTCTCTTGGCCAGGAATGCTCTTTTTGTCAGTTCTAGTCTGCTTTTGATGTCCTCCGTGCTCTGTCTGTCATTGGTTATTTTGCTGCCTAGGTAGCAGAATTCCTTAACTTTATCTGCTTCGTGACCATCAATCCTGACATTAAGTTTCTTGCTGTTCTCATTTCTGCTACTTCTCATTACTTTCATATTTCTTCATTTTACTCTCAATCCACATTCTTTACTCATTAGACTGTACATTCCATTCAGCAGATCATGTAATTCTTCTTCAATTTCACTGATATCCTTTCACATTGAATTCTAATCCCGCTTCTGAACTTTTCTTTTATTTCCATCATAACTTCTTCGATGTACAGATTGAACAGTAGAGGTGAAAGACTATATTCCTGTTTTACACCCTTTCTAGTCTATGCACTTCGTTCTTGGTCATCCACTGTTATTATTCCTTCTTGCCTCTTGTACATATTGTATATTACCTGTCTCTCACTATAGCATATCCCTACTTTTTCAAAATTTTGAACATCTTGCACCGTTTTAAATTGTCACACTTTTTCCTGGTCGACAAATACCATGAACAACTGTATTCCCGTTCCCCATACATATTAGATTTTCATCTCATTTTATGTAATATATTACCCTTTCAATATCCTCATACAATTTCCTACCTCTTCATCTACAGTTTGCGACATCGGCATGTACACCTGAAATATCATTGTCAGTGTTGGTTTGCTGTTCATTCTGATAAGAACAACCCTATCACTGCAGCAACACACTCCCTACCCTACCTTGCTATTCATAATGACTCCTACTTCTGTTAAAGCATTTTCTGTCTATGTTGATATTACGCTATACTCTTCTGCCCAGAATTCCTTGTCTTCTTTCCGTTTCACTTCACTGATCCCTATTATGTCTAGATTGAGACTTTGCATTTCCTTTTTCAGATTTTATAGCTTCCCTGTCATGTTAAATCTTCCAATATACCACACCTGACTCATGGAATGCTATCCTTTTGGTGGTTATTCAGTGTTTTTCTCATGGTCACCTCCCCTTGGCAGTCCCTTCTGATGGATTCTTCTTCTTATTATTATTATTTCTCTTTCCTGTCTCAGACGTTATGTCTGGTCAAAAATGGAAAGTGACATGAACCTTGATCAAGCGTGACTTCCTTTTAACTGTACGGTATATGTTACATTGCATTTAGGAACTTTCGGGTAATTGAACATGTATCAATAATTATAGATTTCTGTAGTTGTATATATACGTTTGGATGTAGCTGTATTGCATTGATGTACTGGTGGATATTGTGTGGTATGACTCCTGTAGTTGATAGTATAATTGGTATGATGTCAACTTTATCCTGATGCCACATGTCATTGACTTCCTCAGCCATTTGGATGTATTTTTAAATTTTTTCTCCTGTTTTCTTCTGTATATTTGTTGTATTGGGTATGGATATTTCGATTAGTTGTGTCAATTTCTTCTTTTTATTGATGAGTATGATGTCAGGTTTGTTATGTGGTGTTGTTTTATCTGTTATAATGGTTCTGTTCCAGTATAATTTGTATTCATCATTCTCCAGTACATTTTGTGGTGCATACTTGTATGTGGGAACGTGTTTTTTTATTAGTTTATGCTGTATGGCAAGTTGTTGATGTATTATTTTTGCTACATTGTGATGTCTTCTGGGGTATTCTGTATTTGCTAGTATTGTACATCCGCTTGTGATGTGATCTACTGTTTCTATTTGTTGTTTGCGAAGTCTGCATTTATCTGTTGTGGTATTGGGATCTTTAATAATATGCTTGCTGTAATATCTGGTGTTTATTGTTTGATCCTGTATTGCAATCATGAATCCTTCCGTCTCACTGTATATATTGCCTTTTCTTAGCCATGTGTTGGATGCGTCTTGATCAATGTGTGGCTGTGTTAGATGATACGGGTGCTTGCCATGTAGTGTTTTCTTTCTCCAATTTACTTTCTTCGTATCTATTGATGTTATGTGATCTAATTATTATTATTATTATTATTACCCAAAATAATAATAATAATTATTATTATTATATCTGAAAGGGGACTATTCCGAAACTTTTTGCCAATGGAGAGATCATCATGACATTTTTTCAATTACAGGCCACATGTTCTATTGATACGTGTTATGTCTCTTTAACGCAGTGGTTTCCACTGCTTTCTGCATCCTCATGCCATTGATCATTACCAATTCTTCCACCTTTTCCATCGCAAGGACAAGAGAATGCCCTGAACCTCTGTCCACTCCTCTGCTGATTATTAATCCAAATTTAAGCAATGGTGGGTTTTGAACCTGAGACCAAGGATGTTTTGATTACTAATCAAATATGCTACCCCTAGACCATGGGTGCACTACTAAAAATGGAAAAGAGCAGTATAGTTAGCAGATAAATTAACATGAATTAATAAATGTAATCTTAAAGTTTTCTTTCACAGGAGAACCGGGAATAGTGGTTGGCAAAATAATAACCGGTGATGAGACACGCCAATTTTATGGCTATGTTGATAAAGAAGAGTCAAGAAAGAAAATACTTCATGATGTGTTCAAGAAAGGAGATAGAGCATTCTTCTCTGGTATGTGAAAAAAGCCTTAGGCATTTTGTCTTCATTGTTATTTGTTCATTCACCCACTGTGCTCCACCATGGAGGGAAGCCTTCAGGGATGTGGGAAAGTCAAGTCACATATTGCAAACCCACAGACACTATCCTTGTAGAATTATATTTACAACAAATTATGAGCAGTGATAATCTACTCAGACTGACAATTATGGGATTACTTCTAGATTATTTTATGTATATACACTGCTTGACAAAAAAATGTGTAACATCCAGAAAGGGAGAAAGAAAGAAAGTGAAACATCATGGATCAAAACAGTATCTGAAGTTATTTTAATTATTATAAAATTGAAGTGTTTCAAAAAGCTGTTCTGAGGCAAGCTGGCCCACAATTCGTGTTACTGGTTCTTGATACCCTGGATACTGGTAATGGGTTAGGGTTGACATCTGAGCCAGTCCCACATGTTCCATCAGGGATAGATATATGGATCTTGCTAGTCATTGGAGCTCCTCAGTGTCTGAAACAGTATATAGAGACATGTGCCTTGTGTGGATAAGTAATGTCTGTTGAGAAAATGGTCCCACAATACTGTCACATGAGAGGCAAAATGTGAGGATGCAGGATGTCTGTGACACACAGAGTTCCCAGAATCAGTACTAGCCATGACCTGAAATCATACCAGATGGCTCTCTGCCTTGCAGCACTAGGAGTAACACAACACTGCCTCTCCAAAACATTGGAAGAATGGAAATTCTCACCAGGTCGCCATCATATACACTGATGAGGGTGGTCATGGGCGATAGTGCAGGACTGCTATTCATTGCTCAACATAATGCAATTCCATTCATCAGGAGTCCATGCTTCCTGATTGTGGCAACACTCCAGAGACAGATGTTTGTGTTATGGTGTTATCAGCAGCTTGTGTGTGGGACTTGGGCTGCTCCTACTCCCTGTCCAGTGGTGCAGGATCATACAGCATGTTGGAGGGAGACAATTACTTATTTGTAAATGGCAGGTGCAGATGTGAAGGGGTTATGAGATGCTTGGTGCACAACACGGTGATCCTCTCTTGTAGGGATCTGATATATGGTTGACCAGAATCTTGATAACAAGTACGCCTGCCCTCATGTTCCCATATAATCCAACACAGGCAATTGTCTCATCAGAATGCCATACAGATCTCAATATTGCATAACTTGACAAAGTAGCCAAATGGAGACCCACTGTGAAGCTGATTTCAAACCCTGCGAGGTGCTGGTAACACATTCCCTTGCGTGCACAGCATCTCCATGTCCTTCATAGCGACTACTCAGCATTTGACACTATTCACATCCCTTATGTACCCTGCCAGGCCTGGTGACAACGTTAATGCACTCTGATGACCATTCTACCAGTGACAGAGAATTGCAACTCTAATCATTTAAATGCTCGGTTATGGTATCTATGTGCACAAAGTTGCATTGATATCCCCTGGGTGCTTCACTTTTTTTTGTCAGGTAGTGTATATGTTTATTAAGAGGATAACAGCCATGTAGCTAGATACTTTGAAATGCACACTCCTCCTCTTACACTATTTAACTGTTGTTTTTACCTAATACTTCAAACTAAGCATGTACGCAACTATGCACAGAACACTAATTGTTGTTTATGTACTTGCAAAATTAAAACCTGTTTGATATGAGTATTAGAGTTAAGCAGAATTTACATCCCTGAGTCAAAGTGTGTGTGTGTGTGTGTGTGTGTGTGTGTGTGTGCAGTTTGTCAGTGGCCATCCATATGGATGGACATCTGAATGATGGTAACGCCCACATAAAATTCTGGGCAGAAAGTACAGCAGAGTTGGTATTTGATATGACTGATTTCAGTGGTGGCCATGAGCAGAGTTGACCATTCAGTGGCAGAACATGTTGCTGAGTACAACATGTTCAATTTTAATGCCTATTTCACAACCACCGGCCGGAGTGGCCGAGCGGTTCTATGCGCTACAGTCTGGAACTGCGCAACTGCTACGGTCGCAGGTTCGAATCCTGCCTCGCGCATGGATGTGTGTGATGTGCTTAGGTTAGTTAGGTTTAAGTAGTTCTAAGTTCTAGGAGACTGATGACCTGAGAAGTTAAGTCCCATAGTGCTCAGAGCCATTTGAACCACAACCCATGCCACCTACATCCTTCACGCCAACACAAGCTTCTGAATTGCATACATGGGGAATAGTTCTCACAACATAATGAGTAATCCTCCTTTTAGTATTGATGATATGGACAGTGTCTATTGATGCAGGGGAAGTGCCATGGAACAAAAAAAAAAATTGACAAAAATTTTACCAATAGTTGGCACTATAAGCATCTTAACATAAATGGGGTTGACTACTGACAGGTGAATCACAATACAATGACTATGGTTTGAGTTGCGCATTACACCATTCGTACTGTTCAATGTACCTGACTGTGCAAGTTCTAGGGCTAACAGCTGTGGAACTGTTGGTTAGGTAAGCGCATTCACCACAGCAAGTCGTACCACATCAGATGGTAAAAATCAGTTTGTAATTGACCACGAAGCCAAGAATCACATTAAAACCAAAATTGCACCAGTTTTTTTAGTTTTCCTGGGGCCAAAAACTGCAAAAATGTAACATGACATTGGTTTCTAATTGTTGTGAGATTGGTAGAAAACATGTTCAGTACTCTGCTCGTGCCACAAGTTGAAACTGAGAAACAGTATGTACCACAATGGATTAGAATGTCTCAAGGGTCATGTCCAGAATGCATTGCGCAATGTGTGCCATCAATTCAGTTACATTCATAACTGAGCTCTGAACACAATATCTACCAGGTAAACACCATAGCCAGAGAAGCCACACAGATTAAAGTCAGGTGATCTGGATGGCCAGACTGCAGGAAAATGATGGTTAACAATTTAGCATTTTTGAAATTCTCTGCAGTAGCCACTTCACAGGCTGTGTAATGTGCAGTGGCGTCTTGCATATGGATCATATCCGCACTGTTGAAGGATTGAAATGACATTGATGCCAAAAGACCTTCATAGTGTTTACCAGTGACAGTACAGGTAACAGGACTCATCTCCTTGAAAAAAATATGTCCCTATGATAAACTGTGCTATCAACTCACACCACACAGTCACCTCTGCAGAATGAAGCGATACCGATTGATGTGCGTGCAGATTTTCTGTTGTCCATATTCTGAAATTTTGCATATTAATATGTCCTCGGAGATGGAAATGGGTTTTGTCTGACCACAGACAAAATACAATATGTGAGCAAGAAATTACAGAGTGAATATTTGTCTTGCTTGTAGGTCAGCAGTAAGCAACTCCTGATTTTGTATGCATACGATGCAGGATGATTCATAGGATTTTAGGATTAGGCTCACAGGCAGTTCTGGTGTTCTCATGCACTACATTTTTGCACACCCCAGTTGACCCCTCCTGTAATGCTGTGGCCACATCTTCCACAGTCATCGGCTCAACCGCTTTCTTTCCTTTACCACGTTGCACTTTAAAAGAACCTGTCTTTTGAATTTTGTGATCATTTCCTCCAGACCCTTAGCAGACATTGGACCAATGCCTTTTTTCATACCATTGAGTTTCCAGAATGTATGTGGGGCTACTAGCACTCAGTCACCCTTTTTGTAACAGAGCCTTACCAGCAGTGCACAATCCGTCATGGAGACAATCAAGTTGGGCGTCTTGGTGCCGCATGTCTGTTGGTGTGCATAGTATGACGCTTCATGCTTACAGTGCCATCTATTAGTCAAATTTTTATTCCCCCCCTCTCCCCCCCCCTCCCCCAAGGATGTTTACACCTGCGTCAATAATATGTGGTTTAAATTTGACATCATTCTGAGTAGTGGTTCTCTTTCTACAGAATTTTGGAACTGTAACTTTGATTATGGACACCCTGTATATCAACTGCACATGGTGTGCCACATGTCATCCACATCTCTGCAGAAGGTGCAATACATGGGCAGCCCACCAGCCAGTGGCACTGCAAGTCACACTAGCTACAGGGCTTGCTGTATTCCTGTGTTGTATTACAGATGTCACCAGAAGATGCAGTCTTTCATTCAACTCACTGCATCTAAATGTATTTGTCCATGTATCTTCTTAAGATGCTTCAGATCTCAGAAGAATTGTAGTGAGACTAAAAGTTTAGTGCATTATGCCATTAATTTTCAAACAACTGTCAAGTGATAGTCATAACTGGATCATACAATCAAGCCACCACCTCGTACCAACTATGTGCACAACATTCCTGGCCTCAACTTCTGGTAGCACCAGCCCCCTACCCACCTCCATCCCAGTCCTGCGACCCTGGTGTTTTTGTGTTTGTGTATGTGTATTCTGTAGCTCTGAAGATTGATTTGTCCAAAAGCTGGAAACATTCTCAGTCTTGTTTGTCTGACTCCACATCTCAACCATTGGCTGAGTCCTTACTTGATTCCTTCCATTATTTATATTCATTCCATTATCATATTTAAAGTAGTTTGAGAGAATACTCCATTTGAACAGTATGTAGATCGTTTTATTGCTTTTTGTTGCATATCGGTATATTTTCTAAAACATATACATTAATTTTTTAAATTGTTCTTGCAGGAGATGTTATGGTAATGGATGAGTATGGGTACCTTTATTTTAAAGACAGAATTGGAGACACCTTCAGGTAATTATATGAAAAAATTGTCATGGAATTGTAGTGCTTTTATAATTTTTTACTGTTTCAATCATTCTGATATCAACACTGATAAAAGGATTAGAGAAAAAATTAATTATATTCATTAACCTTTGACTTGTAGTCTTAGTTTCTTGGCGAATATCAGTTGTGTAACATCTGCCTTATTCTTATTTAAAGTAATTTTATTTGTACTTTTCTGTGTGTGTATCAATTTCTCTTTGTTGTTTTTCTTTGCTGACTGTTCATGTACAGTACCAACTAGCTTTCTGATACATCTGTATCATGAGCACATTTTGTGTGTAGTGAATGCATTAGATTGATAATATGCACAAGAAACAAAAATAGCCCAAGAATAGGACATTACCAATGAAAAACTTGTATGACGATTTTGCTATTAGGATCTATCCTTCATTTTTATTATATGAATTGACAAATGGTTTTCTGTTTCTGAGATAAGAATTTCAAAAATTGCAGCTGCTCCTTCTATAGCACTTTATTTTTTTTTAAAAGGGCACTGAATTCACAGAGGTGTTAGATGAAACTGGAAAAGTCCAAATAACTTTTCTCCCCACTGCAGAATAGAATTTGGATGCAATGGAGTTTGGTCTAGTAGTTTTGCAAGTATGAGCTTATTTTACAACAGCGTTTATTTAACGGCCTTCATATTAGTACACAAATACAATGATTGATAGTTAAAAAGAAATCAACAGTGTTTTACCCAGAAATAGTCCTTATATAAAAATGGGTGTCACAAAGCAGTAAATAACAAGTAAGAAATTTATCCTAAGCAAGTTTGATACGTTCAGCTCAAACCTGAGTCAGTCCCCGTGACACAAAAGTGGGCATGAGCCAAGCATAACAGAACAGAAATCACAATTTTACAGTTTAAGCCCGTAGCATGTTAAAATCAGACAACCATAAAAACACAGTATAATAAACAAGTAAAATCACAATACAAGCTACCTCTACTACCAAGAGCCTCCACCAGCTACTCACTACTGCCACAGACAACAGTACTGCACCAGACTACTTGGTCTACAGACAACAAACATGAACATAAAATTCATAAAACTTGTAACTATAAACAATAGTTGAACACACCTTCTTCATTGTATTCAGTAGCCACTCTGCACAGTACACAAATAATAGATCTCCACTGGTCCACACAGCTGACTGTGGTTGTCATCTTCTCTGGCCACAGGGAAAAAGACACCACCCACCCTCTAGGTAGGCAATGTCTGCAACACCTTTGCCACGCCACACACTGACCGTTATCACTACAGGCTGTAGAGATCTCTGGCACAACACATTGCAGACTGGAACATCTGTCTTGGTTCCTGGCCACCAACCAACTGCTTCTGATTCTGTTCCACCACCAAAGGATGGTCTGAGAGACACTAGTGTTGATTCTGCCCAGAGAGAAAGCAGTCTGGCAAAGTGCACAATCAAGGAAATCAACCCAAATGTGACCCTAGACAAGGAAGTCCAGACTGTCAATTTGGATGGCACACCATTGTCCAGTCATTTCAGGACTTCACAGAAAAATTTGCTACTGCTGTTGTTGCGGTTCTTCATTTTATAAATCCACACAGTGAGTTGTTTATCAAGCTAATTTTGCAGAAGAAAGATTTCACTTCATTGATAATTACTTTTTCAAGCAACTCAGTAAGTACTGACAAGGGAACATTCCCAACATGGCCTCATATATGAAGGAGAAAAAAGTACACTTGTAAATGATGATGACATTCTCTTGGATAAAATATATCAGAGGTGAAATAGCCCCCATATTGATCTACAGGAGGGGACTAATCAGGAGGATTTCATTATCAGGAAAAACAAGACACATTCTGCTAGTCTGTGTGTGGAATGTTAGATCCCTCAGTCTGGTAGGTAGGTTAGAGAATTTAAAAAGGGAAATGGATGGGTTGAAGTTAGATACAGTGGAAATAAGTGAAGTGTGGTGGCAGAAAGAATAGGACTTCTGGTCAGGTCAGTACAGGGTTATCATGCATAATGTAGCAGTAGGCTTAATGATGAATAAGAAAACAGGCATGCAGGCGAGCTACTATGAGCAGTACAGTGTATGCATCATCAAGACAGACAAGAAGCCAACACCCATAACAGTATTACAAGTGTATATGCTAATTGGCTCTCCAGGTGAAGAAGAGATTCAAAGACTGTATGATGAGATAAAGGAAATTATTGAGATAGTTAATTGAAATGAAAGTTTAGTTGTGAGAGGTGACTGGAATTTGGTAGCAGAAGTGGAAGAGAAGGAAGAATAGCAGAACAACATGGACTGGGGGAAAGGAATGACAGAGGAAGCTGCCAGGTAGAATTTTGCTAAAAGAATAATTTAATCATTTCTAACTCTTAGTTTAAAAATCATGAAAGAAAACTGAAGACACATTGGGATACCAGAAAGTTTCAGACAGAGATTTCAAAACCAGATTTTAAACATAAGACATTTCCAGGGGTAGCTGTGGACTCTGGCCATAATTTGCCGGCTATTAACTGCATATTGAAACTGAAGAAATTGCAAACAGGTAGGTAATTAAGGAGATGGGACCCAGATAAATTAAAGGAATGGGAGGTTATTGTGAGTCTGAAAGGGAGCATCAGGCAATGTTGGACTGAAATGGAGGAAAGGAATACAATAGAAGGTGAATGGCTAGCTTTGGGAGATGAAATAAGGAAGGTAGCAGAGGATCATTTAGGTAAAATGGCATGGCCTTTTAGAAATTCAGGAGATACTGAATTTAATCAATGAAAGAAAAAATATGAAGTGCAGCAAATCAAACAGGCAAAAAGGAATACCAATGCCTAAAATATGAGACTGACAAAGTACAAAACAGTTAAGCAGAAATGGCTAGAGGACAGGTGAAAATCCACACAAATATTCATAACTAGGGGAAAGATAGTTGCCACCTATAGGAAAATAAGAGAGACCTTAGGAGAAAAGAGAAGCAACTGTATGAATATCAAGAGCTCAGGTGGCAAGCCAATACTAAGCAAAGAAGGGAAATCTGAAGCTGGAAGGAATACATTGAGGGTCTATATAAAGGAAACAAACTTGAGGACAATGTCATAGAAAGGAAAGAGGAATTAGGTGAAGATGGGATGGAAGATATGATTTTCAACGAGAATTTGACAGAACATTGAAAGATGTTAATAGTAACAATAAGATGACATTCCATCACAGTTATTGAGATTGCTGGGAGAGCCAACCATAAGTAAATTTTCCTACTAGTGTCAAATCTAGATGCGGCAGGTGAAATACCCCCCAGACTTCAAGAAGAGTGTAGTAATTCCAGTTGCAAAAAAGACAAATGCTGACCAGTGCAAATACTACCAAACCATCAGTTTAATAAGTCATGGTTGTAAAATATTGGCACAAATTTACAGAAGAATGGAAAAATTGATATAAGCTGACCTTGGGAAGATCAGTTTGGATCCTAGAAGGTAGGCTGAAGAAAGGCAGGCTACATTTATTTTTTAGATTTAGAGAAAGCTTTTCACAATGTTGAGAGGACTATGTGCTTTGAAATTCTGAACAGAGCAGGAATAAAAAACAGGGAGCAAAATTTACTTACAACTTTTACAAAAACCAAACTGCAATTATATGAGTGGAAGGACATGATAGGGAAGTCGCAGTTGCAATGGAAGTGAAGCAGGGTTGTAGCCTATCCCCAATGTTATTCAGTCCCTATATTGAGCAGGTAATAAAGGAAACCAAGGAGAAGTTTGGAAAGGTTATTGAAGTTCATGGAGAAGAAATCAAAACTTTGGTGTTTGCCAGTGGCATTGTAATTCTATCAGATATAGCAAAGGACTAATAAGAGCAGTCAAACAGAAAGGATAATGTCTTGAAAACAGGTTTTAAAAATAATGTGCATGAAAGAGAAACAAGAGTAATAGAGTGTAAATGAATTAATCAGGCAATGCTGAAGGAATTAGATCAGGAAATGAAAAACTAAAAGTAGTAGATAAGATTTGCTATTTGGACAGAAAAATAACTGATGATGGCATGTAACTTACCAAACAAAAGCGTTGGTATGTTGATAAACAAACAAACACACACACACACACACACACACACACACACACACACACACACACACACACAAAATTCAAGCTTTCGCAACCCACGGTTGCTTCATCAGGAAAGAGGGAAGGAGAGGGAAAGACGAAAGGATGTGGGTTTTAAGGGAGAGGGTAAGGAGTCATTCCAATCCCGGGAGCAGAAAGACTTACCTTAGGGGGAAAATAGGACAGGTATACACACACACACACACACATATCCATCTGTGCACATATACAGACACGTATATGTGCAGATGGATGTGTGTGTGTGTGCACTCCCGGGATTGAAATGACTCCTTACCCTCTCCCTTAAAACCCACATCCTTTCGTCTTTTCCTCTCCTTCCCTCTTTCCTGATGAAGTAACCATGGGTTGCAAAGGCTTGAATTTTGTGTGTGTGTTTGTGTCTCTATTGACATACCAACGCTTTCGTTTGGTAAGTTACATCATCTTTGTTCTTAGATATATTTTTCCCATGTGGAATGTTTCCCTCTATTATACGAGGGCGGTTCAGAAAGTAACCTCCGATTGGTCACAGTGCGGGTTGTGGGGGGAGTAGCGACGCCATCTGTGCGTTCACGCACTCAACAGGTCAGTCGGCATCAAGCCGTGATCGAGTGAACGTCGTACCTGCGCTAGTTTAGTTTTTGTGGCAGTTTGAAATGTGTGCTGCAACAGAAAACCCCGCCAAATGTGAAGTGCGTGCTGTCATAAGGTTTTTTACAGCCAAAGGATATTCTGCAGCAGCTATTCATCGTGAGCTTTGTGCCGTGTACGGACCAAGAGTTATGAGTGAAGGAGTTGTCCGTGAATGGGTACGTTTATTTAAAAGTGGACGAGAAAACATTCATGATGAAGAGAGGAGTGGTAGACCATCATTGGTGACTGACGAACTCGTTCAGACAGTTGATGCAAAAGTTCGTGAAAATCGACGTTTCTCAATGTCGGAGTTGTCTACTGGTTTTCCACAGATTTCTAAGACTCTCTTGTACGAGATAGTGACAGCAAGATTGGGTTACCGTAAGTTCTGTGCACGACGGGTGCCCAAAATTCTTACCGACCACCACAAAACTCAAAGAATGGCCTCTGCATTAGACTTTCTGTCACGTTATGAGGACGAAGGAGAACCATTGTTAAACAGAATTGTGACCGGTGACGAAACCTGGATTAAGTACGTGAACCCTGAGACAAAAGAACAATCAAAGATGTGGGCACATTCAAATTCGCCTACCAAACCAAGAAAAGCCTCGCAAGATTTTTCTGCCAGAAAACTGATGGCAACGGTGTTTTGGGATGCCAAAGGGGTGTTGTTGGTTGAATTCATGGAACGTGGTACGACCATTAATCAAGACGTGTACTGTGAAACAATAAAAAAGTTACGACGGGCTATACAGAACAAACGCCGTGGTATGCTGACTTCCGGTATCGTTTTTTTGCACGATAACGCCCATCCTCACTCTGCTCGCAGAACAACGGCCCTTCTTGAGTCCTTCAAGTGGGACGTTATCAACCATCCACCTTACAGCCCAGACCTGGTGCCAAGTGATTATCACCTCTTCATGCATTTGAAGAAATGGCTCGGGTCACAGCGGTTTGATGACGACGAAGAGCTCAAAGATGCGGTCACAGGCTGGCTCCAGGCACAAGCGGGTGATTTTTATGCAGAAGGAATTTCAAAGCTTGTGAAGAGATACGATAAGTGCCTCAATCGCTATGGAGACTATGTAGAAAAATAGTGCAAAGATGTAGTTGTAAGATGTATATATTAAAATATTTTTATTTAACTTGGTGTATTTTTTTAAATCAACCGGAGGTTACTTTCTGAACGGCCCTCGTATATATAAAAATTACGAATGTCTGCTTGTGTCTGTGTATGTGTGGTTGGATATGGGCATGTGTGCGAGTGTATACCTGTCCTTTTTTCCCCTTAAGGTAAGTCTTTCCGCTCCCGGGATTGGAATGACTCCTTACCCTCTCCCTTAAAACCCACATCCTTTCGTCTTTTTCTCTCCTTCCCTCTTTCCTGATGAGGCAACAGTTTGTTGCGAAAGCTTGAATTTTGTGTGTGTGTTTGTGTTTGTTTGTGTGTCTATCGACCTGCCAGCGCTATATATATAGAGGGAAACATTCCACGTGGGAAAAATATATCTAAAAACAAAGATGATGTGACTTACCGAACGAAAGCGCTGGCATATTTAAATATGTCTGCTTGTGTCTGTATATGTGTGGATGGATATGTGTGTGTGTGTGCGCGAGTGTATACCTGTCCTTTTTTCCCCCTAAGGTAAGTCTTTCCGCTCCCGGGATTGGAATAACTCCTTACCCTCTCCCTTAAAACCCACATCCTTTCGTCTTTCCCTCTCCTTCCCTCTTTCCTGATGAGGCAACAGTTTGTTGCGAAAGCTTGAATTTTGTGTGTGTGTTTGTGTGTCTATCGACCTGCCAGCGCTTTCGTTCGGTAAGTCACATCACCTTTGTCTTTAGTTATATTTTTCCCACGTGGAATGTTTCCCTCTATTATATATATATATATATATATATATATATATATATATATATATATATATATATATATATATACAAAGATGATGTGACTTACCAAATGAAAGTGCTGGCATATATATATATATATATATATATATATATATATATATATATATATATATATACAAAGATGATGTGACTTACCAAATGAAAGTGCTGGCAGGTCGACAGACACACAAACAAACACAAACATACACACAAAATTCAAGCTTTCGCAACAAGCTGTTGCCTCATCAGGAAAGAGGGAAGGAGAGGGAAAGACGAAAGGATGTGGGTTTTAAGGGAGAGGGTACGGAGTCATTCCAATCCCGGGAGCGGAAAGACTTACCTTTGGGGGAAAAAAGGACGGGTATACACTCGCACACACACACATATCGATCCACACATATACAGGCACAAGCAGACATATTTAAAGACAAAGAGTTTGGGCAGAGATGTCAGTCGAGGCAGAAGTGCAGAGGCAAAGATGTTGTGGAATGACAGGTGAGGTATGAGTGGCGGCAACTTGAAATTAGCGGAGATTGAGGCCTGGTGGATAACGGGAAGAGAGGATATATTGAAGAGCAAGTTCCGATCTCCGGAGTTCGGATAGGTTGGTGTTAGTGGGAAGTATCCAGATAACCCGGACGGTGTAACACTGTGCCAAGATGTGCTGGCCATGCACCAAGGCATGTTTAGCCACAGGGTGATCCTCATTACCAACAAACACTGTCTGCCTGTGTCCATTCATGCGAATGGACAGTTTGTTGCTGATCATTCCCACATAGAATGCGTCACAGTGTAGGCAGGTCAGCTGGTAGATCACGTGGGTGCTTTCACACGTGGCTCTGCCTTTGATCGTGTACACCTTCCGGGTTACAGGACTGGAGTAGGTGGTGGTGGGAGGGTGCATGGGACGGGTTTTACACTGGGGGCGGTTACAAGGGTAGGAGCCATAGGGTAGGGAAGGTGGTTTGGGGATTTCATAGGGATGAACTAAGAGGTTACGAAGGTTAGGTGGACGGTGGAAAGACACTCTTGGTGGAGTGGGGAGGATTTCATGAAGGATGGATCTCATTTCTGGGCAGGATCTGAGGAAGTCGTATCCCTGCTGGAGAGCCACATTCAGAATCTGATCCAGTCCCAGAAAGTATCCTGTCACAAGTGGGGCACTTTTGTGGTTCTTCTGTGGGAGGTTCTGGGTTTGAGAGGATGAGGAAGTGGCTCTGGTTATTTGCTTCTGTACTAGGTCGGGAGGGTAGTTGCGGGATGCGAAAGCTGTTGTCAGGTTGTTCGTGTAATGCTTCAGGGATTCCGGACTGGAGCAGATTCGTTTGCCACGAAGACCTAGGCTGTAGGGAAGGGACCATTTGATGTGGAATGGGTGGCAGCTGTCGTAATGGAGGTACTGTTGCTTGTTGGTGGGTTTGATGTGGACGGACGTGTGAAGCTGGCCATTGGACAGGTGGAGGTCAACATCAAGGAAAGTGGCATGGGATTTGGAGCAGGACCAGGTGAATCTGATTACCAAACTTTGGGTTGGCAGGCCTGGGTAACCAAGAAGGCTTCCTCTAAGCGACCCATGAATAGGTTGGCGTATGAAGGGGCCATCCTGGTACCCATGGCTGTTCCCTTTAATTGTTGGTATGTCTGGCCTTCTGGCGAGTGTATACCTGTCCTATTTTCCCCCTAAGGTAAGTCTTTCCGCTCCCGGGATTGGAATGACTCCTTACCCTCTCCCTTAAAACCCACATCCTTTCGTCTTTCCCTCTCCTTCCCTCTTTCCTGATGAAGCAACCGTGCGTTGCGAAAGCTTGAATTTTGTGTGTTGTTTGTGTTGATTTGTGTGTCTATCAACATAGGGTGGCAGGTGATCGGCGTGAAAGGAAGTGCTCCATCGCAGCGAGGCCCTGGACGTGCGGGATATTTGTGTATAAGGAAGTGGGAATAACCAGAGCCACTTCCTCATCTCCTCAAACCCAGAACCTCCCAATGAAGAACCCCAAAAGTGCCCCCCTTGTGACAGGATACTTTCCGGGACTGGATCAGACTCTGAATGTGGCTCTCCAGCAGGGATACGACTTCCTCAAATCCTGCCCTTAAATGAGATCCATCCTTCATGAAATCCTCCCCACTCCACCAATCTGCTCCCGGGATTGGAATGACTCCTTACCCTCTCCCTTAAAACCCACATCCTTTCGTCTTTCCCTCTCCTTCCCTCTTTCCTGATGAGGCAACAGTTTGTTGCGAAAGCTTGAATTTTGTCTGTATGTGTTTGTTTGTGTGTCTATCGACCTGCCAGCGCTTTCGTTCGGTAAGTCACATCATCTTTGTTTTTAGATATATTTTTCCCATGTGGAATGTTTCCCTCTATCTATATATATATACAAAATTCAAGCTTTCGCAACCCACGGTTGTTGCTTCATCAGGAAAGTGGGAAGGAGAGGGAAAGACGAGAGGATGTGGGTTTTAAGGGAGAGGGTAAGGAGTCATTCCAATCCCGGGAGCGGAAAGACTTACCTTAGGGGGAAAATAGGACAGGTATACACTCGCGCGCACACACACACACACACACACACACACACACACACACACACACACACACATATATATCCATCCGCACATATACAGACACAAGCAGACATTTGTGAAGGCAAAGAGTTTGGGCAGAGATGTCAGTCGAGGCAGAAGTACAGAGGCAAAGATGTTGTTGAATGACAGGTGAGGTATGAGCGGTGGCAACTTGAAATTAGCGCAGGTTGAGGCCTGGTGGGTAACGGGAAGAGAGAATATACAGAAGGGCAAGTTCCCATCTCCGGAGTTCTGATAGGTTGGTGTTAGTGGGATCTTGCCCTTCAGTATATCCTCTCTTCCCGTTACCCACCAGGCCTCAACCTCTGCTAATTTCAAGTTGCCGCCGCTCATACCTCACCTGTCATTTAACATCTTTGCCTCTGTACTTCCGCCTCGACTGACATCTCTGCCCAAACTCTTTGCCTTCACAAATGTCTGCTTGTGTCTGTATATGTGCGGATGGATATATATGTGTGTGTGTGTGTGTGTGTGTGTGTGTGTGTGTGTGTGTGCGCGCGCGAGTGTATACCTGTCCTATTTTCCCCCTAAGGTAAGTCTTTCCGCTTCCGGGATTGGAATGACTCCTTACCCTCTCCCTTAAAACCCACATCCTTTCGTCTTTCCCTCTCCTTCCCTCTTTCCTGATGATGCAACCGTGGGTTGCGAAAGCTTGAATTTTGTGTGTTGTTTGTGTTGATTTGTGTGTCTATCAACATACCAACGCTTTCGTTTGGTAAGTCACATCATTTTTGTTTTTAGATATATTTTTCCCATTAGAAGTTTTTTCTGGAGGTATTTGGCTAGTGGTGCAACCTTGAATAGAAGTGAAATTTGGGCATCAGGCAGATTAGAAAAGAAGAAAATAATCACTGTTGGTACAGAAGACTGTAGAAGACTATCTGGATAGATTGAATAACAAATCAGGAGGTACTGAATCAAACCAGGAAAAAAAGAAATTTATGACAACTAGAAGAAAAGAAGGTGTCAGTTGATAGGACACATCCTGAGACACCACAGAATCGTCAGTTTGGTAATGGAAGGAAAGGGAAAGGGAAAGGGGGGGGGGGGTGTAAAAATTGTAGAGGGAGACCGAGGCTGTAAGCATGTTCAAATGGATGAAGATTGGAGTAGTCATGAAGAGACTTGCACAGGACAGTGTAGCATGGAGAGCTGCATCAAACCAATTATAGGACTGAAGACCATGACAATTACAACAATTAATTTCTGCACGTAATTGTTTTTTTGAGAGTCACAATAATTTTTAAGATGTTCATTTCCGTAACATTCCTAAGAAAAATTAGTGGTCTAAGTTCATTGCTGGTACTGAATCACACATTTCTTCATGATATGTCAATTAAGTTGCACTTTGAATATCTTGCATACAATACTTGACTCACTCAGTATATTCGATCTTTTTCTTAGTACAGTTTTACTGCCGTCTTAATGTGCTCTCTTCTTTAAAGATTTTCTGTGTGCTGTCCTACAGATTCTGCATTTTGCTGGAAGCACTACAGTTTGGAGCCCCAGGGTGGTACATAGAAGTTATACTCCATCAGGATGAACCACAGTTGCGGAAACTTTAGACATAACATTTTTTCCTAATACTTCCTACAGTGTAGGATTATGATTTTTGCTGTATTTATTTTCCATAATTATTTTATAAGAGACTTCCTTCTTAGCTCTATATTGAGTTAAATGGCCATTATATGTATAAATTAGGACTCATCGTATGATTGAAGTACCTTTTGTACAAGGAAAAAAAGTGTCAATTGTTTACTGAAGCAGAAGAGTCAAGGTTAAAACTGGAATTCTCTAAATAATGCCTCCTTATATTTATTAGTATTTTATTGTAATGCATGTACCTTTAATATTTATTAGGTGGAAAGGGGAAAACGTAGCAACTGCTGAAGTGGAAACTATTATCAGCAACTTAACTGGCTACCATAACATCACTGTATATGGTGTTGAGGTATGAAGTGCTACATCATGATTTATTAAGTGTCAGATCTATATGACAATCACTCTTGCTTAAGAACAATTCGAGTACAGCTGGATTGATCTTTTTTTGTAGGTACCTGGTGCAGAAGGCAGGGCAGGAATGGCGGCTCTTGAAGATCCAGATCGGAAAATAGATCTAAAGAAGTTAGCAGAAGGTCTCGCTACAAATCTTCCACATTATGCCCGTCCTATGTTTTTACGAGTTGTGAAAAGTCTGGAACTTACAGGGACTTTCAAAATAAAGAAAACTACAATCCAGAAAGAAGGTTTTGATCCTGCTTTAATTAAAGATGATTTGTATTTTCATGATGGAAAAGAATTTGTTCCTCTTACTCCAGAACTTTATAATGAAATTGTGAGTGGGAAGTTCAGGTTGTGATAAATACGTTTTGTGTGTGGTCTGCTGTAGTCAGATCTGGAACAAAGACTGTTGTGTGCTCATAGTTCCTTTATATTGTGCGGTTAAAAACTGATATCGATGATTCAGACTTTGTCATCTGTGAGACTTTGACACCAGCTTTTTTTTTGTGTAAGTGACATGCAAAGAGAGTTGGAACATTTTGCAGATTAATTGTGGTGAATTCTTAACAAAGAATAAAGTCTAACATGTCTCAGTTGCTTGATGATGACTGTATTACATTCCAGATTTTAAAGAAGAAAACTGTACAGAGCTGTTGGAAATTATTACTGTTCTTGAGATGTAATACATATATTAACAGAAAGTATTCACCATAAAAAGGACCTGAAAAGAAATTTCATCAGTGTAATCAAATTCATTACACATTCATGAGGCATCACATTGATGTTATAAACTTCCATAAATACAAGAAATGTTAATTTTTTAAAGATGAAGTCTTTATTGTCCATTTATTTCCAAGAAATAAAATTCCCTTGAAATATCTGGTAATATTTACCTCTTGTGTTGTTATCAATTGTTTTTAGTTTTATATAAATATGATTTTTTTCTGCTTACGTATGCACTACTAAATAATCACAATGGATATGTCAAAAGTTGAATAACAAATTCAGCATTATTAAGAAATTAATGAAAATTGGGTTTTATAAGCCTGTAAGAGTATCAGTAATGGTCTAGTGAGCCATAACTGAACAGTCTGTAGACATCTCATAAATTATTTGTCTCCTCCTTTTCCTTAGACATTATGTGCAATAATGTACCTACACTTCCTCATCAATTGGCTTCCATGCATCACTGTCAACTGTTTTTCTCCACTGTCTGCACCTTTTCTACCTGCTGGCACACAATTTTCCTTTTGTTATCTTCTTGAGAATCCTGTCATCTCCTGTCTTTTCCAAATGTCCTAACAAAGATATTATTTGTTTGATAAATTTAACTATTATCTGTGTGGTTGTTCAAATTCCCTTCTGTCATGTTTCATATTTCTGACCTGCAAATAATAATTATTCTGCTGTCCATTAAAACTACATCACAATGAAGGCAGCATGCAACAGTCATCAAATTGGCATTAAGTGAACTTCAAGCCTGAATATGAAAATGATTACTGTTTCAGTGCAGTCACAAAGAGTAGCTGAGAGTAATGCCATTTATACTCTGGATATAATCAAAGATTACTCATCATGTTTTGTTGTTGGTTGTGAGAAAATTATGTCATGCCTCATGTAATAATGAAAAAGATCTGCCAGCATGGTTCACAATTTAACAGGGTAGGATTGTGCACCATCAAGATTGTGGTTTATCATTCCATGATTCTGCTGCTTGCATCCGTCAGGATTGTATGTCTGTCTCACGAATATGGAATTTATGGATTCACAAAGGGCATACTCAATGCCATACATCATCAAGATACTGTTCTCTCAACCATGCACAATTGTACAGTCACACGGCGTAATTTGCTTCAGAAAATGGGCTAGTTTGCAGCAACACAACTAGACTTTGACAGTATGATGATGTCTGAAGCACAATGGAATGTTGTGAATTTTAAAATTTTCTGGCAGTATCTCTCTCTCTCTCTCTCTCTCTCTCTCTCTCTCTCTCTCTCTGCGCATGTGTGTTGGTGTGTTTTACTGAGTTGAATGTAGACCGATTGCATTTCGATGTGGCACCTAGCAGTCATCCTTAGGTTGTCTGTGAAGATTGGAAAAATACTTTCCCCATCCCACAATTTGTTAATGTGCTGTGAGTATTCCATGCAAGTGTAGAAACTGTGGTGATGAACCAGCCACACTACCAATAGGAAAATGGTGTCCCTGGTGGAATTGTGGCACTCAACTGTCCTCAAGGTTGCCATTCGACTTGGCCACTGGTGTACTCTGTCATCTTTGTTTGAAGTGAACTGTGGAGGTGGGGTTCCACACATTGTCCAACTAGTGCAACTTTCATCATATTTTATAACCTGGGAATTTCCTTGTAGTCTTTAATAAATGAGTCTTTAAAAATGTTTTCATGGTCAAAATTATTGTTTTATCGTATCCTGTTGAGTGTCCAGTGGAGATACAACACTCAGCAGTAGCAGACTTGGTTGGCTGGAAAGGCAAGTGCAGCGGTAATGTTCAGTTCAGTGTTCTATCATGTTCTCTACGGCCTGGTCTATTCAAGCCATATACATCACTGGCAAGGTATTTTGTAAATTCCAGCCCTTCTGCAATAATAAATCATCCTGTTCCCAAAAGGACTTAGCTGGTAGGCTGGAAACCACCACCTAAGACGGCAGACTTTTTGGGATCAGTAAAGAGCAATTAATTATTGTGGAAGGCTGGAATTTACAAAATACCTTGCCTATTTGGTACTGCTTACATAGCCCAGACCATGCACACTGTGGAACAACACTGCATTGAACATCAATGCTACACTCACCTTTTGCAGTTAATGAAGTCTTTTTTTGCTGAACATTATATCTCCAGCAGACATTAAATGAAGTGTGATAAAATAATAATTTTGGGACTACATTATTAAAGAATATATGGTAATTCATGTGGCGACAATCTGATCAACTGTAATAGCATGGAAGTCCATCATTTCCATGATTTTCTCTAAAGATAATAGAGTGTAATGAAGGTGATGGCCACAGTTAGGGTCAACCCTGAGGACAACTAAGTCCTAAAATCATCAGTGCCAGTGGTGCCCTAGAGGTAGTGTTGGCAGTCTATCACCACAGTCTTAACACTTACATGGAATATACAGATTACCCTAACAAATTACGGGATAGGGAGACTTCGATGGCTCACCCATCGATGACTGGCAGGTGCCCAGTTAAATACTCAATCAGCATGCAACCATTGTAGTGGCATTCCTCTGTGTGGCAGCAGAGGTTTGCGCAGCAACAGTACTGGATACAGGAGTGACACCACATCATCTAAATAGATAAGTCCCAAAGTTCTTATTTGATAAGAGTCCCACACATTTGAGCAATATTTTAGCATAAGTCACATGAGCATTTTCTAAGCAATCTCCTTTGTAGACTAATTGTGTCTTCCTTGTATTACCTATGAACCAAACCTGATTTAGCTATGGCTGAGCCTACTAACTGTTCCATTTCACATCCTTACAAACTGTTTCACTCAGGAATTTGTATGGGTTGATCAATTCCTTTGACGTTGTGGTCATAGTATATTACAATTTTTCATTTCTTAAGTGGAAAATTGTATATTTAAAGCAAGTTGCCAATCTTTTCACTACTTTGAAATCTTATCGTGATCTGACTGATTATTTGTGTAACTGTTCTCTGACAGTACTGAATTACAGATAACTGCACATCTATGAAAAGTCTGAGGAGCAAGAAAAACAGATCTACTGAATGCATCCAAACCAATACAAGTGAAGCAATGTAATCAATGAAGATTTTATCCACTGGGCTATTTTCCCCAGAAGAGCACAATAGATTCTGACAAGCGTTAGGATTCATCTTAGCTACCTTACATAGCTCACAATGATTGACTAGTTTCCTGACATCTTTGCAAAGCCCCTTCCAAACCAAGTAGATGTTCCTTAATTTTTTGAACCATCTTAGTGAAACCCAAATGACCATCACACAAAGACCAATGGAAATAATTGAAAACAATCAGTATCAGATGCTTTAGCAAACAAATCTTCAGCTGACTGTTGTACCAAGTTCAATAACACAATAAATCTTTTTCAGTTTAATACCCATCAGTTATATCCCCTTGACCATGTTTTTCCAGAATTTTCCCAAGTTCAGGATCCTGTCCCTGCCCCTGCTTCAGATGGCTCCTGAGTGACATGAAGATGCAGGCTAGGAGTCTCTTCCAGAAACATCCAACTCAGCATATAAATGATCTGATTTTCAGAGCTGCGAATATCGTTATCCCAGAATTTAAAGGCCAAGATGTGTACCACCCATCAGGCAATGCGATCGGTTTTCCTAGGCCTAACAAGTACCCAGGCTCAGTGTCCAGTTGTCCATTTCCAAACCAAAGGTTTTATGGTCGAGGTAAACCCTAAATTTTTCCAACACAAAGAGAACAGTTAAGGCCTCCAACTTGTTGACCAAGTACTTTTCTTCAGATTCTGACAGGGATAATGAAGCATATGCTAATACCTGCATTTGCCTTACTTTTCTTGAAGAAACATGGCAGCATGGCCAATATTAGATGCATCATTTTGTACAACAAAATCCTGATTTAAGTCCAGGAATCCCAAAACGGGAGCACTAGCTAATTTCCTTTTTAGGGAATAAAAGGCTGTCTTGTGTACATGAATCTAACCTTCAGCCTTTCAGTGTTGGTTTAGGGGCACAGCAAATTAAGCAAAGTTCAGAGAGAACTTACAAAAAAAAGTTGAGCATCCTGATAAACCATGCCACACATTTTTCAACCTTAGGTGGTCATAGGTCACAGATAGCTTTAGTTCTACTTTGGCCAATGGATACCCCTCTGCATGAAACAATATGGCCAAGAAATGATATTTGTTTATGAACTAAACTAACCTACAAAGGCTTGACAATCAAGCCAGCTTCCATACATTAGTATAAAAGCTGATTAATGTGCTCAACATGTCCATCAAAGGTTTTGCTATACGCTGATAAGCCAAAAAATTATGAACACTGCCCACCGCAATGTTGGATGCTGCCTGATGGTGTTGTGGGCATGTGACATGATAACAAAAGTTTGTAAGGAGCGCAGAAATGGACAGGGGATCACCCTAGTGAAGATACGGGCTGCAGATGGGGAAATTGATTAAGATAAGTGACTTTGACAAAAGGCAAATTATTATTACACAGAGCCTGTGAATGAGTTATCTCAAAAATAGCAAAGCTGCTTGAAAGTTCACATGGTACTGTCATGAGCATCTACAGAAAGAGTTAGAAAGACAGTGAAACTACCAGTAGGTGCTAAATAGTTCGACGTCCACAACTCTGCTCAGAATGTGGGGTTAGGAGACTTGTCTGCTCTGTAAAGTAGAATAGATGATCTGTTGCATCTCTGCCAAAAGAGCACAATGTTGGTGCATACACAAGTGTTTCAGAGCACACTGGCAACATTGTCAATTACAATTGCAGTGAGCATGGAACCATCAGGATTTGATTGTTGATCAGTGGATATGTGTTGACTCTTTGAGTGAATCACATTTTTGCTGCACTAGGTCAATGATTGTCTCCACAAACACTGTCATCAATGTTAACGGCGGCTCAAAATGTGCAGCACGCCATGGACAGAGGCTGGTGTGAGCAGTATTATGCTATGGGAGACAGTCTCCTGTGCTTGCATGGGGCCTGTTGTAGTAAACAAAGAGACACTGACAGCTGAAAACTGCTTGCATCCTTCATGCTACCGCTTGCATCCTTCATGCTGGATGTCTTCCCTGATGGCAATGTCATCTTTCAGCATGCCTCAGAGCCAGAAGCATGCTATAGTGGGTTAGGAGCATTATAGTGAACTCATTTTGATGTCTCACTAACCAAATTTGCCTGATGGAAATTCTACAAAACCCATCTGGGTCGCTAGTGTGTGCCATCACTGCATACACAAATCAGCTGCCCATTATTTACATGAATTACGTGACCTATGCAAAGACATCTGATGCCACATACCTCCACAAACCTACAAACAGACTGTCAGATCCCAGATATGCAGAATCAGTGATGTATTTTGTTCCAAAGATGGACAAACAAGCTATTAAGCAGGTGGTTATAATGTTTTGGCTCATCAGTGTACTTGACCACATCATTATGGTAGTTGCATATGCAGTGAAATTTCAAATCCCCTAAACCTGCATCTAATAACCTAGACAGCACAGCAGCTCCGATGGCCAACCAAAAGGGTACATGATTAAATTCAAGGAGAATATAATCTGTACAGCTGGTTTAGACTCTTTTTGCCAATGGAATCTGACAATAAGCTTGGTTTAAATCAATTACGCTAAAAACACGAGCTACAGGAAACCAATAAAAACAACTGTATAAATGAGACGACGGTACTTATTCCAAAACGACTTTATGATTTAATGCATAATAGTCCACTACCGGGCAATAACCTGCTCTGCCTGATTTAGGAACTAAGAAAATGGGTGACACATAAGGAGATATCAAAAGCCTAATCACACAATCCTCCAGAAGCTGTTTGACTATCTTCCATAAGTCTTCCATCTTGGGAGGCAGCAAATGATAAGGGGTTTGCTGAAGATGAATGTGATTCATCAACCAAATGTGGTACTGAATTGTATTAGTTACTCCTTGCGTGTCTGTTAAAACTTCTGGAAACTCATTTAGAATCTGAAGTAACCTATCAGCTTGTTTTCTTTACTTAAAAAATTCACATTAAACTTATTAGCCTCTCTACTAACCCCATGAAACATCTGCTGAGCATTATGTTGACCGAGCAGAATCATTTCCTTCTTAAATATAAAGAAATAACTCTTATTGGAATAATTCAACAGGCACCTGTTTAACTAAATTGTTTGATTAAAAAATCACATCCCAAAATTCTCAGACAGTCTGCCATCCAGAAATTTCTGCTGACACTGGCCAGTTACCAATAACAAGCTACCACTGGCTGTAAAGCACCTCTATTTGACAGAGTTAATGGCCCAAATCCTCCCATACTTTGAAACTGGAGGTAATACCCACCATCAAAGAAACTGAACTGCCAGAAGACTGGTTCAAAATTCAAAAATGAACATACAAAAAGTAAGGAACCAACATGCAACACTTGAATTTTGTGACAGTGAAATGGTGGTCGCTGGCCAGTCTGATGCTGCACCGCTGAATGATGGTCTCATTTCCTTCTAAACACTTCACAAAGTTGCGGGCAGTCTCTGACCACATGACTAGATTTAGAGCAAGAAAAACACACAGCATCAACAAGTCCTTTTTGTTCAGAAACAGGAGCCATCACATTTCTACAAATTTCTTGCTGCTTGACTCCTAACTGCAAGCTACATTTCTAATTCACAAACTTAATATTTTCTATTACCGACATAAAAAGTTTCTGTTTGAAGGCTATTGCAGTAGCAACCAGAAAGATCGCGGGAGGCGCACATCGGCACGGCGCGGCACGGACGGTAGTTAACGCAAATAGAGTCACGTCCACCAGAGGGCACGTGAGAATTTGGCCGCGACCTCTGCCAGCGGAACAACAACAACAACAACTCAGGCAGCACGGGCCGTGCCCAGTCAGTTCACATCGGGCATGCCTATGAGACAATTCTCGGTCTACTCTGAAGTGCGACGGAAAACGTGAACCGTGTTACTACACAATTGGCGACGTTTAGGAACGTTCTTTCGCGTGTTGCGTCGTTGTTCCGGTTTCGCGGCTTATCCGCGGCATGGAGGATTTAGTGCGGGTTTTGGTTGAGCAGTAGACGGAGCTCATGGCCACCATGAAACAAGTGCTTCCGGCGTTGCTCTCCACGCCGTCTGCTCCAGCGCCGTTCCCTCCTCCCTTTCCCCCGTATGACGAGACGGCGGAGAATTGGGACACGTATGAACATCGCCTTCGGCAGCATTTCCAGGCGTTTCATGTTGCCGATGCGGAGGTATGTCGTGCTCTTTTCTTGTCTTGGATATCTCCCTCACTGTATCAAGTTTTGCGGCAGCTACCGCCGTTGCAGGAACCCTCGTCCTTGTCTTTTGATGCATTGTGTTCATTACTGTCTTCATATTATCGCCGCCGCACGCATGTTGTGGCGGATAGGGTCGAGTTCTATCAATGCAAGAAACAGCCCCATCATTCTTACCGGGCGTGGGCCGCTACCCTGCACGGTCTTAGTCGCAAGTGTCATTTTGTCACGGAGCAGTCGCGAGAGTCGTATGCCCACGTTATGGTGCGCGACGTCATTGTTCGTTCGGTCCCTGATAGGGGAGGTCCGGCAACGGGCCCTGCAGTTAGAAGACCCTTCCCTCAAGGAAGTCCTGCCCATTGCTCAGTCGTATGAAGTCTCTCATGCCGCCGGTCAACAGTAGGAAGCCTGGTGCGACGTCGCGGCAGTTCAGCGTGGCGCGGCCGCATCCACTGCGTCCGGGGTGGACGGCGTGCGAGCGGTACAACCCGGCCGTTACGGTCGCTCCCGCACGGCGCATAAGCAGAGTTCCGGCCGCCGGCCCCTGTTACCGTCATGTGCATCGTGCTATAGACATCACGATCGGTCGGAGTGCCCCCAGCGTTGGGCCGTTTGTCGCAAATGTAATAAAAAAGGACACATTGCTAAAGTTTGCCGCTCAGCCTCGAAAGAATCGAAGGAAGCAGTTACAGAGGACATGGACGTTGACATTCAGGAAGTTTCATCGGGCCAGGCTCCCGACGCATCGGCCCACAAACTCTTTATCGAGGTGTCGGTCCGGTCGCGCCGATTACAACTGCAAGTAGATACGAGCGCGGCGGTTTCTTTGTTGAATGCACGAACTTACTCCGACCTTGGGTCGCCCCCGTTGGCGCCAGTTTACCGGCGTCTACGCGGTTATGGTAAACAGTTCATTCCCCTACTGGTTCAATTCACTATCGACGTGACTTACAAATCAGTCACTCGGCCAATTACCTTCATTGTTGTCAGTGATGCAAGCTCCGCTAACCTTTTTGGCTTGGATGCCTTTCAAGCTTTCGGTTTTTCTATCACTGACACCATACAGTTGGTCTCCGAAGACGTTCCCTATCAATTATTAGAATCTTTGATCTCTGACTTTCCGGATATCTTTGAGGAGGGCCTGGGGCGTGTTTCAGACTTTGAAGCTCACTTAACGTTGAAGGCGTCGGCTCGCCCGCGTTTTCTACGCACGAGGCAGATCCCCTTGGCTCTCCGCCCTCAGGTAAAAGAAGAGCTAGACCGACTGACAGCACTAGGGGTCGTTCTTCCCATTTCTTCTAGTGAGTAGGCTTCGCCCCTCGTTATTGTCAGGAAACCCTCGGGAAAATTACGTCTTTGTGGTGATTTCAAGGCCACCATTAATTCCTAATTAGTGGTGGACACCTATCCTTTGCCTCGTGCTGATGAATTGTTCTCCGCCGTAGCAGGAGGCCAATGTTTTTCGAAAATCCGTCTTTCGGAGGCTTATCGTCAGATACCTCTTGATGAGGACTCCAAACGGCTGGCAGTTGTCAGCACCCCGTTTGGCCTTTACCAATACCAGCGGTTGGCCTTCGGAATATCCAGTGCCCCGGCGATATTCCAGCGTTATCTTGAGCATGTCACGTCGACAATCCCTCATTGTATTAATTACCTGGACGACATAATTGTCATGGGCCGCAGCACGAAGGAGCACTTGCACAACCTTTGCACCCTCTTTCTCAAATTCAGGTCCATGGGCTTGCATTGCAACCTGCATAAGTCGAACTTCTTCCAACCATCCATTGAGTATGTGGGCTACACAATCTCTCGGCACGGCGTCCAGCTGCTAGGAAGTTTGGTCCAAGGTATCGTCGACCTTCCATGGCCCGCTTCGCTGAAGGAGTTACAAGCTTTTTCAGGCAAGATTGCCTATTATCACCGGTTCATTCCCAGGGCTTCCACCATCGCCCGCCCCCTGTACTGCCTTCTGCGCAAGGAGGTTCCTTTTGATTGGTCGCCTGCATGCGAGGGAGTGTTCACCTCGTTGAAAGGCCTCCTCACGTCAGCGCCGTGTTTGGCTACTTTTGACCCCCATAAGCCGTTGGTCTTGGCTACAGATGCTTCGCAGTATGGGGTGGGGGCGGTCCTGGCCCATCGCAACTCAGATGGTTCCGAGCAGCCACTGGCGTTTGCGTCTAAGACTCTTAGTCCCGCACAGGCCCTTTACTCCCAGGTGGAAAAAGAGGCTTTGGCCATTGTCTACGCTGTTACCAAGTTTCACGCTTTCTTGTATGGCACGAAGTTTCAGTTAATCACTGACCATAAGCCATTAATATCGTTATTTGGCCCCGCATCTCAGATTCCAGATAGGGCAGCCCACAGACTACAGCGCTGGGCCTTGTTCCTCTCTAAGTACCATTATGACATTCATTTTCGCCCTACCGGACAGCATGCCAACGCAGACGCTCTTTCCCATCTTCCGGTGGGCCCGGATCCTAAGTTCGATCGAGAGGAGATTATGTGTTTTCAATTGGATGTGGCGTCCCGCGAAGCGGTTGATGGCTTCCCGATCACTAGTTCTAGAGTCGCCAGGGAAACGGCAGCTGACCCGGTTCTCTGGCGAGTGGTTCACCTCATTCAGCAGGGGTGGTCATCCCGACCTCCAGGCCGGGCCTCGGACCCTCTTCGTAATTATTTTGTTCTACGAGACCGCCTCTCCATCTTGGAAGGAGTTCTCCTTCTGGCTACCAATGATACAGCTCCTCGCGTGGTTGTTCCTGCAAGTTTGCGAAGAGAAGTCCTCACGTTATTACATGAGGGGCACTGGGGTGTTTCCCGTACTAAAACCTTGGCTCGCAGACATGTGTACTGGCCCGGTATTGACAGAGAAATTGAGCACTTGGTGGCCGCCTGTTCCCAGTGTGCGAGCCAACAGGCATCTCCCAGGTCAGCGTTCTCTTCATGGCCGCCTGCAACCCAGGCATGGGAACATGTTCACATTGATTTTGCTTTTGGCTCATTGTCATTGATGCTTATTCCCGATTTCCATATGTGGTTCACTGCTCCTCAACCACTTCAGAGGTTGTAATCCAGGCACTAGCAAAAATCTTTTCTGTGGAAGGTCTGCCAGTCACCCTGGTCTCGGACAATGGGCCTCATTTTATGTTGCAGACCTTCCAGGATTTTTGTAGGCGCTTCGGTATTCGGCACGTTTGCTCTCCCCCCTTTCATCCACAATCGAATGGGGAAGCCGAGCGCATGGTGCGCACGTTTAAGACATAGATGAAAAAGTATGTGCATGAATTTCCTGCAGAGGAGGCGTTGACGTTTTTCCTGACGGCATACCGGACCACACCTATGGGAGAACGCAACCCTGCAGAGCTCCTTCACGGGCGCCAACCTAGGACTCTGCTGCACGTTCTTCGGCCTGGTCCTTGCCAGTCTTCGCAAAACGGAGTACCCGGCTTTCCACCGGGTATGTCGGTCTGGGCACGTGGGTTTGGTCGCAATCCACGTCGGATAGCGGTGGTGGTATGGTGCCGAAATGGCCGCTGGCTCTATACCTTGCAGACGGGGGACCGGGAGGTACCTCGTCACCAAAATCAGCTTCGTCCATGTTTGGGCCCCCACCCTCCGACCCCTCGGGCATCGGCTTCCCCATTGCCGGCACCTGTGTTGGTTTCTCAGGGGACGCTACCACCCCTCCCCCCTGTGATTCCGCCGCACTGTGATGGCTCTTAGCCTTGGCAGCCTCCAGTCGCTCCAGCACTGGCATCGCCATCATTAGCGATGCCCCAGCGAGAGCCGGCCCCCCTCGCAGGCCCAGTTTCTCAGCAGGCTGCTTCACCGGTGGTCGTCCCTTCCCCATTGTCCCCGCCACTGGGTCTTGCCCCTCCTGGGGTGGACCAGGATCCAGAGTTTGACGGCCTGTCTCCCATTCTGTCCCGGGTTCCGATGGTGGGACGACGGGGGCCTCTTCGTGTGGGTCACTTCCAGCCGTATTCAAAGGTTGTGCCTCGAGGGTTGGCAGATCCCCTCGACTCCAGCCTTCCTATGGAGGTGGAGGTCGTCACTCCTGCACGACACTGCACCTTCAGACGCAGTGGATCACAGTGGCTTCACCCCCTGAAGGAGGAGGAATGCAGTAGCCACCAGAAAGATCGCGGGAGGCGCACATAAGCAACAAATGGTTAACATATGTCTGAAAATGTGTAAGCTGCGATCACAAAGGCCCTACTTCTTCCAAAATTACAATACTCTCAAACACATCATCAAACAGCTTAGCAAAAGCAGTGCAGGTGGAACTCACCTCTCCTATGTTGTTTACAGGGATGTGGATGGGCTGGTCTAAGAGGCCCAACAACGACTGTATACATTCAGGTAATGTCCCTTCTACCAGTGCTCTCCGTATCTGTAGCTTGTACATCAAACAGGCTTTTTCAAATAAGACACCCTCAGTACAGCATGTAGTCCAGGTGCCATACCAAAACAACTAAACAGATAAACAATCCCCAGAAAGAAAATAAGTGTTCATTTACATGGGTCAGCATATAGTCACTCGGCAAGATCGAATTTTTTTGCTACTAGTGAGCTACCACAAAATCACCACAAGGTAATACACTAAATTCAGCAGTAGAAGATACCAAATCCACATACCATGAAGTAAACAAGTAAAAAATATATTTCATTTTTTCAAATAACTCTAATAACAGGCAGTTTAAAAATTTGAAAAACAACAATAAAGGCCCCCAAGAGAAACAATAATTTCTCTTTAAGACTTGTACACTTTCAACATTACAGAAGATACAATCCCTTTGCAGAGTACATCATCACACAACAGCTTCAAAAATAACTGCTGGATCGAAAACAGATTTATTATGATGCTAAGGGTATCACACTCTTCAGTAATCTAAAACACACATAAGAAAAACATTTATAACTCACCTTAACATGAAATAAGCTGCTATATGCTTTACACTCTAAAAAGGGGAGGAACACTTTCTTAGGAAACATGATATGAAAACCAAGTAACGGAGCTAAAACGGATATTAAATCAGGGGACCCACTGAATCAAATTCTACACTTAACAGTGACTGAGGAGGAGGAGGAGGAGGAGGAGGAGGAGGAGGAGGAGGAGATTAGTGTTTAACATCCCGTTGACAATGGGGTCATTAGAGATGGAGCACAATCTAGGATTAGTGAAGGATAGGAAAGGAAATTGGCTGCGTCCTTTCGAAGGAACCATCCCAGCATTTTCCTTGACCAATTTAAGGAAATCATGGAAAACCTCAATTAGTATGGCTGGGTGTGGGTTTGAACCAACATCCTCCTGAATGTGAGTCAAGTGTGCTAACCACTGCACTATCCCACTTGGTAACTATGACTGAAATAGCAATGTTTTACAATTGCATGGGCAAAATATCATGTATTATAAGATTAAAACAACTTTCCCCACAACTCGATTTCAAAGCACCTTCCATGACACGAATCAAAGGTTACCCAAAAAAACCATCTAAGGACAACAGGTCACTAATATTTACCAAGAACAGAGTATAAAAATATATTTTCTTTTAAAACAAATAAAAAATTAGCAAGAATAAATGTGTTTGCTTACATTTAATTTTTTTTTTAAAAAAAGCATTGTTTGCATAAGCATCAACATGAGTACACAAAACTTAATGGTACTCTGCCAAAATAATATATTGAAAGATCAAGGAACCACAGACCACGCAGCGTACTACTCATAATGGAGACTTGAACACCATCTTCTCAAACAGCGTCAGACTTTTAAACAAGATTAATTAGTGGAATACATTAATAGCAAAATTGAGAAATGTTTGCATTCTAGATTCTAGACAGTAAAGGTCGCGGGTTCGGGGGTAAGAATAGGCCCGCGGTATTCCTGCCTGTCGTAAGAGGCGACTAAAAGGAGTCTCAACTGTTTCGGCCTTTAATGTGATGGTCCCCTAAGGGGTTTGACCACTCCATTTCTAAATTTTTCCATTAGTGCGTACCATTTGGGGAAGGACACCTTACATGGTGCATCTTAAATCCATCTTGCCCTAAGATCTGGCACACCTGATTTTTCATGAAGTTGGACTTACATCGAGCTTCCGGCCACATCCACTGCAGTGTGTTCCGGGTGGCATACATTCCCTCCAATGTGCACTTCCATCTTTGCACTCATGATGTACATGGATATTTCAACACCCGACATCCAGCACGGTAGGCAGTCCCTTGTGGTTGGGTCGTCATGTACCCTCTTGGTGGTAGCTCCCTGACTACACAGGGATCGCACTGCTGATGCCTGAGCTGCTACCTCCCCATGCATGCCAAGGAGTAGATGCCTATCCCTCTGGGGCATCGGGACTCCCGGCAAAGGCCATCCTGCCAGGTGGTCTTTGCTGCGGCTGGGTGGTGCCCGTGGGGAGAGCCCCTGGTCGGAGTGGGTGGCATCAGGGCGGATGACCCGCAATGAAGCGTGGTACATCATCTCTCGCTGGTGGGCCTCCACCAGCAGTCTCTAAGTGATCGAGGTCTAACCTCAACGGGAAGAAATTTGATCAGAGATCGTTTCCCTCCATGGTCACTCCATGGGAGGAACATCTGGCTAAAGAAGGCAGTGGAGAATATTCACCCCGGTACCTCGTGTGTACGCGGGTTGATGGGGAATCGTTTGTCGACCAAGCCCCAGTTTTTTGTGGAGCATTTAGAGGACACGTTCGGGGAGGTGGAGGGCTTGTCCAAAATGCGCTCTGGTTCTGTGCTCATCAAAACGGCATCTTCTGCCCAGTCACGGATGTTGCTCAATTGTGACAAGTTGGGGGATGTTTCAGTCAGCATCACACCGCATAAGAGTCTCAACATGGTCCGGGGTATTATATTCCACAGGGATCTTCTTCTGCAGTCCGATGATGAATTACACGCCAACCTCGAATGACGAGGTGTTCACTTCGTCCGGCGCGTCCATCGGGGTCCGAGGGATAATCAGGTAGCCACCGGTGCCTTCATCTTGGCCTTCGAGGGTGATGTCTTACCCGTAAAGGTTAAGGTGATGGTTTACCGTTGTGATGTGAAGCCATATATCCCTCCTCCGATGCAGTGTTTTAAGTGCTGGAAGTTCGGGCACATGTCATCTCGCTGTACTTCTGGCGTCACCTGTCGAGATTGTGGCCGTCCTTCCCATCTCGATACTCCATGTGCCCCACCTCCTATCTGTGTTAACTGCGGAGAACACCATTCCCCCTGCTCACCGGACTGTAGGATCTTCCAGAAAGAAAGGAGGATAATGGAATATAAGACTCTGGACCGCCTGACCTACACCGAGGCAAGGCGGAAATATGAGCGGCTCCATCCTGTGCCCATGACATCCACCTATGCCGCTACTGCAACACCGGTACGATCCTCTCCCATGTCGTCACGTACTGTTGCCTCTCAGCTATGTCAGAATGAACCGGCCCCCTTGGTTGTGGGGGGCACTTCCCCCTCTGTTGCTCCTGCTCCATCTACTTCAGGAACAACACCACCCCAACCATCGGGGACATTCGTTCCCCCTTCCCAGCCGGAGAAGCGTGAGACTTCTTCGGCTACTCTAGCCAGGAAGGGGTCCCTTGGGGCCCTCCCATCCCAGGCTTTGCCCAGTGCCAAAGCAGACACCCGCAAATTTTTGAAACAACAACTGGTCGCTGGTCATAGGGCTTCACGGTCGTCATCCGTCCCTGAGACTGACCAAGTGGGGCCCTCCCAGCCAGACCCTCCAAAGGCACAGCGTGCAAAGCAGTTGAAGAAAAAGGCTCCCAAGCATCCTGACATTGTGGTGGCACCTGTCCCACCGCAACCTTCCAACTCTGCATCTGAGGATGAGGTGGAGATTCTGGCGTCCGCTGAGGACCTTGATCTCGCCGGTCCCTCCGACGCCATAGAAAGCACTAGCACAGGTGCTCAATCGGAGGCAGCAGGTGACCCAGTGACATAATCTGCCTTCCCAGTCCCGTCACTCCTTTCCCATCTATGGACAATATCATCCTCCAGTGGATCTGCAGCGGTTTCTTCCACCATCTAGCTGAGCTCCGCCAACTTCTCAGCCTTCACCCTTTCTTCTGCATTGCTATTCAGGAAACTTGGTTTCCAGCAATGCGAACCCCTGCCCTCCGTGGCTATCGGGGTTATTATAAGAACCGGGCAGCTTATGAAAGGGTGTCTGGTGGCGTCTGCATATATGTCCTTAACTCTCTTCACAGCGAGTCTGTACCACTACAAACAGCTTTAGAAGCTGTAGCTGTTCGGGTGTGGACGCCACAGGCTGTTACCGTCTGCAGTCTTTACCTTCCACCGGATGGTGCTGTCACGCAGCATGTCCTGGCTGCTCTGATAGCCCAATTGCCGCCACCTTTCTTGTTACTGGGCGACTTCAACGCCCATAACCCTCTGTGGGGTGGGTCAGTGGCGACAGATCGAGGCGCCACCATTGAGCATTTATTGGCACAGCTCGATCTCTCGCTTTTAAATGATGGTTCCTTCACACACTTCAGCGTGGCGCATGGCACGTACTCTGCCATCGACCTTTCGATCTGCAGCCCTAGCCTCTTACTGTCTGTCCAATGGAGAGTGCATGACGACCTGTGTGGTAGTGACCACTTTCCGATCTTTCTGTCACTGCCACAGCGTCAGTCTTCTCTGCGCCGTTGCAGGTGGGCTATGAATAATGCTGACTGGGACTTGTTTTCCTCCACTGCCGCTATTGAGCCTCTCTCTAGTGATGACATTGATGCGGTGGTGCAATCGGTCACCACCGGCATCGTTACTGCCGCCGAATCTGCCATTCCCCGTTCTTCTGGGTCCCCTCGGCGGAGGACTGTGCCTTGGTGGTCGCCTGAGATCGCTGAAGCGATTAAAGATCGCCGGCGGGCGCTCCAGCGTCACAAGCGACATCCCTCCATAGACCACCTTATCACCTTCAAACGGGCCCGCCTCCTTATCCGCCAAGGCAAAAAGGAGTGCTGGGAGCGGTATGTGTCCACCATTGGCCTCCATGTCTCTCCATAGCAGGCTCTGGGCTAAGGTCCGACGCCTCTATGGCTATCTGACCCCTGTCAGCGTCCCTGCGCTCTCACTGAATGGAGCAGTTTGTACAGACTCCGATGAAATTGCCAACAGCTTGGCAGAGCATTTTGCTCTTAGTTCCGCTTCTTCCAATTACCCACTGGCCTTCCGCTCCATTAAAGAGCGGATGGAACGTCGGAGCCTTTCTTTTCGCACCCACCATTCTGAATCCTACAATGCTCCATTCAGTTAGTGGGAATTTCACAGTGCCCTTGCCGCTTGCCCTGATACCGCTCCTGGGCCAGATCATATTCACTGTCAGATGCTGAAACACCTTTCAGTGGACTGCAAGCGACGCCTCCTCGACCTTTACAACCGTCTCTGGGTCGAGGGTGAGTTTCCGTCACAATGGCGGGAAAGGATTGTCATTCCCGTTTTGAAACCGGGCAAGAGCCCTTTGGAGGTGGACAGCTACCGCCCCATTAGCCTCACCAACGTTCTTTGCAAGCTTCTCGAACGGATGGTGAGCCAGCGCTTGAATTGGGTACTGGAGTCTCGGGGCCTTCTGGCTCCGTCTCAGGGTGGGTTCCGTAAAGGCCGCTCTGCAACCGACAATCTGGTGAGTCTGGAGTCGGCTGTCCGTACTGCCTTTGCCCACCGTCAGCACCTGGCCGCTGTCTTTTTCGACATGCGGAAGGCATACGATATGACATGGCGTCATCACATACTTTCTACCTTTCATGGATGGGGTCTTCGGGGCCCTCTGCCGATCTTTATCCACAATTTTCTGTCGTATCGTACCCTCCGCGTGCCAGTCGCGGCCTCTCATAGTTCCTCCCGAGTCCAGGAGAACGGGGTACCACAGGGATTTGTCCTCATTGTCTGCCTGTTTTTAATCGCCATAAATGGGCTCGCTGCAGCGGTGGGGAATTCTGTCTCCGCTTCCATGTATGCTGACGACTTCTGCCTTTACCACAGCTCTAATGGCATTGCAGCTGTTGAACGTCAGCTACAGGGCACTATCCGCAAGGCGCAGTCTTGGGCTGTAGCGCATGGTTTTCAGTTTTTGGCTGCCAAGACCCGCGTTACGCATTTCTGCCGGCGCTGAACAGTCCATCCTGAGCCGTGGCTTTATCTTGCCGACGAACTCCTCGCTCTGGTGGAGACCCACAGGTTTTTGGGTGTAGTTTTCGATGCCCGGCTGACTTGGCTGCCTCATATTCGGCAGCTTAAACAGGCATGTTGGCGGCATCTAAATGCTCTGAGATGCTTGAGCCACACCCGCTGGGGCGCCGACCAATCTACCCTGTTACGGCTCTACCAGGCGTTAATCCAGTCCCGTCTGGATTATGGGAGCCTGGCTTATGGCTCAGCATCCCTATCTGCGTTACAGGTGCTGGACCCAATCCTCCACAGCGGGATATGCCTTACCACTGGTGCCTTCCGTACCAGCCCTGTGGACAGCATACTAGTGGAGGCAGGCGTCCCTCCACTGTGGTAACGGCGCCAACGTTTGCTGGCCGCTTATGCTGCCCATGTTTTTAGCATGCCCGGGCATCCACACTACCGTCTCCTGTTCCCGCAATCGGTCGTCCATCTGCCAGAACGTCGGCCCCGGTCAGGTTGTATGATCGCGATCCGCATCAAAGAGCTTCTCTCTGGGCTTAGGGTTTTCACTGTTCCACCTCCTTTTCGGACCACTTTGCGTACACCCCCATGGTGTGTTCCTCGCCCTTGCCTTCTGCTCGACTTGGCACAGGGCCCGAAGGACTCAGTCCCTCGAGAGTTCTTCCACCGCCGCTTTCTTTCAATCCTCGCAACGTATCAGGGCTCTGGCATTGTTTACACTGACGGTTTGATGGTTGCTGGTCGTGTCGGTTATGCGCTAACTCTAGGGGAACATTCCGAACAATGTTCCTTGCCGGCTGGCTGCAGCGTTTACACTGCTGAGCTGGTCGCCATCTTTCGAGCCCTAGAGTATATCCGCTCCTGCTCAGGTGAGTCCTTTGTTATCTGTAGCGATTCCCTGAGCGGTTTACGAGCTCTTGACCAGTGTTTTCCTCGTTCTCGTCTGGTGATGGCTATCCATGAGTCCCTGCATACTCTTGCGCGTTGCGGCCACTCTGTGGTCTTCGTGTGGACCCCAGGCCATGTTGGGATACCCGGCAATGAGAATGTTGACCGCCTGGCGAAAGAGGTGACCAGTACACCATCTCTGGACATTGGCCTCCCGGAGACAGATTTGCGAGCGTTCCTACGCAGCAAAATTCTGGACCTTTTGGACACTGAATGGCGCACCCTGCCTTCACAAAACAAACTTCGGGCCATCAAGGAGGCTACCGGTGTGTGGAGCTCCTCCTTGTGGGTCTCTCGCGAGGAGTCTGTTGTCCTCTGCCGGCTGCGCATTGGGCACACATGGATGAAGCACGGCCACCTATGGTGACGTGAGGACCCTCCTTTATGTCGCTGCAGCTCCGTTTTGACAGTGGTCCGCATTTTATTGGACTGTCCACTTTTAGCTGTGCTCAGGCAGTCGTTCGCACTGCCTGACACTCTCCCTGCCCTTTTATCAGATGACTCTGCTATGGCTGTCTTAGTTTTACGTTTTATTCAGGCAGGGGGTTTTTATCATTTAATCTGAGTGTTTCTGTTTTATTTTATTGTTTTGTGTTGATTCTGGCCTTTGGCCTACGATTTTAAACTGATTTTTTAATGTGTTTCTAATTGGTTGGCTTTTCCTTTTTTATTTCTATGGTCGGCCAACCACCATCACACTCTGTATGATTTTAGTCGTTTTGTGTGGTCTTTGTCTAAGTTTCTCTTGTTCTGTGTCGTCTGTGATCTATTCTGTTAATCATTTTTATTCTCTGTGTGTGTTTTTAGTATTTGGAAAAAGGGACCGATGACCGTAGCAGTCTGGTCCCTTTAATCCCACAAACCAACCAACCAACCAACTGTAAAGGTCATTGTTTATTCATTTGCATTCTCCCTTCTATGCTATGAAGAAAATCCATAAGCAATAGGGTGAAATCCAGCCAAATTACCAAATGACACGAGCCATACTTGTTGTGCCAGTTGACCTTCAGATAAGGCAGACAGCACATTCAACAGTGCATACACAACTTGTATCTTGACAGAGTGTTAGCTAGGCCAGCAAGCACAGCACTTTCATGTTAACACTGTGTTTACACTCTAAACATAACTCAACCTCCACTTCGCTTGCAGGTGACACTATGAACATCTACTACAATGCTACACCAAACATCTGTCCCGCTCTACATGTGAACAGTTCCCCTGCTGTCCCACAAGACTCACTAGCTCTTGTATTTGCTGGAAGTGAGAAGATCATGAGCCAATCCATGAACAACACTTTAAAGCCTCATCACACAACTCCGCTGTTGGTAGGGCGCTGGGAAATGCGTTGCCAGGAGATGCGACCCGGGCATCTTTGAATATTGATAGCAGATCAGCTCATTCAGATTCTTCAAGAAATGGAGTTCAAGGACATTGGACAGCAATTCGTGGATTAAATCTCCTACCCTTACTGTACATAGGTGTAATCAAGCTTTCTTCCAACTGGAGGGCATGGGTTATTTTTTTTTTATCAGGGATCTTCACTTATTATGCTTAAGAGAGGCTAACTCGGCTGCAAATTCAATATAGAATCTGATAGGGATTTCTTCAGGCTCCAGCTCTTGATTAGGTTTCAACACTATGATGGTAAAGAAGCTAAGTTTAGCAAGATATGCAGTTAAAGTACGTTCCTTCGTGATGACGTAAGACATGGGTATTGGCATGGTTTTCAAATTTTCATTCCCTTTTATCATATGGAGTTACTTTCTGACTTAATGCACCAAAAATAAAGTATTTGTTCAGGTAAAGAAAGTAATAAGTATACTGAGTAAGGCAGGTAATCAAACATGGTTTATTAGTAATTCCATCTATAAATCAACTGATTACCTAGGTTCAAGGATTGAAACTATCTGTTACCTGCTTGGGAAGTAGCAGTAGTAATTTGAAAGCTGCATGACAATTGTTATGGATGGAGGTAACTACTTTCTTTAAAACACACAATGTACTCCCGTAAATATTAAGCTGCCAGTAGGAGAAAAAGAGCAGCTATGTACTACTATAACTGAGAAAGTGAGCATCTTTCTTTAAAAGTAACAGCTTCCTGATAATTTAATAGTACAAATAGTAATAAGGAGAAGAGTGATAGTTTAATGTTAATATAGTCCACAGATTGAGTTTCTAAAAGGTACTACTCTTTTCTGTTTTATACTGACACATTCCACATCCCTGAATGTCTCCCCCTTGATGGTATCCACAAAACATGATGAATGAAAAATAAAAAAAATAAAACAAGCATATACAAGATGCTCTAGTGTTTGAAGCCATGATGGCAGACTTTGAACAAATTCAGAACACAAAGCTATGGTTGCAGTAGACTGATATAGACCATACAAAAGTGCAACAGATATAATGTAGGAATCATTCAAAGAAAGATGACATTTTCCTCATGAAATCCTGTTGGGTGAATTTGAACACCAAGTGTTCAAGAAGATTGTGACTATTCTGCTGTCTCCATTATACCTGTACATCTCATGACAATAAGTTTTGAGGCCTTTGGGAGTGATAAGGTGGTCTAGAAATTTCATCTCTCTCCTGCTAAACTTGGACTTTGAAGATTCACAGTGCGTCCAGATAGATTGAATTTTTGATTATTTTCACAGTTTCTAGCCATTTCTTCCACAGCTTAGTGTCAACTAATACATAATCTCTGTACACTGTAATACATCTTTTGATTGTTTTTCCTTATGATAACATATGCTGAAATGCTCTTTCTGTGTCTCTGTCTTTCTGCCTGCCTTTGCTTTTTCTTAACTTATGATGATCTTGCATATAGGTTCAGAAGAAATGGATGATGGGACTTCATTTTGATCTTGTATAGTGGTTTTTTAAGTGCATCTGGTTCATTAGAGAATCCATTTGCATATCTGATACACAATTCCATCTGTGAGTCCTTGTTCTACACTTTCTACTTCTGCTTCTGCTTTGTTTGTTAACAACATATTTCCCTCAACACATGGCTTGCTTCATAGTAACCTATGGAGCTCATGTCTTCATTTTAGTACAATCCTGCGATGTAGTGGTCCTGTAAATCCTTACAATACATTTAATGCTGTGTTACTGTTTTTCATTTAAATTTAGTTGTGCAATGCAATTCCCCCCCCCCCCCACCCCACTCTAGAAATTCATTTTATATGCAGCTATCCAGTCTGTGCAAAGATTTGGCAAAATCATTGCTTTGCAATGCACACCACCTCCTTTCAGTACCCTATTCAACAATGTTCACCACTACAGTGATTTACTTACTATTCCAACTGTGCCCATTACCCATCCAGTTTCTTTGAGACAGTATAAAATTTGTCTCATTCTCTATTAATCATTGTTGTTGTTCACCAATTACACTTACAATTTTGATAATTTCTTATTGCGGTGGTCCTTTTGATGCTATCCGACAATTTAGGTGCAAGTTCATTATTTTTTTTTTTTTTTTTTTTTTACATGTCTGTCTATTACTCAACTATATATCAAGTGGTTACCTTTACCCTCTCTTTATTTACAACATACTCTGCAAAGCACTTTGAAGTGCATGGCAGAGGGCAGAGGGTACATCACATTGTCTGATTTGTTTTCTTACCATTCCTTTCATGTATGGTGCATGGGAGGAATGATTGCTTAGACACCTCTCTGCCCACTGTAAAGAGTATGATCATATCTTCATGATCTTATGTCTCTATTTCCTCACTTAATACTGGTTCTTACAACTTTCTAAGCAGGTTTTTACTGGACACTTTGCATCTTTCTTATGCCATCTGCCTATATAGTTTCTGGAGCATATCTCTAATGCTCTCCCATGGGTGAAACAAACCTGTTAACATTCATGCTATCCTTCTTTGTATACATTCAGTATCCCCTGTTAGTGCTATTTAATATGATTTTACACACACCTGAGAAATATTGTAGGATGGGTTGCACAAATGTTTTGTTTGCAGTCTCTCTTGTATGTAGATTGCGTTTTCTTTGTATCCTACAACTGAACTGAAGTCTGCCACCTGCTCTACCTATGACAGAGCCTTTGTGATCATTCCGTTTGTATCCTTATAAACTGTTGCATGGTGGTATTTGAATGAGTTGTCTGATTCCAACTATGACTCATTGATATTGTAATTAGAAAATACTATTTTTCTGGAACATGCAAAGCAAGTTGCCAAACTTTGTACCATTTTGATATCTTATCAACAGCTGACTAAATATTTGTGCAGCATTTTTCAGGCAGTTCTACATTATACATAACTGCATCATCTCCAAAAAGGCTGAGTTTACAGTGAATATTGCCTGCAGGGTCACTAGTATAGAACATACACAGCAAGAGTACCAAAACACATCCTTGGGGCACATCTGAAGTTATTTCTACACCTGACAATGATGCACTATACAAGATAACATTCAGTGTCTTCCCCACCAAGAATCCTCAATCCAGTAACAAATTTTGCTTCATACCCATATTATTGAACTTTCAATAGGTGTAGTACAGATATTTTTGGAAGTCAAGAAAGACTGTATCCAAAGAACTGCCTTGATCCATGGCTTTCAGGATGAAATGCTACCCTTCTTGTAGATAATTTTGACCTGTGATTGGTTCCAACTGTGCACAGTTTTTTTGTTCAGAGGTTCTACAGTATATTATGGTTAAAAAAGGGAGCTAACTAAGTCACAAATTCTGTGTAGAAGCTGAATGGGATTCCACTTGGTTGGGGCCATACACCTGAATTTTTCCTTGCTACCCTCAATCTCACTTCCTGTGCCATCTATTAGCACTTGCTCACTAACTCTGATACTACTAACAATCTATATCTGCAAAAATATCTTCAGGTTTTGTGACAGTTCTTTCAATAATATTCTGCTATGGTAGTCATTGAAGGCTTGACACATTGCCCTCTCGACTGCCAGATGCATCTCATTCAGTTTTTTCTATTCTCAGCTGCAAATTACTTTTTAATTAAATGTTGAATTGAATTGTGTTGTCTCATTAGTACAGTATCCTTGAAATAGAATAGATTGGACATTAATCATTTTGCTAAATGTGGACTATCTCCCCACTGTGTTAGCAGGAGTCTGCAACATTAAATAGACTGACTCTTAGTGTTGGCATACATATCGTATTTTCTATTTTTCCAAATAATGCTATCCATGATACAAAGGAGGGCCAATGCTTACCGTCAGGGAGCACAAACCTCAATACTGCCAACAGAAAAACTTGCAGTAGGAAAAGAAAATGTTTTTAATTTTCAAACAAGAGGCTCAATATTCTAAAAGGAAGGAGAGAGTAATTGCAGAAGGTTGGAAAATGGGTGGGACACAGGTCACTCAGATTTTAAGTGAAGCAGGACCCACTGTTATGACAAAGGAAGGAAAGGAGGCAAAGATGAAAATACTGTATCAGAGAGATTAGGAGGTGAAAGTATCTGGTGAGAGAATCCAAATGGCACATGTGGTGCGGCAGGCACTTGGGGAAATTGGATACCGCACATCCAAACTCTAACCAGACAGTTCTGCTGTGTCCATTCATACTGAAATGTTCTGTGTTGTGTGTGCCAGTTAGCAGTGCAAAGAATTTTTCACTCAGTGTTGTTCATTAAAATGTTTGCATTTTGATCCACTGGCAGAATGTCAATGAAGTTATTTCATAGTTGTGGACTGTCATCAGTGCGTCTTCTGTGCTAGCTGAAATGTCATTCTAGAAAAACCAGCTCCTATGAGAAGACATCCACTTATTCTTGCTCTTGTTGTTATTATTGTTGTTGTTGTTTTTCTTCTTCTTCTAGAGATGTATAGGTTGTATATTGTCCTTAAAATTCAGAACGCTTCAATGACACATCATTAACAGATGTTTTATACGAACTATGCTTGTCTGTAAACAAGTTCATCAATATCCTTTTAGGTCTAGTTAACAAGTGCTGACTTCTTTTATCATGACATCATCACTACTGTCACAATTTTCTAGGCTTTATGGCCCGCAGTGCATTTCCAAAGTGGTGGGAGGGGAGGCGGTCGCACTATGAACTGACTAGGAGGTGCCGCAATGCGTAGTAGGAAGACTCCTTTTGTCACCTCGTCGTGCAAATATGCTGCATCCATCCAAACTCAGGCACAGACACAGGCACCAAAGAACTAAAAATTCTGTGCACATTATTTGGGTCAAAACTAATGACTTTAACTATCAAAGAAATCATTTGCAAAAGGTCAAGCCACTATTTGTTGATGTGAGAAAGACATTGGGCAACACACATTACTTTAGAGAGAGAGAGAGAACATCTCTTTCTCATACCATCAGTCCTCAGATCACTTTGCTCAAAGTGACACAAATGTCTTTCTCAAATAAACATTCTTCTAATAGAACTTGAAATTTGTAATGTACAGAATAGTCAAAACCAAATTTGAGCATAGACTAACTTTCACATTACTGTTATTACTTAACAAACAATGAAAAATACAGGATGGAATGTAACAATATTAGCAAATGGACAGTTGCTACTTACCATGTAGCGCAGATGTTGAATTGCAGATAGGCACAACAAAAAGACTGTCACAAAATAATCTTTCAGCCAACACGGTCTTTGTCAAAAATAGAAAATACATACACACACGACCACAGTCTCTGGCAGCTGAAGCCAGACTATGAGCAGCAGTGTCCAGATGGGAGAGGCAATCGGGTGTGGGTAAGGAGGAGGCTGGGGCAGGGTGGGGGAGGGGTAGCAAGGTAGGGGTGGGGGATGGTGAAGTGCTGCTAGTGGGAGCTTCCAGGGACGAGGTGGAGAGGAAGTAGGACAGCTAGGTGCAGTCAGGAGGTTAGACAGAGGGTGGGGGAGAAAGGAGGGAGGTAGCGGAAAAGGAGAGAAGTGAAAAGACTGGGTGCATTGGTGGAACAGAGGATTGTGTAGTGCTGGAATGGAAACAGGGAAGGGGCTAGATGGGTAAGGACAATGATTAACAAAGGTTGAGGCCATGAGGGTTACAGGAATGTACGATGTATTGCAGGGAAAGTTCCCACGTAAGCAGTTCAAAAACGCTGGTGTTGGTGGGAATGATAGCATAGGCTGTGAAGCAGTCACTGAAATGAAGGACATCGTGTTGGGCAGCGTGATCAGCACCAGGGTGGACCAGTTGTTTCTTGGCCACAGTTTGGTGGTGGCCAATCATGTGGAGAGACAGCTTGTTGGTTGCCATGCCCATGTAGAATGCAGCACAGTGGTTGCATCTTAGCTTGTGCATCACGACTGGTTTCACAGGTAACCCTCCCTTTGATGGGATAGGTGACGTTTGTGACCAGACTAGAGTAGGTTGTGGTGGGAGGATGTACAGGACAGGTCTTGCATCTAGGTCTATTATAGGGATATGAGCCTTGAGGCAAGGGGTTGGGAGCAGAGATTGTGTAGGGATAGATGAGGATATTAAGCAGGTTTGGTGGGCGACAGAATACCACTATGGGAGGGGTGAGAAGGATAGTTGGGATGACATTTCTAACTTCAGGGCAAAATGAAAAATAGTGAAAACCCTGGTAGAGAATGTAATTCAGTTGCTCCAGTCCTGGGTGGTATTGTGCCAAGAGGGAATGCTCCTGTGTGGTCAGATGGTGGGACTTCAGAAGGTACTGGATGACTGGAAAGATAAAGCACAGGAGATCTGTTTTTGTACATGGTTGGGAGGGTAATTACAGTCTGCAAAGGCCTCTGTGAGAACCTCGGTATATTTCAAGAGGGACCACTCATACTGCGAATGTGACAGCAACAGCCAGCTGAGCTGTGTGGAAGGGGCTTCACGGTATGGAATGAGTGGCACCTGTCGAAGTGGAGGTATTGCTGGTAGCTAATAGGTTTGACATGGATACAGATTAGCTGCCTGTTTTTCAAGGAGTTCCTTGCGGGGGAGTGGCTATGTCTGTAAAAAGCAGTATTCCATTTTGAGTCCATAGATGTGTCATGGCACTGCACTGAACAAATATTTGAATATTGTGCAGAGACAGTTGAATTTAGTGAAACTAAACTTATAATTGTTGTTGTTTATAGGCCCCCAAACTCTGACTTCAGATCATTTCTGCTCAAGCTAGAGAGGTTTCTTGATTCACTTTATAGGAAGTACCAGAAATTAGTTACATGTTATGACTTCAATATAAATTTTGCATATGATGGTGCAAGAAAAAGGATATATAAATATAATGCTTTCCTTAACACATTTCTCATGTTCTTTGAGAGTTGCTTTCCATTAGAACTTTCTAAATGGGTTACTAGCAGTAACAGGCAGTCTGGGTGGCTGACTAGTGGGATAAGGATATCATGTAGAACTAAATGGGAATTATATCAAAATGTTAGAAGTAGTCACAATCAAGCTACAGTAGCCCATTACAAACAGTATTGTAAGGTGCTTAAAAATGTTATTAGGAAGGCTAAGAGTATGTGGTATGCAAATAGAATAGCTAATTCACAGGATAAAATTAAAGCCATATGGCCAGTTGTGAAGGAAGTGTCTGGTCAGCAGCACAAGGTAGACGATATAAAGTCAGTTTGCAGTATAAGTATTTCTGTTCCTGATAAATGTACAGTATTTAAAAATCATCTTCTGAGCATTGCTGGTGAATTAAATAAAAATTTAGCTTCTACAGGGAATCATATAACTTTCCAATGTTGATGTCTGAAATACTCCTGTGATACAGGCAAGAGGGAGATTGAATCAATAATTAAAGCACTGAAGACTAAGGACTCTCACAGTTATGATGGAGGCCTAGCAGAATATTAAAGTACTGTGCTGCACATGTTAGCCCTGTATTTAGCCATATTTGTATTTTTTTCCTTTAGGAATGGTCAGTTTCCTGAACAATTGAAGTACTCAATAGTAATGCTGCTTTATAAGAAGGGAGAAACGGATAATGTAGATACCTTTAGACCTATTTCTATACCATCAGTGTTTGCTAAAGTTATTGAAAAGGCTGTGTATGTAAGGATAATTGATCATTTTATAACACACGATTTGCTATCAAATGTACAGTTCGGCTTTAGAAGTCGTTTAACAACTGAAAATGTTATATTCTTTTTCTCTGTGGGGTACTGGATGGGCTAAACAAAAGGTTTCAAATGCTAGGCATATTTTTTTGATTTAACTAAAGCATTTGATTGTGTTGCTCACAAAATATTGCTCCAGAAGTTGGACCATTACAGAATATGGGGAGTAGCTCACAACTGGTTCACCTCTTACTTTAGCAACAGACAGCAAAAGGTCATTATTCACAATGTTGAGAATGGCTGTGATGTGGGGTCTGAGTGGGGTACGGTCAAGTGGGGGTACCCCAGGGATCAGTATTGGGGCCACTCCTGTTCCTTATTTATATAAATGATATGCTCTCTAGTATTAGGGGTAACTCTAAAATATTTCTGTTTGCTGATGACACTACCTTGGTAGTAAAGGATGTTGTGTGCACCATTGCTTGGTTTCAAACAGTGCAGTTCATAACCTAAGTTCTTGGCTTGTAGAAAATAAACTAATGCTAAATCACAGTAATACTCAGTTTTTACAGTTTCTAACACACAATTCAACAAAACCCAATGTTCCAATTTCACAGAATGGGCATATGATTAGTGAAACTGAACAGTTCAAATTTCTAGGTGTTCAGATAGATAGTGAATAGTGAGCTGTCATGGAAAGCCCATGTTCAGGATCTTGTTCAAAGACTTAATGCTGCCATTTTTACTATTCGAATGGTATCTGAAGTGAGTGATCATTCAGCAAGAAAATTAGTCTACTTTGTTTATTTGCATTCGCTACTGTTGTATGGTGTTATATTTTGGGGTAACTCTTCCCATTCTAAAAGGATATATTTGGCTCCGAAACGGGCGGTTTGAGCAATAAGTGGTGTAAGTTCACGAACCTCTTGTCGACCCCTGTTCATGAGTCTGGGTATTTTGACACAGTTGAAACTGAAGAGTTTCCTCATGGGTCACTCCTTCTATTCTGTTGGGGAGTTCCCTGAAAAATTAAGCTGATTCATGTTGTACTGTTGATTGCGTTTACTTAAACTGACTTTTTTCGGGTTCATAAGCAATTATTTTTATCTGTTATTACTTTTATGTTGTAATTCCATGTGCCAACACGTTCCATGACCTCGGAGATTTGCTCCTCTATTTGGTCCTACAGAGCTTGACATGTACATAAATAAAATAAACGGACAGAGGTACTGATGTAGCCATCTTTGAGTTGGAGGTCAACTTTGAGGAAGGTGGCTTCTTTGGTTGAGTAGGACCAGGTGAAGTGAATGGAGGAGAAGGTGTGGAGGTTTTGGAGGAATGTGGATGGGGTGTCCTCACCCTCGATCCAGATCACGAAGATGTCATCAATGAATCTGAACCAGGTTTGTGATTCTGGGTGTTAAGGAAGGATTCCTCTGGGTGGCCCATGAATAGATTGGCATAGGATGATGTCGTGTGGGTGCCCATAGCTGTATCCCGGATTTGACTGTAGGTAATGTCTTCAAAGGAAAAGTAACTGTGGATGAGGATATATTAGGTCATGGTGACTAGAAAGGAGTTTGTTGGTTTGGAATCTGTTGGGCATTGGGAAGGATTGTATTCAATAGCAGTGACGCCATGGGCATTAAGGATGTTAGTGTGAAGGGAGGTGTCATCAATAGTGACGGGCAGGGCACCATTTGGGAAAGGTACATGAACTGTAAAGAGTCAGTGGAAGAAATAGTCGGTATCTTTCATACGGGAGGGTAGATTGTGGGTAATAGGCTGAGGGTGTTGGTCTACAAGAGCAGAGATTCTCTCAGTGGGGGCAGAGTAACCAGCCACAATGGGGCATCCTGGGTGGCTAGGTTTATGGACCTTAGGAAGCATGTAGATGGCAGGAGTGCGGAGAGTAGGAGGGGTGAGGAGAGAGATGGACTCTGGGGAGAGGTTCTGGGATGGGCCTGAAGATTTGAGAAGAGACTGGAGATCCTGCTGAATTTCTGGAACAAGGTCACTAAGGCAGGGTTTGTAAGTGGATGAATCTGACAGCTGGTGGAGTCCTTCTTCCAGGTAATCCTTACAGTTCAAAACAACAGAGGTGGAGTGTTTTTCAGCAGATAGAATACAAGATCAGTTTGTAGGTGGTGGACTGCAGTTCCTTCTGCAGATGTAAGGTTAGCTTGCATGTTGAAGGATTTGGGAAATGACTCAGTTCAGTTCTCCATCCAACTCTGATTCACCCCCACTGCCCCCCAAATCTCACCATTAACTCTCCAGAATTTCTTAACCTCAAACTTTGCGTCACCATCATTCCCCAAATACCTCAACATGCCTTTCTGACACAGGCCTTGTTGACCGAAAGCTCATTTTGTGACAGTCTTTTTATTGTGCCTCTTTGCAACTCAGCATCTCCGCTATTTGGATCAGCAATTGTCCTTTTCATAATATTATTACTTAACAGATATTTAGGTAACAACTCCATTTCTCAGAATGGAGATTCCTCCTCATTAAAAGTAAGATTGCTAAGGATGTATATTTACTATTCCAGCCAAATTAAGTTAACCTCCCACACAAAACTCCTCTCAACCCAGCCACATAGCTTATAATATCCTCAATAGAATACAAATTCCCCTCATATAAACATTTAAACAAGCTTTTTACTTCTTATGCGAAAAGCATTAAAAACTGTATAAAACCAAGCAGAGGTGTATCTGTCTTCTATGCCTCCAAAGACACTCTAGAAAACCGTCCCCCCCCCCCCCCCTTGCTGTTAAGCTCTGTTTTCTCCAGAACATCTCTGGAAGACACTAAAGTACAGAAAAGGTGAGAACGTGTTTTCTTATTCCAATATGCCCCTATCATTACACCAGTGGCGTCACATATTTCACAGAATTAGCAGCTTTTTGCTACCTTGCATACTATAATTATTTACTTGTAATTCTGCGAGTCATGTAAGCCTACAAAGCTCAGATACTCATGTCCTTATTATTCATTTATTTAAAACCACATATAAAAAATAGACTACAAATCCAGTTAGATTCATCTGCTTTGCAACTTTCGATTAAGCCTCAACACCAATCTTATTCTGCCTTGCAGGGATTGTCAAATACACCTTGCTCTGCACACATGCACGCACACGCACACGCACACACACAAGCACAAGCACAAGCACAAGCGTGCGCGCACACACACACACACACACACACACACACACACACACACACACACACACACACACACACACACACACTGAGGCTTTCTAAATCACCATATAATATTACAGTGATAGTGGCTGTTTTAGTCCAATTTTTGGTGTGGATCATCCTCCCTAAGTCTGCTCAACCTACCAATATACATAGTGATTCATCTGGCCCTAACGGTGTGTTTTATGCAACCTGCATCACCTTCAAAAACCATGCATGAGTTTCTTATTCTGTTGCCCACTACACGCGAACTGTAAGTCCTACAGAAAATTAGCATGACCTTTTCATAGGACATTCAATGTAGATAAATTTTGTATTGGGATACCTTTTCATGCTAGAGGCTGTAGTTTTCAAATTATTCAAGAAAACCCCACAAAAGTGACATTCAGATCCATTTTTCTTGAACAACTCAAAAACTGTGGCCTCTAGTGAAACTGTAAAAACGTATCCTAGAACAAATTTAACTACATTATATTTCATACAAAAAGGTCCTGTTCATTTTTTTCTGTTGGACTAATAGTCTGGGGGTTTGAGCGAAGGATTCGAAAATTTTGCACATGGTTTTGGAGGTGTTGCAGGTTGCATAAAACCCAAAGTAGAGGCAACTGAACCACCCTGTATATTTATCTGGGTACAGTACACTGCTTAACATAACACACTTCAAATTCTCCTCCTTTAGTCACACATTTTGAAGAACCCACTCCTCCTGGTTGTAGACTCTGTAGCTGATCGCTGAGCTCACTCACCTGCTGTATTTTGGGTTTACTCCTCTGCACATAACTTTGTATTCTGCCTTACTAAACAGTGGTGGCTGAAAATATCCCTATTTTACGCTGTCACACACGCCTCCCACTGTTCAATGCGATGTCTTTAATGTCCAGTATCGCCAGAAAAAAAAAATCTGCATATAGGCCTATCTTTTTTCTACGTTCTTGCAGCTTACTGGTTTTTCACAATTTGTTGATTTATGTATTAAAACTTAGAATGCTTTTCATCCATACCAAAACGAATTGCTGCAATTGTATCATCATTGAAACTGTTGGTAAATCAAAAATCTTAATACACAGTTATATCTAAAAACAAAGATGATTTGACTTACCGAACGAAAGCGCTGGCAGGTCGATAGACACACAAACAAACACAAACACACACACAAAATTCAAGCTTTCGCAACAAACTGTTGCCTCATCAGGAAAGAGGGAAGGAGAGGGAAAGACGAAAGGATGTGGGTTTTAAGGGAGAGTGTAAGGAGTCGTTCCAATCCCGGGAGTGGAAAGACTTACCTTAGGGGGAAAAAGGACGGGTATACACTCGCACACACACACATATGTGTGTGTGCGAGTGTATACCCGTCCTTTTTCCCCCTAAGGTAAGTCTTTCTGCTCCCGGGATTGGAATGACTCCTTACACTCTCCCTTAAAACCCACATCCTTTCGTCTTTCCCTCTCCTTCCCTCTTTCCTGATGAGGCAACAGTTTGTTGTGAAAGCTTAAATTTTGTGTGTGTGTTTGTGTTTGTTTGGTGTCTATCGACCTGCCAGCACTTTCGTTCGGTAAGTCACATCATCTTTGTTTTTAGATATATTTTTCCCACATGGAATATTTCCCTCTATTATATTAATACACAGTTAATTTGATATTTGTATTATTAAACATAAAGTGTCTCTACTCTTCTTAATGTAGCATAACTGTAAACAGTGTCCACCCCTGGTTGCTGAGTGGTCAGCACGACAGAATGTCTATCCTAAGGGCCCAGGTTCGAGAATATACTGGGCCCTCAGGGGATTACCGGCGAAAAACAAAATTGAAAACAAACTTCTGCAGTACAATTGGAAACAAATATGGGAAAATGTCTCGGAAAATGTGTTGCCAAAGATGCAAAGGAGACATGATACAAAATAGTAAACAGAATGGTACCAACCAACTAAAGAGTGGCGGAGATAAAACTCGTCGCAAGTGACAAGTGCGACGTATGTGCCATGACCGACACCCTCAATCACCGTTTCACCTGACTGAACGGTGCCGGGAAGCACCAAAGTGGAAGCAATGGCCACCCCAGACTCCAACCCATTTCCAAAACCCAAGCAACTGGTAACTATCTGGATCCTCGCCATGACGGCACACACCATCGTAGCGAGGAGGCAGACCGACCATCTGGCGTTCCTGATAGACCAATGGGAGGAAAACAAGATAGTCCAGCAGCACAGACATTACCTCAAGAACTTCAAAACCTTCCTGCAGATTCCACTGCAGACAGCAATCAGCAGGGTCCTGTGACCCTCAGCACTGCCACCAGCCACCTCACCACAAGAAGAAAGTGTGAAGTGAAAGTGAATAAGTGCACCAAAATAGTCAAGTATAGTTTCTAAAGTGTTTCTTCTCAGTGAAATCAGTGTTACAAAGAGCATCCCACTAAACCTGTCATGCTCACATCCAAATCAGAGTCAAAAGTATGTCCAATAGTATGACCAGTGCTTCTAAATGTGTGTGTGTGTGTGTGTGTGTGTGTGTGTGTGTGTGTGTGTGTGACAAAAGACAACAGCTATTTCGATTATGCAGTGTTGCATGATATCTAGGTATACTTCATTATTTGTATTATATTGTTTAGGATACTAGCATTACTAGTGAAAAGCACCAACTACTCATAACAAAAGTGGTTTCCTTTACTATGTGCTTCATAAAATTTATATGCTCCTCTCTGCTTTTCTTATATAACATTATTTTTGCTTTCTTCTTCGATTTAGCTTTAGTTTGTAGTATATGTAAAAATTTCTCGCACTTCTGCTCCATCTGCCATGCTGATGTTTTCTCTCATACTGTCCCACCTAACAGTGCTGACTAGAGGAAGATAAAACCTGCAAGCACATCGAGCCTATAGCACCACTAAGTGCATCACATACACAAATCTGAACTCATAATCAATTTTTTGATGATAGATATAAAGTATTATGCCTGTTCTGCGATGGTTTACCCACAAAAAAGACAACAATTGGCCATGGAATAACAATAAGAGAAAAATGCAAAAGGAAAGAATACACAAAAGAAAACCTATAAAAAAACGACAGTAATGTTAACCAACTGTAGGAATATAATATCTTAATAGAAAGAAATGTTTTAAAAATGTATCATTGTCGAAAATTTTAATAAATATACATATATTGTTACAAAAAGATTCGATTCTCGGCTGGGTCGAAGATTTTCTCTGCTCAGGGACTGGGTGTTGTGTTGTCCTAATCATCATTATTTTATTCCCATCGACACGCAAGTCGCTGAAGTGGCGTGAAATCGTGACTTGCACCCGGCGAATGGTCTACCAGACGGGAGGCCCTAGTCACAGGACATTTACATTTTACTGTAAATAGTAACTACATTAAACTATGTTGAGTTATGATATTTATTTTTTTCGTAAAAAATGCAAGATTGTTTGTAAGGCTTGGCTATTTCCTCTTATGCTAACTGCCAAATAGACTACTCTCTTTGTTCGTCGTATGTCCACTTTGTCACTAGTCATCAAGAAAAAAATTTCCGTTGGTGTTGACAAAACCTCCCCTCAAAAAATATCTATGATATAATACTAGAAGAGAACATACTTTATAAATAATAAGACAGTAGAAGGAAAAGAAATCTGCTATAAACAAAATCTAAATATTAAGTAATACAGCAGCTAACTCAGAGCTTGATGGTTATTACTCCACCTAGTTAATAAAGAACTGAGGTTAATGACACTTGACGATCTTTCCTGTGTGCCTGTATCATCAAAAAGATCATCCCAAGACAACATTTTTGGATATCCTTAAGCAGGCCACACTTCTCAGTTTGTTTAATCAGGGTGTATACGCGGACAAGGAAAAAAAATCCCGTATTTCCTGGTTGAAAATACACTTACTCCAGGGCGATAATACACCTTTTCCGTGTCGACAGTATACTTTTCCTCATAACTGTAAAACTTATCAAGCTTATGAATGGTTATGGTTTTATACACCAGCCAGCTTCCCTGCACTTTAGAAAATTAAACCCAAGGGGGGGGGGGGGGCAAGCGTTTTGGGAAGATCTTTGATGTGCACCAACATTTGCACTGCATAGTTTTGTATTACGAAAGTATAAATTTGAATTCCACCAAACACCGCATGTTACTTTCCAAAGCATTGAAATTGAGATTGTGATGTGCTTTTGTAAGCCAGTCATAGCTCGTCGTTGTCGGCTGATACTCGTATCCGAGTTTTCATTTCTCTCCTGAGATTTCCTTTGTCACGGTTCAGGCGTGGAAGTGTCGTTGATGGCTTAGCAATCCAATCCTAGCGTGGAACACGCGGCCAGACATTACAGGAAGGTGGAGGACGTGGCTGAGCCTGGAGGAGTTTACGTCTCCGGCGTTTGTCATTCTCCATTCTTCGATGTTCTAGCTCAAAGTTTTGAACTGCATTTGAGGTAACTGAGCGCCAGCGACTTCGATCTTCTGCTATTGTGGACCAGTTACTCGGATCGACGTTCAAGTTTTTCAGATTTTTCTTGTACTGATCCTTATAACGTTTGAGAGGGGCATCTCATGGCCTTTTACCTGTGCTCACGTCGCTGTACAGCATTTGGCATGGAAGTCTGTCATTTTTCATCCGCTGGACATGTCCGACCCATCTGAGTTGATGCCCAATGATAAGAGCTTCCATGCTATACATATTTGCTTTCTCAAGAACAGCCGTGTTGGATATGAAGTCATCCCATTTCAGGTTCATGATATATCTTAGCTTCTGTTGGTTGAAGCTTTCTAGTTTCTTCAGATCACAGCAATATAACGTCCAGGTTTCGCAACCATATAGCAGGGTGGAAATGACTAAAGCTTTGTACACCATCAGTTTGGTGTATAATGTTAGGTCTTTATTCAGGAAGACACGCTTTGTAAGACGTGCAAATGATACATGGGCAGCACGTAATCTATTCTCCACATCTTTTCCAGATGAGCAGTTAGATGACAGTATACTTCCTAGGTAGAGGAAATGGTCCACTTGTTCCAAGGGCGTATCATTGTAGATCGTAGATTGTATTTTATTGGTCCTGTTTTGTCTGGTAAAGTGCTCATGTATATCACAGTTTTTTTGCAGTCTCCGGTCCTTGCCTATTACATTTAATTTAAAGAACAAAAGGGTTTCCATAACGTATACACACGGTAATGGAGGAATACCAGATTTCTTAAAGAGGGGTTTACAAGAGTATCTAGGCTTGCACCCAGACAAGATTCTAATGGCCCTTTTTTGTAGTTTAAAAGTGCTATTAGCTGTTTTAGAGTTTCCCCAGAAAGTGACTCCATATCTAAGACGAGAATGAAAGTACGCAAGATATGCATTCAATACTATTTTCTCACTACAGTATGATTTTAATGAACAAAGAAGGTAACATGTTTTCCTCAATTCTGCATTGACATATTCAATATGCTTATTCCATCTGATGTTACTCTGCAGCCAAAGTCCTAAGAATTTGGTTTCAGTACTGTTACCAACTGGTTCGTCATTGATAGAGACTGATGGGATAAACATGTACTTGTTAGGAACATTGTGGAATTTTAGAGCAACGGTTTTCTTACTGTTTATTACAAGCTGATTACTCTGTGCCCAGCTGCTAAGTTGTTTAGTGACCGTGTTTACTGTCTGCTGTAACTGTTCATCGTCATTTCATTTTAGTAGAATCATGGTGTCATATGCAAATATGATTGTTTTGTGTGCATCAATATTTAAGCTTAGATCATTTATGTACAGAAGAAACAGAAAGGGGTCCCAATACTGATCCTGGGGGTACACCACATTTTATTTGTTTATAGTTGGATAAGTGATTAGATACAGTTTTTAGTTCAATATTTGTGTGCTTGATGCACACTGCCTGCATACGATTAGTTAGGAAGGAACTGATCCACTTGTTGGACAGACCTCGAATACCATATCATTCTAGCTTTGATACCAGAATTTTATGGTCCACCATGTCAAAAGCTTTTGACAAGTCAATAAAGACTCCTATTGTTTCCTGTTTTTTGTCCACCAGGTTTAGGATGGAATTGATGCACTCATAGACAGCAGTTGTCGTTGACCTCTTATTTCTGAATCCATGTTGTTCATTACATAGGATGCTGTTTTTATTTATAAATTTCATAAGTTTCTCATACATAAATGTGAAATATTACTGTATCTCATTGCCCTATCAGAACCCCTCGGAGAGCATTAAAGATAAACCCCAGTCCTAATTGTCCAATTGTAAAGTGACCCGTTTCCAAATTACATACAAAAAAATAACCACTATTTCAGTATACACATAATTCGAAAATGATGCTTTGCTGATTAACATTGTTCTTATGTGAAAAACACAATATAAATGTGAAATTAATACTGTAACTAATCAAAAGAAATGTAGCACATGGTCAGGATGTACCAGTAAACCTATCATTATAAAATTACTACAGCAAATTAAATAGAACATATAAATAAAGCATGTTAATTGAATCTCCGATATATGTTAGCACTAAAATTTCAGGCACTAGTTGATTTGTTATAAACAAATTTAGAAATGTAATTGTTACCTGTAACATAATTAGTCAGGAAATGTTATATTAACTCGTAACTAAGTTGAAAATAGGTTCACCTTGTTCAGCACTGAGATTGTAAATTTTTAGCAATGTGTATCTCATATTCGGTTTAACTTTTAATTGTGATTTTACATAAAATTGTAATTTTCATTGTAGGTAATTGTTAACAAAAGTATAAATAGAGGTCACACAGGCGCCTTGGGGCACTTGTTTTTTGGCTAGGGTTGCGAGCAAATGTATTGTAGGCTCACTCATTTCTTGATTGTTGTGAACTCTGTGTCGTTTGATGTTAACTTTGGGTACATGTGATGCAACCGCTACAGTTCACCAGGCTCGGACACCAGAGTCCTGGAAATATATTGGTGTTAAAACTGCACTGTACTTTGGAATTTATTTGGGAGTCTTCTGCAATCCTTTTCATAGGCTGCACAGTGATGAGACGAATCCAGGAATTTTACAACACCCCGAGAACTAAACAACTCTCACTGTTGGTAGAATTGATGTGAAAACAACAGCACATCGACTGGGCATTTCACTCAAAAGTCAAAACATTTGCAACGCGGAGGTGGGGAAATACAAACATCTCAAATGGGTATGCTGAAATCAGGAACGGAGGAGCCAGGAGTTGGCTGCGCCATCACCTTTGTCTTGGGAATATTGTTGGAGAGACCAAATTGTTTGTACGCCCTGCTGAAGGAATCAACTGACAGCTGGAATTCTGCAGGCGAATGAGCTGCAGAAGCATTGTCATCAGCGTACTGCAGCTCTGTCACACGAGTGGTACTGGTGAACCTTTTTGAATGGAGTCTGGACTGGTTGAATAATCCTCCATCAAACCTGTACTTTAGTTCTATTCCTGCATTGTTTATGGATGTCTCGTAAAGCATAGCTGCCAGATACAATGCAAATAATGTTGGTGCCAGAACGCATCCTTGTTTAAGCCCACTTGTTATTGGGAATTCACCAGTTGTTTCATTCTGGCAGAGGACCTGTCCAGTCATATCATCGTGGAGAACTTCAATCAAGTCTACAAAACGTTCAGGGCAGCCGAAGCATTTTAAGACCATCCACATGGCTTCTCTCGTAGCTCATGTCATGGTGATCTCACCAGCCGATGACAGCGGTTATTCAGAGCATAGGACACGTGATGTAGTCATCCAATAGCAACATCACTGGTAAGTAGCGCGAACACACAAACAGTAAAAGATAATTGTTTAAATTAATAAACATAGTATTGCTACAAGAAAAAAAGCTTTCACATATAATATTGATCTTTTTGCGCTTGTTACACTTTAAGGTAAATAACACAAATGTGCCAGCAAAATTTTTAAAAGTGACATAAATGTCTGATCTTCAAAATTCTTCTAAATTGTCGTCCTCAAAGAGTTGATTTTAATATGAGAGTCAAACGCTCTGTGAGTTAAGAAATTCATCGTACATTCTTGCACATAATTCATTTTGCATGAAAGGAAATTTACTTTGAAAGTAACACTTTTCAAACAACCATTCGCAATATTTTCCTGTGACTTGTCAGAAACAGGTTCATTTCACCAGTTGCCAGAGAGCGCCAGGTAATAGGCATCAACGCACAGCTACGATAACGCAGGTATCCCGTATGTTCGTACGTGTAAAACATTGAAAGATCTTACATTACGTCATAAAAGAAACAAGACATTAGAGGACACTCCAAGAGCACCAGAATTTCGTGAACTATACCAAAATGCATAGTTCGGCTTAAAGTGCACATCCGTATGTGCCAGATTCGGATGTAAATTTTCTTGGAGTGCCAATACTGTATTATGTTTGGTTCTTTATTATGGCGTAATACCACACATGCTAGAAGATGAAAACATGCACTTGAAATGCAATGAACAGTTGAAACTAGCCAATAGTGTGGAATTAAACACTTCATTTCAAATAAACTGACTGCCTCAGCGGGAAAGATTAAGAAAAGCCAAATTTATTTCGAAAACCAACAAAAATAACTTCAATGTTCTCAAATGTGATTAATGCTTGACTGTCAGAAAGGTGGAAATAAAAACAAAATCTGAAACTAATAATGCACTTCAGCCTTCCGTAACTATGTGAATATATTTTAATTCACTTGATAGCTCCCGGCCACAGAAATTTGTTTTGTTTCCATTTGACGTGAGAGCAATAAATGAAGAGGAATCAGCAAAAAGCACTAAAATAAACATGTGTCATGTGGAGACTACCCTCCTCCCCACTATAACTCAGACTGCTCTGTGCATAAGCCACATATCTACGAATTTCCGGACCAGGGCAATACTAGAGAGTGGCGTCCCCCTCCCCTCCATCGAGTGTTTGAGGTAGAATGCAAAAACTTTTAAAAATCAATGTTCATTTTGTAGCGCACATCTTTCTGAAGAGTCTGACACATACAACATATGTGTTAGAGGAAATGTAAGACTGTTATCTGGTCTTTAGTGTGCCAAAGTGCAGTGCCACGCCTCTTCAGACAGCACTGTGCTATCGCAAGTCCCTGTATTTCCCTTTGTGGAATTCAAACGTGTAATATTTTGTAATGGATGCTATCAAACTATATTCAGGGCAGTGGAAATTAAAATGCCCTGTAGTGCCTCTCCTGCTTCCAGTCGGCAGGAGAAGAAGAACTCTTCAGAAAATTTGCACTCTCTATTGCCTATTAGCTAATAACTTGCTGTTTTGTGTGACGTTAAACTACATATAGGCCTATGATACATAGAACCAGTAAAGACAAGAGACAATCTAGATAGTACACATTTCTTCAATCCTGAAGTCATGGTTTCTTTTTTTTTCTACAGCTTGACATGGCGTGATATCCTTTCTGGGAAAGGATCTATTACCTCATCAAAGTTTGCCAAACATTTTGCTACATGAAAAAATGAAATGTCATTCTCTAACACTGAAAAAGCTGTTAATACACATAGCACCTAAGACTGGTCTGGTTTCTCAATCTGATTACGTGTATTTTGTCACTGTTTGTTAGATAAAATAAAATAGGCTAGCCTAATATTGCAGCAGTTGTAACACACACCAAATAAACGAGACTGTTTTGGCACAAATGGTCATTTTTATAACATGACAGAATATAATTCACAAAGTACCAATATCAAATGCCTATTAGGGCAACTACAAGCAAAAAGCTTTATGTTAGCAAATTGTTTCACAATTCATTCATATGCTCCAGCTTCTCAAGCATTAGATTGAAAAGTAGTAGTACGAAAGTTTTGTATAGACTTGGAATCATCATGTTGTTGTTGTGGTCTTCAGTCCAGAGACTGGTTTGACGCAGATCTCCATGCTACTCTATCCGGTGCAAGCTTCTTCATCTCCGAGTAACTTTTGCACCCTACATCCTTCTGAATCTGTTTAGTGTATTCATCTCTTGGTCTCCCTCTACAATTTTTACCCTCCTCCCTGCCATCCAATACTAAACTGATGATCCATTGATGGCTCAAAACATGTCCTGTCAACCTACCTCTTCCTCCAGTCAAGTTGTGTCACAAATTCCTCTTCTCCCAAATTCTATTCAGTACCTCCTCATTAGTTATGTGATCTACCCATGTAATCTTCAGCATTCTTCTGTAGCACCACATTTCGAAAGCTTCTATTCTCTTCCTGTCCAAACTATTTATTGTCCATGTTTCACTTCCATACATGGCTATACTCCATACAAATACTTTCAGAAACGACTTCCTGACACTTAAACCAATACTCGATGTTAACAAATTTCTCTTCTTCAGAAACGCTTTCCTTGCCATTGCCAGTCTACATTTTATATCTTCTCTACTTCGACCATGATCAGTTATTTTGCTCCCCAAATAGCAAAACTCCTTTACTACTTTAAGTGTCTCATTTCCTAATCTAATTACCTCAGCATCACCCAACTTAATTCGACTACATTCCTGCGTGGAATGTCAGATCCCTTAATCGGGCAGGTAGGTTAGAAAATTTAAAAAGGGAAATGGATAGGTTAAAGTTAGATATAGTGGGAATTAGCGAAGTTCGGTGGCAGGAGGAACAAGACTTCTGGTAAGGTGAATACAGGGTTATAAACACAAAATCAAATAGGGGTAATGCAGGAGTAGGTTTAATAATGAATAGGAAAATAGGAATGCGGGTAAGCTACTATAAACAGCATAGTGAATGCATTATTGTGGCCAAGATAGATACGAAGCCCACACCTACCACAGTAGTACAAGTTTATATGCCAACTAGCTCTGCAGATGACAAAGAAATTGAAGAAATATATGATGAGATAAAAGAAGTTATTCAGATAGTGAAAGGAGATGAAAATTTAATATTCATGGGTGACTGGAATTTGACAGTAGGAAAAGGAAGAGAAGTAAACGTAGTAGGTGAATATGGATTGGGGGGAAGAAATGAAAGAGGAAGCGACCTGGTAGAATTTTGCGCAGAGCATAACTTAATCATAGCTAACACTTGGTTCAAGAATCATGAAAGAAGGTTGTATACATGGCAGAACTCTGGAGATACTGACAAGTTTCAGATAGATTATATAATGGTAAGACAGAGATTTAGGAACCAGGTTTTAAATTGTAAGACATTTCCAGGGGCAGATGTGGATTCTGACCACAATCTATTGGTTATGAACTGTAGATTAAAACTTAAGAAACTGCAAAAAGGTGGGAATTTAAGGAGATGGGACCTGGATAAACTGACTAAACCAGAGGTTGTACAGAGTTTCAGGGAGAGCATAAAGGAACAATTGACAGGAATGGGGGAAAGAAATACAGTAGAAGAAGAATGGGTAGCTTTGAGGGATGAAATAGCGATGGCAGCAGAGGATCAAGTAGGTAAAAGGATGAGGGCTTGTAGAACTCCTTGGGTAACAGAAGAAATATTGAACTTTAATTGACGAAAGGAGAAAATATAAAAATGCAGTAAATGAAGCAGGCAAAAAGGAATACAAACGTCTCAAAAATGAGATCGACAGGAAGTGCAAAATGGCTAAGCAGGGATGGCTAGAGGACAAATGTAAGGATGTAGAGGCTTATCTCACTAGGGGTAAGATAGATACTGCCTACAGGAAAATTAAATAGACCTTTGGAGAAAAGAGAACCACTTGTATGAATATCAAGAGCTCAGATGGAAACCCAGTCCTAACCAAATGAGGGAAAGCAGAAAGGTGGAAGGAGTATATAGAGGGTCTGTACAAGGGTGATGTACTTGAGGACAATATTATAGAGAATGTAGATGAAGATGAAATGGGAGATACGATACTGCGTGAAGAGTTTGACAAAGCACTGAAAGACCTGAGCCGAAACAAGGCCCCGGGAGTAGACAACATTCCATTAGAACTACTGACAGCCTTGAGAGAGCCAGTTCTGACAAAACTCTACCATCTGGTGAGCAAGATGTATGAGACAGGCGAAGTACCCTCAGACTTCAAGAAGAATATAATAATTCCAATCCCAAAGAAAGTAGGTGTTGACAGATGTGAAAATTACCGAACTATCAGTATAATAAGTCACAGCTGCAAAATACTAACGCGAATTCTTTACAGACGAATGGAAAAACTGATAGAAGCCGACTTCGGGGAAGATCAGTTTGGATTCCGTAGAAATATTGGAACACGTGAGGCAATACTGACCTTACGACTAATCTTAGAAGAAAGATTAAGGAAAGGCAAACCTACGTTTCTAGCATTTGTAGACTTAGAGAAAGCTTTTGACAATGTTGACTGGAATACTCTCTTTCAAATTCTAAAGGTGGCAGGGGTAAAATACAGGGAGCGAAAGGCTATTTACAATTTGTACAGAAAGCAGATTGAAGTTATAAGAGCCGAGGGGCATGAAAGGGAAGCAGTGGTTGGGAAGGGAGTGAGACAGGGTTGTAGCCTATCCCCAATGTTAGTCAATCTGTATATTGAGCAAGCAGTAAAGGAAACAAAAGAAAAATTCGGAGTAGGTATTAAAGTCCATGGAGAAGAAATAAAAACTTTGAGGTTGGCCGACGACATTGTAATTCTGTCAGAGACAGCAAAGGACTTGGAAGAGCAGTTGAACGGAATGGACAGTGTCTTGAAAAGAGGATATAAGATGAACATCAACAAAAGCGAAACGAGGATAATTGAATGTCATCGAATTAAGTCGGGTGATGCTGAGGGAATTAGATTAGGGAATGAGACACTTAAAGTAGTAAAGGAGTTTTGCTATTTGGGGAGCAAAATAACTGATGATGGTCGAAGTAGAGAAGATATAAAATGTAGACTGGCAATGGCAAGGAAAGCGTTTCTGAAGAAGAGAAATTTGTTAACATCGAGTGTTGATTTAAGTGTCAGGAAGTTGTTTCTGAAAGTATTTGTATGGAGTGTAGCCATGTATGGAAGTGAAACATGGACGATAAAGAGTTTAGACAAGAAGAGAATAGAAGCTTTCGAAATGTGGTGGTACAGAAGAATGCTGAAGATTAGATGGGTAGATCACATAACTAATGAGGAGGTATTGAATACAATTGGGGAGAAGAGGAGTTTGTGGCACAACTTGACAAAAGAAGGGACCGGTTAGTAGGACATGTTCTGAGGCATCAGGGGATCATAAATTTAACATTGGAGGGCAGCGTGGAGGGTAAAAATCGTAGAGGGAGACCAAGAGATGAATACACTAAGCAGATTCAGAAGGATGTAGGCTGCAGTAGGTCATATTGTTCCATAGTTGCATAATTTTTGTGACATCCCCGTTTCATCTTCTTCCTCATTCTAGTAATCAATCTCGTCATCTCTAATTCTGTAACTATTCCTTCCAGTGTCGAAACTTATTCTCCAGTTAACTCCAGTAATCCTGCCACCATCAGTGGTTTAGTTATTCCGCATTTATTTTCCAGTTAGGCATTATTACGTGTTCGTACAACGCATTTTCCTTGCTATTCCCAGAACAGAACTTAAGTGGCTACTAGCCAGGAACTGTACAACTGGCCCTTACTAGTGTAAAGGTATGGCCAAAAGTTTTCTGTCAAAATTTGATTTTCTTGGATACAACGAGAAGATAATACGTAAACTTTCTTACCTGTTAGTCGTTTATTTCCATTCTGGTAGTCTGAATCTACGGATTTCCCTACTGATTATAACAACGCTGATCATTCCCAAACCCAGTCAACTACATAAACAGTGACTGGCATTCACCCATTCGGCTTTATTCTGCTCAGCTCATTTAGCCCCGTTCCCTTTTGTCTGCAGGAAAGTTTATTTCTAGATGCGACGGGGAGTCCCCTGGCAGAAACATCATGTACATTATGCACACATTCAAAAATCGACTTATGATTCATTTGGAAATCAACATAGAATGTGCTCAAAAACCAACAGAGATGCATTTCAATCATATGAATAATTGATAAACCAATGTGCGCCGGATGATAGGCGCTTTGTGAAACAAGGTTTTTTCCCTCAAGAATATGAATTTGCCCCCCCCCCCCCCACCCCCACCCTTCCCTCTGGAATTGTTGCCTGAGGAAGATATTTGAATTAACTCTGTCTGTAAGTCAGCAACATTTGTATCTATTTTAGTACTTCAGTCAGCATTTAAGATATCTAGTCTAGTACCTAGCTCAGCTCTCAGCTTAGTAACTAAATCAGCATTTGAGTTGTTGGTAGCTATTTTAGCATGCAGTTTGTTACCGTGAGCTTTGATGTAATCAGTTCCTAGTGTTTAACATAGTATTAAATTCTGCAATAGCCTTTAACAATAATATCATGAAGAGGGTAGATTGCTACTTATCTCACAGACCATATAGCGGACGCTGAATCACAGATAGGTACAACAAAATGACTGTAAACAAGTAAGCTTTCAGCCAAAAGGCCTTCTTTTCAATAGCCTTTAACATTTCTTCCATATTGCGAGTCAGTATCGGCATACAGCCAGACTAATATCAAATTTATAACTGATCTTTCACTGCTACCAACTGTCACAATATATCTCGAACTCTATGAACCAAAATTAACAAACTGTATCAAATACTCGTAATTATCCCACCACACACACAGCCCACGGCAATCACAAAGATAAAAATCAGTTTACACTGAATATAACTCACCAAATTTCTTGTACCACTGTACCCAAGGATGCTGGACTGATGTGACCAGTGAATTTCTTTGTTGAAGATGAGAGCATAGCTATACCTTCCGATGCTGTAGACAGACGAGGCGGAAATGGAGCTGCTGTTGGCATCCAGGATGTAGTAGAGCTACTGCTGACACTATTGCAGCTCTCGGTCACCAGGGTGATTGATCTCCCAGCTCTGGACTTTTGAAACTTTCATTTGATGTAATTATTGTTGAGGATTTTAATAATGACTACTCAACAGCTTGAATTCCTCATACATTTTTCAGCTGAAATGTGTGTGATGCATTATGCCATGCCATAATTTGCATCATTGACATTGTCTAGGACAACCACAAAGTATTTTGATGAAAATTTTCGTCAATTTTTTTACTTTTCTTCTTAATTCCAATTTACTGCATTCCTCTCATGTAGTTCTCACTGTTGTGTTGGGATAGAATTATTCTGAGCCCTCCGGCCAAAGGTGCCAGAATGAAATGTTCCATGTAGTGTGTGCCAGCAAGCAGTGCAAATAATTTTTCAGTCACTACTAATCATCAAAATTTTTACATTTTTTTACGTGCTGCAATCCAACAACAGAATGATTGTAGAGTTGTTTTGTAGCCACAGAATCTGTCACCAGTGCATCTTTCTCGGTGCTAGCTGAAATGTCATTCTAGAAAAACCAACTCCTACACAATAACATCAACTACTTCTTAAGAACTTTGTTTTTAAAATTTGCAGCCCTTCGGTTATGACTCATTAACAGAATTTTTTATGAACAATGCTTGTCTGTACAAGTCCATCAATACCCTTCTGAGTCTGGTTAACAAATGCTGACTTGTTTTATTGAGATGTCATCACTATTGTCATGATCAAGGTTCCATGGCCTGCAAGGCATTTCCAAGCTGGGATGGCTGTGGCACAGAGTAATGGCCCAAGTAACAAGGACTGTAATGTGCATAAAGACTGCCCTTGTCACCCTGTCTTGTAGATATGTTGTGTTCATCCGAACGCAGGCGCGCACACAAAAAAAAAAAAAAAAATTATGTGCACAGTATGAGGGTAAAAACTATTTGCATAACTAACAAGGAGTCACTTTCTAAGATCACAGCCATCATTCATCGATTTGAGAAAGACATGGGGCAACACATAACTTTTTTCCCCACAGTGATTGTTACAATATTCAGACAGAACTAGTTTTCTTATGCACCAGAGGCATTCCCTCCCACCATTGACTTAATCCCCTTTCATACAAGATGGTGTTTATTATTTACTAATTTCTTTCTTCCTCTCTTTCTATGCCATTCTGCATTTCATCTTTCCATTTAAGATTATGAAAGCACAAACAGCCTCGTAATAGTTCAAAAAACCCTAAGAAAACATTAGTAATTTTAGTTCAGTACTGAAGCATTAAAAATGTTTGGTATTTAAAACTTATAGAAGCCAGGAGATATTTAAATACATCCAAGCATGAAGTTACTTTCTTTACACTATAACAAATGTCTCAGTTTACGAGTTCAAACATTTTCCTCTGATCGTATCAGGATACTGAGATTTCTATAATTGAGGAAGAGTTCTGAAAGAGTGGTAGCTGAGATCAGTTTCTTTTGGAGAATTGCCACACAAGTTGGGCACGCCACATCAGTTGTGCATAGACGCTGGCAACAGTGAACTCATGAGCATTCTCACCCTCGTAGAAGGGGTTCTGGACACCCATGCTGCACTGACACCTGCCAAGACCATTGTATTTTAAGTGCAGCAGTGGCAGATGGTTATGTCACCCCCTAACTGTCAACATGAACTGTTGTGAACTGGTTACTAGCAGTGGGTCTAAGGGCACACCATCAAAGAGTATGGTTCAACTGGTGCTGCCAGAGGATAACCTAGAAGATGGAATGGCATGCCAAGGTCTTCAGTAATGACAGCAGATTCTGCCTGCATGCAACTGGTGGTAATCTGCATGTACAATATAAAGCTGTGAGCATTTTCTCAAACAGAGCATTCATCCAAGACACATTGACACTACTCCGAGCTTTATGGTCCAGGGTGTGATAAGTTGCAGTTCTCGTTCAGTTTTGGTATTTGTGGAGGAAACACTGACTGGTGGTCAAAAGACGCAGAATATTATTTGACCAGTTCTTCTGCTGTTCTTGTTAGAGATGGTGCTGTTCTAAAAGCATAATACTCACCCACACATTACTTGGAAATCTCATTGTGCTCCGAAAACTCACAGTAGTTTTCTGGTCAGCATGATCGATGGACTCATTTTGAATGAAGACATGTGGGATATGGTGAGATGACAAGTTATTGTGCATCCACGACTCTTACAGAGCTGTGTGAGTGGATCAGACAGGTGTGGAATAATGTATCCCAAGACAGTAGTCATCATCTATATGATCAACTGTATAGCAGAGCTAAGTGCCTGCACTGCCACACATGGGGGCCAAACTGTACACTAATACAGGCTCATACCTCACATCTTGGAAATGCTTAAGCTAATGATCTGTAATTTCATGTACCATATATATCTACAACAATTTCTGAATGAACTGGAAAGCTTCCACTCGGTGCTGTTCATTCTGATATTTATATTACAATCACAGCATTTTTCAGTCTGCATTGAGCGAAACAATAAAATAAAACCATTGTAGATTATAGTTCTATAGTAATAACTCCCACAATTATCATCAAAATACATCAGCTGCAAACTGCATGCCTGAATTGCTGATTTTTAAGAGATAGTGATTATAGAAGAGTACTATCAGTTACCAGACAGCCACAATGCCGTGATCCAGGTATGTAGAGAAAGCATTTCACTACGTTATACAAATCATAACAAGATATTATAACCAGCAAGCATCACACAAGAGTCACAAGAAATTACAAGAGATCATTCACCAATAATAGATGTGTTGAGTCATTTACAGGCACACAGAAAGAAAAAGAAACTTTTCTAGCTTTCAGAATAACTCCTTTGACAAGCTAGAGCACGCACACACACACACACACACACACACACACACACACACACACACCTGTGACCCATGCACCTACATTGCGCTGGCCTGGACATACAATGCCAGGATTGCATTTTGACAGGTGGTGGACTAGGGTGGGGTAGAGGTTACACCTGATGAGGTGGATGGAGGGAGAGGGAGAGACGGGAGGCAGGTAGAGGTGTTGGAGAAGCTTGGAGGGAGGCAGCAGGTTTGCTAATTAGGAATATGAAAGTGCAAGGTGGCAGATGTATGCCTAGGCATGTGATAAATTGGTACCAGAGCTACTGAAATGTGGTGGCACAACAAAGATGAAATGAAGGCATGAATTGACAAGGAGCAACAGGTCTGGTCAGTGCTGATGCCCCTTCCCTACACACCAACATCCCTCGTGTCCATAGCCTTGCCAGTAACGAATACTACCGCTCCCACCATTCTCCAGGCCCAAAAGCCACTACCCCATCCTCTTACTTACTGACTACATCCTCACACACACAGCTGCTCCTCCTTTAAGGGAGAGATACCTTTTTAGAGGAAGCCTTCCTATTCTCCCTAAACTCTAAACCCTTGTCTGGATCAGATACATTGATAATATCTTCATGATCTGGACTCAGTGCCAAGACACTCTATCCTCATTACTCCACAACCTCAGCACTGTCTCCCATCAACTTCACCAAGTTCTCTCCAGTTCAATGACCCATCTTCCTAGATGCTGACCTCACCTCTCTGAGGGCTATAATCTACACCTCTGTCTCTATTAAACCCATTAACCACCAACAGTGCCCGCATTTCAATGGCTGTTACACCTTCCACGCCAAAAAATTGTTCCCATACAGCCTGTCCACAAATGGAAAGCATATATGCAGTGACAAGAATTCCCTTGCCCAGTGTGCTGAAGGTCTCACAAAGGCCTTTACAGATAGGCATTATCTCCCCCCCCCCCCCTCCCCTTCCCCCAACCTGGCCAACAAACAGATCTCCCATGCTATATTCCCCATTCCCATAATCCTCCCATCATCCGAAAAATCAGCTAGAAAGGGATGCCACATCATCACCCAGTATCATCTTGGATGGGAGCCACTGCATCTCACACTTTGCCAGCACTCTGATCATCTATTATGATGCCAGGAAGTGAGGAACATTCTACCAAAGATCCTTCTCACACTTCCTAGTCCAGTTTTGTCACAGGCTTATCCTATCTCATCAGAGGAAGGGCCAAATGTGAAAGCAGCCATATCATATACCATCTCTGTAGCAGTCACTACTCAGCTTTTTACATCAGAAAAATAACCAATCGCTGTCCCCAGAATGAATGGCCACCACCAAAGAGCCGAGAACAACATGGTTGAGTTCAATGGCCACATCACAACCCATGCCCTCTGGATCATTCTTTCCAGCATCAGCTTTTCCGAATTAAGCAGATGGGAGTTACTCTTGCAAAACATCAGTCACTCCTATAACCTTCCGGACCTCAATTTCTGCTAACTCGCTGTTCCCACACCTTCTAGCCATTAGTTTTCCCTTCCTTTGTCCTGTCACCCATCCCAAACCACACATTCAAATGATTTTTATCGTACACCACACTTCATCAGCTGCAGTACCTGTGTATAACATGCTTAGCTTCCTCCCGTATTCCTAGACAGCAAATCTGCTGCCTCCCATAAAGCCATAAGCTACACATCTCCAACCTCTCTTCCTGCCTCTCCCTCCCTCTACCCAGCCTACCCGATACAACCAATACCACACTCCAAGTCCACCTGCTGAAATGCAATTCTGGCATTGTCCCTCCCACGAGCACAATGCAGGGATACTGGTGTGTGTGTGTATTTTTTGTACTCTAGCTTGTAAAATGATTTATTCTGAAAGCTATTTTCTCTCTCTTCTGTGTGTGCCTGTCAACGACAACACTTCTGTTATTCTCATCTTCTTTAGTCCTAAATTATTTATGTTCTGTCGTAACTTTCCTACCCATATTTAGTCACAATGGTGACGGTTTTGTTTCCAAACAGTACATTTCACAAAAGTAGCAAGGACGCATCAATGACATTGCTACATAACACTGCTTCACAGCTTTTTAGTAGACATGAAAGTGTGTGCTAATGAATGGATACACATACATACATACATACATACATACATACATTTCATGTCAGCCTGTCAAGATTAAGTTACAACTAGCACAGTATTCATAAAAATTTCATTTTGCAAGCTAGATCACTCACTCATCTCCATATTACATTATTCGTAGTTCTATGCATCAGTTCATATGGCATAGAATTAATGATGCAAAATAGGCACTGATGTTCCTATCCAGCAGTCGTATCCAGCAGTTAGTCACACGAATGGGGAAAAAAAGGACAATCTGCGTTTCATGTCCTTCCTACTCCGGCTATCATTTATGTTACTGCTTAAACAGCAAAACACATCTACTGCTTTTAGTGTCTCATTTTTTAATCTGATTCCTCTGCATCACCTTACTTAATTTGATTAAGTTCCATACCCTCATTTTAATTTTGTTCATGTTCTTTGTATAAACTCTCTTCAAGACACCATCTGTACCAGCAAACTGCTCTTCCAAGTTCTTTGTCATCTACATCAGATTTAAGCCACTTCTTCCTGCACTTTAATTGACTTACTAAATTTCTCCTTGGTTCTCTTCACAGACTGCTCAATGTACAGACTGTGTAACATTGGGGATAGGTTAAAACCCGAACTCGCTTGTTTCTCAGCTACTACTTCCATTTCCCCATTCATATTCTTCAATTTCTTACAACCGAAAACTGGTTTCTGAACAAACTGTAGCTAACCTTTTGCTCCCTGTATTTTGTCCCTACTGTCTTTAGAATTTCACAGTGTGTATTCCATTCAACATTGTCAAAAGCTTTCTCTAAACCCATGTTGTTGTTGTTGTGGTCTTCAGTCCTGAGACTGGTTTGATGCAGCTCTCCATGCTACTCTATCCTGTGAAAGAAGCTTCATCTCCCAGTACCTACTGCAGCCTACATCCCTCTGAATCTGCTTAGTGTATTCATCTCTTGGTCTCCCTCTACGATTTTTACCCTCCACGCTGCCCTCCAATACTAAATTGGTGATCCCTTGATGCCTTACAACATGTCCTACCAACCGATCCCTTCTTCTAGTCAAGTTGTGCCACAAACTCCTCTTCTCCCCAATTCTATTCAATACCTCCTCATTAGTTATGTGATCTACCCATCTAATCTTCAGCATTCTTCTGTACCACCACATTTCGAAAGCTTCTATTCTCTTCCTGTCCAAACTATTTATCGTCCATGTTTCACTTCCATACATGGCTACACTCCATACAAATACTTTCAGAAACGACTTCCTGACACTTAAATCTATACTCGATGTTAACAAATTTCTCTTCTTCAGAAACACTTTCCTTGCCATTGCCAGTCTACATTTTATATCCTCTCTACTTCAGCCATCATCAGTTATTTTGCTCCCCAAATAGCAAAACTCCTTCACTACTTTAAGTGTCTCATTTCCTAATCTAATTTCCTCAGCATCACCCGACTTAATTCAACTACATTCCATTATCTTCATTTTGCTTTTGTTGACGTTCATCTTAAATCCTCCTTCCAAGACACTGTCCATTCCGTTCAACTGCTCTTCCAAGTCCCTCGCTGTCTCTGACAGTATTACAATGTCATTGGCGAACCTCAAAGTTTTTATTTCTTCTCCGTGGATTTTAATACCTACTCTGAATTTTTCTTTTGTTTCCTGCACTGCTTGATCAATATACAGATTGAATAACATTGGGGATAGGCTACAACACTGTCTCACTCCCTTCCCAACCACTGCTTCCCTTTCACGCCCCTCGACTCTTATAACTGCCATCTGCTTTCTGTACAAATTGTAAATAGCCTTTCGCTCCCTGTATTTGACCCCTGCCACCTTCAGAATTTGAAAGAGAGTATTCCAGTTAACATTGTCAAAAGCTTTCTCTAAGTCTACAAATGCTAGAAATGAAGGTTTGCCTTTTCTTAATCTTTCCTCTAAGATAAGTCATATGGTCAGTATTGCCTCACGTGTTCCAACATTTCTACGGAATGCAAGCTGATCTTCCCCGAGGTCAGCTTCTACCAGTTTTTCCATTCGTCTGTAAACAATTCGCATTAGTATTTTGCAGCTGTGACTTATTAAACTGATGGTTCGGTAATTTTCACATCTGTGAACACCTGCTTTCTTTGGGATTGGAATTATTATATTCTTCTTGAAGTCTGAGGGTATTTCGCCTGTCTCATACATTTTGCTCACCAGATGGTAGAGTTTTGTCAGGACTGGCACTCAAAGGCTGTCAGCAGTTCTAATGGAATGTTGTCTACTCTGGGGGCCTTGTTTCGGCTTAGGTCTTTTAGTGGTCTGTCAAACTCTTCACACAGTATCATGTCTCCCATTTCATCTTCATCCTCTTCCATTTCCATAATATTGTCCTCAAGTACATCGCCCTTGTATAGACCCTCTATATACTCCTTCCACCTTTCTGCTTTCCCTTCTTTGCTTACAACTAGGTTTCCATCAAAGCTCTTGATATTTATGCAATTGGTTCTCCTTTCTCCAAAGGTTTCTTTAATTTTCCTGTAGGCAGTATCTATCTTACCCCTAGTGAGATAAGCCTCTACATCCTTACATTTGTCCTCTAGCCATCCCTGCTTAGCCATTTTGCACTTCCTGTCAATCTCATTTTTGAGACGTTTTTATTCCTTTTTGCCTGCGTCATTTACTGTATTTTTATATTTTCTCCTTTCATCAATTAAATTCAATATTTCTTCTGTTACCCAAGGGCTTCTACTAGCCCTTGTCTTTTTACCTATTTGATCCTCTGCTGCCTTCACTATTTCATCCCTCAAAGCTACCCATTCTTCTTCTACTGTATTTCTTTCCCCCATTCCTGTCATGTGTCTAAACCCATAAGGGCTATAAATGTAGGTTTGCCTTTCTTCAGTCTAACTTCTAGGGACCTTGTTTTGTTTTGAGTCTTTTAGTGCTCTGCCAAATTCTTCTTGCTGGATGATATTTAGCTGTGTATTTGCATATTCAGAGGAGATATCACTGCTGGAAGTTGCATCAGTTTACACAGTCTAGCAGAGAGACAAGTAAACACTCTTGAATCTGGTTCTCTGCAGTCAGGAAATTTTTCATCATATTCTCTTCAACCAGCAGCATTTCCATTACGAAACCCATACACACGAGCCATATCGGCCTAGTCAGCATTGTGAATGTGTGTGACATGCTTAAATGATCCACAGCAGAATTGGCCAACAAATCGCAAGCACAGTTGACAAAATCCAGTAATGTAAACTCAAACACAACTTCACACATCAAACTTCAAAGCACAAATGACAGACATAAATCCACAGCAACTGGAGTACCAACACATGGAATGAAAACTTGTTTCTGTACCAAATAGAAATTGGAATGTTTTATTTAAATTAGCCTATATTACCACCTTCTAAAATATTCATTATTAGTCCTGGAACACTGTATATAAATAAATTCATACCTCTCATTGTCACAAGAGAGGATAGTTATGGCACTGAAATCTCTGTTATCTACATCATTGAAACAACACTTACTTTTCAATGAAGCTATGAAAATGAAACTTAAAAATTAATAAGTCTCATCACCTCTGTCACACGACATAAAGCAAAACATTTCTGACACACACACACACACACACACACACACACACACACACACACACACACACACAAATCCGATGAATCATTATTGATAGTTACCTGTTGGTGCTGCAGCAGCCAACATTGCTTTGTGAATTTAAGGGTACATGAACTGAAGGAAAACACAAACTGAGATTGCACAATTTTTGTATATTAAATATAATTACTCTTTTTCTAATTTTCTCAAAAAGGAAGTAACCACCCTCAAATACAATGTTACATAACATGCTTTGACAAATGATATTTTTAGTGAAAGCTAAAAAATAAGATTCAGCATTTACTCTACAGCACTGACATAAATAATACTTACAGAACCGTTGCAACTGATACCCCCTTTGAAATACTGAGCACCATAATTGTATAATTTACTAGTTACTTATTGCACAACTGAAAGCTGAAACAGCAACATATGTATGCAATGCTAATACTACACAATTAAAAGTACTTGAGGGCAGTTTAGTAACAACTGGACCTGAGATTACAAGGATTGGTTAGCTTGTGGTCACATTCGGTCACTTGCCAGTCTGGTGAGTCCTATCATATTTTTTTGTGGCTTTCATATCCACATCATCATCATCATTATATGAATAGTTACATTTGGCAATATTAATTATTACAGGTTTGATTACTTAATGAGGTCACAACAGTGAGTCCATTTATAAATAATTATGATTATAAGAACAAATATACACAAAGCTGACTGCATTATTACTGGATTAAAATTTTCCTCCCTTTCAGAGGGACTAGTTAGATCATTCAATTTTCTTTGCTACAACCAGAGTAACTTTCCTTTTAATAAAATAATTAGAAGAAACTGTTACACATAACAACTGTACACTTTGATTGGCTAAACTGGGCTAATGAATGAGTTATATACATATATGACTTTGAACAATAAAGCATCAACATATGTTAACATTTTTTGCTCTTATGCAAATGCAAAATTCAAAAGTAATATGGTATCACAAATTTCCTACTGACAACATATCCTCAACTTTCCTGCCAGAACTAGTTGCTACATCTTGTTAAAAATATCAGTATAAACTGCACATACAAAAAAGATACTACTGGATCATCTGCTGGCTAACAATTATAAAGAACACATTAAAAAAGTAATCACTAATATGTAATGAATATACAAAGATGAACACAAGTTATGTATAAAATCTTAATACAAATGTGTGCCAATTCAACATAAAAACAAACATAAATTCAAGGAAAAGAACCAAAATTTTCTTTCCCATTTAGAGAATACTAGAAGTAACATCCTTAGTAACACAACTTTTCGTAGTTCAATTCTTGACACAGTTATTGTAATTACAAGGCACAGAAGCTGAACAACTTGCAGTGTTAAGTAAACTTAAAGTAATTGCACTACATTAACGTCGTCTCATTTTGTAGAAACAGTGCTCCGAGGTTTCACATAAGAGTGTATAATACAGTATACCAATTACAGACCTCAAAACAATAAAATCTGCTGAATATTAGTGCAATATAGCTATTGAATGAACCAACTTTTAAAGCAGAATATGAAATATGAATAGAAAACAATAGTTTGCAAGTGCATAATTTTCAAGTATGAAACTTGAGATTGTTTCTTAAATTTACATTTGACTTCCTTTGTTAACTTTTTAAGTTACTCTTCCCTATGATGTGCCTTTTTAATTGCTGTACTTATTGCTCAAACAAAACCTACACTTATATTAATGAATATTCAAAAAATTACATACACAGAACTGTACAAGTGCCTGTACAAAAATAATAAAACTCTGCAACCACTGGTACTATAGGAAAATGCAACTACCCAATGAAGCTGCACAGAAACTGTCAACTATAAGTGGTGCATTTCCTTGTTGTAAGAATTTAAATATTTGCACCTCTTTAGTAGGGAAGAAATATCCACAACCAAATTTCACAGGATTTCTATTCTGTTTCTGTTCTGAGATAGTGCACCAGAATTTTAATGTTACAACGTTTTTAACAAAATTCCAAGCAACTGAAATAATACTTCAATCACCATTATTTGCATGCTTCCTGGAAACAACCCCAGAAGCAAAACAGACTGTTAGAGATACCAGTCAATTTTTGTAATTTGTAATTTTACACTGTTGGTCCACCACAATTTGACAAAAACATTTTATTTAAGATCTAGTATCAGCTAGGAGGTATTGTTTTAGACATTTGACCATATCCCAGACTAGGTCGAGTACCAAACCATGACATCTTCCATTCCAAAGTCTCCCGCAGAAGCCTCTCCTCCTCTGGGGTGAAGTGTAATAATGTTGCTACAGCTCGTGTTAGATGCTGTGCCTGTAATGAAGAAATAACAAAGTAAAATGCAAAGCACTGCCTATCTAAACAGAAAAGGAAGAGAAGGATGATTTAGTTGCCTTATCATACTAACAAATCAGTTACATTTTCTTATTCCTTCCCAAAGCTCTCTTCTAACAGCACACTCACTCAAGATCCTATGATCCTGATAGTGTAAGACAAGATCAGCAAGCAATGCATCTCATGGTTTGTGATCGAACATAAAATACATATAAAGCTTGCAAAAGTTTTCTGAAATTTGAGATAGAATATCCTTTTAAAACATGCTGTTGTTGAAACTCACACTTGAAAATGCTCCAGAGATGAGATGGATTCAAAATCCTCACCTGATAACAACCTTATTTTAACCTTCATCAAATGCACAATTACAAATGGTAATTGTTCTTTCCAGGTCATAAACACAAAAATCATCAGTTAGACAAGGAGTGCAAAATTTAAAAAAGAAAATTGAAAACAAATGAGTGGGTAAAAATGAGGTGGGGGAGGGGAGACAGAAGAATGGAAAAATATAAGGAGATGAAGGAAGAATGTGCATGAGAAATCTTGGATGAAGGTGAGTTTACATTACGACCATGTGTACTGATTAGCTGCTGGAAGCACCTTACTGTTCTACAATTATGAACCAGCTGTGTTGCAAAGATCATGTAACAGCTCTTATGTTTATGTTTCACATGTTCAGTGACAGGATATTGTTGTGGCCAATGCTGACAGTGTGTGTCTAGGCCAGTTAGCAGGTCTCATTATCATAACACACGCATAACTTTATTTATTTGTGTAATAAATATGCTGTAATATCCAGAATTAATATTCACTCTGCAGCGGAATGTGTGCTGAACTGAAACTACTTGGCAGATTAAAACCGTATGCTAGACTGTAACTCAAACCTGGAACCTCTGCCTTTCGTGCAAAAATGTTCTACCAGCTGTGCCATCAAAGCATGATTCGTGACCCACCCTCACAGCTTTACTTCTACAAGTACGCCATCTTCTACCTTCTAAATTCCACAGCAGTTCTCCTGCATATCTTGCCAGACTAGCACTCTTGGAAGAAAGGATGCTGCGAGGACATGGTTTTCTTACAGCCTGGGGACTGTTTTCAGAATGAACATTCACTTTGCAGTGGAGTGTGCACTCATATGAAACTTCATGGCAAATTAAAACAACTGTGTGGCAGATTGGTGCCCAAAACTGGGACCCTTGCCTTTCGCAGGCAAGTACTCTACTGACTGAGCATCCAAGCACAACTCACGACTCAACCTCACAGCTTTACTTCTGCTGTTACGTCACCTCCTACCTTCTGGCCTGTCCTGGTGACGCATGACATCACTGGTCAGCTACTGCATAGTTTGTATGGTCTCCTGCCGTTCTTTGTAGTGCTCTTTTCTCGCTTGCTGGAGTGCAGTTTGTAACCTGTGGCATATTTTAGAATGAAGTGATATTTCTTTTGTAATCTTGTCAGTTGTTCACATTAATTTCTGGGTGAAATGAGCAAAACCTGTCGTATTGTGCTGTCACTAAGAGCAGTAATTGTGGGCTGGTTTCTGAAAGACTCAGAACTTCAATGTGAATGGCTGTCTCATTGTAAAAAGAGTTGGCAATGTTAACAGTAAAAAATGCAAGGATGTGTTCTTAACAGTTTGGTCCACAGGATTACAATCAGGATACATAAAATGAGTTGTTGGGATTACCTACAAGAAACTTGCTGAAGTCAGGTGCAATTCCATCCTAAAAAATATCTAACTAGCCTGGAAATAAAGCTGGCGCTGATGGTTCTGACCACACAGACGTTGGCGCAACAGTAAGTGAATGTTGCAGTAACATCAGAGTAGTGTGGAAGAGGGTTCTCAAAACAGTGGAACTTTTTGTCTCCTAAGAAAATAAAACCAGACAATTCAGTTAATACAGAACTTCTTGACGAAACAGATCATGGTTAAATGGCCATATTGGTACAATATTCTTGCAAACAACCATAATGCCATCAGTTTGTCACACACTTGATGATGGCAATGTGATCATTTGCTGTAATATCATAGCCTCTGGACACTGATATCCAAATGTTAACCTGTGAGCTACTTTATCATGAATTACATTTGGAGAAGTTGAAGAATCACACAAATTCCTTCTTATCTGATTATAACCAAAGAGCAAGAAATTAAGGACTTTAAGAAAGAATTGGCTCTAGTGAAGACCACAATCTCTTTGCTGGAGCAAAAAATTGCAGCTATGAAGAAAACAAACAGGGGTGGCTTTCAAAACATCTGTTTCTGGTAATATGAAGATGGAAAGAGTAAGTAAGGAGGGTAAGAATATACTGTCTCAATTTTGTCTTCAAAATCAAATTCTTACCTAAGAACAAAGAACTATCCTTTGCCCTGTTGGTCAGTCAACACTCCACAAATGGACAAAGCAGCTTGTCAACGAGGCATCTTAAATGAAGTACTAAGTTTAATTAAAGCTAGATCTGTGGGACGTTTACACCATTTGAGGCCACATCTGTCCTAAGCTTTGATGAAAAGAACTGACAGTTGTGTGAACTACAATTCATCTGACAATGTCATACTTGGACCACATAAGGATGTTCCCTTAGCCATGATAACAAATTTACTTTCAAAGTGGTAGTAGCCAATATGTCAAGCAGTTTTTTGCAGACAATGAAACAAAGCTTGAAGGAACTGGAGTTATGTCGTAGTGGTTACATGCGATATGTGAGTGAAAAACTGACAAGTGTGAAAACAACTTGGTGTATCTGCAACTAAGATGTATTTTTTAAACCTTATGGACAAAACAAGGAAAATGTATCTTTTGTTACAATGTACTGCAGCCACTGAAATTATTAAAAAATCACTTTATTGATGATTGAATCACCTTGCCTTTGGTACTGTATTTTGAAAGCCTTTAATAGAAGGTCTTCTGCCGCACCAGCCAGGTGATCTTTCAATTGCCAATTATATATCAGAAGCTCACGTGAATGTGAGCAGACATGTCATAACGCACAAGCTGTGAGGTACATAAAGATCGTGAAGGAAGCTCCATCAAACTGATAAATTTTTTTGGATAAGCCGAACTCGAGCCACACCCAACATCAGAAAGCACCTCTTAGAAGTCAAGGAAATTCCCTGAATGTATTTTTGGAAATTTACTCGAACATGCGAGCATGGAAAAGATACAGTTTCCTCCTACTTCATAAAGGGTCTGTTACATCAATAAATCCACTTTTTGTGCAGCCTACATCCTGCCTGAGACTGAATCACAACTGCTTTCACAATTTATTTTCTAGAATTCATGGTCTAGGTGCATTTTATAATAATCCTATGCCCTTTGAGGTGAAAAATAGAATTTGCTTACACTCATACAGACTGATAATACATCAAATGTAACTTTGTCTATTGTGGTGGACAGAGATCAAAATTCTGCAGAAGAAGCTGTGGGAGAATTCAAGAACTGTATTTATAGTTAGTTGTGCAACAAAGTATCTGACACGTCATGTCACTAGACTTGAAAAGAAAAGGCCAGCTTCGAGCTTGCAAGCTTAGTGATTCCGTGAGCTCCAGTGAAGACTTGACTCATGAAGCCTTAAAATACTTAGAGGATGCACCATGTTCAAGTGCATAAACATTGACCTTAGGAATTACAACAGCAAAATGCCATGTCAATGCAAAATTAACAGCAAAACAAGACTTGATAAGTGTACTTTCAAAAGATGGACTTACTTCTCCATCATCTGAGCGGTCCGCTATGATATCAGAGTTCAAAATTATTTTTGCATCTTTACATGGATCAAATATTTTACTTTGAGAAGGCATGATGGAATCGTTAGCAACAGTAATACAGTCAAGGATTCCCACAATCAAAAAGAAAATAATTAATTTATATGTAAGAAAAAGGACTTATGTCCGCATTAAATTTTTGAATAAAAGGCCCAAATTGGATGCAATGACGCAAGCTTCAGCAGAAAGAAATCTTCCCTGGACTACTTCATGTTAAATTTTTTATTTCAACATCAAAATTAAGTTTCATCATCTGTATCATTATATTCTCTTAATATGTCTGAATTAAAGCAGCACACGAAATTGTACAATATTCATCGTTTTCATGTGCTTAAGCCTAAGCTCGAGTAATGAATTACAGCTAGGTTTAGATATTGACAACTTTTGTCATCGGTGCTTTTACTGTTTAACATTTCCTTTTGAATATTTCAAACTAATTATTTTGAATCGTCCTGAACCCCATCAATGAAACACTAAAAATCAAATGAAACAAGACATGAAAAATTGTTTTACTGTGTGAGGTTTCCATTAGGTAGTGTGCAACTGTACCTGTGTTGGTTGCCAAGTGATGTTAACACAATTCTGACCAATGAGAGGGTACTCACCAGAATGGCCTAACTTTCTAGTCGAAGTATCTTGTATGTTGTTGTTGTAGTTGTTGTTGTGGTCTTCAGTCCTGAGACTGGTTTGATGTAGCTCTCCATGCTACTCTATCCTGTGCAAGCTTCTTCATCTCCCAGTACGTACTGCACTCTACATCCTTCTCAATCTGTTTAGTGTATTCATCTCTAGTTCTCCCTCTATGATTTTTACCCTCCACACTGCCCTCCAATACTAAATAGGTGATCCCTTGATGCCTTACAACATGTCCTACCAACCGATCCCTTCTTCTAGTGAAGTTGTGCCACAAACTCTTCTTCTCCCCAATGCTATTCAATACCTCCTCATTAGTTATGTGATCTACCCTTCTAATCTTCAGCATTCTTCTGTAGCACCACATTTCAAAAGCTTCTATTCTCTTCTTGTCCAAACTATTTATCGTCCATGTTTCACTTCCATACATGGCTACACTCCATACAAATACTTTCAGAAACAACTTCCTGACACTTAAATCTATACTCGATGTTAACAAATTTCTTTTCTTCAGAAACAATTTCCTTGCCATTGCCAGTCTATGTTTTATATCCTCTCTACTTCGACCATGATCAGTTATTTTGCTTCCCAAATAGCAAAACTCCTATACTCCTTTAAGTGTCTCATTTCCTAATCTAATTCCCTCAGCATCACCTGATTTAATTCGACTACATTCCATTATCCTCATTTTGCTTTTGTTGACGTTCATCTTAAATCCTCCTTCCAAGACACTGTCCATTCCGTTCAACTGCTCTTCCAAGTCCCTCGCTGTCTCTGACAGTACTACAATGTCATTGGCGAACCTCAAAGTTTTTATTTCTTCTCCGTGGATTTTAATACCTACTCTGAATTTTTCTTTTGTTTCCTGCACTGCTTGATCAATATACAGATTGAATAACATTGGGGATAGGCTACAACACTGTCTCACTCCCTTCCCAACCACTGCTTCCCTTTCACGCCCCTCGACTCTTATAACTGCCATCTGCTTTCTGTACAAATTGTAAATAGCCTTTCGCTCCCTGTATTTGACCCCTGCCACCTTCAGAATTTGAAAGAGAGTATTCCAGTTAACATTGTCAAAAGCTTTCTCTAAGTCTACAAATGCTAGAAACGTAGGTTTGCCTTTTCTTAATCTAGCTTCTAAAATAAGTCGTAGGGTCAGTATTGCCTCACATGTTCGAATATTTCTCCGGAATCCAAACTGATCTTCCCCGAGGTCCGCTTCTACCAGTTTTTCCATTCGTCTGTAAAGAATTCGCATTAGTATTTTGCAGCTGTGACTTATTAAACTGATAGTTTGGTAGTTTTCACATCTGTCAACACCTGCTTTCTTTGGGATTGGAATTATTATATTCTTCTTGAAGTCTGAGGGTATTTCGCCTGTCTCATACATTTTGCTCACCAGATGGTAAAGTTTTGACAGGACTGGCTCTCCCAAGGCTGTCAGTAGTTCTAATGGAATGTTGTCTACTCCCGGGGCCTTGTTTCGACTTAGTTCTTTCAGTGCTCTGTCAAACTCTTCACGCAGTATCATATCTCCCATTTCATCTTCATCTACATCCTCTTCCATTTCCATAATATTGCCCTGAAATACATCGCCCTTGTATATACACTCTATATACTCCCTCCACCTTTCTGCTTTCTCTTCTTTGCTTAGAACTGGGTTTCCATCTGAGCTCTTGATATTCATGCAAGTGGTTCTCTTTTCTCCAAAAGATCTCTTCAATTTTCCTGTAGGCTGTATCTATCTTACCCCCAGTGAGATAAGCCTCTACATCCTTACATTTGTCCTCTAGCCATCCCTGCTTAGCCATTTTGCACTTCCTGTCAATCTCATTTTTGAGACGTTTGCATTCCATTTTGCCTGCTTCATTTACAGCATTTTTATACTTTCTTCTTTCATCAATTAAATTCAATATTTCTTCTGTCACCCAAGGATTTCTACTAGCCCTCATCTTTTTACCTTCTTGATCCTCAGCTGCCTTCACTACTTCATCCCTCAAAGCTACCGATTCTTCTACTACTGTATTTCTTTCCCCCACTGTTGTCAATCGTTCCCTAATGCTCTCTCTGAAACTCTGTACAACCTCTGGTTTAGTCAGTTTATCCAGGTCCCATCTCCTTAAAATCCAACCTTTTTACAGTTTCATCAGTTTTAATCTACAGTTCATAACCAATAGATTGTGGTCAGAGTCCACATCTGCCCCTGGAAATGTCTTACAATTTAAAACCTGGTTCCTAAATCTCTGTCTTACCATTATATAATCTATCTGGAACTTGTCAGTATCTCCATGCTTCTTCCATGTATACAATCTTCTTTTATGATTCTTGAACCAAGTGTTAGCTATGATTAAGTTATGCTCTGTGCAAAATTCTACCAGGCGGCTTCCTCTTTCATTTCTTCCCCCCAAAACATATTCACCTACTACGTTTACTTCTCTTCCTTTTCCTATTATCGAATTCCAGTCACCCATGACTATTAAATTTTCATCTCCTTTCACTATCTGAATAACTTCTTTTATCTCATGATATATTTCTTCAATTTCTTTGTCATCTGCAGAGCTAGTTGGCATATAAAATTGTACTACTGTAGTAGGCGTGGGCTTCATGTCTATCTTGGCCACAATAATGCATTGAACTATGCTGTTTGTAGTAGCTTACCCGCACTCCTATTCTTTTATTTATTATTAAACCTACTCCTGCATTACCCCAATTTGATTTTGTATTTATAACCCTGTATTCACCTGACCAAAAGTCTTGTTCCTCCTGCCACCAAACTTCGCTAATTCCCACTGTATCTAACTTTAACCTATCCATTTCCCTTTATAAATTTTCTAACCTACCTGCCCAATTAAGGGATCTGACATTCCACGCTCCGATCCGTAGAACGCCAGTTTTCTTTCTCCTGATAACAACGTCCTCTTGAGTAGTCCCTGCCCGGAGATCCAAATGGGGGACTAATTTACCTCCGGAATATTTTACCCAAGAGGATGCCATCATCATTCAACCATGCAGTAAAGCTGCATGCCCTCAGGAAAAATTACAGCTGTAGTTTCCTCTTGCTTTCAGCCGTTCGCAGTTCCAGCACAGCAAGGCCGTTTTGGTTAGTGTTACAAGGCCATATCAGTCAATCATCCAGACTGTTGCCCCTGCAACTACTGAAAAGGTTGCTGCCCCTCTTCAGGAACCACACGTTTGTCTGGCCTCTTAACAGATACCCCTCTGTTGTGGTTGCACCTATGGTACGGCTATCTGTATCGCTGAGGCATGCAAGCCTCCCCACCAACGGCAAGGCCTATGGTTCATGGGGGAGGGGGTTATGTTGTGTACTATGATTATTAAAATGAGATATCAGTTTTGGTTCTGTTCTGTTCTCAACTGTCCAATTTATATAAGCTCACATCATGTACGTAAATAGCAAAAATGAACTTATATCAAGCAATCAATAATAAACGATACACGGCTTCTATTTTCATTTATTCGCATGCATGCTTAAATTCTGAAGTCTGGATGTCTTCAATATTGCCTTGAGGAGTAATCATGCAATACAGTGTAATGGTTAGCATCACTGGCTGACATGCTGTGGTTCACCAGTTCAAAACTGACCATCAGAAAGTATTTGTTATTTAGTATTTATCATTTCTTAATGGTTCTTGAAATATCATATGTTAACTATGTTGGCATCTGTTCTGACTATGCTGGTGTCCGTAATATACACTCTTCATCTGCTGTACTTCATTAGTGATCCTGCCATCAGATTTGGACTTGACTTTGGTTTTGGCATGGCACTGTCTGGGAGATGAAATGTACTTCAAAACATATACACCCCACTGACTCCAATTAGGCAATATAAAAGCCACTGCCTATGCCGACAGGAACCAGATTACAAGCAGTACATCCTTATTAAGATCCATATGTGCAGGAGATATGTGAAGTCCAAAACAGCAGTAAGTCAGATGCATATTAGATGTTCATCAGCTTTTTCTAGCAACACTGATCATGATCTGACAAAATGGCTGGGAAGATTTGACCATTTGCCAAATGTAACACGTGGGACAACATGATGTATTTGGAATCTCGCGAGATTCGATCCGGCGACCCTCAGATTACGAACCCGAGCGCTTACCGCTGCGCCACGATGCTGTAGAAAATCATTAATCGTAGAGAGTATTTCATCGCAAAGGTTTCTTTTAACTGTCGATTTTCTCGACAATGGCTGAGAAGTGCATCTTGGTTCTTTGCTACATTACACCTCTGGCCATGAGCTTTTATTATGCGCAGTATGAATCGAATCTGAATTTCACAATTGGTGGCCTCCCCTTGTTAGATGAAAATTGTACTTTGATTTTAGTTATAGTTCTGACAAAGACAAATACATTTGCCAGGCACGTGGTAAATGCTGCACAAAAACTATACAGTGTTAATAGTATAAAATAATGTTTCTTTAGGTTTTAGCTTTTCAACAAAACAATGTGTTGTATGGTTATAGATGCATATAGTTGTGGAAAGTCTCCTCATTATTTGCAATTGGCACCACTTGTGTTCCTACACAGGTCAGCTGATGATGACTACAATGAAAAATAATTTGCATTCGTTTACACAATTCAAAAATCTTCAGATATGGTGAGAATATTTTAGCAAATTGTGCAACCAATTATAGAATAGTGAATGCATAAAATCTGATTGCACACAAGCAGCCAGGAATTTTGCACTCTAGCCTGGTCAAAATGTCAAGGGGGGAAAAAATATAAAAGAAGTGTCAAGAATTAATTAATATACATTTGGGTATACCTCATACTCGCGGCTAGTGAGGAACTTCATAAGAACATGCTTCAGATATTTAAAGTTAACGTCATCCTCGGAGCCAATAGGTGGAGGCTGTCTACTGCTGCTTGTTCCCGGTCCTGGGCCAGGGCCTGGCCCAGTGCCCTGGGCAGGAGCCTGCCCCAAGGGGATTACATCCACACTGTCACCTGTATCGTGGCTTGGATTGCGCAGTTCACGTTGCAGTGTTTTCTTCATATCACCGAGTCGCTGTTGTAATACACGGACACTCTGTAAAAAAACAATATCTGTATGTCAGTTTCATAATATTATGTTCATGTCATAAGCCCTAATTATCTGACTGATTCACACACAAAAAATCTCTTCCTACAATGTAGAGTTTCTAATTTACTAAATGATCATTTTTTCAATAATTTCAAAAATAATGCAGAAATCGGATTGAGAGATAAAATGTGAAAGTTTAAAAGTACTCAAATTATAGTGTTTGCTGTGCACATAAGATGTAAAAAGCTTCCTTAAATAAAACTAAAAACATCTTTGGCAGTGTTAAATCACATGTATCAACAGGATAACCATTGTTTTCTTGTTAGGGAATACATTTGTGGCAAAAGTACATTGTTCAGCGTTCAGTGACTGTAATTCAGATATTTCAGTATAACAAAAAAGTCACTAGAACAGAACGGTTTTGAAACTCACATTACTATATCACTGGACATACATTTCTGTTATTTGTTCCACTACTGCTTATGTGATTAAAAAGAAACAGAAAACGCAAAATTTTTCATACCTTATTTTTTTCAGCTACTTGCTCCTCCAGATCTAAAATAGTTCTTCTGAGTTCCTGCTCTTGTTTCTCTGCCGCATGTTTATCATGTTCAATTAGTTCCAATGCCTGAACTCTATTTAAAAGTTCTTGAATTTTGTTTGACTGACTTCCAATCTCCTAGAAAATAGATACAAATATTATAACAATAAAAATTCCAGGTAGGAAAAAATAGCTCATGTTCATGTTTTTGTCTAATTGGCTACGTATTTCAAGGAACCATTCAAGTGTTTATCTGAAGCAATTTGGAAAAACCACAGAGCTTCCAAATCTTGATGGCTAGATGGAACTATAGCAATTTTAGGTCAGGGAGAGAGTGGTTTTGAAGATACATTTATAATATATGTATGTAGTTCAGCAGAATCAATGCTGATGAAGGAAAAAGGGGAGCGTTGAGTGAGACATTGCAAACAGCCATGGATGTAGAAGCAGATATTGCTCATTGGCACTACAGATTGCTGCATGTTCAGTAACTGGTTACTAGTGTTTGCAGTTAGCCATAGTTTGGCAATGGCCATTAATTCATGCATGTCAACAGCTACAGTGCAGACTCAATTAACAAGACTAACTGTTCTCATAAATCAGCCCAATAATCGAAAATGCAGGTAACCGAATGTATGAAGAAAAATGACTTTTGTATTATTAATTCTAGAAATATAAACTATGCCGCGCATATATGGTTATCTTCTAACGCCAGTACCTCGTCTCCTAGATTCCAAACTTTGGAAGGTAGGAGACGAGGTACAGCGGAAGTAAAGCTGTGAGGACGGGGCATGAGTCGTGCTTGGGTAGCTCAGTTGGTGGAGCACTTGCCCGCGAAAGGCAAAGGTCCCGAGTTCGAGTCTCGGTCCGGCACACAGTTTTAATCTGCCAGGAAGTTTTATATCATACTTATTGGCTAACTTATAACCAGTTTCCCTTTTTTTAATGAATCACTAATGTTTATTTTATCTTTACACGATAACATCGCTTTCTTGTGCTTTGGTATTTCTAAGCACAGGCGTGACACGGCACAGTGACTGGCAACTGTAACTCAAACAGTAATGAAATCTGAGAGACAGAGATTGGGAGGGTAGTGCCAGTGTGACATGTCCTTGCATGCACAGACCATACTAAAAATATGTTTGCTCGTGATTGACAATCCAGATAATGATGAATCCATATAACTAAGATCTGAATAATCGAAACTCCATTATTGTTGTACCAATATAATAGCAAATTTTGCACCAACTTAAAGTACAGTATACAGCTGATATACGATGGGATTTGGGTACATTACAGGCTGTAAGCATTGTCTTACGTAAATGCCTGAAATGCATTTGCCAATTGGAATGGGATTTCTTGTTGGCCAAATGCATTAGAACAATCTCTGTGTGATTCAATGTTAGTGAAAGATGTTACTTAAATTGACGATGAGACTGGAGCTTTTGTATTACAGAATGGCTGCACGAGTTTGAGAACATGGACCAATGATCAAACCACCAACAGATTAAAATTTATCTAGTAGTGTTCAGTAAAATGTTGCTTTAATCCAAAAGCTTGTGTTGCTCAGTGTCATCTGGTAGCTGTGCTGATCTGGTATCTGTTTTACCTACATAGTAATAGACTATGGAAGATAGCTGACAAGACTGCTGACTATGTGAGGTTTCATGCTAGCCCCAAAATAGCAACAGTATGTCAAAAGATTCAACAGCAATGATTTGCAATAAGAATAAATGTGACGAATACAATACCTTATTCTTTATTTCTATTTCACTTTGTAGAGTGGCAACACGAGTCTGTATGTCAGCTGCATCTCTCTGTTGTTCACGAAGCTGCTGTCTCACCAGCTCACATTGCTGATTCAGCTCTGCACATCGAAGTTGAGCAACATCTTTCTCACTCTTCTCTTGATGTATTTCACTCAAAAGCTCTGCGGCACGTTCCTCACTCTGTGAAAGCTTTCCTTCTAAACTCATTATCTGTTCTTGTAAATATGTACTAGTTGTTTTTTCATCTGCAATTTAGTTTATAATTACTAAATGTGCGCTAAATGACTTATGGTATAAAATAAATTACTCTATTTCTGTATAGCAATTCCAGTAATTTCTAGCTTACTGTTATTTTACCAACTAAGACACATATTGACAAGTATAAGACTTCAACTAAAAGAAACAGCAAGGACACAGTACTGGCACTTGTGCGAGATGTTAAATTAATCCCAAATTTAACAGCTACTAGAAAAAGTCTTGACAGAATACCAAAATGACTTCACCATCACAACATCATTTTAAGAAAAGGTGAAGCGTTTGTGAAATGTACTCAGCTAAACATCTCATGCAGTTATTTTTTGAATTTTACAGATGTGAAAATATTTTGTGGTTTACAACTATTAATCTCATTCTTCATTTCCAAGTCACTAGTAATAGAGCAATAAAGACACTAATTTTAAAAAAAATTTTGAAAGCTGTACAGAATACAGCATCCTCTGTTGCAATTTCAGTAGCTTAGAAGGAAGGAAGATTAAAGGGATTTGAATACTGAAGCTAATGCACAAGCGAATAACAGCATTTAGGACCTTAATGGGAATCTTTCTAAGCTTCAGTTTGTAAATGCAACAATGCTAACTGTAGCTCCAAAATTAAGCAATGCCTACAGCAGGAGACAGGAATTGAACCAGTGACCCATACATCGCTAGCCACAGATACACCACTACACTACAGCACATGAGGCATATCATGCAACATTGCTCCTTCTGCTTCTCCTCCTCCTCACAAAACAGTGGTACATTGTTATGGGGTTGACTGTGCATTTCTGGATTGGGATCTATTTAGTGGTCCTTTGTGTAAATGTGTTGCAGGAACCTTGCATTCTGATCTTATTAACATGCCTTCCTGATTAAATGAAGTCACTTTCATCAAGGCATCACAATCACTGAGCAGGTATTCATGTTTCTGAACTCATTAATTCTCTATGCTTGAGGAGCTTGACTGGAATCCATGCAAATGACACAATGCACTTTTTAATGTATGATTCAGTATGGGCCAATGTATTGTTTTACAAATTTTCCTCATTGCTTTTCCTGCTGCACTGATATAAAAATCCAGGTTGCAGCTTACAAGTCGATGTTCATGATTCGCTACCCTGGGTGTCCCAAATATGCACACCAGCTGTCTTGACACTTATGTTCTGGAGATGATGTGTTTGTTTTCGTTTCAACCTGGTGATCCCATGGCTGATTACATCAAAGTGTCCATACAGTTTTTTTAGTCTTGTGAGCCATTGGCTGGAAGAAATGGTGTGCAATATCCAGTGTCTTGCTTTACTCTGTTGTAAGCAAATATTACAACAGGCAGTACTGTATTCCAGCTCTCTGTTCAATGACAACATACATCCAGAGGGATGTCTTATTTGTGTACTGCAAGGAAACTTCTCTATGAATGGTAGGCAGTTATCCTGTGGTTGATATTGCATCATGAAAGTACTTCTGAAGTCAATTTTGACTGCAACACTTTTTCAAGAGATCATTACACCTGCTGATCTAAATGTCAGAATTATATCTTCTACAAAGAATTTCACAATTTCTGAAGCTTCCACAGTTGGTGCAGCCTTGGTGACCATGCACTGGGTCAGGTACTTAGCAGGCACTCACAACCATATATTCTCGTTTGTTGATTTGGGACACCCCAATAGGACATCAATTCCAATTCAGTGAAATAGAGCAATGGCAGGGCAAATTAGTTCTGTATACCTGGAATTAAGATAAATGTTTCCATCATTAGCATTCCCTACAGTGGCCCACGTAACAATTGAAATATAGAGATTTGTCCAATAATTCCTACTTTGAAATCTACGCGTATCAAGGACAGGTAATGCTTGTATTTAAAAGCTTTGAGGCAGAGCCACTCCAAAATATATATTAAAGTAATTTTTCAACACTGTACTACAGAATTTACATTATGATGATGAATATTGAATATTACCCACACAAATAATGAGAGTCAAAATTTTTGAAACTGTTGATACAAAGTAATATTTCTTTTGAACAGGTAGTCACTATTCTTAAGCGTGCACTTTGAAATGCCGTTTAGCTCTATGTTGTAGAGACTTGGGGGCACAACTTCTACACACTACAGCTCCTATGGGCTTTCTGAATGCTCAACCAGAAGAGCCTAAGGGTGTCCTACCAATTTCCAAATAATTTTCATTATTCACTGCTTACATCAGATGGGAATGAACAAAGTCGCTGAAACTCGGCTATCAATTCCCTGTCTCTTATATCTCTACAAGCTGGCATACCCGGCTTTGCTCAGGGAGTTGATACGAGATTGTGTGGTAGTTGGAATAAAAGGATAAACTTTAGAGCATAAGAGATAAAAATGTTTACTGACAACATATTCTAACTATTTACAGTACTTGTTTATAAACAACATTTTTCCATTTTGTTATCCGGGATATGTATGTACAAATTTTTTGAATTTCCTACTCAAGAGCAAGCTGCATATAGTTGACTGTGACAGAAGCAGGAGTCTTTGAAATTGATGCCGCAACATTTTAAAGTTTTTCCTTGTGCTTTGTTATGTAAAACTGTAGGCTAATTTGATTGGAAATTGCACTCTTTTAAATTGGAATGGCAGTCCAGTAGAGATCAGTGCTATTCTGGGGATAAATAGTGAGTGTCCTGTCAAATTTGGCTGCAATGATGTTATTCAATAGCTGTTTGATGATCATCCTTGTCCCGTTATGCAGTTTTGGCGAGTTGGGATTTCTGAGTAGTATGACTGGAGATCCAATTCTAAGTCAGACAATGTAATGGCATTCCTGGTATTGCAAAGAGTTTAGAAATCCTGTAGGGAAGTTCACACTTTCTTCAATGTTTAGCATTGTGTCGATCAATTTGTATATTCTCTCTTCACTGGAAATTTTCTTTTGAATATTAAAGTTGATATCACTGACAATATTATTTTTATCTGCCAAAACTGCTCTTTCAAATAGCCAGTTTGGATTAGTATAGTTGTGAACAATGTTTGGATAAATTTGGTTGATGAGTTCATTTTCAGCAGTGGTTATGTTGCAGAAATCTTTCGATAGTTCAATCTCACATTTTTTGTAAGTCACTGTATTTCTTTGTGTGGCTAGGATGAAATAATCTCGGCTGCTGGTGTTGGCTTGGAGATAACTGGAAGTGATTGTTGAAAATCTCCTGAGAGTATGAGTAGAGCTCCTCTCATCACTTTAGAGTTTCCTTGTAATTCTTGTAATGTTCTGTCCATGGCTTCAAGTGATTTTTTATGTGCCATTGTGCATTCATCCTAGAAAGTAAGTATAGCGTGTTTTAGAAGTTCACCCAGTCCAGATGCCCTTGTGATTTTACACACTGTAAATGTTCTTCGGCTATATTCAAGGGCAGTGCAATTTCCTTCCCTCAATGTTGCTGCAACGCCAGATGATGCCAGTGCTAGTGTGATGGGTTGTTTAGCATGTATTTCTGCCAGCAACAGATTTATTAAAAACGTTTTCCTGGTGCATCCTAGTGCATCCAAGTAAATAATTCTGCCATGTTGTCAATTCGGTCCATGATAATATTGAAAATTTCATTTTGAGTGTCACTGAGGAATAGTTTGTTGTGAGTAATATATTTAAGCAGTTTGTTGATGTAGCTTTCTCCTTTGTAATTACAAAGTTTAGGATACTGACAGCAGCTTTTTGGGGTGCTTGCATCCCAAGTTGTACTAAGGTCTGGCGATTTATTGGTAAACGTTTATCTTCTAGGCGAATGAGTGTTTCACTGATGACGTCGTTGGTTTCAGTACAGTATGTCATCAATCATACTCTCTTTGAAGAAGTCTCACAGCTGTTTTACATTCAATGGATCACATTTTGTTAGAATTATGGCGAATAAGTCTATCATTTGTTCCACTGAGGCTGTGAACAAGGGTTCTTGTAGGTTAATTCCCAGAGGTTGTCATTTTCCAGTAGTCCTAAGCATTTTCGTCTTTTTCCTGTACATCTGGCACAGGTAACTGTCAACAATTCTGATATCTATGAAACTTGTTGATCCCCATAATTCGTGTAGTAACATCACGAGATATAACAGTGAAAACAAGCAATTACGGATAAAATTATTTAATTGGGTAGAATGGATGTTATCTATCCAATTAAATAACATCACGACATAGAAACATTCAGCATTGTTTCCATGTACAGTGCATACTGGCCTGGTGTGCCAGTTTTCATGATACCTGGATGATCTTCTACTGGAATTCTTTGTTTTTGTTGTTGAAAGATTTTTCTTGTTGTGTTCCACGTATAATAGGTAGGGACACCAACATATAGTAATGTTTTTGTGAATGCATCCGTCTGCCACAGTTGGTAAAAAGCTGTTAATGTTGTGTTCTGAGGTGGTTCGCTTGCAACTTTTTTGGCGATGTCTTTTGTGAAGTAACCTCGTACACTCTCCAAATGCATTGCTAGATGTTGCACAGTTGTTTCGCATTCATGTACGGGAAAAGCAAAAATCTGCTGAGCTGCTTCATTATTGCTGATGTAGCTTCCCATTTCGTACACGAGGTTCTCTTCGCTTCTGTTTTGTTATTTGCTGACTTTGGCTATTTGGAATACTGTCACATCACTGCCTTTTTGTTCACATATTTACAGATATATTTGATGCACTTCACTGAATTGCACTATTCTACGTTTGTGTGTGCTTGGAATATTTTGGAAAGTAGTGTGTTATATGGTACTACTCATTGATTATCTATTTTCAGTTCATCACTGCCTCATATTCATATTTTTTCTGTGAAGCCACCATTGTTGGGTGACTATGTTCTGTATTTGGGATCACCATCAGTTCTGGTTCGTATGTTGTCCAAGAATAGTTTTGGGTTTTTTTGCACATTTTCCATCACTCATACATGGCGAATTGGGGTTTAATGGCCCGGATGGTCTGTGCATCATGTCTTTCACTACTCTGTCATACAGTTCCAGATTTTCTTGTGGGCTGGGAAACTCAGGTTCGATGACTGTCAACATCCATGGGATGAATTCTGTCGTGTAACCATATGAAATTGTGTTAGTGAGGCAGTCCTAGTTTTTGAAATTCAATTGTGTACATCCAACTTCTAACAGTTCCAAAGATGTGGTATTTTGTGATGACTTCAATAAATCTCATTTGTTCTTGTCAGGAAACTCGGGCCATTATGTTGTGTTGATGCATGGGGGCTTGTCCGTTCTTAGATGTTCTTTGATTTCTGGATACGACAAGTTGCATGTGAATGTTATGAAGAGGTCAGATCATCCATATTTAATTATGTAGGTCATGGCAGCTTGGTGTGTTCGTGTGTGTCTCTCCGACTTCCTATGTATGACAAGAGTAAGATTACCATGGTTCCAATGTTGGCAATGTTTCCATCATTTATGATTCTGCTTTGACGGTGGGGGCATAGTTTCTTCTGATTCAGCCTTCTGTAAAGCATCTGTTCCGCTCCTATTTTTGCACATGTATCTACCAGGAATTGTTGGAATAAACAGTGAGTGTTGAGAATGTGATTGTGTATTTCATTGTCCCTGATCATTAAGCATTGATTTGAATGACTGCTTCACTACCTGAGCCATCTGGATCCTTCCCTCCACCACCAGCTTTTCTAAACTGTGCAGATGGGAGCTATCCTTACAGCACATTCTCTGCTCCCATAATTATCCCGGCGTCAACCTACAGTAAAATTCTGTCCCCACACCCTCCACCCAACAGTTTCCAACCCTTCTGCTCTATAATCTCCTCCCCATTCTTACCTCCCACCCTGTTGATTTGCAATGCACTCTCAATGCATCCCCCCCATCTTTACCCCACTTCTCTCCTTTTTTTCTTCCTTTTTTACCACATGTCCCTGCCTCACAATCTCCTGATGCCTGTTGGCAGTCTAATACCTGCACACTCCACCAAACAGTGTTTGTTTCTCCCCCACCTGTACACTACTATCCCTTCCCCTTTCTCACCCCCTCTAGATTGCTGCTTGCATCCCATGTGATATTGCATTCCGGCCTGAGATGCTGGAGTTCACAGTTATATGTGTATGAGGTGTGCTTGTTTTTGCATATAAGTGTGTGTGTGTGTGTGTGTGTGTGTGTGTGTGTGTGTGTGTGTGTGTGTGTTTACTGATGAAGGCTGTGATTGAAAGTTATGTGTGAGCATCTTTTAATCATGCTGTCTGCAACATGACGTGTCTTCTTTAAGATAAGTAGCTATCTATCTTTTCCTAGATTGTTGATATTCCTACCTGGAGTCTCAATAGTTTGATTTTTGCCGAATGGCTTTCTCCCCGCCTACAACCCTGTGATGTTTTCGTTTCTTACGCTTCTCTATAGCAGTACTCTTCTGAGTGTCCATTCTTTCTCTGCTTTCATGTGTTTATTTACTGCCTTCCAAACCGCATCTACTTCTGGGCCACACTGTATTAACGACCGTCGGTGCACAACATAGACTTCATCACAACGTGGACTGTTTTGCTGCATCCAACGCCCCATACTCTTACCTCCGATAGTTAATTACATTTATTCCTATTGATCCCCCTTCATCCCTCATCCAGACATACTTTAGAGTTTTGTTTCCCACACCTGTCAGTGCGACATGAATTTTTGATCCTCGATCTGACCCATCCCTCTCCATCCCTCTCTTATTGCAATGCACACGCACTCCCATATCTCATTATTCCTTTTCACCCACATTTATGTATGTTTTTAACATATTTGTGCGTAGTTTTACGTGGTTACACGGATTTTTGCAAATTTTTACGTATTTGTGCATATTTTTACATATCTGTACATATTTTTATATATCTCTGCATATTTTATGTATCTGTGTGTACTTTTATGTATCTGTGCATGTTTCTGTGTGTCTTTACGTATTTTTTACACATCTTTATGTGTCTTTTTGCTTATTCAGCTGCTCTCACAATCATCAACACCTATTTTCCCCATTTCCTTTGCACCATTCCTGCCTCCATCTTTCTTTACCAGTTCAGAAAAGTATCCCTTTCCCTGGGTAAGACCTAGTCCCATGTTCTGTTACTCAAATGCTGCCTTAACCATGGAATCCCTCCAAACAGCCTAACTGTAAAGATTCCTTTCTCAGGATCCCATCCCTCCTTTCACAATGATCTACACATTTTCAGATTCTGCCAATCCCTGACCCTGCAAAAACACATCTTCACGGCACAGTCATCCCAGAACCACCTCTGCTCCCTCTGCAGGATACTACTACTCTACAATCCCTACTCCATACATCACATCTCTCAAATTGAATCCCTTGCTCTCCAGCACCTGGAGGAGCACTCCAGACACAACCTCTATAAATTATCCAAATTGCTGACATCCAACTGCCACCTCGGGGCACCACTATCCAACCTCTATCATACCCACAACGTTCCTCCTTATCCACCCCTCATAGCAGCTGCCTAGCTGACCTTTCCAACTTGCCACATCCTCCAAACTCCTTACCAAACATCCTCCAAATCCACAGCTAAAACAGTCCTAGAACACTGTTAACCTTTCTACGAAAACCCTCAGCTCCACAGAAGTTTCAGTCCTATCCAAAGGACTCGCCTTTAGCTGTACACCCAAATTTAACCAAGCTGGACTTGTCAGAGACCTACTCTCCTTCTCCCGATTCCTGCAATAGATGCACTTCTTTGCAGCCAGTCCCTCCAACCAAAACCACCCTAATTCCAACGCTGAACCCTGCTTCTTCCAGTTCATACAATCATCCAACTGTGATCTTTCCCCCCTTCCCAACTAACCACCCACTGGTCACATTCTAGGAATTCCTTACCTCCAACTTAGCCTCACTGTCCTTCCCCAGGTCCCTTCCTCAGAAAACCTAGCTTTTACTAGAAAAAAGAGCAGCCATACACAACCACAAAACAAATCCTGACCTAATCATCCTACCTGCAGATAAATGTTCAATCACTGTTATTATGAATCACAGTGACTACTTGGCACATGACCTCCGCCAATTATCTGACTACACCACCTCTAAACTTTGACAGAGATATCCCATCCCAGAAGTCCAACAAAAACTCCAATCCCTGCTTAAAGCCTTAGGCCCCTCCCAGAACATCTCCCCTGAATCCATTTCCCTCCTCAACCCTATGTCACCCTGCATACCACCTTCTACATGCTCCCCAAAATCCAAAAACCCAACAATGTCAGCCCCATTGTGGCTGGTTATTGTGCCCTCACTGAAAGAATTTCGGTGCTCTCTGACAAACACCTTCAACCAATTGCCTGTAATCTAGCTTTCCACATCAAAGATGCCAACCATTTCCTTCAGCAACCCTCCACCATCCCTATCCCTTTACCTCCTGCATCCATACTTGACACTGTTGGCGCCAACTCTTTATACACCAACGTTCCTCATGCTCAAGGTCTTACCACTACTTAACACTACCTTTCACAACATCCTTTAAATTCCAAATCCACTACCCATTCCTCATACACCTTACTATCTTTACACAAACCCACAACTACTTCTCATTTGAAGGGAAGGTATATAAACAAATCCACAGCACAGCCACAGGTACCTGCTTGGCACCCTCCTATGCCAACCTTTTTACAGGCCATTTAGAGGAGCCTCCCAGAACACCAAACCCTAGTCTGGTTCAGGTTCATTGATGATATCTTCATGATCTGGACCCAGGGCCTACATACCCTTCTTCGTTCCTTCAGAACCTCAACACCTTCTCTCCCATCCACTTCACGTGGTCCTCCTCGACACAGCGTGCCACCTTCCAAGATGACCTCCTCCTCTGTGATTGCTCCATCTGCACCTCTGTCCACATTAAACCCCAACCACCAATAGCACCTGCATTTTGACAACTGTCATCCCTTTCATGCCAAAAAATTCTTCCCATATAATCTGATTACCCAGGGATGGCATATCTGCAGTGACAAAACTCCCTTGCTCAGTATGCTGAGGATCTCACCAATACCTTCATAGACAGGCATTATCCCCCAGACCTAGCCTGCAAACAGATCTCCCATGCCATTTCCCCTCACAACCCCAATCCTCCTCCCCCCTAAAAACCAGCCACAATGGAGTGTCTGTTCATCACCCAGTACCACCGCAGACTGGAACAACTGAACCATATCCTTCACCAGGGCTTTGATTGCCTATCACCATGACCTGAAATGAGGGGCATCCTACCCAAGATACTTCCCACCCCTCCTAAAGTAGTGTTCCATCACCCACCCAACCTCCTCAACATACTAATCCATCCTTATGCCCCTCCCAATCCCAAACCCTTGGCACAAGGATCATATCCCTGTGGAAGACCCAAGTGCCTGACCAATCCACCTACCCAGCACTTCCTATTCCAGTCCTGTCACAGGTTTACCCTATCCCATCATCAGGTGCCGGGCCACCTGTGAAAGCAGCCATGCCATTTACCAGCTCTGCTGTAATCATTGCACAGGTTTTTATATTGGTACAACTACCAATCAGCAGTCCACCAGGATGATCAGCCACTGCCAAACTGTGGCCAAGAGCAAAGTGCACCACCCTATGGCACGACATGCAGCTAAACATACGACATTTTATTTGAATGGCTGCTTCACTACCTGAGCCGTCTGGATCCTTTCCTCCACTGTCAGCTTTCTGCACTGCACGGATGGGAGTTATCCTTGTAAGGATCCTGGCCTCAGCGTACAGTAACATACTGTCCCCATACCCTCCACCCAACAGTCCGCCCCCCCCCCCCGCCCCCCCGTCCTATCATATCCTTCCCGTTCTCATCTCCAACCCTGTTTATTTGCAGCCCTCTGCCAATGCATTCACCCCATCCTTCCCTGCTCCTCTCCTTTTTTCCTGATGCTGCACCTGTTGGCAGTCTAGTCCCTGCACACTCCATCGGACAGCGTTCGTTTCTCTCCCCATCCATACACAACTATCCCTTTCTCTTCCCCACCCCCCTCCAGACAGCTGCTTGCATCCCACATGATGTTGCATTCTGGCCCAAGATGCTGGAATTGGTGGTCATGTGTGCACAAGGTGTGCGTGTGTGTATGTGTATGTGTTTGTGTTTACTGACAACGCCTGTGGTCGAAAGCTATGTGTGAATGTTTCTTAATTGTCTCTGTCTGCAACTTGACATGTCTTCTTTATAGTAAGTAGCAATCTATCTTTTCCTACATTGTTGTAAATGTACAGAAGAAATATGCATACAAAAACTACCCCATTACCATTATTAGCAAGCTTCTTTTTGTGAGCATATTGTACCAGAGTACTAGACAGATATGAATAACTGCTGCATACTGTGAGCCTGAAAATAGCAAAACATGAATTCAATGTGCAGCTTATATAAGGCAATACTTTGGAAATGAGCTTGAAGAAGAACTACTGAATTGTTAAAATTTTAATGAAATGGCAATAGACCACTTTGAAGTGCAAAAGAGGAGATAAGCTGGTTTCATCTATAAACAAATCAAGTACAGAAAGAAAAATGTGATTTAATAGGTGATATGAAGCAATTCCTTTGTTGTAGCTACATATTTAACCTACTAAATGGAGTACTTAGAAATGCGTAGTGACATGTTTTTCTACCAAAGTTGCATTTTTCCAACACCACCAGAACAAACCATACTAAAATGATGCATTTTGGTGTGATCTAATATGTGGTGTGCCACTTAAACTACAAATTCTCATATTACACAAGTATAAATACGAAAACCAACAAATACGGTATTCTAGCTTTGCAAACACTTTAATCAACACGGCCCAAGACCCATGATATAGAACCATCACTGTTTCATCTTGTGAGCTCATTAATGCCATGGACTGAACACACAAAAGACATTAAACATCACAAGTTTAGGACTGAAAACATGAAAACATTAAGCATGCAGTGAAGCTAACAGACACTGCATTAAAGATCTCTCCATAATGTGTCCTTTTGTACACTTTGTTGTGATAAGGTGTCAGGAAACGTGACACTGGTGGATAAATATGCCACCTACAAAACTTACACTGAGGTCACAAAGGTCGTGGGATAGAGAGATGCAGATGTACAGATGAAAGTATCACAGGTATAAAAGGGGAGCGCAGTGGCAAAGCTGCCATTTGTGTTCAGGTGACTCATGTGAAAAGGTTTCCAACGTGATAACGGTCAATGAAGGCAATTAACAGACTTTTAACATGCAATGGTAGTTGGAGCTAGATGTATGGGACATTATATTTTGGAAATCATTAGGGAATTCTATAACCCGTGACCAACAGTGCCAAGAGTGTGGTGAGAATATCAAATTCCAGGCATTACCTCACACCACAGACTACACGGTGTCCAATGGCCTTTACTTAATGACAAATAGCAGCTGCATTTGCGTAGAGTTGTCAGTGCTAACAGACAGGCGGCTCCAGGTGAAACACCCACAAAAATCAATGTGGCACAGAAAACAAACACATCCATTACGACAGTGCAGTGAAAGTTGGTGTTAATTAATTACTAACAGCACGACATTTCCTGCAGCACCTCTTTTGCACTCATGACAACCGATGGCCTGGTCATACGAGTCCTGTTTTCATTTGGTAAGATCTGATGGTTGGGTTCGAGTGCGGTGCAGGCCCTACAAAACCATGTGCCTAAGTTGCCAACAGGGCACTGGGCAAGCTGGTGGTGGTTCCATAATGATGTGGGCTATGTTTACATGAAACGGACTGGGCCCTCTTCCAACTGAACCATCACTGACTGGAAGTGGTTCGATTCAGACATTCATGGATTTCATGTTTTCATGACGACGCACAATTGTTCGTGACTGGTTTGAAGAATGTTTGGGACAATTCAAGAGAATGATTTGGCCATCCAGACCACCTGACATGAATCCCACTGAACATTTATAGGACATAATCAATAGGTCTGTTCATGCGCAAAATCCTACACAAGTAATACTTTTGCATTTATCGACATTTTAGAGGTAGCATGGCTGAACATTTTTGCAGGGGAGTTTCAACAAGTCATTGAACCCATGCCACACTGAGTTGCTGCATTACCCCAGGCAAAAGGAGGTATGACCCAATATTTGGGGGGTATCCAGTAACTTTTGTCACCTCAGCATATCTTGGAGTTAGCTTTTGGTGTTCTTTAGTAGTTGATTATGGAATGGAAGGGAGACACAGTACACAGTCTTTTGGCTACAGTGTATGCTTCATTTTCCAACTGATCATTTTTCTGCACTGCAGTTGAATTGGTTGTGGCAAAGTCTGGGGTTTCAGATTTGTTCCATCTATGTTGATATGCCTTATAGAAGTTGGTACTAATGGTTGAAGAACTCGTCCTTGAATTAGTGATACTACCTCATTCAGGCTGGGTTCACTGATAATTCCAGCCATCTGGGTTTTCCATAAGCAGACCTCACTAGCTCTTATGTCTTCTCTTATTTCTTGTAACATTAGCAATTTGAGGTCATGATGAACATCTGTGACTGCCAACAGAATATCACAAATATGTCCACCATCTTTCACTGCACTCTTTTGTGCTACATTGCCTTGATGGGCTAACATCACAAGAAGTTTTCTGGTCTAGTGACACCCTTCAAATAAGTGTCGGACAGAAGTTCTCTGCCACACCTTTCATTTGGAACAGAACTTTAATGGCTTGCTACATAAATGTCATCTTGCTCTTGGGTTGGGCCTTGGTCTTCAATCATTCTTCAGCTATGGGGAGCTACTGGCTAGTTGTCAAATGTCTTCATATTTTCCAACTGAAATTTGTCCCAATTACTGAGCTTTCACTCTTTTAAGGTAGATAGTACAGCCCAAGTAAATAGACACTTGCAAAGACTCATCATGCTGTTCCATTAGTCGCATTCAGTGACACTGTTAAATACCTTTAATCATTTAGTCAAATCCTGGCTAGTGTATTCCAAATATACTGCTGGATGCCTGGTATGCATCTGACTGATATTTTCATATCCATTGGTACCTGGACAATGCGGACCAGAGAAAGAATGCTCTGTCTGTATTCAGATTCCTCTCCATGAATGAGAAGGGTTTTTTAGTAGCCTTTACTGAAGTTCTGTTTTTCTGTGCACATGTAGGGAATGGCACAATGAAACCACCTAGTGGAGACTGTACCAGTTTCTCTCAGCATTAGTAGTAGTCGTCGGATATCCAAACAGTACGTTATGGGTTTGTTATGAAAACCTTATCTACCAAGTCCTCTACAACCCCTAGAAGCCTGTCATACAAATTTTGAAAAAAGCTATATAATTTTTACAACACTTCCACAACAAGGTTAACAATTCTTGATGCCTCACAACATGCCCTATAAATACATTCCTTCTTTTATCAAGTTGTGCAACAAATTTCTTTCTCCTCAATCCTCTTCTTTAATGATGTATGGGAAAAAGTAATTTTCTCCCTAACTCATTTCATTAACTCTTCATTAGTTGTATAATCTAGGGAAACATATGAGTGGTAGTCATAATCTGATTTTAGATGGGAAAGAGGGTGTACTGTACAGAACTGGAATCAACTCTGTCTTAGCTTTCATCTAAAGCATCCTATTCCTTTCTACCTGGTGCCCCCTTTGCAACCCCAGAATATATTATGCCCCTACATTTATGTAGTAAATTGTTTGCTTGTTTTGAAAAACTTTATTTGACAATAATCTGTGATCCACACTTTAGTAACAGATTGTTATTAGAAGTAGAGTAATACAAAACTATATTGGTTCAAAGGACTTGGTAGCCACAACAGAAATGTCTTTATGTCTTACTTAAATACCTAATGACATTGTTTTCACTTCAACAACATTTCATGTCCAAGTTTTTTTTATGTAATGAAAGTCACAAGAAAAATTCAGATCATCACTGAAATGGTTAAAATTGTGTTTCTTTAGGCAGCTCCTGAATCTCTAGTTTCAAACTAGTTAAAACACATCTAAGGTCTCTCTCCATGTTCGAACAGCTGTGGTGCTTTGTTTTCATGGCTAATGTTTAGTATCTGGTCTCTCATAGGTATGTAGATGAGAACTGTAAAGGGACTTTTAGGCTTCCTTTTCCACTCCTGGATAAGTAGGAAGGAAACTGAACCAAAAGTCTTCCAACCCCATATGCTGAAACTGTTCTTTAGCATTCAAATGACATTTCAATTGAATTGCATCTTCTTGTATTTCATTGGAAGTGTAAGCACATCAATTGTGAAGGGTGATCTTACTAATTTGCACCACGCATCTTCTGAAGACAAATGATGAAATTATGTTTGAAGTCTTCATGGAGTTGCTACAAGTGTTTACTGATTGTAACTCTCCACTTATTGACTTCACACTGTTGCTTATCTAGAAGTTTACTCAATTGACAAAATGATTGCAAAGTTAGTTAGGGAGCATTTAGGTGATACTTCTGTAATGGTCTTTTTTCCAAGAAGGCCCTTGTGGCATCCATTATTGTGGTGTTTCTCCCTTGCAGTTTCAAATTCAGATTGTTCTGGGTTTCAAAGAAGTCTGCCAGGTACACTGGGGAAAACATTGGGCTGTCATCAGTAAATGAATGATGAAGCTCACCTTTCCCTTGACTCACAAGAAATAGAGCTACTTCTGACTTCAAACATACAGCCTTCTAAGCACAATGTCCTTCAAAAGCATTGGACTTAAGGATTGGTGTTCAGCACTGAGATCATTACACAAGACTCAGATAAAACGAGTATTCCTAACACTTGGCTTAATTTTATTAGTTACACTGACAGCCAATTTCATTGTACTGCTCAGTTTCTCAAGTAAACAAGAGCAAATATGATCAGTATTTTTTTTGGTAATACTTAGGAAGCCAGGACATGAATCTAACATGGCTGGTGCTCCATCAGTACAAATTTCTATAACTCTATCCCAGGACAAACCATTTTCAACCAAAAACTCAGTAATGTCAGAAAATACATAACCTTTTCATGTTGCTTCCAAGTTTTCAGAAAGCAATAGTTCTACCATTATTTGCTTTTTATCCACAAATCAACAATGTACTATTAAGTGTCGTCATTGAGCTACGTAAGTAGAATCATCACACTGCAAGATAAAAAAAAATAGAGACATTGTCTTTTAAGAAGCTGTTCTTTCACATTCAGGACCATTTCCTCAATCCTACATTGGACACTGTTGGTTGAAAGAGGTGTCTTATCCATTATTCACTATCTTCTCCAATAACAATTCTAGCAGTTTTAAGAATGGAAGGTTTGACTAGTGTCTCATCAATAAATAGATGATGTTCCAGATGCAGAGGTCACAATGAGTCATTACTAAGGACAGTATCACACACAATACACTGTGGGAGCTGAACACTGTCTTTTTCACTAAAGATGAGTCCATACTTAATATATTCTTCATTACACAATCTTCTTTTTGCAGACTTTTCACTCATTGTAGAAAACCAATAAAAATACTATTTACTTCTATAGAGCACAACATGTATCATACTGAGGCGCAAGTCAAAGCTGATGCTGTCAACTTATCAACAAATGCACTCACCAACTGTAATAAGGATATCAAATTTTTGACTGCATGATTCTGCTTTCCTCTGAGCTGTCTGCAACACCCCCCCCCCCCCCAAGTCAACCACTGATGTAAAATAATTTTGAGGTGTTATAAATGAAGAAAAAATCTGGGCAGCCAATTTATGACTAAAACATTCCTTCTCCCAAATATAAGGCCAATATTTTACAACTGCGCCCCCCCCCCCCCCCCCCCCCAGTTAGTAGTTAAAGGATCATTTTTTCTTTTGGGTGAATAAAATTTTCATGAAAAATGTTAGGGAAGGGGCAGGGTTGGAGGTGTCTTTAGAGATTTCACAGGTTTCTAAAGGGTCGAGAGCTTCTTGGGCAGAAGCTGATTTATCTGTAGCAGAATAAGTTTATGTCTAAGTTGTTCAGTCATATCAACTGTATCAGGTAACTGACTATTATGTAGATCACTTGCCAGTCATGTGATGGAACAAGACTTTAATCTGCCCTACCTGAATGATTCACTACACAAGTAATAACTTGGCCCATGGTAACTACTGAAGAAGTGTTGAGAAGGGAGGGTAGGAGAGAAGGGTGAATAGCAAATGGAATATTTCAACCAAGTACAGAGTTGAACAGAAACAAGGCTTTACACAAACCCACACAGTACACATTCAGAAATTTTAAGTCAAAACACAATAATACTGAGCGTTTTACTCACTGTCCACAGCAGACAGCAAATCTGCACATTTACTTTCAAGTTCTGCAATTCTTCTCTCTGCTTCAATTTGATATTCTTTGGCTTTCTCTCTCTCTTCCTCAGCTGATTTCTTAAAAAGGAAGAACGAAAACATATAAAGTCAATTCTGTGTTAGTTTTAATATACTATTAATTTCTTTTCATATGGTACAATGCCTTTTTTGTCAGTGACAGAAACTAAACCTTCAACAATTATTACATAAAAAACTAGTACACACATGAGGCTAGACAATGATGTATAAAGATGACTAATGATGGCAACAGCAGCAGTGTTAACTGTAACAGCAAGGAAATCATCTAAGCTATACTTGTGGTGACCCTTTTGTTCTAAAATAACAACATTTAATGTCATAATCTTCTGCAGAATATGTCACTTCTTCGTTTATAAACACCACTTTTAACTGCAACTGAACAACAACATTATTCTTAGAATATCAGCAACATCAGGAACCACAGACACACATAACCCATTACGCGACAATTAACTAGAGATGACAGTGCACTAGTACTCTCACAATGAATGTGATTGCTAAAAATATAGCATCATGAAAGAGGTGATGGTTTCTTCAACCCCAGTTTCACATATATTTTCAAAAAATGGAAAGAGAGAACAAAACTGTGCTAACTGATCTACAATTATACAAGCATAGAGATCATGTTAAGATGATCTCTGACTCTGGAGTAGTGAGGTTCAGATTCTCATCATACTGTTTGCAACTGACATTTCTCTTTACTTCATATGAAACCCTCAGAAAGTTCCCCGAACATGGTCAAAAGCAATCCCTTCCTTCACCTGTTGCCAGGACTTCAAACGCTGAAGGGTTTGCAGTTGTAATACTGGTCAGTTCTCATGCTGTAGACATCACAAGAAACGACATTTTTATGTTGGTGATTAATTGCTTACAAATAAGGTTCCCAGCTGTACCCAACAAAACTTATAATAAATCAAGTCACTCTCTGCCGCCCCTCCCCCAGCCATCTTCCTCTTATGCTTTACAGTTAATAATGAGGATGTTTGAGACACATTATTAGACTGGTTCAGATACATCTGATAAGCACTGAAAACCATTCCTCAAAAAAAACTGGATTGACTAGGTCATGAGATATTGCCCCTAAGTGTGTGTGTGTGTGTGTGTGTGATGTCATCCACTTGTGAGAGGCTTAGAATAGCATTATTATATCAACATCTTTGTTCTTAATTATTCTACTAAGGCTAAGCTATATTCATCAGACACACATGTGGCATAGTAATCTAACTTTACAAATTATTGAAATACTGCATGCTTTCAAAAAATACTGTCAAAAGAATGATTATTGCCAGTAAACTTACAACTGACTTTTTGTCTCATACTAATTATATTTTTAATAATCTGCATATTCCAAAGTTCACAGTCAAGTTTGGGTGTGCCGAGTAAAGGTGGGAGACCTCATTCATCTTTGGGAACTAGTTCACTCATGAGTGGCTCATACTAGGATCTATTCATCTTTCCTCACTCACTGTTCCATTTTTTTGTTTAATCATGTATTAATGCATATTTAAGTCATATTTTAATTTACTTTCAAATGGCCAGTAATTTAAATATTATTATATATATTAAATATTTTTATAAAAAATAATTCAGTATCTGTTAGTTAACATTTACATTTGTTAATATGTAAGGAATTTAAATAAAATTAAACTGAAGTTGTTTCTAGTAGGCATCAAACCAGTGGCCTTACAATTACCAAACTTTTTCACTATACACTTAGGTAATTGCATCTATGTTGTGTATATGGAGTTAGTTTGTACTGAGTGATTAGAATTAAAGTGCAGACACTCAAGGAGGTTCCGTGTGGGCTGTAATTATTGTATGGCATCAATACTTGGTAGATACGCTAATGTGTTAATGTTGAACCAATTAATGCTGAAAACAAATTAGTTCCACCTGTGACCACCAGGTGCAAATCTGACACTGTATATTGTTTGTATGATGTGCACACTGGCATCTGACAAGCCCTAACATGAGTGATCAGTATTGCTGTCAAGAAGAGAGGCCACGTGTTTAACCTAATTTATGTGAATGGTAGCAATGTCAGTGCTGCACTGAGAGAGAATCACTGAGGAGAGGCCCAATGACAGTAAACAGTTTAAAGAAGATAATGAAATAAGAAAGCATGGAAAAGCTTGATTCTGCGTCTGGAAGTTACTGACAAGATTGCTGTTCCCACAACTGACAATGCAGCACATGCCCCAGATAGTGCTAGTGATCGTGCATTGTCACCAGCGTCGTCCATCCCATAGTACACAGTAAAAGTTTTGTGGTCATTTTATACTGGTACCCATATAAAATTCAGAGGTGCAGCAACCATAATCTCATGAACAGTAGTAATGTTCTGATTTGCTCTTCAGATTCTGGTATGGATCAAAGTTGATGACATGTGGCTGGGCAATATTCTATGGAGTGACAAGGCACATTTTACACTAAGGTTGCATGAATATGTAGAACTGCTGAATTTGGGGTACTTTTAAACCATGTGTTTGCACTCACTGATGTGGATTCACAAGCGCCTTTATTCTCAGTCTGTTCTTCTTTGTAGAAAATACACCCAGAGGGCCTGCCAAGTGTAACATTATGTCGGCACATTATCAAAATGTACTTGTATGGCATATGATTCCTACTTTGGAACAGTGCAACTGTGTGCAATCCATTGTTTTCAAGTTAGAGGGGGCAAACAACTGATGTCACTTGCCCATGGAAACATCTGCTTAATGCAAGTTTCAATGAATGTGGTAGTTCCAGAAGTTTTCCAGATGCACGGCCTACAAGATCACCTGATCTGAATCCGTGTGCCTTTTGCCTCTGGTGAGATCTAAAAGAATCCATTTAACAGGGACACATTTGTTGTCTACCTCACCAGAAGGTCAGTATATATGAACATGTTGCTCAGATACCACCAGAACTATGTTGATAAAATAATTTTACAGATGTAGCATCTCATCTACATCTCCGGTACTTATATAGAACAAACTGTTTAAGCAGCTGTTAATAATAAAATGAATATTATACCCTTCTCATGTGTTTGACCTTTTCTGATCACATTCTGTACCCAATCCATTACACATGTAAGTGTTTCTATAAAATTTTCTTGTTTTCAGAACACCAGATCTGCACCTGGTTACGAGAATGGGAAGTTTTTTTCCCAAGCATAAATTGGTTCCACATTAACACATCAGAATATCTATCAAGTTTCACAATGACATTGTAATTAAGCCCACACTGATCTCTGTGAGTAGCTGCACTTTAATTGTAACCACCCAGTACTTGAAAGAGCTCTGAAATATTCCAACTTCAAGGCCAATTTATCGAGTTTTGGAAAATTGCATTGCACTGCTTTAGGAAATTGATGTCAGACCACTGGCCCTCAAATCTTTAAGTATGAAGAAACCTAAAATGGTTCAAATGGCTCTAAGCACTATGGGACTCAACATTGGAGGTCATCAGTCCCCTAGACTTAGAACTACTTAAACCTAACCAACCTAAGGACATCACACACATCCACGCCCGAGGTAGGATTTGAACCTGCGACCGTAGCGGCAGAACAGTTCCGGACTGAAGCGCCTAGAACCGCTGAGCCACAGTGGTCGGTTGAAGGAAACTGAAGAGGGCTTATCATATATACAGCAAACTCAAGTGTCACCGGAAATTTTAAAAAATTCATACTAAAAAGATGGTGACCTGAGCAAATTAAACACATTAGAATGAGCTCGAGATAGTCCAATCACCTTTCAAACTCTTCAAATGATTACCAACTGTGCCTCATGCACTGAAAAGTGAAAATGGTACAGGGAACCGTCTTGAGAAATTGACTTAATCTCATTTTAAAGTTTTATTTTTTTTATAAAACACACACACACACACACACACACACACACACACACACAAACTATTGTCATTAACAAATATTATTTGTTGCTGCCTGTGGACACTGAAGGGTGTCCACAAAGAAATATAAGTCAAAATTTCGAGAACAGTTTAAAACTGAATGAGAGTGGGCTAATGCAATGAATGAAATGATCTACAACTGAACAAAAGGAACTACAACTGAATGAAGAACAATGAAGCTGGAATAAGGAATGGATGACCACCCAAAACAGAATGAGATGGAGGCAGGAATGAGACTGACCTGAAGGGAACTGTGAATGACCATTCCTTATAAGTACTTCCTCAGGCCTTCCATTGAGTTTAGTGAACATTTACCTCACACTCGTTCGTTTGTGAAAGACCCACCTCTAGTATGGTGAGTGCAGACCTCAATTACTCACTGTCTATAAACTAAAATCAAACTGTGAACCAGGAAAGTTTCATGTTGCCAGAACAAGAAAAGGTACATGCTGCCATTTATAATAGTATAATTTCGCATTGCAAGTTCATTCCTACCATGTTCAGCAGATATGAATTCAGATTACATGTAAATAAAAAGGAGTGTCTGATCCCAAAATTTGTTCAAAATGATGTCTCCATCCCTGTTGGTTAAATTATCCAAAATTCTAACTGCCTCCATTATTACACTACCTTTGAAGTTAGACATTTGCACCATGGTGCAGTATATTCATATTTTATTTCAAGATCAACTGCAAGCCAGTGCTTAGCAACTGTTCTTTTAGTTACAATATTATGAAAAGGATAGTTGCTACTCACCATATAGCGGAGGTGCCGAGTTGCAGATAAGCACAACAAAAAGACTGTCACAAAATAAGCTTTCTGCCAACAAGGCCTTTGTCGAAAAGTCAGGCCAGACTACCAGAATCTGTCAAATACAGCCCAACATGTTTACTAGCATGTCAATGACATATTTGTAGTGAAATGGAGTGGATAAAATTTAAGAATACCTGCAGCATCCCTGCTCAATCAATCACTGTATAAAATTCACAAAGGAAATGTAGAAATAGGTTCAGTTAAATTTATATCTTGGTTAAGGGAAGAACAGATGGCTCACTGAGTCACAACATCCACAGAAAGTCCACCCACACCCAACTCTCTTAATGCTAAAAAATCACCAGTCTTCAAATACAAGCCTAGTCATAAGAAGAAAGCAAGAAAGATTAGGGTTTAACATCTTGTCAACAACGAGGCCATTAGAGATGGAGCACAAGATCGGATTGTTTAAAGAATCGTGAAAGAAATCAGCTTTGTCTTTTCAATGGAACTATTCTGGTGTTTGCCTGGAGCAATTTAAGTAAATCACAGAAAACCTAAATCATGACTATAGGCTAATCGTAGAATATTGATCTACACAGAACATTCAGTATCACACAGAGAAAGTCTCACCTATGGAATGCAACATCTGACATGTTTTCGATGATGTTAGTTAACTAGAACAAAAAGATAAGTGTGGCTTACAAGTCAACGAGATTTTCTGTAGAAACTGGCATGAAAGAAGATATAGCCAGAATCATAAAACAACCATGTGCTTGCAGAAGATTATGAGAACACTTGGAATACATGGTTCACAATGTATAGTAACACATGAATAAAACCAAAAGGTCAGTTATATTGTTTTAAAGATGATCTAAGTCTGTAAAACCTGGATAATTATGACATATCCTGTGATTAAGAATTTCATACATTTGAGAACCTACCTGTAGAACAAGATTTTTCATTACACTGTCCTAGAAGTTTAGTGTCTACACCAAACTGTTACTATCTTCAAATTTCATTTTATGATCACATGTGAGAATCCTTCAGTCATTTGTAACTTTGATGTTCATTACATCTTATGAACATCAAAGTTACAAATGACTGAAGGATTCTCACATGCGATCATGAAATGAAATTTGAAGATAGTAACTGTTTGGTGTAGACGCTAAACTTCTAGGACAGTGTAATGAAAAGATGGTCAAATCATAATGTTGGTTAATTTAACTAACAGTAATCAAGGCTCTAGTTTAATTAAAGCCTGGGATTCTAAGCTCTTAAATCTCACCAGAAGTCATATCAAGATGCAAGAAACACCTCTTCAGAGAACAAGCAAGAGAGCACACTGGTCAATACCAGGAAACAATCACTGCTGTAAAAGACAGCATGTGACATGGCTTGTCATATTCAAAATTTGGTTGAGAGTCCAGATTGCAAGCAACAGAGATCTAGGCTCTACACACTTAAAGATCACAGGTAGGGAACCTTCCTAAACACTGTGAAAAATACCAATGTTACCTCAGCTGTAACGGTAGATATTATTGATTTTGCTGACGGAACTTAAAAATCAAGTTATATTTTGGTTTTCTTTGTGAGAATATATTAAATTTTGTTTGCCGAACATATTCTTCAAGAACTTCTAGGGTGACCTGATGCCAAGGTCATTTCTTAAATAGCCAATGCAAGCAAGGATTTATGATCAAGAACTATCAAAAAATTGCAATCCTTACACACCAACTTTCTAAAACCATTGAATTAGCAATAAAAATGAATAAAATTTATAAAGCAGCAATGATGCAATAACAGCACAAACTTCAATCGAACAGAATTAAGGGCATAATTTGGTGCAAGTGACTCAACAAGCTAGCTAGAGACAACAATGATATATAAAAGGTCTCTTCTTTGTAACAGTGTGTATGCTAGAAGATTCAGGTACAACAATTTAACACTGTAAACTGAGAAGAAATGAAATGTGGTTCTCCAAATTTCATGGGAATTATTTTTCTTTCTTTATTGTTCTTCTATAGTTTTCTTACATTTCTTGAAAAACAAAAAGGGATTTTGTTTAACTCCATGCACTACTGCTCTCAGATTCTACACAACATAAACACTGTGTTTTAAAAATGCATCAACTGATGAACCTAACAGTGACTAGGCTATTTAAAACATAATATTAAGAAAAAATAAACACTAAGGCATATAAATGTGTGTTTGTAACTTTGTCACTTTCTTTCAAATAAATATTTTGTACAGTTTACAAATATAAATAACATAAAATGAAACAATAAAATTAATTTTTTTTGCAGTAGAAGACAAGAGTTTATTACCAGAAAGGAACACACACACACACACACACACACACACACACACACACACACACACAAAAGGCCACTGTTGTCTCCTAGCAATGAGTGCAATAGAGTGAGTGAGCGTGCACACGTGTGTGTGTGTGTGTGTGTGTGTGTGTGTGTGTGTGTGTGACAACATTTATACTACTTTATAAACATAAAGCATAAAAAGAGGTTCCACAGACACAGTATGGTATACAACATGTAAATAAATACATGGATATAATTATATATTACTAATAACTGTCAACACAACATACACAGAAGAAATCAGTGCATGAAAATATATAGCTCAGAAAATATAAAAATTGTTCACGTGATTACAACACAGGAAAAGCTTTAAAATCAGATAATAAAGAAAATAAAGTACGTGCAGTGGCTAAACATCTGGTACCCATATGTAATCACAAAAGTATAAACAGAAATATGACAACACAATGTAGGATTACAACAAAAAACAGAAAAAGGGAACCTCACAAATGTTTGAGTAGATTTACAGTTGATGTAAATGCATACATTCTGCCTCTCCCCCTTTCCTCAGCATTAAAGAGAGAGATACTCAAATATGTGTATATTCATGGGCTGTAACAAATATACTTTCCCTATGTGCTTATATTCAGACAGAAGCAAGAGCGTAAAGGATGCTTTGCAACAAAATGTTACAAATAATTTTGTAGCTTCAAATTGGTATTCCAATTTTGACTATACGATTTCTATTGTCCAAGACAAACACATCTACTAACAAAGTTCTTTTCACAATGCTGCACACCAATCACTTATTTTTAACACAGGAAAAAAAAAAAAACAATCTTACAAGTATACATATTAAACAAGCAACCATTCAGGTTTCTAATGGCATATATGTGACAGAAACATTGTTTTTCATTATAATGCAAACACAACTGACCCCCCCACAGTTACACACAGAATTATGACTGGTGAGACATGTTATTTGATGAGATTATTTGATAAGTCAGGGTAGCAGTGTCAAGCATTACATTTCACTTAGAAGTGCTACCACTGTTCAGCCCACTTCTATCTTCCAAAGTTGCAAAATTATTCTCTCCCTAACTGTTGTGAATTATTAAAGAGAAAAATTAAATCATATTTTTGTACATAATAAATGCTGAAGAGCAGAAAACATGTTTCTAGTGATTATGCAGGCAACAACATCACACGATATAAAGTGCATGTCTCTGAAGCCATATCAGATGATGACTAAAAATCAATACAAGATTTATTTTAAGCTATTGAGAGCACAATCAGAACTTGTATACAATATTGAAACAGATCATAAATGACACTAAGGTCAATGTTGACTGATTAGAAATAAATATTTCTCCATTCAAATTTATGCATCCTGAAACAAAAATGAAATGGTTTATCAACATTTCCCATGTTGTTTCCAAGCATTCCGTAAAAAGATAAAAATAAACTGTTTGGACTACACACTCATTCCTCAGAAACTACAGGCATTTCATCACAAGCAGCTTCTTGACATCCAGGATTTCTGAAACAGACATTTGTTCCTGGGAAAGTAAGTATGAATAGGAGAGGGCAAATGGAAATCAAAGACTAAATGAGCCTTATACTTTCTTCACTTGTTCCATTTTCTCATCTCTCTAAGTAACAGTATTTTGTTAATTCCTTAGTACATTTTAAAACTCATACTGCTTTATAAAAACAGTTTCTTCTTCTTCTTTTTACACATCTGGAATATCTCTTAACATTGCATTTTGGATGATCATATTGTTTCTAATAAAACTGTCAAGAGTCTCTTTTACTCCCTCTCACACCAGATGAAAGGTAAGACTGAAAACATGCAATTCCTTAATCTTTTTGGCACTGTTGTCAACTGTACTAAACGTGTACTGCTGCTGTTTTATGTCTACTAGCTAGCCATACAGGTATTAGCTATTTTCTTTTGATTTTGAATAGTCATATTAGGATTTGATAGGGCAGCTTACCAGTTCTTTGGTACTTCCTCCTGAAGGTCATAGCCTGGTAATTTACAAAGTAAAAATTGTCTATGTGCTTTCTGTGTCCGGTCTTACAAATGTATACAGCTTTGAGGGAAATGGAACTTCAGTATTCCACATACGGACAGGCACTGTCAAATTGAAGTACAGGCCATTTCAAAAAAGGTTCATCCAATTTCACAAGACAAAACTTGTACATGAATGAAGGTAGAAATGTGGAATGAATTTTAACTCATGCATAAGACCAAAAAGTCTTTATTTTCAAAAGAACCATTCACTTTTCACAAGTGTATATATTTTACATGGGTGCATGTACATATTTTTTACAGTTACATTCAAGAGCAAAGTTTTCATTTACCTTTCAACAAATATTCAGTGTGCCCTCCACTGGAAGCAAAACAAAAGGCAGACGTAGTCAAACTAATCTCACACTTTTGAGACCAAGTCTACAGTTACTGCATTCACTGCTGTTGCTGTAAGGCATTGCAGTTCACTTAAAGTAGTTGGTCGGAAGGAGAGCCACGGACATGGAATCTTCCAAAAACCCAACAAAAAATTACATACCATGAGATCATGTGACTTTGGATGGCAATAGTGCAATGCAAAATTGCCCCCTATGGTTGATCCACAGCTGAGGCAGCTCACTGTTAAAAAATGTTCTTACATGCAGGTGCCAGTGTAGCAGTCCTTCAGTCTGTCGAAAAATGAGGTTTTTTTTATACATGTTCTCACAACTGTGGAAATAGTCAAATCTTCAACATATCCAGGTACAGGATTCCTATAAGCACCTTTGCGCAACAGAGAAAAAAGAAGGGGTCATATTACACACTGTAGTTCCTCACCATCATGAAATGTTTGTAACAACTGAATTTGCATGTTTTGAAAAACATACACTGCCTCAAAACATGCTAACAGAGACATGTGGAATGGATAACTCTCAAGGGTCACAATGAGTAGATTTCTATGGACCACACAACAAAAAACTGTTGAATGCACTCTATGTCTTGAATGAGCACAGAGGTGACCTGTGGATTTCCCCCTTACATAAACAATCATTGACTTTAATTTGCTTGTACCACCACCGAAGGTTTTAAGCTGTAGGAGGTACAGCACCATTCTCTTGACAGAAATCATGCCACACAGTAGTAACCGAATTGCTTGCTGCCATCTCGACTAGATGCATACTGGGTAATGAACTAGTGAGCAAGATGCCATTACTGGCAACCATATAAACCAATAACTTGCAATTGATGCCGCCAAGGTGAATTAATAGTTTCAATGTGCAAGTTAAAATTCACCACAAGTTTCTATTTTCATTTGTCTTGTGAAAATAGATGAATCTTTTTGAAACACACACTACTGTACCAGAAATGTTCAAGAAGATATATATATATCCCCCCCCCCCCCCAGAAGTAATGGTTGTCATTGAGAGTACATATACAGCATTTGAGACTATTATATATATTCAATAAAATCTCACCCCCCCCCCCCCCCTGGAATATTACTTTTTCTAGCAGATGCCTCTCAAACACATGTAAGAACATGATACAACAGCAACAGTTCATCTGGTTTCTGGTGTGTTGTACTGTACGTATGACAAATATCGTGATACAATCTCCGAGTTACGGCGCTTAGTTTTTGTCTTTTACATCTACATCTACACTGAACAACTCACATTATGGTGTGTAGCATTGGTTACTTAATGTGGCACCCACTGATTTTTTCACAATCACACCATGATGCACCTCACCTATCCAATAGCATCTGCAATAGGAGCAAGATGAACATCTCCAAGATCCTAGTATGTACACAAGGCTGGCAAAAATTGGGAATTGACAGCAGTGAGATTTTCTGAGTAAATCTAAGTGTATATTGAAAGATTATGCTCATGGGAAATGTCGGTGGTGAATTTGTTGCAGTAGGCACGAAAATTCAAATCTGTGAAGATGGAAATTGAAGCTGCATGCAAGACTAAGATAGTATCACCATCAACAGTCTATATAAACTTATAATTAGATCCTTCTACCAAACATCGGACTCACCCACACATGCAACTGAAGACTTTAGAGAAAACTTCAGCTAGCTAGTACATGGGTTCTCCAATCATACTGTCATCACTGGAGGCAACTTCAAGGGCCAACAATCAACTGCAAAAATTACTGTTTTGTAAGTAGCATGACAGATATCCTGCAAACCAATACCATATGCTCCCTCTGAAAACTTCTTAAACAGATAGTTCTAAGGGGCATTCATGACAGGAACATATTACATCTAATGGCAACAGACAGACCTGATCTGTTCAAGGAAGTCCACACTGAAACTGGCACTGGTGACCTTGAGGAAGTTGAAGATAACACAGGATATGAAACTGAGATTACCAAAACAAAGCTCGAAATGCTACAATTCACTTTTACAAAGGAGAATACAGGAGTACCATCCTGCTTTAATTCTGAAATTATTGCAAAGATGTGTAATACAGATATTAGAGCCAGTGGTGGCAGGAAGCACTTAAGTTGGTAAAACAACAAGGCTCAGGACCCAATGGAATTCTTATCACGTTTGATACAGAATTTGCAGTGGGGTTAGCCTCTGTTTTAAACATTATATGCCATACGTAGATCTGCTAAACAATAAACTATGCCTAGTAACTGGAAGACTGTACAAGTCACATACATCTACAAGAAGGGCAGCGGAAGTGATCTACAAAATAATCATCCACATATCATTGATATTCATCTGTTGTAGACTCTTGGGACATATTTGGAGCTCGCTAGTAAAGAGATCTTTAACAGAATGACCTCCTCAGTGTCAATCAATATAGATTCCAAAAATATTTGTCCAGCAGAACTCATATCGTGCTTTTCTCATGTGACATCCTGAAGGCTATGAATAGAGGCAGTCCAGTGCACGAAGTAATCTTGACTTCTAAAAAGCATTTGATTCAGTATCATAAAATTCTTATTATAGAAGGTACAATTACAAGGGGTACCAAACAAAATTTATGACTGGACTGAGGACTTTTTGGTAGGGAGGAGGCTGCATTTTAGCATAGAAGTTATTTTAGGTGTACCCCAGAAAAGTGTATTGGGAAACTTGTTGTCCATAATATATGTCAATCACCTGGCTGACAATACAGAAAGTAGCTTCAGTTATCTATAATTAAGCATTAACTGATAAAGGCTGCACAAATAGTCAGTCAGACCTGTATAAGATTTTGAGGAGGTGCAAAGACTGGCAACTTACATTAAATGTTGAGAAATGTAAACTTGGGTATATCACAAAATGCAGAAGAAATACCCTACGATTACAAACATCAATGACACACAACTGGAATCTTATCAGCTCATACAAAACCTGAGTGTAATAATTTGTGAGGATATGAAAGGAAATTAACACGCTGGATAAGTATAGTTAAAGCAAGTGGCAGACTTTGGTTCATTGCTGGACACTGGGAAAATGCAAATGGTCTATAAGTTATAAACCCTCATGCAACCCATTGTAGAATATTCACCAGTAGTGTAGGACTCTTATCAGCCAGCAGTAATGGGAGATGTTCAATGTAAACAAAGAAGGGTAGAATGAATGATTGCAATCCCCAGAAGAGCATTGACCGAAATTCTGAAAAACCTGAACTGGCAGATGGCTGAAGATAGGTATCACCTATCACGCAACAGCTCAGTTACAAAATTTCAAGAACCAGTGTTAAATGAGGAATCTATGAATACATTACATCTTTCTATGTACCACTCTCACTGGGACTGTGATGACAAGATTTGACTAATTACATCATGCATAGACATTTAAGCTGTCATTCTTTACACGCTACATAAACAAATGGATTGGGAGATTGGTACAATATACTGTACGTTCATATTTCTTCACTAGACGACAGTGCAGAAATGTTGTGAATGCCTCCCACTAGTCAAGGGGCACTGAATCAACCTGGGAAGTGCTATTCACTGCTTTCTGGCTCTCCTTGACAAATACATGGCACAAGGTACCCTGATCTAAGTACTTCACAGTGATTTGCAGACTAGATGTAAATGAAGACTTTCTGGCTTGCTAGAAAAATACAATGCATCATTCTTCTTTTGATCTTCCTTATCTCTGGTACTAATTCTACTTCATAAGGATTCCAGATTGTTGAGCAGTCTTCAGGAATCACTTTTTGAAGGTTTCTGTAAGCTCTCTCTTCCTCGAGTGAAACTCATTTGCTTAAGATTCTTCAAATGAATCTGTCAGATGGCCTGTCTTTCTTACAAATAATTGTATGTTGTCATTCCACTTTAAATAGCTGCAGCCACATACTCCCACATAAGATACTCTTTATTGTGATTGATCACCATCTGTGTAGACAAATAATAATGGGATGTTTCTGCCTCTTATGTGTGATAACCTTCATCTGTTTGTGTGGAGGATCAACTGCCAACCCCCGTATCAAGTGTTGAATCTTGCAGGACTGTGCACAATGTGCTACAATTTTCAAGCACTGTATATTATCTGTGCACACAAACAACACTGTGGAGCTTCCAATGTTATCCACCTAGTCATTTATGTATACTGTGAATAACGACAGTTATATAACACTCCTTGGGGAACACCCCAAGCTACTTTCACACCTTCTGATTTCCTCCCATAAAAACTGTGTGCTGAGTACCATTTGCTAGAAAGCCTTCAATCAAATTATAAAGTTGGTTCAATATTCCGTAAGTTCATCTCTCTTCTCTGGAAGACTGTGCAGGGATGTACCAAATATCTTCCAGAAGCCAAGGGATACTGAATCAACCTAGGTAGATCACTGTCGTCTGGATGTCACAAACACACACAACATCCTAGCTTCCCAGGATCACTGTTTAGGAGCTTTATCTAGAGCAGATTTTTGAGCTCCAAAAATCTGAAAAGACATAAGCATGAAATGTTACATACTCAAAACAAGACCAACAGTGATATAGATCTATAGTTAAAGCTGTTTGTATGACAACCTTCATTCAAAATGAAAATTATTTAATTTTTTTTCCTCGTAACTTTGACACTTCATTCCTTTGGCATTGTAACTGAACATCCGCTGGAAGAGGTTCAATTTCTTATACAGAATCAGTTTCCATTCAGTCTTACATGTATCCGATCAGATTCAGATCCCTTTCCTAGACTGAACTATTTTACAACATTTTCTGATCAGGTAGCTCATTTTATGTAATTTTGTGTTTGAGTGGTGATTGCAAAAAGTCACTGTAGTATTACATTTTTCAGAGAAACAATTTCATAAAACTGAAGTATAAAATTTGGCTTTCTTTCTAAGTGCTTTAGTTTTGTTGCCAGTAATATCACTGAGTGACTGAGTAGATGACTGATCTATTTATTGACCTTATGTATGAAGAAAACTTCCAATACCTCACATGTGGTTTTGCTCACCTTATGGTCAGTTTGCATTTGTTCTGCATTTGTTTGTCAACAAAGCTTCAGCTTCACTGAAGTATTTGCTGAAGGTCTCTACTTACATGGAAACTATATAACAAGGCTACTGAATTACAGCAAGTCTACCATTCCTCACAACCTATCTTACAATATGTATACCTCAGGCACACTGTAAAACACTCTTGACCATTACCCATTTACATTCCACATTTTCAGTCTCTGAGATCAGCATTTTATGTTAACTGCTCAAGTAAATTTCAACCATTTCTTGTTATAATCACTAACAGAAATATTTTGACACCTTTTGTGACAGTCATTTCAGCAACAGTAGTAACTGATGCTATAAGAACTATATGGTCACTGTTTCACACCTCCCATTAACTAAACAAAAAGTTCAGGCCTATTTACAATCTGAAATTCTAAGCTATGTAATTACATTAATCTCCCAGTCTATAGCTGGCAAGATGAAATTTCCCCCTAATGCCACAGCATGAGAACGGAAATTTGTGTGTGACATTCTCAAAGTCTTCCCAGAAAATTCTACCCTACAGCTCCTGATCCAAATGGCATATAAAGTGTCAAACTTTGATGCTACCTTTGATGCTAACCTTCACCCAAATTATTTCACAGCTGACATCTGAAACACCCTCATCAGAGTGATAGAATTCCTTACAGTTACAAATATGCTGCAACCACTGCTGTCTGCTATTTTGTAGCAATTTGTATTCTAAAGAGAATTTAAAATTGCAATTCTTTTCGCTTCTCATTTCAGCCAACTTTCTGCTCCTAACACTATGCGGGTATTTGTTACTGTTGATAATTAAGATCAGTACTGGGACCTTATCAGTTAACTAGTTCTTATTTTTAACTGCAGAGATGAGTCTTCCTCTGTACGATAAATGTGATCAATTTAATTCCCTGTTCTGAATCATCATTTCTTTTCCTTATGCTTCTTCCCCACATCAGTGCAGGGTCACAATGATCATTAATGGATTTGGCACAGTTAGTTTAAGAGGTGTCCAGATGCCCTTCCTGTCATCACCCCATTACCCCCTGGGATGGAAAATGTTATGCCAAATTACCGCATGAAGTGTTATTTAGGTGAAAGTGAGAGTAATTTTGTGAATTAACTGAGGTGGCAGGACTTGGATATCAGTCTGGTTTTCACCTAGTGGGATATGGGAAACCATGTGGAAATCACATCCAGACTAGATGGCATGCCAACTCTCATTGTTACGACCCCAGGTTGATTTGATCCAGGGTAAGAGCATCTTTCTATCCTGGAAGTGGCGCTGTAAAATGTACGGTTATCTGGGAGGGTCATTTATTCCCAACTCTGAAGATAGCACATAACTGATAATTGGGCCTATTCAGAACTTTCTATAACCTCAATAACCCAGCTGTACATATCACATATTCTGCTACTCAAGTAGTTGCTACCTATGTGTAACACATACCTGACATACTGATGGTGCCCTACAATTCTCCACCTGATAGAGGTTGAGACATCAAACTGAGTTTTTTGCAGACTCATATGTGCCTATGGTTTAAGCCTTCCACCTGCCTCCAAACCAGAACTGAGATGGGCAATAGCCACTGGAACAATCTCATCCACATATGTGATGAAACTCTCTAGAAAACTCAATAAATGAATACTGGCTATTACCTGCTTACCAATTAACTATGGATTCAAAGTAAAGTAACAATGTAGAAAATATTTTTGAAATGCAATAGTGCCTCCCTTTTTCAATGCCACATTTTTAAGCTGACTGATAAGCTGTCTGAAGTAGATCGAAGGCCCCAAACCACCTACAAATAGACAGTTAAGTACATATTAGTTTTAGTTCAAAATCTCTCTAGAAGTTTGACGAGAAATATGTTCTTGCCTACTACTCCATTTGAAAGCAATATTTTATCTGCAGACTCTAAAAATAACCCCAAAAAATTCTGTTGGTATGTAAAATCTATGAACGCTACAAATAATTCAATACCTTCTCTTGCTGACAGTATGGGTAATGTAACGGATGATGGTAAACAGAAGGCCGAAATTCTAAACCTAGCTTTCAAAAACACATTTATGGTAGAGGACTGCAGCACCATTCCCCCTTTCAATTATTGAACAAATGCAAGGATAGCTGACAGAGTTTAGTGTATCTGGGGTTGTAAAACAGTTAAGATCTTTAGATGCCAGGAAGGCATCTGACCCAGACGGTATCTCCATAAGATTTTATGTTGACTATGCTACAAATATAGCACCATTCTTGTCCATCATCTATCAGGGATCACTGGAACAGCGGAAAGTTCCATGGGACTGGAAGAAAGACCAGGTCATAAAATCTATAAAAAGGATAGAAAATCGGATGCACATTATTACCGGCCAATTTCACTGACATCGATTTGTTGTAGAATCATGGAACATATTTTGTGTTCAGACATAATGACCTTTATAGACTGAGAAGCTCATCTGCAGTAAAACCAGCACATTTTTAGAAAACAGTGGTCATGCGAGACACAGCTGGCCCTCTTTCTGCATGATATACAACAGGCTCTAGATACCGGCTCCCAGGTTGATGCCATATTCCTCGACTTTCAAAAGGCGTTCGACTCAGTTCCACACTGTCACTTGCTCCAAAAAGTGCGCACTCACGGCCTATCAGATGACATATGCAGTTGGATAGGAAGTTTTTAACAGACAGGGTGTATACGTGGACAAGGGAAAAAAATTCCCGGATTTTTCCCGGTTACAAATACGCTTTCTCCCAGGTGAAAATACACTTTTTCTGTGTTAGGTGACAGTAGGCTCTTCCTCGGCACTATAAAACTCATCAATCCTTTGAATGTTTATGTTTTACATACTGATGTAGAATTTTCCGGGACTTTAGAAAACGAAACTCGGGGAAAAACACGTTTTGAAAGACCTTTGATGTGTAGCAACATGTACACTGCATATTTTCGTATTACGAAGGTATAAATCTGAATTCCAGCAAACACAGCATGTCACTTTCTGAAGCATTGAAATCGAGATTGTGATGCTCTTTTGTAAGCCAGTCATAGCTCATGTCACGTGATCTCGCCAGCTGATGACAGCATAGGACAAGTGATGCAGTCAGTCAAAAGCAAGATCACTCCTAAGTAGCGCGAACACACAAGTAAGGAAAGTTAATCGTTTACATTAATATACATAGCATTCACATAAGAAAATTAATAAAATGGAAGAGAAGCTAAGCTTCCACTATAAATTTGATCTTTTTTGCGCATGTTACACTTTAAGATGCATCACACAAATGTACCAGTAAATTTTTAATAGCGATTAAATGTCTGATCTTCTGGGCTCGAAATTCTTCTGAAGGGTCGTCCTCAAAGAATTGATTTTTAAATGAGAGTCAAACACTTTGTCATTTAAGAAATTCATTGTACATTCTCGCATGTAGTTCATCTTGCGTAGACGAAAATTTACTCTGAATGTAAAGCTTTTCAAACCACGAATCACAACATTTTTCCGTGACCTGTTGCCAGAGAGCGCCAGATAACGGGCATCACCGCACTTGCGCAGCTACGATGACGCAGGAAATCCAATGTTCCTACGTGTAAAACATTAAAAGATCGTACATTATGAGATAAAAGAAACAAGACATCAGAGGATACTTCAAGAGCATCGGAATTTCGTGAACCATGCTAAAATGCATAACTCGGCTTAAAGTGCACATTCGTACGTCCAGATTCGGATGCAAATTTTCTTGGAGTACCAGTACTGTATTATCTCATGTTTGGTTCTTTATTATTGCATAATGTCATGCGTGCACGTGAAATGCAGCGAACAGTGGAAACTAGCCAACAGTGTGAAATTAAACACTTTGTTTCAAATAAATTGACTGCCTCAGCAGAAAAGATTTAATAAAAGCCAAATCTCTTTAGCAAACCGACAAAAATAACTTCATTGTTCTGCAAGGCGATTAATGCTTGACTGTCAGAAAGGTGGACATAAAATCTGAAACTAATAACATATTTTAGCCTTCCGTGATTATTCGAATGTTTATAATTCATTTGGTAGCTCCCGGCCACAAAAATCCGTTTTGTTTTCATTTAACGTGAGAGCAAGAAACAAGGAGGAAACAAAAAAACCACTGAACATAAACAGAGGTCACGTGGAGACGACCCACCTCCCCACCACAACTCAGACTGTTCTGTGCATCAGCCCCAGATCTACGATATTTCCGAACCGGGACGATACAAGATAGTGGCACCCAGCCACACTTCTGTAACCAGAAGCAACTGCGCATGCCCAAGAGCCTGCAAGCAACTGCTCAAACGAATCTAATTTAAACAGTTGTCATGTCACACTCATCTGAGTCAATTTGTTGTTATGAAGCATTGCACAGTCTTTCTAAAGCATCTGACACACTTTGCTGTTGGCATACGCTCGTCTGAGCACTGTGTTTAGTAGTTGTTTATGGCGCATTTCCTTTGCAACTTAAGTTTCATTTCAGTTTTCTTTTTTTCTCTCGTTCATGTTTTGTTGCTGCAGAATTATACTGCAGTAGCGGGACACGGTAATATCCTTTGAGTATTGGTTCTTACCAGCCAAAATCACAAAAATTTAACTGAATACTACAACAATGAAAAATTCCCAGAATTCTAAACAATTCCCGGGTTTTTCCTAGATGAAAAAATTCTCAGTTTTTTCCCGGATCTCCCAGTTGTCCCGGGTCGTATACACCCTGACAGACTAAGACCGGTATGTCATCCTGAATGGGGAGACTTCAACAGAAACAAGCGTAACATCAGATGTGCCCCAGGGCAGCATAATAGGTCTGCTGCTTTTTACGATTTACATAAACGATCTGGTTGATGGTATTGACAGCAGCATCAGACTGTTTGCCAAGATGCTCTAGTATACAGGAAAGTAGTATCACACGAAAGTTGTGAACAAATCAATGAGGATTTGCAGAAAATAAATGCATGGTATAATGACTGGCAGGATAGCAATATTAGTAATTGTAACCTACTGCGTATAACAAAGCGAAAAATACCCATTCATGTACAAGTACAAAATAAATGCCCAGTCTTTGGAAGTGGTAACATCTGTCAAGTATATGGATGTGACTATTCGAATTGCTCTCAAATGGAACAGTCAGATTACACAAGTAACGGGAAAGGTGAACTCTAGATTGCAGTTTATTGATAGAATCCTGAAGCAATGTAGTCCTTCAGCAAAGGAAATTGCTTACAATACTTTAGATCGTCCAGTCTTAGAGTACTGTTCGTCTGTATGGGACTCTTACAGTTGGGTCTGATTCAAGAGATTGAGAAGGTCCAAAGAAGAATGGCAAGATTCGTGACTGGTACATTTAGCCATCGCGAGAGCATTACAAATCTCATAGAAAGTTTGAAGTGAGACACACTTGCAGATAGACAAGAAGCTAAACGGAAGGGGCTGCTCACTAAATTCCAAAATCCGATTTTCGCCGAGGATGTAGAGCATATATTATTACCACCAACTTTCAAATCACGCAATGATCACCATTCAAAAATAAGGGAAATTAGAGCTCATACTGAGGCATTCAGACAGTTGTTTTTCCCTCGTGCGATCCATGAGTGGAACAGAAAGGAGGGGTTGTGGGGGGGATATGACTTTGGCGCAAATAGTGCCCTCCATCACATACCGCTTGGTGGCTATTGGAGTATATATGTACATGTAGATGTAGACGTAGATTTGCAAGAAAGAGATTACTACAGCATAGACTCTAATCTGTTGCTAAAAGCTTCTAAAACACACTCCCATCAGAACTGGTGAAAGGACTTCCATTGTCACATTTGGTACAGTATTCGGTTACCATCAATTGCATATCTGAAGTGAGAGCAATTATGTGCAAGTTTTTATGATTTAAAAAGAACTGTTGAGTGTAAATCAGTACCCTGAATGGTTAAATTTGGCATCTTTCCAAAAAGGGCTACAGATGGAAGATTATGGCTTAACATTCCATCAAAGATCATGAGAGAGAGAGAGAGAGAGAGAGAGAGAGAGAGAGAGAGAGAGAGCGCACACAAGCTCGCATTGGGGGAACATGAGGAAGAAAATCAGTTGACCATTATCAAAAGGAGACATTCCAGTTCCTTCTCTTTCACTGCTGAGGACTTAAACTGGTCTCACAAAATTAAAACACACAAGACATTCTCTTTATGGAGATCAGTCTGGAAGCTTAGCAACAACAAATTTTAAAAAATGTATTTTGTCTTCAGCTAATGAAAGAAGAGTATGTCTGCTGCATTTAAAAATAAGTTAAATGTACCCTTGATATAGGATTAACAGTTATATCTAAGCTCTTAAATAAAGGTTCACATATCAGGAAGTGTTGTGTAATGTCTTGTAGAACACCGCTTCAGTGTAGCAAAAGCACATAGCTCACTTCAGACACTTTGCAGAAGCATGTGCCTAGAAGTTTCCCCCACTCAGTATCACACAGTGCGCATTCACTGTGTGGGGGGCAATAGGTGTGTGGCCATGCCATGCATCTAGGAAAATACTGACTCTATACAGCTTCATCACGACATACGTGCACTAATGGGCCCAGAAAGTGTTGGAAATCATTTATAATAAGAATTTCTTAGTAGCTGCCAATTTCCAATGTTTTCCATGGAAAAGCTCAATGCTGTATACCTGATATTTATCAAGCATCAACACTGCAAATGAGTATGATTGTGTGTAATGAAATGTAAAGTGATACTCAAACACTGAATGTTAGTGAAAGTCACTAATTTATCTACGGAAATCTAAATTTTTGTAAATGAAAGCTGATTAAAATGGTCTATTTTGTTTATAAGTAACAAAAAACTTCAATCCAGCTACACTGTAGGCTCTCAAGTAAATCATGCAAATGAACTAATAGGACTCTCATTACAGTTGATAATATCAACTGTAATACAGCATAGAGGAAGGAAGCTCAACATGTAATGGTAAGGAGAGATGGGCATTATTCGAATAAATTTCTATCTGCAAAATTATTCGAATCAATACATCATTCAAACAAATTTACCCACAAATAAATTATTTATATGTAAAATAACAAAAAACATAGAATGCTACCGTATTTTCTTTGTTTACTTCTTCTGCAGTTCTCTATAACTAGTGTGTGTCTCCTTGGCTCACTGCAGTTTCTATTTGATAAAAATGTTATTAACACTTTGTATAGAAATGTGCTGCAGTGGCTCAGTAGATTAAATTCCAGACTACAAAACTAGAGGTTTGGAGTTTGATCCCCATTGGTCCTCCAATTTTCTCTGTTACTTATCACTTCTTTCACCACTACCAATGAAAAAAATACCAAGTCAAGTTGCACCATGTTTTGGATTGCAAGTTGAAATGTTAGGTTCCCCTCTAAGTGGCTGTATAAGTCAGTTCAGAGGTAGGCGGAAGTCCAGGGCACACCACTGTACTTAGTAAAGCACTTCAGTATTCAAAAAAATCTTCCGTTTTAGCACTGCTTTGCTGCGTAACAAATGTAAAAATACTTACAGGTGGATGCCCTTGGCCATTACACTATTGAACATGCTTCAATTCGTGTCTGCACCTGTCTGTGCTCCACCCCTCCTCCTCCTCTACTGACATGTGCAAAAACTCTACGTAAGCAGTCAAACACTGGAATGTAAATTAATTATGTTTGTAGTGCTACAAAATGAGAACCAAGAATGAACTTGGTGGCTCGCAATGGCTAACATCAATACAAAGTCTCCTCAAATATTTAGGGTATGCTACTGAACATTCAAAGCCATTCAAAAACATTTTAGACTTTTCTCAAAGAAAGCTCTCCATTAGAAAATGGAATTTTTTTTTTATGCGACATGCATCTATGCAGTCACACAGAGCTTTGAGACCTAATTCCCCAAGAGACACTAGGTTTGTGTACGTACAAGAGTTCATATATTGTAGCAAATTAGTAACTTTTTTAACAAGAAAGTGTCAAGAGATGATTGGAGGACTTTTCTACCTTTTTACACCAACTGCAATTATTGCAGCAGTGTATTACCCACAGTTTAAAAAAAAAGTTCACCTGCATTGCTGTCCATGACCACAGGAGGCTTACAAAAAACTACACACACATAATAAGCAATGAAATATCAAAGAAGTTGGTCAGGAGTTTCAAATGATGTTATGTGATAAAAAGAAAATATTATTCTAAACATAGTTTGGGGGATGAATATAATGTAGAAATCACAATGAATTATTTGCAAAAACTATTGTGGATTTGATGATTTCTCGGTTTTTACTGAAGATGATTGTATCAACTACCATAAATAAACACGATTTCAGGAGAGAGAACCCACCAATAAAGAATAAATATGAAAATTTTGTTGCCACAATTACAATTTTGGTTTTTTAGGTGAATCAGTGTTAAATTAGTTGTGAAGGATACAAAAGTAACTACAGTATGTTGCACATGATTAAACACAATTAAAAGGTGTTAGAAATAATAACCCACTGTTTCACCATGAACATTTTATTGAAAATTAAAATACAGTGGTGGTACAAAAACTAAACAATTATTCCAAAGAAATGTTTAAACAACAAAACCATTACTAACTACAGAAAATTACGATGTTTCAATACTACAAAATAAAAAGGAACTAGAGAACAGAATTTAAAAAAAAATTAAATGATTTTTAGCCAAAAGAACCTGCTAAACTAAATTGTAACATTCAAAAAAAAAATATATATATATTTCTTTTTGTAGTTTTAAAAATGAGAAAATATGTATGACAATGTGAAAGCCTATTGCCTTCTCCTTTTTTCATCTTCAGAAATGACAAGTAAATTTCTAATACTGGACATGCATTACATAATCATTATTTTAATGAGTTTTTCATTAAAATATTAAACACTTTAAACAAAAAATGAAATGAGAAATAAATAACTCTTGTAAAGTGTTTACTTGATACTATTTTGACTCTTACTTATGTGTAAATAATAGCACATTCTGTCATATGTAAGCAAAAGTTTTCAGTTATTTAACACTGAAAATATGTTGTTAATGTAGATTAGTGGCCCAACCACAACCCTGAGTAGCATAACAAAAACTGTCACAGATACATACGTAGATTCAGAAACAAAATCGAAAGATATCCATGGAAGGAAGACAAAGAAAAGGATGGCAAGTCAATCACAGATAAAAGAATCAGGGTTTTTGAGCGATATTTGCAAGATCATAATCTACTCTTCCTTTTACAACAATGCATTCAAAAATGTGAACAATGAGTCTGTTAACACATCATGTATAATAAACACTGAAGTAGTGCAAATTTGTTAACTCCAATGACAGAATTTTCCCCTGACAGAATTTTTGTGAACTAATAAGCAGTGCAGCTATGAACAGAGAAGAGAGAGGCTGAAGTAGTAGTACCCAACTAATGAGCAATACTCATGAGAGGAAGAGAGAGTGAAAACTGCTAAAAATTCATCCATGTTTGGGAAGAATCTGACTCAAAGTGGGACTTATAAAGATGTGATGAGTAAATGGATGATAATGAAGGACAAAAACAACAAACACCTCATACTACAGCTGGCAACAGTTACAAAGTGATCAAAGAGAACAGGATGTTAAGATGAAGAGAAAAAGAATGAAAAATTGGAAAAAGATGACTGCCACAGCACAAAGACTGTATAAATACATATTGGTGCACCAAGATAACAGTAGAGATGTACCACAAAATAAAGTATGATGCTAATAGTTTAGACCAAGTAAAACTGTTTACGGGTGTGTGTGTGTGTGTAGAGGGGGAGATGGGGGAGGGGAGGGAGATGGGGGAGGGGGAGGGGAGAGGGGAGGGAGATGGGGGAGGGGAGAGGGGAGGGAGATGGGGGAGGGGGAGGGGAGAGGGGAGGGAGATGGGGGAGGGGGAGGGGAGGGAGATGGGGGAGGGGAGGTGGAGGGAGGGGAAGGGGAGGGGAGGGAGGGGAAGGGGGAGGGAGGGGAAGGGGAGGGAGGGGAAGGGGAGGGAGGGGGGGAGAGAGAGAGGAAACTATGATACTGAAACTAAAGAGAACCAAAAATATGAGAAACTGTAAGCAGTAAATGTCAATAATAGGAGAACTAGAACCTAGACTGTTCATGCAGGGACAGACAGTTCCATGTTTACTAAATCAATCTGCAAAAAGGCTTCACCAACAGGATTCTAGTGGAGGGGGGTAAGCAAGTAGAATGGTGTAATAATAGTATATCACACTGATTTCTACACAGTTTTGTTCAGAAAACAGAAAGTAACTGCAAGGCATCACAAGTACTAGAGGGATAAAGTGGGGAAAAAGGAAGTGCATTAAAGGAGCAGTAATAAAAGGAATAATAAATATGTGGAGCAGGAAACAAGAGAGTGGTGAGTGCAAAAAACCAGGGGTGAAAACAGCAATATGTTAACAGTGATAGATTTGCATTAAGCAAGCCAACAGAACTACATGAATTAGAAATGTAGTCCAGAATGAGTTCCCATCTGGTACCATGTGTGACATTCAAATAAAATTTGTGAAATATTCTCACAAGCTTCGCTGCTGCGCCACGAGGCATGTTCTACTGCAAAGTACAAATACTGAGAACAAAATCAGTGTTATGATCTATCTGTCTTGGTTGTGACTGGATGGTGAGTAGTCCAAGTGTAATTTTTATAGTGCTTCTAAACAGCTCCACTGTCATACAGGTGCTTCTGCAAATAGTTCATTTGCTGAAGAATCATGTATTAACAGTAAGAATGGCATCAGTAGTGAAAACGATAGAATGTGATACACACTTACTGCATCAATAGTCATAACCCGACAAGCAAGGGAGCTGGAAGACATTCAGCCACTTCACGGTTTTTGATGGCGTCACTTTTAGAAACAAAAGAATGTTAGTATGTGTGCACTCTATTTTTGTTGCCTTTTTTTTTATTTTGATTCATTTCTTTCTACCATTCTTAATTTCATTTTCCTGTTGAAAAAAGTTACAACTTCGGAAATACTTGTCTCCTTTCACATAAATGTATTACTTCTCATGTGCTTTAGCATTTCCTTAATTGTGTTTAATATCAAACCCTGTGCCTCTCACAACGTAAGTTCTGAATGTTACAGCTACTATCAGTTTTCAACTTTTTTGAACAAAATGTTCCCATGTTGTTCTTTGCTTTCTTCCTTGAAGCAACCAAAGGAGAAATTCTTCTTAAAAACCCAAAATTGTCACATTCTCTGTCTTAGTGTTAGCTTTACTACGCCCCAATAATTTATATATGAATACTTAAGTTGGTGCTTCGACCATGTCTTCATATATGGTATGCAGAATACCACCATTCATAAAATTGATAATAGGTTATCAACAGCAACCTAGCTCTATTCAGTATTAATGTGATTAAAAAGTCTGAGGAATAATAAGAAGAAGTTACAGAAATGTCAATGTAAATATCATTACAAGATTGCAATATACTTTAAATCACTATCTGTTTTTAACACACAAATTAATTTAAACCATTATTCTTCGATTACTAAAATTACTACTCTGGGATTAAACAACTGAGTGAGAAACAAAATATTTTACAAACTAGTTCTCAAGTTTAGGTGAAGGGGGAAGGGGGGGGGGGGAGTAGCATAGCAAGGAGCAGCATGGAGGACAGGAATGTCAATATATATGCAAAACGTAGGCCAACAGCTCTTGCATCACTGCCAATAGCCAAAACTCACCAGAGGATCAAAATCCTCCAACAGAATGGATGTTGGGACATCCCCTCTAACTACATGTGAATACTGACACTTCTTCCCCTTTTAACACAGATTCCTTGAACAGTGGAAGAAATCTACTGAGAATAGCACTTTCAACACCACATATTTGTACGATTATTATACTGCCTGTTCTCCACATGTAAAATTTGGTCCAAGTTTTTATACTTTTGTCAGTAAGTTCTTATCACACCCACCACAAGTGGAATGGATTCTAATACAACTTTAGAAATCCATTCATTAGGTTGGCCATGTGGTTCACATTTTGCTTTTTATGGGTCCTCTGATTCTTTTAACTAATTGTTTTAAACACTCTTCCTTTTTTCAATAAAATAGCTACATCACGGCATATTTAGACTTCAGGACAATCCCATCAAGTCTTTAGCATATTTACTCTGAAACAAGAATAATTAAAATTTAATCACTATATCAGAACTACAAAGAGTAACTAAATATAATTCTTTAATCACGATCAAATACATGGAGGAGAATGATGAACTAACTACACATAACACTAAGCTGTGGAGCTTGTTACTGCACATTTCACCAACATCTATTTGATGTTTAACAGAGGATGTGACCTAAGCTGAATTAGAGCAGAAAAAAAATCAAGAAAGTTAAGCACAAAAGTGGGTTGCATAACTGAGTGCAAATAACACAAATGATAAGAAGTACTTTCAAGTGAGAAGTAATAAAATTAACACTTAATGGAGTCGTCCTGCAAATAAATACTGTGACAATTTGAAATAACAAATGCAACTTCACTAACAACAAGATAATACCAAACATTATTTTCACCCCATCACACAATGGTGCCGTACGAAACCAATGTTGCCTAAAGGAAGAATCAGGAATAAACCCCTACAAATTTAAGCTCCCTTCACTAATATAAAATACAACACAATAAAGCAGACACAAAGAAACAAAGCTCAAACAGCACAATATTGCAAATGGATTATAGCAATGGCCTTCTTTTTCAGTTCTTTCTTTGGGGGAAAAAACAGAGGTATTTTGCACCACACTACATTCTGCTATTTGTCAGTAATTTCACATCACACAAACATTTACAAGTGGTGTGGGCAATTTTAATAATAGCAGTTTCTAACAAGTTACAGCAACCAAATTCTTTTGATTTACCAAAAAGCACATACTGTCAAGCACAGTAAGAAAAATGCAATGCTACTTTAAAATAATGATCTGCAAATTGTTTGAAAACAATTTTCACGGTAGTGAAGTATGAAAGCTTAGAGCAGCAATTCAACTATGCGTGAATCTTTTACAAATACTCGAGATGTGATGCAAGATATAGCATCAAAACCATTTAGATAGACAAGGAAAAACTCGAATCAAAGCAATAAGTTAAGCACTTAACATGAAACCATGTTAAAAATCAAGTACAGAACAGAAGAATTCACATGCGACACATTACTGAAAGTTTTGCCAAAAGCAACAACAGAGCATTTTAGACAGCCAACAAAGTGAAGTCACACAATGAAACACTCTTACACACAATTTATCCACAAAGGAAAGTTGAAAAATAAATATGATGCAATCCTACCATAAAAACCGGAATGCACATGCACTTCAAGCACAAGAAGTAATGTTAAGGGTTTTGGTTAGAATTAAATCCCCATTCTCAGATCTTCAACAGTTTAGTTAAATACGCACTACTCTTTTCTTAATGGTTCACATGAACTAAATCCATTTTGACTCACAGTGTGTGCAGCGAGTTTCTGCTCAAGCTCTTGGCGTGCTGCACGCATTTCACGTATCTCAGCTGCAAGTTCATCACGTTCTTGGCGCACCGCAGCCAACGTTTCGTCACGTTGGCGACCAGTAGAACGTGCTTGCTCCAGTAAGACTTCCAGTGCACGAATACGTTCAAGCAAAGCATCTCGTTCCCCTTCAGCTCGGCGGCGCTCGGCACCCTCCTCTGCAGCCTGTCTGCATAACCGACCAAGCTGTGTCTCCAGTTGTGCTATTCGTGCACTCCACGATGCCTGTGTAGTGGCAACATTTTATATTAATAGTTCCTGCTTTCATCATAAAAATTAACAATACTTTTAAAACTGTCAGTACTAAAATATTTTTTTTTGTAACAGGCAGATGTGGCACGAATCAAATGCTTAAAACTGAATCACTGCAGCTGTTCATCCCACAAACGTCATTTTAAGTTCACTGTTTTTCTTATGATCATGCTCATCAGTCATGTGTCTGTTATAAAAACTGTTTTCTGCCTTTCATTGTCTGGGCATTGCTCTGGTTTAATTTATACTTTATTTATATTCTTCACAACTTCATTATCTAATAATGAAAAAAATATTTTGCATTGAAAGCTGAAGTGGATGGCAATATAACACTCTTCAACTGTGTACCCACAGAAGGTGCTATGTGTGTCTCACCATCAATTTTAATTCTTTTTCTGTCAACTGTGTCGCATAAATTAATTTGGGAATCATTAACTGCAGCAGACAGTGGATGCTGGTTATGCATTCTACAGTTCTTTCAGACATGTCACAGTATTACCAACACGGCCCTCTTCACAGACGCAAACAAAAATTAATTACACCATCTGTAACACAAGATCCCCTTTTTTTTGTGAAGATGGCACAGAAAAGACACAGTCAAATAGTCAAAATAAGGGATAATCAACATTATGGAGGAGAGATAAGATGTTTAGAAAGGAAGTGAAAGCAATTGGAAACTGTGAATTAACAGTGTCAGCACTGTCATCAATTTTGCTAGCACAAGAGAAAGAATGGAGAACATTCTTTATGAAACACAGAAAGTAGCAAACAAAAAGGCCTACAATAAAAATACAAATTATATTAAAAGCAAATACTGCAGATGCAGAAATAAAGATGGAGGAGGATAAAGGGAGAAAACGTCACAAGATTACAACAAGTGGAGGGAAGGACAGAAGTGGAAAGTTGGAAGAAATGATTGACAGAGTTGGTAGATGAGGCGTACGATGATGTAGCACTTTTACATAGGACTACTTACTCGTTACTCCATAATGGAATAGAAAAGGAGAAAAGTGTTTTCTTGTGCCCATTTTTCCCTGGCATTCCTAAGAATATTCTTCATTCTTGAGCATTGCTCACCTCTACCCATTAGGCTTTATGCAGTCAGCCTTTCTAAATGTTCATACTGTCTTCTTCGCTTTGTTTTTATTTTACTCAAAAGTGTTCCCACTTACCTTTGTCTAATGTTCAATTTTCACTTTCCGTCAAGGGAAGAATCAGTCAACAGCAACCAAGATAGAAAAAAAATCTACGGCACAATGTGAACAACACATATGGAGAAAGAACCACTCTGGAGAAGACTGGTCTCCACACCATCGGGAGATACCAGTTTAAGGTCAACAACCCACACAAAAGTCATCAAAGTTTATGCAGAGGTTGTCTTGTACTGACCCTGCACAAAAAATATCTTATTTTTAATGTACACAGTAGCCTCTCATCAAGCATCATCTTTAATTAAACTGATAACTACTTCTGAATCAGGAAGAGGAAGCTTAGGGTTCTACATCCCATCAACAAAGAACAAGCTCAGATTCGGGGAAAAAATCAGCAGTCCTTTTCGAAGGAACCATCCAAGCATTTGTCTTCAATGATTCAGAGAAATCATGGGAAACCTAAATCCGGATGATTGGACAGAAATTTTAAATTTGGAAAACTTTTTGTAACACTTTGTTTCTCCCACAGCATCATTTCAATAAACTTGCTTCAATAGTTCTCCAGTCTTCCCTACTTTCAAAGCAGTATTGTGATGCATCATTGCTCTTGTGAATGAGGCAATGAAGAAACTAACACAAAACTGTACCACTTTGCACTCAAATGAGAACAATTCAGACACTAAACAAAATACCAACAATGTGATCTAAACAGAAAAAAATTACTTGCTTTAGTCTATAATTAAAATCATTATCATCATGCCATCCTATGATTTAAACATCCAGACTATTTTTACCACTATGGTATAGGAAAAAATGGAGGTGGGGGGACAAAATAATAAATTATGACTACAGACTTGAGAAAGTAATTTTTCTAATTGTGTTGGTTGCTGGTTCAATCAATAATATGTCAGGAATATGTAAAATAATCAGGTAACTTGAAAGATTCTAATGAACAGAATGCTGCCAATGCCACATCACTATCTTAGTTATTTTTGTGAAAGGTCCTTATGTACTGATAAATAAATTAGAACATTTTGATTAAGGTATTCAGCTGATTTACTCATGTGACCAGTAGCAAGCATAAGGTTGCCTTATATTGACACTTAAGAGGAAATGAGCCAGAATGTGACTTGGGAACTACTACTACATGTTTACTGAGATACTGGATGAGCCAGAACCCCAACAAACTTTCAGAGGTTGTTTCGGGATACTTTCCGAGTATTTTGGTATAAAGAGACCCATAGTTACCAGCAGCTTGTTACAGAGTTACAGCATTTCATTTGATTTCTTGCCCCAATTACATTTGTGTATGTTTCGCAATGAATATAGAGCACAATAGTGTAAATGTTGACAGTATGCGCTAGGTGTATGTTTCCATTTGCTTGTGGTAACTGCTGTTGACAACAGCGATACCTGTTTTACTCTTTGCCTTCAAGCTTGCATTCAGTACTGTTTGGTTCTGTCTTGGGTTTGTATTTCCAGCAGTGTTAGTTGTACCTGAACACTAATATGCAACTGTGTGGATAGGTTTGCTGATGAAGAGATGGCCAATATGCTTCTCTACAAACTTACAGCATGCTGCAGGTGAAACGTTATGTCCACAATTTGTTTTATAATTGACATAAATGGTTGTAGCTCTGTCATAAGTTTTAATTGAAAAGTATCTTTTATTTCTTGATGGTGATACCTCTGCCCATTTTCAAACCAACCTATCGTAAATGTGACAATACAGCAGAAATTGCCCCTGCAGTGATGATCAAAGCAGCACTATGGCCAGCTCAACAACAGTAAATAGACCACATAGGGCAGACACTGGAGAATTTCAATGTCTGTCCTGTTTAAAGCTGTCGAGTCCACCAAGTGCCACTTCAATCATCACTGCAGGGCCAATTAATGTTACAATATGGATGGTTTGAAAATGGACATCCAAAACTGGAAAAAAAAAAAACTTCTTAATGCAACTTATGATGCGGCTACAACCATTTATTTCAATGTGGATATTGTGTATGTATTCACTGAATGCAATGGAATAGTGGCGCAATGATACTAGCCGAGCTGTTACTGCAATGATGGCTACCCCATCACAGTACAGTCTTTCATTTGAGAGCAGGTGGATTACTCTGTGTTTTGTGTTGTACATTTTGGTTAATGCATATTTCATGCTTTTTCACTGTTGTGTTTGTATTTTCACAAAAACAAGTGTAACTGCAGTAACAAACTGAATAAATCATAATTACATTATTACTCTGTAAGAAGCAGCCAGAGAGAGTGAATATCTTAAACAAATTAATCGTATGGTATTCCTGAACAAGCTCTGAAAGTTTGTCAGTGGAGTTCTGGTTCATCCTGTACATTAATGACACGCCTTATATGATGCCTGTTAAAAAAAATTCCGAAACTTTGTCCACAACATTTTTCTACTCTTACCTTTTACTTACTGTGCCTGGTCTCCTTCGAAAAACTCTTCTCCACAAATGATAAGACAGAGACAGAGAGAGAGAGAGAGAGAGAGAGAGAGAGAGAGAGAGAGAGAGAGAGAGAGAGTCCGCAGGGTCCAGATCTCTGGAGAGTACAGAGGATGCAGCAGCACTGTGATTTCATTTTTTGTGCAATAGTTACACACCAACAGGGATGAATGTGCAGGTGCAGCAACGCGATGCAAGAGCTATGAATTGTATTGCCACATTTCAAGCCATTTCCTTGCCACATTTTCTCACAGGTTTCGCAACACATCCTGAGAGCACCCTACAGGACAAATTAAATGATGAACTAATCCTTCAAATTCAAAGAAAACTACCAGCATCGCTTTGACATTTGGCCTGACTTGACAAGCTTTTTTGGTCTTTGAGAATCTTTCCTGACCCATAAAAGCTCTTCATAGATTGCGAGGTAACAGTCTTGACTCATGAGCTGTGGGAGAAACATGATGCAGTCAAAGATGCTGTGTCAGGATTTCATGACATGACCCAACTGACATGTTACTCCTCTGCAATCTCTCAGGCAGTCAGTCTTCAATTAGTGACATGAGAGTGGTCAGTAGACATCGAAGGGCGTCTTGAACAAGGGTCACCTTTAATTTCCGTCTGGTTATTTTTAAACCGTGTCATTTGTAACACTGAATATAGCTTAAGCACTCACCACCATAAGCTTCTTGCACTATTTGGTGTGTCTCTGTAAAGGTTTTCTTGAGTTTCCCCCAAAATTTAATGCAGATACATTGCTCCTCTGTCATCTCAAAATCTGCAAACTGTGCGACAGCATTCCACTTGGTACGGCACTGAACAATAACTAACAGACATACAACAGTGAAACTTTCAGCAGTTACATATTAAACACAGACATGTGCAGGGATGCCAACTGCATTTCGCTTCAACACACCATTGGTGTGAAATTACGTGTATTCCGGAATTTCTTGAGCTTTTACAGCACCTATTCTTAATATATTATTTGGTGCACTAATGAAACAGAAAAAAAGTTGTTTGCTTTCCATGCTGGGATGTTCTGACAAGGAAAGAAACATGGCTCTCTGGATCACTCAACCTGTATTAGATACACCCTGACTGAATTGTACCTACATTCTCTGAACTGCTAAATTGTCTTCATCCTTGGGTGTTCTCAAATTACTTGTCAATAGGGTCATACAAAGTTTCCAATTCAAACACTTGACTAAGCAGCTCACAAATCTATTTTTAATGAACACTTTTTAGTGGTCCTTAAAATTAAATGCTAGAAGGTGTATTCAGTAAAAACAGATGTGTGTGAGCTTCTTAGGCGAACAGGTTGAAATGGAAATTCTGTGTGCTCTATTGACAAATGTTTACAGCACATCCACTGTTTGTGATAAGGGATGACAACAGTACAAGAACTTGGCGAATGGTGTTTTTTTTCCTAGTGTTCTGTAAAAAAAGATACGGATCGCCTTCGTTAGCACTGCCGCCCTCAGTGTGGAAGGACTCAGGTTTAACTCACGGTAACTCCTAAGATTCTTCTGTAAGTCGGTGATCTGGAACGGGATCCACTCACCCTCATGAGGCAAATGAGGAACTGCTTGAATGAAGCAGCAGCAGCAGCAGCAGCAGCAGCATCCATATTCATATACTGGCAGTAATAGCTGGAGGGTTTGATGACATGCTGATCACATACCCCACGATCATAAATTATTCCTCTTACTGCCTTGTAGATTGCACTCAGCCAATCGAAACAGGGCAAGGCGTAATCTGTCTGGTGTACGTTTTTGTAAAAGTAGATCTTACATTTTGCAGATTAATAGGGTGCTATCAACTGAAAAAAAGTCATTGGCTAAAGATGATAGTATGCTGCTAAAACTCGCAGCTTTCCTCCCACATGATAGCAATATCCATACAAATAGGCAGAATCCTCTGTAAATTTCAAATTAAAATAGTTCTCTGCCCACCAAACCAGGATGAAAAGTTTCTTGGATCTGTGAAGGATGATTTACTGTCACAAAGGGCCTGTTGTTGTTGTTGTGGTCTTCAGTCCTGAGACTGGTCTGATGCAGCTCTCCATGCTACTCTATCCTGTGCAAGCTTCTTCATCTCCCAGTACCTACTGCAACCTACATCCTTCTGAATCTGCTTAGTGTATTCATCTCTTGGTCTCCCTCTACGATTTTTACCCTCCACGCTGCCCTCCAATGCTAAATTTGTGATCCCTTGATGCCTCAAAACATGTCCTACCAACCGATCCCTTCTTCTAGTCAAGTTGTGCCACAAACTTCTCTTCTCCCCAATCCTATTCAATACCTCCTCATTAGTTACGCGATCTACCCACCTTATCTTCAGCATTCTTCTGTAGCACCACATTTCGAAAGCTTCTATTCTCTTCTTATCCAAACTAGTTATCGTCCATGTCTCACTTCCATACATGGCTACACTCCATACAAATACTTTCAGAAACGATTTCCTGACACCTAAATCTATACTCGATGTTAACAAATTTCTCTTCTTGAGAAACGCTTTCCTTGCCATTGCCAGTCTACATTTTATATCCTCTCTACTTCGACCATCATCGGTTATTTTACTCCCCAAATAGCAAACCTCCTTTACTACTTTAAGTGTTTCATTTCCTAATCTAATTCCCTCAGCATCACCCGACTTAATTTGACTACATTCCATTATCCTCGTTTTGCTTTTGTTGATGTTCATCTTATATCCTCCTTTCAAGACACTGTCCATTCCGTTCAACTGCTCTTCCAAGTCCTTTGCTGTCTCTGACAGAATTACAATGTCATCGGCGAACCTCAAAGTTTTTACTTCTTCTCCATGAATTTTAATACCTACTCCGAATTTTTCTTTTGTTTCCTTTACTGCTTGCTCAATATACAGATTGAATAACATCGGGGAGAGGCTACAACCCTGTCTCACTCCTTTCCCAACCACTGCTTCCCTTTCATGCCCCTCGGCTCTTATAACTGCCATCTGGTTTCTGTACAAATTGTAAATAGCCTTTCGCTCCCTGTATTTTACCCCTGCCACCTTCAGAATTTGAAAGAGAGTATTCCAGTCAACATTGTCAAAAGCTTTCTCTAAGTCTACAAATGCTAGAAACGTAGGTTTGCCTTTTCTTAATCTTTCTTCCAAGGTAAGTCGTAAGGTCAGTATTGCCTCACGTGTTCCAACATTTCTACGGAATCCAAACTGATCTTCCCCGAGGTCGGCTTCTACCAGTTTTTCCATTCGTCTGTAAAGAATTTGCGTTAGTATTTTGCAGCTGTGACTTATTAAACTTATAGTTCGGTAAGTTTCACATCTGTCAACACCTGCTTTCTTTGGGATTGGAATTATTATATTCTTCTTGAAGTCTGAGGGTATTTCGCCTGTCTCATACATCGTGCTCACCAGATGGTAGAGTTTTGTCATGACTGGTTCTCCCGAGGCCATCAGTAGTTCTAATGGAATGTTGTCTACTCCCAGGGCCTTGTTTCGACTCAGGTCTTTCAGTGCTCTGTCAAACTCTTCACGCAGTATCTTATCTCCCATTTCATCTTCATCTACATCCCCTTCCATTTCCATAATATTGTCCTCAAGTACATCGCCCTTGTATAAACCCTCTATATACTCCTTCCACCTTTCTGCCTTCCCTTCTTTGCTTAGAACTGGGTTGCCATCTGAGCTCTTGATATTCATACAAGTGGTTCTCTTCTCTCCAAAGGTCTCTTTAATTTTCCTGTAGGCAGTATCTATCTTACCCCTAGTGAGACAAGCCTCTACATCCTTACATTTGTCCTCTAGCCATCCCTACTTAGCAATTTTGCACTTCCTGTCGATCTCATTTTTGAGACGTTTGTATTCCTTTTTGACTGCTCCATTTAGTGCATTTTTATATTTTCTCCTTTCATCAATTAAATTCAATATTTCTTCTGTTACCCAAGGATTTCTAATAGCCCTCGTCTTTTTACCTACTTGATCGTCTGCTGCCTTCACCACTTCATCCCTCAGAGCTACCCATTCTTCTTCTACTGTATTTCTTTCCCCTATTCCTGTCAATTGTTCCCTTATGCCCTCCCTGAAACTCTCTACAACCTCTGGTTCTTTCAGTTTATCCAGGTCCCATCTCCTTAAATTCCCACCTTTTGGCAGTTTCTTCAGTTTCAATCTGCAGTTCATAACCAATAGATTGTGGTCAGAATCCACATCTGCCCCAGGAAATGTCTTACAATTTAAAACCTGGTTCCTAGATCTCTGTCTTACCATTATATAATCTATCTGAAACCTGTCAGTATCTCCAGGCTTCTTCCATGTATACAGCCTCCTTTCATGATTCTTGAACCAAGTATTAGCTATTATTAATTTATGCTCTGTGCAAAATTCTACAAGGCGGCTTCCTCTTTCATTCCTTCCCCCCAATCCATATTCACCTACTATGTTTCCTTCTCTCCCTTTTCCTACTGACGAATTCCAGTCACCCATGACTATTAAATTTTCGTCTCCCTTCACTACCTGAATAATTTCTTTTATCTCGTCATACATTTCATCTATTTCTTCATCATCTGCAGAGCTAGTTGGCATATAAACTTGTACTACTGTAGTAGGCATGGGCTTTGTGTCTATCTTGGCTACAATAATGCGTTCACTATGCTGTTTGTAGTAGCTAACCCGCACTCCTATTTTTTTATTTATTATTAAACCTACTCCTGCATTACCCCTATTTGATTTTGTATTTATAACCCTGTATTCACCTGACCAAAAGTCTTGTTCCTCCTGCCACCAAACTTCACTAGTTCCCACTATATCTAACTTTAACCTATCCATTTCCCTTTTCAAATTTTCTAACCTACCTGCCCGATTAAGTGATCTGACATTCCACACTCTGATCCGTAGAACGCCGGTTTTCTTTCTCCTGATAACGACGTCCTCTTGAGTAGTCCCCGCCCGGAGATCCGAATGGGGGACTATTTTACCTCCAGAATATTTTACCCAAGAGGACGCCATCATCATTTAATCATACAGTAGAGCTGCATGTCCTCGGGAAAAATTACGGCTGTAGTTTCCCCTTGCTTTCAGCCGTTCGCAGTACCAGCACAGCAAGGCCGTTTTGGTTAATGTTACAAGGCCAGATCAGTCAATCATCCAGACTGTTGCCCCTGCAACTACTGAAAAGGCTGCTGCCCCTCTTCAGGAACCACATGTTTGTCTGGCCTCTCAACAGATACCCCTCCGTTGTGGTTGCACCAACTGTATCGCTGAGGCACGCAAGCCTCCCCACCAACGGCAAGGTCCATGGTTCATGGGGCCTAAGTTCATAAAATGCAAAATTGTTCAGGCTTCCCTAGCTACCTGCTGACAGACTGTCGTCAGCAATGGAGGGCGACTCTTTGACAACACCAGCCCCTCATACTGACAAAATGACAGAAAAATTAATAAACTTTGGTCGAAGAGCTGGAGGCATAAGCCTCTTAAATTACCATGGCTATGTAGTATGGCTCATCCAGGTTAAACCACATGCACAATGGGAGAGCACTACAACTCACCAAGTCTGCTATTGACAAGAATTGTAGTCAACAAGACATCAATAGAATATGACAAAATAGTAATTTTGGTTATAGGAACATCGTTTGAGGCACTATTGTAAGAGAGTAAATAAAGATGTATAAGAAACGTTCGTTAATGATTGTACTGACTATAAAATGGATGGAATCCTTTCTTTTGCACTGTCTGCCTTAAGCGAATAACACGGAATACCTCAGGGTACAGTGTGCAGCAAAGCCAACAGACACCCGAGTTTAGCATTCATTTTTAATGCACTATTTTTGGGTGTCTGGCAGTGTTGCCTTTCTAATTACTACAATACAGATGTATGTGTGAAATGAAGAAAACCACAATAAATGGGGTGTGGAAAGCCTATGGTACGATGCTGGATGTAAATGATTGCCAACTTTATCTAGTGTTCATTAAAGTAAGAATTTTGGGTGTTCCCTTGCTCGGCTTCATTGACCAACATGGTGCTGGAGTTTGTAGTATTGATAATAAAGGACATCTATACCCCCGCCGGCGAAACATTGCACTTGACAGTTCGCTTTTTGTCTAGTTAGGTTTGCTATACTGTAATAGCGATGTTGCAACAGCAGCCTCTATACACACAGCAGACGACACAGTTTCCGGTCCCGTCTCGTAAATGCAAGCGATTGAACAATTACAGTGTATATAAAAACTCGTTTTTAGTTGTACTACAATGATAGGAAGTAAACAACCGTATAATAATGCATATAAAAGCACAACGATGCGCACCCTTTCGATAACGGAGCAAAGAAATACAAAAAAACAAGCATCTCACGACTGGTACTTTAAAATCAATAATGTACGTAGTTTACAAAATAAATAATAACCGAGATTGCAATAAATAACCAATATTAGTAATTTTTCACTCACCAATTTACAGCGATAATGGCGCAATTCCATCCAGCTCGCCATCGTCACTGTTGTCCGATTCATCGCCAAAACCGTCTTCATCGTCGTCATCAGCAAGACAAATCATTAATTGTTCATGGCCACTGATAATGCCTTCTATTGTCTGTGCTGCTCGTATAAGCTTCTCGACGTGCTCTACTTTTTTTCTCCATGAGGCTGCATCCACAGTCACAAGAGCTTCACGCAACAGCTTTTCCACCTCTGTTATTGTAAAGGACTTGTTGTTGTTCCTTACATACATTTTTACATCACTCCATATTAACTCAATAGGGTTGAAATGGCAGTGATATGGTGACAGCCTTATTACAGTATGACCCTGCTCCTTGGCAATTTCGTCTACTACGTATGTAGGTGTCGTAGGCTTATTTTCTTTAACAAGAGAATATAACAGAACCTTTGTCATACTCATATCCGCTGCAATATTTCGAGCCTGTAACCACTGCACCATAACTTCTTTCCGATCATTTGTGGTTGGGGCTTTGTTCTGTATCACCGAATGATATGGAGCATTGTCCATTACAATTGTTGTAGGGACAAGAAATTGTTTTAAAAGGTTCCTGAACCACTCAACAAATCGTGTGTGATCCATATCTTCATGGTAATCACCAGTCTTTTTTGATCTAAAAACTAAAAGTGCGTCAGGAACAAAACCACTGGAGGAGCCTGCATGGACCACAATTAATCTAGCTCCTCTTCCCGTCGGCTGATGGCCGCTACTGCTGGGTGTGTTATCCGTCCAACATTTACTGACAGCTTCCCCGGCATTAACCCACGTTTCGTCTAGCCAAATTATGGAATGAATGTCTCTGCCCACAATTTTGTGCAAGAAAATGCTACGAGCGGTAACAATATGTGCCCTCTCTAACAGTACTTTGCGTCCGTCTAGCGTTTTGTAACGGAAACCCATATTTTTTAGCACAATTTTTAGTGATGTTTTACCACCCCTGAAGAGTTCACTTTCTTTTAAAGAGATTAATAACTTAGCTACAGTCGGATACTCTTTTCTGCTGTAGTAAGCATAAACATGCCTACGAATTGCATCAGTCTGGAAAGAATCTGAATCTGTGATAGGACTAGGCCGCTTTTTCTTCTTTCCCGGGGTTGATAAAAATGTATTATTTGATCCAGACAGCTCGGAATCATTACGGCTCACTTCAGTATCTTCCAAGTTTTGTAGTAATACTCCCTTACTTACTACGGTTCTTGCACTAATACCAAGAGTTTTCGACGTACGTTCCACCACTTTGTCGGCAGGAATTGATGGCTGTCCATGAATGCTTACGTAGTTTTTCTCCTGCTCGTAAAACTCACGAGTTCTGCGTAGCAACTCCAGTGCCTGGCTGTTTAGCGGCACCCCTCGACGCAAAGGATTGTCACTTGGTGAACGAAGCCTTTTCGGTGGCATTTTCCAAGTATGTACACTCACAACGTAACAAAAGTCACAACGATATAGCACACAGTACAACGAAAACACGCGGTAAACAACATACAATTCACGTTGTATACACATTCACCAAACAAAGCCGGCAACGCGGGAACTTTGACGTCACAGCACGTGAGTAACAGCAGTGCTCACTGCGCTGTGATTGGCTGGCGCCCTACGCTGAACGCCTAGCGCCTATCGTTCTTCACTTGTTACTCTGTTACGCTGCCAACTTCATATGCAAACGTCAAGTGCAATGTTTCAGCGGCCCGGGTATAGAGGCCAAATGAGTGAGTATGAATGGCTGCATACTATCCCAGTTGTCTCTAAACAGGAAGTACACATTTACATTTCTGCTGCAGTCTCCTCTGGATTCCTATGAGCTATAATTTGTGAATAGTGGCCATCAGCTGGTGCTGTTGGCTGGGTAACCATTACAAGACAGATCTTCAATGTTTTGTCCATCACAATAGTGGTGGAACAGATGAAATCTCTGTGGCATACACCACTTCAGTAGGCAACTTAACAAGCCCAGAACCGTTCTTGCCATCATGGGACAAGGGATGCCAAGTCTAAACTTGAAATTACACTCTGAGGTATGCTGATGCTGAGACACTGAGCAGTGCACATATTCTGCATTAGCCTGTCCACTATAAGGAGGTATAGCATGCTCTGATGAACTGCACTGAGAACAGAGGCTTACTCTTTACTTCATCACACTGGAGGCTGTATGCATTTACTTCCTGTACTACACAGAGGATTGAGAAAGAGGTTTTTGATAAAATTACACAATCTATGTGTGAGGGTAGTGCAAAAACTTTATTTGCACAGTTTATTTATGAGCAGTTTTACATTTGTCATCAACATTTTTTTCCCCAAATGAGATTCTAGTTCTTGACTTGCTCTATCAGCTATTCTCTCATTAGTCACATCAGACCATCCAAAATTATCACAAAATCATCTGCACATGCTAACCGGTTTACCTTACAAGGAGACCACACACCAACTGGGTTTTTGCAATTCTGGTAGGTATATGAACTTCAGAACTCAAATATCAGTTGCCAAATATAGTTTTCTTTAACTCTTTTCTTTGTACTATCCTGCAAATGGTACACTGAACAAACACCTGCCAGTAAGCATTTGTACAAGCTGACTTTCTCTGATTTTTCTGTCAGAGTGATTTTGTGAGGACATTAAATGTTCCTTGACTTTTCTTGGAAAAAAGCACTCTGTATTTCAACTGTGTGATCAACAGCACTTCTCTTGTGATGTCAACTGAGTTGGATCAGCATCTACAGGTCAATCTCGTGCTTACAAAAGGAGGCAATGACATAACATTATGCTCTTCTTTTGTTACACTCTTTGTCCTCTGTTAATCCCACCTGGCAAGAGTCCCAGACCGACGATCAATAACCTCTAATGGTTTGAATGAGCATTTTGTGAGCAACCTCGTTCATGGGAGTATTACATCATTTCCTCAGGATGTATCCTAGAATGGCATCTGCCTCTCCTAAAACTAGTTTCGTATGGTCTTTCCACTTTAAAATGTCTTGGATGCACACTCATAGATATTATACCTATAGTTGTTCCCAGTGACTTATCACTAATCACATAACGAAACACAGATGAAGCTTCCCAAATATTTATACCCAACATTCTATATTTCTCATGTTGAAGGTGAACACTCACTATTGCAACAAGATACAACAATCATCTGTAAACTGTCTCCAGTGTTAGTCTCCCTCATGCATACAAGAGTGTACCCAAAAAACTGGTTTTTTTTTTTTTGTATTCACATTTTGCCCCCCATGAACCATGAACCTTAACGTTGCTGGGGAGGCTTGCGTGCCTCAGTGATACAGATAGCTGTACCACAGGTGCAACCACAATAGGGAGGTATCTGTTAAGAGGCAAGACAAATGTGTGGTTCCTGAACAGGGGCAGCAGACTTTTCAGTAGTTGCAGGGACAACAGTCTGGATGATTGACTTATCTGGCCTTGAAACATCAACCTAAATGGCCTTGCTATGCTGTATTATGAACAGGTGAAAGCAAGGGGAAACTGCACCCATAATTTTTCCTGAGGCCATGCAGCTTACTGTATGGTTAAAAGATGATGAGGCCCTCTCAGGTAAAATATTCTGGAGGTAAAACAGTCCCCCATTCAGGTCTCCGGGCGGGCACTACTCACGTGGATGTCGTTATCAGGAGAAACAAAATTGGCATTCTACGGACTGGAGCATGGAATGTCAGATCCCTTAATTGGGCAGGTAGGTTAGAAAATTTAAGAAGAGAAATGGATAGGTTGCAGTTACATACAGTGGGAATTAGTGAAGTTTGGTTGTAGGAGGAACAAGACTTCTGGTCAGGTGAATACAGGGTTATAAACACAAAGTCAAATAATGGTAATGCAGGAGTAGGTTTAATAAGGAATTTAAAAAAATAAATAAAAAAAATAGGAACACAGATAAGCTACTACTATGAACAGCATAGTGAACACATTATTGTAGCCAAGATAGACATGAAGCCCACACCTACAGCAGTAGAACAGTTTTATATGCCAACTAGGTCTGCAGATGAAGAAGAGATGGAAGAAATGTATGAAGCAATAAAATATTCAGATAGTTATGGGAGGCAAAAATTTAATAGTCATGGGGGACTGGAATTCAATATTAGGAAAAGGAAGAGATGGAAAAAGAAGGTGAATATGGACTGGGGGTAAGGAATGGAAGAGAAAGCTGCCTGGTAGAATTTTGCACAGAGCATAACTTAATCATAACCGACACTTGGTTTAAGAATCCTGAAAGAAGGTTGTATATGTGGAAGAGGCCTGGAGACACTGGAGGGTTTCAGGTAGATTATATAATAGTAAGACAGAGATTTAGGAACCAGGTTTTAAATTGTAAGACATTTCCAGAGGTGGATGTAGACTCTGACCACAATTTATTGGTTACGAGCTGTAGATTAAAACTGAAGAAATTGCAAAAAGGTAGGCATTTAAGGAAATGGGACCTGTATAAACTGGAAGAACCAGACGCTGTAGAGTCTTTCAGAGAGAGCATTAGGGAATAGTCGAGAAGAACAGAGGAAAGAAATACAGTAGAAGAAGACTGGGGAGCTTTGAGAGATGAAATAGTGAAGGCAGCAGAGGATCAAGTACATAAATAGATGAGGGCTAGTAGAAATCCTTGGGTAACAGAAGAGAGATTGAATTTAACTGATGAAAAAAAACGTGATAAATGAAGGAGGTGAAAAGGAATACAAATGTCTTAAAAATGTGATCGACAGAAAATGTAAGATGGCTAAGCAGGGATGGCTAAAGGACAGATGTAAGGACGTAGAAGCATATATCGCTAAGACAGATACTACCTGCAAGAAATTTAAAGAGACCTTTGGAGAAACGAAACAACCTGTGTGAACACCAAAAGTTCAGATGGAAAACCAATCCTAAGCAAAGAAGGGAAAGCAGAAAGGTGAAAAGAGTATATAGAGTGTGTACACAAGGGCAATGTACTTGCGGGCAATATTATGAAAATGGAAGATGACGTACATGAAGATGAAATGGGAGATACGATACTGCATGAAGAATTTGACAGAGCACTGAAAGACCTAAGTCAAAACAAGGCCTCAGGAGTAGACAACATTCCAGTAGAACTACTGACAGCCTTGAGACAGATCGTGACAAAACTCTGCCATCTGGTGAGCAAGATGTGTGAGACAGGCGAATTACCTTCAGACTTCAAGAAGAAGAAAATAATTCCAATTCCAAAGAAAGCAGGTTTTGACAGATGTGAAAATTAACGAACTATCAGTTTAATACGTCATGGTTGCAAAATACTAACATGGATTCTTTACAAACGAATGGAATAACTGGTAGAAGCCAACCTCACGGAAGATCAGTTTAAATTCCATAGAAATGTTGGAAAATGTGAGGCAATACTGACCCTACGACTTAGCTTAGAAAACAGAAAAGGAAAGGCATAACTACATTTCTAGTATTTGTAGACTTAGAGAAAGCTTTTGACAATGATGACTGGAATGCTCTCTTTCAAATTCTGAAGGTGGCAGGGGTAAAATATAGGGAACGAAAGATTACTTACAATTTGTACAGAAACCAGATGGCAGGTAAAAGAGTTGAGGGTCATGAAAGGGAAGCAGTGGTTGAGAGGGGAGAGGGGAGTGAGACAGGGTTTTAGCCTATCCCCGCTGTTATTCAATCTGTATATTGAGCAAGCAGTAAAGGAAACAAAAGAAGAATTTGGAGTAGAAATTAAAAACCATGGAGAAGAAATAAAAACTTTGAGGTTTGCCGATGACATTGTAATTCTGTCAGAGACAGCAAAGGACCTGGAAGAGCAGTTGAACGGAATGGACAGTGTTTGAGGTTTGCCGATGACATTGTAATTCTGTCAGAGACAGCAAAGGACCTGGAAGAGCAGTTGAACGGAATGGACAGTGTCTTGAAAAGAGGATATAAGATGAACAACAACAAAAGCAAAACAAGGATAATGGAATACAGTTGAATTAAATCAGATGATGCTGAGGGAATTAGATGAGAAAATGAGACACTTAAAGTAGTAAAGGAGTTTTGCTATTTGGGGAGCAAATTAATTGATGATGGTTGAAGTAGACAGGATATAAAATGTAGACTGGCAATGGCAAGAAAAGTGTTTCTGAAGAAGAGAAATTTGTTAACATCGAGTATAGATTTAAGTGTTAGAAAATATTATCTGAAAGCATTTGTAAGGATTGTAACAATGTATGGAAGCGAAACATGGATGATAAATAGTGTAGACAAGAAGAGAACAGAAGCTTTCGAAATGTGGTGCTACAGAAGAATGCTGAAGATTAGATTGGTAGATCATGTAACTAATGAAGAGGTACTGAATAGGATGTGGGAGAAGAGGAATTGGTGGCACATCTTGACTAGAAGAAGGGGTAGGTTGACAGGACATGTACTGAGCCATCAAGGTATCACCAATTTAGTACTGGAGGGAAGTGTAGGGCGTAAAAATCGTAGAGGGTACAAATTGTAGAGGGAGACCAGAGATGAATACATTAAGCAGATTCAGAAGGATGTAAGTTGCAATAATTATTCAGAGATGAAGAGGCTTGCACAGGGTAGAGTAGCATGGAGAGCTGCATCAAACCAGTCTCTGGATCGAAGACCTCAACAACAACAACAACAACAATTCACATTTTATGTACATACCTACAATCCCCTTCAAAGTATTCTCCACTTGCGTTAATATGGTCTTCTAATATTTTATTCCATTTTACAAAATCTTTAAATTCAGCTTTTGTGATGTTTGATGGAGTGTGTTTTCTTTTCTTCAACTCAGCAACATCAGCAAAGCCCTTTCTTTTCATGTCTCTTTTTACTCTAAGAAACGAAACTCTCACGGGACAAGGTCGATTGCGTATGGTGGGTGAGGAATATGGGTCATACCACTCTTGGCCAAGAATTGTCGATACAGGGCTGTGTGGGCAGGGGCATCATTATGATGGAAAACCAGTCACCCGACTGTGACAAATCAGGCTTCTTCTGCTGCACACTTTTAAGCAATCTTTTCAAAACTTCAAAGTAGAAAGCCTGATTAACTGTCTGATCAGTCAGGACGAACTCTGAATGTATGACCGCTCTCACACTGAAAAAACTAATCAGCATTGTTTTAATGTTTGATCTCATCTGATAAGTTTACTGGGGACAAGGATAACTTGAAGTCTCCATTGGTTTGCTTATTGCTTTGATTCACAACCTTAAGCATAGCACCAAGTTTCGTCACCTGTGTTAATTTTTGAAAAAAGAAAAAAAACAAAAAGTTTCTATCATTTTGGAACTCTTCTCTCAAAACAAAGCACACTCCACGTGACCTTGTTTTTGTTCAGCAGTCAGTAGTAATGGCACAAATTTGGCAGCCATCCTTTTCATTCCCAACCCAAATGTTCTGGTACAACTGGCTGCCCTGAATTCCCATTCTCTCCCGACAGTTCCACAATTTTTTCTATGATCCGTCATCGATCTTCGTTGATGACTGCATGGATGTTTTCAACATTTTCATGTGTTTGGGACATGTATGGATGACCAGAATGAGGCCTGTCATCAACTGACATTTGACCCTTTTTCCTTAGCATCATCCTCATATACCGTTTTTAACATTCCAAGAGTTTCTGTTTCACTTTCTCTGAGCAAAAGCAAAAAATCAGCCATTGCAAAAATGACAATCACACAAAACAGTTGTCACTATAAACTCTGCCGGAATTAATCCTGACCTTCCTCAGTGACAGCACTTGGCTTACAACTCCAGAATGTTCGCTCTATGCACTCCTTGTTTAAAACTGTGCTAACGTTCTCTTTAATTTTGCAACAAGTTTCTAATATGGTAGTTGAACCATTGCAGTTGTGGCTCCCAACAAAGCATAAATAATTAAGTTCCCTTTACACCAACACTTAGAAGCATACCTGGCTCTGGGTTGTAACAGCTTCAGTGACGCTTTCCTCTTGTAATAAGTTCTGATAGATGTAGTATGAAACTAATTGCTCTTTAGTGCCATATTCTCATGAAGACTGGCTTTTGAGACAAGGTTTCATTGCCTTTCTTTTAATGTGAACAGCCTTTACATATTATGGGGCACAAGGTAGCAGTGCTACCTTAGCAACTTATGCATATGGCTAATTACCATTGTTGGGAAGGTACATTTGATGTAATTTCTCTAAATTTTAAATAAAAGCTTTTCGCCTAAGTATTACATCACCTGGATGATAACACCCAAATGAATACTAAAGAACCAGAGTGATATTTCAGTGTTCATGCAGTATTTGTGATACATACAGCTACTGCTAGAACTGGTCATCAGATCTGGTTACTTGGAAAGTAAGTTTGACTTTCCAACTAGTGCATTCCCTCCAGTTATTTTCCATACTACCACAGAAAACGATAAACAAGTTGGAAGTAAGGCCTTAGCAAATGAAGGAGAGGGTCATTAGATGCAAAGTTTTTTTTTCCTTTGAATCATCAATCTTCTGGCTGGTTCAATGTGGCCTGTAATGAATTCCTCACCTCCACCAATGTCTTCATTTCAGAGTAGCACCTGCACCCTACATCCCCATTTATTTGTTGGATATATTCTAATCTCTGTCTCCGTCTACAGGTTTTACCATCATCTACTACTACTACAGCTATCAACTAATGCAAATAATGGGTATTTCTGATACCATTACAGGAAGCTATGAGAAAACTGGGGCAACACTCAATCCAAAACAGTGTATGAACTTTCACACTGTTCAGTGTGGAATACTTTACATGTCAAACTGAGCAGCATATTTTGTGACCACACTATTGTGTTTGTAATAATAAATATACTATGTTTAGACAACCACAAACAGACTGGCTTGGTGGTTCAGAGGGCAAGCGACAGACATCAAACCCAAATGTCTGGTAACAAATCCCCTGCAATTTCTGGAATTATTTTCCTGGGATTTATCACTTTTTTCATCTCTAGCAATAGTTTGTTCAAATGGGAAATGCCAACTAGCACCACACTATGGAGTCTACATTGAATTGCAAATCCTCCCTAACTGGCTGGGCAATTTAGTTGTATGGTTGGGAAAAGGCAAGAGTTTCCCACTTCTAACAGGATCACTGGTAAAGCACTGTGATGTTCAAAGAAATGTTCAGGATGGGGTAGCTTTACTTTTCTTAAAAAGTAATTCTTGTACCCTTCCAAACATGAAGCTCGTTTTATACATAATCTACAATTACAATTTTGTATGTTTTATTCCCACGTATTCAAAAGATTGCAATATGTTTCAGGCAATTTTCTTGTCTCTGCATTTCTAATACCTCTGTATTACATACAAATTTGATAAGTTCTGAAGATTTTTACATCCAAAAGTATCACAAATTAATGACAAAAATAGGAGGCAGTCTGCTCTTTCCACCTATCTGAATTTTCCACACTTGTCCCAGTGGTGCATATAATGCCTGAAACGGCATGAAATATCCACCTATGGAAAATCTGCTCGGTGACCTTCTGTGTTTGAAACTATTTCTAGTCACTCTTAGATTGCTCGAATGAGAGAGTTTATATTTCGATATACCCACACTGTACACTTGGCCAGTTGATTCCTTCTGAGCATACTGTCAAGTTGTAAAATAAAATACTGCACTCATCAATATTTTGTTCGTATATAGTATATGCTTTGGGGAAGGCGGTTGCAAAACAGCCAAAATGCAAGTACCTTTAGTATTTCATATTACAAATGGCAGGCAGCAGGCTGGTGATCATGTGCTGATGTGCTACAGCACACTGTAAATATCACACTAAATGCCATTTCTCTTCAAATGCATATTATGGAGTTTCTCTTCAAATTCGTGCTGGTATGCAAATAAAACAGATGAAACCATTTTTTGTAGTGCTCTCTCTGCAATAACTATAAGCGAGAGGGCATCCCTGACAGCTTGCATAACTGTTGCCAGCTTTCTGCTGTGAAGTTTCAATGGCTGCAGACGTAAACTGTAGCCATCTATAGACCTTTGACAACACTTAGGCATTGCCATAGAGATATATACAAAATTGCGTTACATTACTGATTGAGGTAGGCTCATGAAGCTGACTCATCCCACTGCAACTGTCAGGGACCAACTTATGCCAACAAAGCTACAGAAAACTGTTTGGTCCTGAGATTATAGTCAGCAGCACTATAGTCAACTCAGAGAAGGGACAAAATTGTGTTTTCAACTGTGCATGCTCTGACGTGATGTCATCCCTGCCAGCAGTAAGTAGCTTTCGGCACCAAGTAAGTATTTTGCTTTGAAAGTGTGTGTAAAGTACAGTGCAGGCAATATGCTGAATTCTGTAGATGATCCGCTAAAGAGGCACTTTTCCAGTAGATCATTGGAGGAGGAAGTGAGAATTAAAGAGTTAGTCCTACTAGAAATTTAAAAGTGGTAGGGCATGGGACAGGGCTCACTGATGTGGCTCAAACTATGTGAGTAGAAGCAGGTAGATGCTTCTTTCAAATTCCTAGAATATTTCACGTAAGGGGGTCATAGGGGAGTGTAAAACACTTTCTAAAGATTTATGAGTACAGAGTTAGTGATTACTGAGCAACACTTTATGAATATGTGCCATGGTCAATTGCACCAACTGGTAATTTGTTGGCTTGGGTTTGATTCTTGCTGCTATCATCTTCTTTTGTTTGTTTCTCATTTCATTTTATTCTTTAAAATGTTAACCTATTAATTATAAAATTTAAATAATTTAAACAGCTCAATTTGTATGAGTAAAATTAATCAATCTAGTTATGATTACTAACCTTGTAAGTTAAGAAGCCATAGGTAGTGGTAATAATAGCAAATATATGAGGAAATTTAGTATGAAAGTCTACGAAAAGAGTCTGATCCTGGATATGATGTTCACAATGCATCTCTTTGCTTTCCATGATTTTTATTCGGGAACAGCAATGTATGGGGTACAGGAGAAGCAAAAGATCTCGGACGTATTAATGAAAACCAAAAAAACATAGCAGAAATCACAAGCATATAAACAACATACTTGCATTAGGTGAAGCTAGTCACCCTATCACAATGACATAGTGAAACACAATCTGTTTATTTTTGTAATATCGTAGGACACTAGTAAAATTTTGCACAAGCCCCCGATGATTTAGGATGCCTGGAGTTTGTTGAAAGAATTAACAGCTATATATCACTGTGGGGCGAACAAAACTGTCCTAATAGAGTATTAATAAAATACGTACATCCCGATAATTTGAGTGTATAACACTTTATGAAACAGGCGATAATACGAGCAATTTAGTCTGTCGGTGAAGATAAGCATTTCTGCAGTCAGTTTGCATACTGTCATGTTGTGGAGCAGTACGTCAGTGACAGGAATTTGTACAAATAAAAGTTGTATTCTGGATGGTGGGTATATTTCTTAATAGTATTTTCAAAACCAATCACTATGTTTCTTCATGATTACTACTTAGAAATATTTATCACGAGATGATTTGTCATCAAGAGCAAATTTCAGTGTGATCTACATTACTAAGTGACTATTCCAGAATCTGGTACCAGTTGCAGGTTGCCTGTCCAACAACTTCCAGGGGAACAAAAATTTTATTTTCAGTACTTTGCATAAATGACTAAATATAAAATTTAAAATGCTGTCAAATCTACTCCCTAAGAAGTATAATCTTAGGGTAAAAGTTTAACAGAATACGACAAGTATTACAGTTAGGAAATGTGCGCATCTTGAGGCAGCAAAGCTCACTGCGCGCATCCAGTTTCTGAGAATGATCGTACTTAGCAACTCCCAACGAACTTAACAAAAAATTTCAATCCTTTACAGAACTTTCTACCTGACACCCCAAAAAAGGCCCATCATTTAACATATTTTTGTTGTCATGCAGTAAAATTTCAGCATCAGACATGATTTGATGTATTATTTCTTTACTACCAGCTCTAGTCACAACAAATTCAACAGACAGTATTCACTTATGCCTGCAAAATGATGTCATTGTAAGACACGAAATTCAGGAGATATGACGCCAAACACTGAGATACATGAAAAACTTACTTTTGCTTAAAATGGAGTGCAAATCACCCGGACCATATTGATCCTGTGTTTCATAAAGAGGGCAATTAGTGACAAACATTACGAATGATTTCAAATCTTTTAGAAAAGATTTCCACTTATGTGTTAAATGTCAAATATTTAACACATTAACCCACTGATAAAGCAATCTGACATTTGAAGCCATTTTATACATGGGGTTAAGTGGCACATTATTAAACTATGTCATGGGCTTCATAAAGTGATAATCCCTAACGTGTAAGGCACCATGCTGTTCTCCATGAACCATAGATAATCACAACCAGTAGCAGATTCAGTAGTCTAATGAAAGTGAATTTGAAAGATTGTATTGCTGACACAAACTGCAAACGCCTTTTATCATGTGAAAATTATTACTAAATTACTTTAATAAGTCAGAAACCTATAACAAACATTTTACATAAAATTTAAAAAAAAAGGAATGTTACATGCAAGTGTATCGATTCATGACTTAATCCAACGAGACAATAAATATGACATGGAAATGAGAAAAAAAAGAAAGGAGAAAAGAAATGGAAGAAAAAAAAATAATCATGAGAGCGGGAACAGAACTGGAAGGGAGGGTAATGGATGCTGCAGCAGGGGAAGGCAGCAGGTAACGAGGGGGGGGGGGCGGGGGGCAGCAAGAGGGGAAAAGAGTGGAGATAGGAAAGGGAGGTGGAGAAAGAAGGTGAGGAATGAGTAGAAGAAATGAGGGGAAGGGGGGGAGCAGAAAATCATGAGGGATGGGAGGAGCAGAACAAAAGTGGAAGTTGAGTGGCAGCACAAAAAGAAGAGAGGACACAGGTGGACATGAGAGTAGAGAAGGAACAAGAGAAATTAAAGGGAGCAAAAGGCAGTGAGGGGAGGGAATAATAATAGAGCTGAGACAACAGAAGGGACGAGGAGGAGCGGGTCGGATCGGGCCCGAGGGTCAGCAGACAGAGCGGGACGGATCGGGCCTGACGGAAAGAGGCGAGGGGGGCGGGGCGGGCATGACGGAGCGAGCCGAGGGGGGCGGGGCGGGCATGACGGAGCGAGCCGAGGGGGGCGGGGCGGGCATGACGGAGCGAGGCGAGGGGGCGGGGCGGGCATGACGGAGCGAGGCGAGGGGGGCGGGGCGGGCATGACGGAGCGAGGCGAGGGGGGAGGGGCGGGCATGACGGAGCGAGGCGAGGGGGGCGGGGCGGGCATGACGGAGCGAGGCGAGGGGGGCGGGCCGGCATGACGGAGCGAGGCGAGGGGGGCGGGCCGGCATGACGGAGCGAGGCGAGGGGGGCGGGCCGGAATGACGGAGCGAGGCGAGGGGGGCGGGCCGGCATGACGGAGCGAGGCGAGGGGGGCGGGCCGGCATGACGGAGCGAGGCGAGGGGAGCGAGGCGAGGGGGGTGGGGCGGGCATGACGGAGCGAGGCCAGGGGGCGGGGCGGGCATGACGGAGCGAGGCGAGGGGGTCGGGGGAGGCAGGACGGAGCGAGGCGATGGGAGCCGGGTGTGCAGGACGGAGCGAGGCGGGCGTGCATGACGGAGCGAGGCGGGGGGGGGGCGGGGCGGGCATGACGGAGCGAGGCGAGCGGGGCGGGGCGGGCATGACGGAGCGAGGCGAGCGGGGCGGGGCGGGGCGGGGCGGGCATGACGGAGCCAGGCGAGAGGGGCGGGCCGGGGCGGGGCGGGGCGGGCATGACGGATCGAGGCGAGCGGGGCGGGCATGACGGAGCGAGGCGAGGGGGGCGGGGCGGGCATGACGGAGCGAGGCGAGGGGGGCGTGGCGGGCATGACGGAGCGATGCGAGGGGGGCGGGGCGGGCATGACGGAGCGAGGCGAGGGGGGCGGGGCGGGCATGACGGAGCGAGGCGAGGGGGGCGGGGCGGGCATGACGGAGCGAAGCGAGGGGGGCGGGGCGGGCATGACGGAGCGAAGCGAGGGGGGCGGGGCGGGCATGACGGAGCGAAGCGAGGGGGGCGGGGCGGGCATGACGGAGCGAAGCGAGGGGGGCGGGGCGGGCATGACGGAGTGTGGCGAGGGGGGCGGTGCGGGCATGACGGAGCGAGGCGAGGGGGGCGGGGCGGGCATGACGGAGCGAGGCGAGGGGGGCGGGGCGGGCATGACGGAGCGAGGCGAGGGGGGCGGGGCGGGCATGACGGAGCGAGGCGAGGGGGGCGGGGCGGGCATGACGGAGCGAGGCGAGGGGGGCGGGGCGGGCATGACGGAGCGAGACGAGCGGGGCGGGCCGGCATGACGGAGCGAGGCGAGCGGGGCGGGCCGGCATGACGGAGCGAGGCGAGGGGGGCGGGCCGGCATGACGGAGCGAGGCGAGGGGGGCGGGCCGGCATGACGGAGCGAGGCGAGGGGGGCGGGCCGGCATGACGGAGCGAGGCGAGGGGGGCGGGCCGGCATGACGGAGCGAGGCGAGGGGGGCGGGCCGGCATGACGGAGCGAGGCGAGGGGGGCGGGCCGGCATGACGGAGCGAGGCGAGGGGGGCGGGCCGGCATGACGGAGCGAGGCGAGGGGGGCGGGCCGGCATGACGGAGCGAGGCGAGGGGGGCGGGGCGGGCATGACGGAGCGAGGCGAGGGGGGCGGGGCGGGCATGACGGAGCGAGGCGAGGGGGTCGGAGGAGGCAGGACGGAGCGAGGCGATGGGAGCCGGGTGTGCAGGACGGAGCGAGGTGGGCGTGCATGACGGAGCGAGGCGGGGGGGGGGCGGGGCGGGCATGACGGAGCGAGGCGAGCGGGGCGGGGCGGGACGGAGCGAGGCGGGCGGGGCGGGGCGGGCATGACGGAGCCAGGCGAGAGGGGCGGGCCGGGGCGGGGCGGGCCGGGGCGGGGCGGGCATGACGGGGCGGGGCGGGCCGGGGCGGGGCGGGCATGACGGATCGAGGCGAGCGGGGCGGGCATGACAGAGCGAGGCGAGGGGGGCGGGGCGGGCATGACGGAGCGAGGCGAGGGGGGCGGGGCGGGCATGACGGAGCGAGGCGAGGGGGGCGGGGCGGGCATGACGGAGCGAGGCGAGGGGGGCGGGGCGGGCATGACGGAGCGAGGCGAGGGGGGCGGGGCGGGCATGACGGAGCGAGGCGAGGGGGGCGGGGCGGGCATGACGGAGCGAGGCGAGGGGGGCGGGGCGGGCATGACGGAGCGAGGCGAGGGGGGCGGGGCGGGCATGACGGAGCGAGGCGAAGGGGGCGGGGCGGGCATGACGGAGCGAGGCGAGGGGGGCGGCGCGGGCAGGACGGAGCGAGGCGAGGGGGTCGGCGCGGGCAGGACGGAGCGAGGCGAGGGGGTCGGGGCGGGCAGGACGGAGCGCAGCGATGGGAGCCGGTTGCAGGCCGGAGGGAGGCGGGCGTGCATGACGGAGCGAGGCGGGGGGGGGGGCGGGGCGGGCATGACGGAGCGAGGCGAGGGGGGCGGGGCGGGCATGACGGGGCGAGGCGAGGCGAGGGGAGGGGGCGGGGCGGGCAGGACGGAGCGAGGCGTGGCGAGGGGGGCGGGGCGGGCAGGACGGAGCGAGGTGAGGCGAGGGGGGCGGGGCGGGCAGGACGGAGCGAGGTGAGGCGAGGGGGGCGGGGTGGGCAGGACGGAGCGAGGCGAGGGGGGCGGGGCGGGCAGGACGGAGCGTGGCGAGTGGGGCGGGGCGGGGCGGGGCGGGCAGGACGGAGCGAGGCGAGGGGGGCGGGGCGGGCAGGACGGAGCGAGGCGAGGGGGGCGGGGCGGGCAGGACGGAGCGTGTCGAGGGGGGCGGGGCGGGGCGGGGCGGGCAGGACGGAGCGAGGCGAGGGGGGCGGGGCGGGCAGGACGGAGCGAGGCGAGGGGGGCGGGGCGGGCATGACGGAACGAGGCGAGGGGGGCGGGGCGGGCATGACGGAGCGAGGCGAGGGGGGCGGGGCGGGCATGACGGAGCGAGGCGAGGGGGGCGGCGCGGGCAGGACGGAGCGAGGCGAGGGGGTCGGCACGGGCAGGACGGAGCGAGGCGAGGGGGTCGGGGCTGGCAGGACGGAGCGAGGCGAGGGGGTCGGGGCTGGCAGGACGGAGCGAGGCGAGGGGGTCGGGGCGGGCAGGACGGAGCGAGGCGAGGGGGTAGGGGCGGGCAGGACGGAGCGAGGCGAGGGGGTAGGGGCGGGCAGGACGGAGCGAGGCGAGGGGGTAGGGGCGGGCAGGACGGAGCGAGGCGAGGGGGTCGGGGCGGGCAGGACGGAGCGAGGCGAGGGGGTCGGGGCGGGCAGGACGGAGCGCAGCGATGGGAGCCGGTTGCAGGCCGGAGGGAGGTGGGCGTGCATGACGGAGCGAGGCGGGGGGGGGCTGGGCGGGCATGACGGAGCGAGGCGAGGGGGGCGGGGCGGGCATGACGGGGCGAGGCGAGGGGAGGGGGCGGGGCGGGCAGGACGGAGCGAGGCGTGGCGAGGGGGGCGGGGCGGGCAGGACGGAGCGAGGTGAGGCGAGGGGGGCGGGGCGGGCAGGACGGAGCGAGGTGAGGCGAGGGGGGCGGGGCGGGCAGGACGGAGCGAGGCGAGGGGGGCGGGGCGGGCAGGACGGAGCGTGGCGAGTGGGGCGGGGCGGGGCGTGGCGGGCAGGACGGAGCGAGGCGAGGGGGGCGGGGCGGGCAGGACGGAGCGAGGTGAGGCGAGGGGGGCGGGGCGGGCAGGACGGAGCGAGGCGAGGGGGGCGGGGCGGGCAGGACGGAGCGTGGCGAGTGGGGCGGGGCGGGGCGGGGCGGGGCGGGCAGGACGGAGCGAGGCGAGGGGGGCGGGGCGGGCAGGACGGAGCGAGGCGAGGGGGGCGGGGCGGGCAGGACGGAGCGAGGCGAGGGGGGCGGGGTGGGCAGGACGGAGCGAGGCGAGGGGGGCGGGGCGGGCAGGACGGAGCGAGGCGAGGGGGGCGGGGCGGGCAGGACTGAGTGGGGCGGGTAGGACGCAGCGGGGCGGGCAGGACGGAGCGGGGCGGGCAGGACGGAGCGGGGCGGGCAGGACGGAGCGGGGCGGGCAGGACGGAGCGGGGCGGGCAGGACGGAGCGGGGCGGGCAGGACGGAGCGGGGCGGGCAGGACGGAGCGGGGCGGGCAGGACGGAGCGAGGCGAGGGGGACGGGGCGGGCAGGACGGAGCGGGGCGGGCAGGACGGAGCGGGGCGGGCAGGACGGAGCGGGGCGGGCAGGACGGAGCGAGGAGAGGGGGGCGGGGCGGGCAGGACGGAGCGTGGCGAGGGGGGCGGGGCGGGCAGGACGGAGCGGGGCGAGGGGGGCGGGGCGGGCAGGACGGAGCGGGGCGAGGGGGGCGGGGTGGGCAGGACGGAGCGTGGCGAGGGGGGCGGGGCGGGCAGGACGGAGCGCGGCGAGTGGGGCGGGGCGGGGCGGGGCGGGCAGGACGGAGCGAGGCGAGGGGGGCGGGGCGGGCAGGACGGAGCGAGGCGAGGGGGGCGGGGCGGGCAGGACGGAGCGAGGCGAGGGGGGCGGGGCGGGCAGGACGGAGCGTGTCGAGGGGGGCGGGGCGGGGCGGGGCGGGCAGGACGGAGCGAGGCGAGGGGGGCGGGGCGGGCAGGACGGAGCGAGGCGAGGGGGGCGGGGCGGGCATGACGGAACGAGGCGAGGGGGGCGGGGCGGGCATGACGGAGCGAGGCGAGGGGGGCGGGGCGGGCATGACGGAGCGAGGCGAGGGGGGCGGCGCGGGCAGGACGGAGCGAGGCGAGGGGGTCGGCACGGGCAGGACGGAGCGAGGCGAGGGGGTCGGGGCTGGCAGGACGGAGCGAGGCGAGGGGGTCGGGGCTGGCAGGACGGAGCGAGGCGAGGGGGTCGGGGCGGGCAGGACGGAGCGAGGCGAGGGGGTAGGGGCGGGCAGGACGGAGCGAGGCGAGGGGGTAGGGGCGGGCAGGACGGAGCGAGGCGAGGGGGTAGGGGCGGGCAGGACGGAGCGAGGCGAGGGGGTCGGGGCGGGCAGGACGGAGCGAGGCGAGGGGGTCGGGGCGGGCAGGACGGAGCGCAGCGATGGGAGCCGGTTGCAGGCCGGAGGGAGGTGGGCGTGCATGACGGAGCGAGGCGGGGGGGGGCTGGGCGGGCATGACGGAGCGAGGCGAGGGGGGCGGGGCGGGCATGACGGGGCGAGGCGAGGGGAGGGGGCGGGGCGGGCAGGACGGAGCGAGGCGTGGCGAGGGGGGCGGGGCGGGCAGGACGGAGCGAGGTGAGGCGAGGGGGGCGGGGCGGGCAGGACGGAGCGAGGTGAGGCGAGGGGGGCGGGGCGGGCAGGACGGAGCGAGGCGAGGGGGGCGGGGCGGGCAGGACGGAGCGTGGCGAGTGGGGCGGGGCGGGGCGTGGCGGGCAGGACGGAGCGAGGCGAGGGGGGCGGGGCGGGCAGGACGGAGCGAGGTGAGGCGAGGGGGGCGGGGCGGGCAGGACGGAGCGAGGCGAGGGGGGCGGGGCGGGCAGGACGGAGCGTGGCGAGTGGGGCGGGGCGGGGCGGGGCGGGCAGGACGGAGCGAGGCGAGGGGGGCGGGGCGGGCAGGACGGAGCGAGGCGAGGGGGGCGGGGCGGGCAGGACGGAGCGAGGCGAGGGGGGCGGGGCGGGCAGGACGGAGCGAGGCGAGGGGGGCGGGGCGGGCAGGACGGAGCGTGTCGAGGGGGGCGGGGCGGGCAGGACTGAGTGGGGCGGGTAGGACGGAGCGGGGCGGGCAGGACGGAGCGGGGCGGGCAGGACGGAGCGGGGCGGGCAGGACGGAGCGGGGCGGGCAGGACGGAGCGGGGCGGGCAGGACGGAGCGGGGCGGGCAGGACGGAGCGGGGCGGGCAGGACGGAGCGAGGCGAGGGGGACGGGGCGGGCAGGACGGAGCGGGGCGGGCAGGACGGAGCGGGGCGGGCAGGACGGAGCGGGGCGGGCAGGACGGAGCGAGGAGAGGGGGGCGGGGCGGGCAGAACGGAGCGTGGCGAGGAGGGCGGGGCGGGCAGGACGGAGCGGGGCGAGGGGGGCGGGGCGGGCAGGACGGAGCGGGGCGAGGGGGGCGGGGTGGGCAGGACGGAGCGTGGCGAGGGGGGCGGGGCGGGCAGGACGGAGCGCGGCGAGGGGGGCGGGGCGGGCAGGACGGAGCGAGGCGAGGGGGGCGGGGCGGGCAGGACGGAGCGAGGCGAGGGGGGCGGGGCGGGCAGGACGGAGCAAGGCAAGGGGGACGGGCAGGGAGGAGCATGAGGAATTGGTGAGGGTCCAGGAGGAGCAGGAGGAATAAAGGGGTCCAGGAGGAGCAGGAGGAATAAAGGGGTCGTGGCGGAGCAGGAGGAATAAAGGAACAGGAGGAAACGGGAGGTTGTAAAGGATCAGTAGGAATCGAGGCTAAGGAGGATCGAAGGCATCTGGAGGTGGGAAGGATCAAATAGATCCGAGGGGTGGCGAGCAGTGGGAGAAATCGGAGGGGGTTGGGGAGTAGCAGGAGGAATGTGAGAGAGTTGGGAAGGAGAAGGAGCAGGAGGCGGTTGAGGATGATTAGGAGGAATTTGGATGGGGAGAAGCTTGAGGCAGCATTCAAAGGGAATAGCAGGAGGAAGTGTTGAAAAGCACGGTTGAGAGGGGGACAAGAGAGGATAGTTAAGGGAGATTGGGGAGGGGAGACAAAGAGAATGGGCAGGCAAAAAGGAGAGGGAAGAGACAGCGGGATGGGTCCAAAGACAGGGTAGGTGATGATGAGTGGAGAGGATCTAAAGCGAGGCAAGGCGCTGAAGAGTGGAAAGTGGCTGAAAAGTGTGAAGGGGCTGCAGCAAGGGCGTGCGATGAAGAGTGTCAATGGTTGAACAGAGGGGATGCAATGAATAGAGATGAGAGGAGAATGGGAGAATTGACGAAAGAGTAGAGAGGGGGCCATAGGCAGTGCGATGGTGAGGCGGAAGCAATGCGACGTAGGGGGGGGGGGGGGAAGTAGCGAGGGGGGGAAGTAGCGAGGGGAGGGTGAAGCGATGGGAGGATGAAGCAAGGGGGCAGTGAAGGGAGGCGGGGCTGAAGTGTGTTAAGCTAGCTCATGCATGGAGTAGGATTAAGTGGGGTGATGGATGGAGCAGGATTAAGCGAGGAGAGGCGCGGGGCAGGGTTAAGCGAGGAGAGGCGCGGGGCAGGGTTAAGCGAGGGGAGGCGCGGGGCAGGGTTAAGCGAGGGGAGGCGCGGGGCAGGGTTAAGCGAGGGGAGGCGCGGGGCTGGATTAAGCGAGGGGAGGCGCGGGGCAGGATTAAGCGAGGGGAGGTGCGGGGCAGGATTAAGCGAGGGGAGGCGCGGGGCAGGATTAAGCGAGGGGAGGCGCGGGGCAGGATTAAGCGAGGGGAGGCGCGGGGCAGGATTAAGCGAGGGGAGGCGCGGGGCAGGATTAAGCGAGGGGAGGCGCGGGGCAGGATTAAGCGAGGGGAGGCGCGGGGCAGGATTAAGCGAGGGGAGGCGCGGGGCAGGATTAAGCGAGGGGAGGCACGTGGCAAGGTAATAGGAGGGGAGGCGTGGAGCAGGGTAATGGGATGGGAGGCGTGGAGCAGAGTAATGGGATGGGAGGCGTGGAGCAGGGTAATGGGATGGGAGGCGTGGAGCAGGGTAATGGGATGGGAGGCGTGGAGCAGGGTAATGGGATGGGAGGCGTGGAGCAGGGTAATGGGATGGGAGGCGTGGAGCAGGGTAATGGGATGGGAGGCGTGGAGCAGGGTAATGGGATGGGAGGCGTGGAGCAGGGTAATGGGATGGGAGGCATGGAGGAGTATGAATGGGAGGAAGATTCGGGGCAAGATGAAGAGGTGGGTTGTGGAGCAGGTTGAAGCAAGGGGAGGGATGGAGCAGGTTGAAGCAATGGGAGTGGTGAGGCAGCATGATGCGAGGGGAGGGGAGGGGAGGGGATGGGAGGTGAGAAGCAACCGGAATTAGGTGAGGGGAGAAGCAACGGTAAGTTAGGTGAGGGGAGAAGCAACGGGAAGTTAGGTGAGGGGAGAAGCAACGGGAAGTTAGGTGAGGGGAGAAGGAACGGGGTGAAGTGAGGTGAGGGGAGGAACGGGGGGAAGTGAGGTGAGGGGAGGAACGGGGGGAAGTGAGGTGAGGGGAGGAACGGGGGGAAGTGAGGTGAGGGCAGGAACGGGGGGAAGTGAGGTGAGGGCAGGAACGGGGAAGTGAGGTGAGGGGAGGAACGGGGGGAAGTGAGGGGAGGGGAGGAACGGGGAAGTGAGGTGAGGGGAGGAACGGGGAAGTGAGGTGAGGGGAGGAACGGGGTAGTGAGGTGAGGGGAGGAGCAGCAGGAATAGATGCGAGGTTAGGGTAGGGTATAGGAGTAAAAGGAGGAATAGCGGGGAGGGGAGGACCAAGAGGAATAGCGGGGAGGGGAGGAAAAAGAGGAATAGCGGGGAGGGGAGGAAAAAGAGGAATAGCGGGGAGGGGAGGAAAAAGAGGAATAGCGGGGAGGGGAGGAAAAAGAGGAATAGCGGGGAGGGGAGGAAAAAGAGGAATAGCGGGGAGGGGAGGAAAAAGAGGAATAGTGGGGAGCGGAGGAAAAAGAGGAATAGTGGGGAGCGGAGGAAAAAGAGGAATGGCGGGGAGGGGAGGAAAAAGAGGAATAGCGGGGAGGGGAGGAAAAAGAGGAATAGCGGGGAGGGGAGGAAAAAGAGGAATAGCGGGGAGGGTAGGAACAAGAGTAATAGAGGGGAGGAATGGAGCAACATAAACTGAAGGAAGAGGAGTAGGAAAGGAAAGTAAGGGGAAAGCGGGACGATGGAGAAGTGTGGGAGGAGCAGGAGAATGGAGATGCGAAGGGGGAGCAGTAGGGTGGAGGAGCGAAGGGGGAGCAGTAGGGTGGAGAAGCGAAGGGGGAAGCAGTAGGGTGGAGAAGCGAAGGGGGAAGCAGTAGGGTGGAGAAGCGAAGGGGGAAGCAGTAGGGTGGAGAAGCGAAGGGGGAGCAGTAGGGTGGAGAAGGGAAGGGGGGGCAGGAGCAAGAGGAAGTGACTGGAGAGCAGGGACAAGGGTAAGTGGAGAACAGGGGCAAAGGGAATGAAGGGCACAGCAGGAGCAACGTGAAGTGAGAGGAGGGGAGGAGCTGGGGAAGTAAATGAGGGGAGGAGGAGGAAGAAGTAAGGTGATGGCCGAAGCAGGAAGAAGTAAGGTGATGGCCGAAGCAGGAAGAAGTAAGGCTAGGGCTGGAGTAAGAGGAAGTGAGGGGAGGGGATGTGAGGGGGAGAGGCAGGGAGGGGAGGAAGAGTGGGGAGGGGAACGCAGGTAGTGGCAAAGAGAAGAGCGGAATTAGGTAAAAGTGAGGTCAAGGGGGTAAGGACTGTGAGTGGCAAAGCCAAGGGAGCCGGAAGGTGAGTGTACAGCCAGGGGGGGGGGGGGGGGAGGTGAGTGGTGAGACCGCGAGGGATGGGAGGAAAGTGAGTTAGGAGGCCGAGGGGGGAACGAAGATTAGTTGTAAGGCCAAGGGGGGTGAGGAAGGTGAGTGGCGCTGACAAGTAGGACAAGGAAGATGAGTGGCACGGACAAGCAGGGCGAGGAAGATTAGTGGCGCAGACAAGCAGGGCTAGGAAGGTGAGGGGGTAGGTCATGGGGGAAGCAGAAGGTGTAGCAAGGCCAAGGGAGGGGGGGAAGGTAAATGTTGATGTTGAGGAGGGAGGAAGTCAAGTGGCAAAGTCGAGGGGTGAGGAATGTGAGTTGTATAGACAATGGGAGAGAAATGTGTGTGATGAGGCTGAGGGGGAAGGAATGTGATTAGAGAGGCCAAGGGAAGAAGGATGAGGATGAGGCTGAGGGGGAAGGAATGTGATTAGAGAGGCCAAGGGAAGAAGGATGGGATGAGGGAAGAAGTGAGGAAAACCTGAGAAGGAGGGAAGAGAAAGGGAGCAGTATGAGGAGGAAAGTAGGTGGAGGAGCAGCAGATGAGGATATGGTTGATAGGTGAGGGAGAAAGTGGTGCTGGAAAAGAATGCTTTCATTGTATGGATGAGAATGTGATACAAGAGAAGTATTTCGGACGATGAGAGGAGGTTAGTATTATCCTCGGAATCCTTGTCATCTGACATCCATTGCTGGATGAATGTCTGCTCTAGATTTCTTGATGTCTTACAGTTATTAGCTAAAAGCATCTATGTTATTTTTGCATGTTGTCTAAGATCATCACATGGTCTTTTTATTACCACCAGCACATAATCTCCTTGATGTGTCTATTAATCTGCATGCTCTACAACACGACTAAAGGTGCCTGAGTGCCTGTTATATGGGCTGTCTGGATCCTCCAACATGACACTAGTTTTCCTGAACTCCGGGGACTGTAACTGTCTCTTATGTACAGCTATTCTCATATCCTGCCCCCCTCTAGGAGGTAACCTCCAGGCTCATCTTCTTCCCATCATTTACAATTCTTTACTAAATAATTTACACCATTATTTTCTACTTTCATCCCATCATCTCTTTTTGATTTTCCCCCCATTTTGTTTCCAGCTTTCTTCTTTCAATTTGCATTTTTCTTCCTCTTACTCCTTCTGTACTTCTCTCTCTATATTACCATCTCTTTACTGAAGCTGTAATAATTCATTTCATTGTACTACTTTCAACTGCCTACTCTCTCTGGTATGTTATATATCATCTTTGTCTCCCTTTTCCTCGATAACAGTTGGGTCACATTAAACATGGAATGTGAGCAACAAGTCCCTTCTTTCAACATTCCCCAACCTCCACTCTTTCCCCATGAAGAAGGAACTTAGATTTCTGGAAGCCACAAAAGTTCTCTACTTTTATAGGTGTATCAATAGTACCTAGAATTTCTCCTCCTGTAATTATGAGTCCCTCTGTCTCCTCGTAATGTTCAAAAGACTAGTCTGATGGAGGAAGATATACTGTAGGTCACTTACAACACTAGTAATGAAACTGTTGTTCATTTGCAAACTTCTTAAAGAATATATAGATCTGACACAATCATCACTGAAGAGCACGAGTTCTCTATAATTTCAGTGTTTGGTTCTGTCTGTGTGACTAAGCAACTAGTAAAATACCTTATTCTCTACACCCAGTTATTTTATTCACTTTCTAATTATTATTTCTGACATTTTTCCACAAATTTATTTTGATTCCTGAACCGTACAGGTAAAAGACTGACACACCAGCTGTTTCTTTTCCTGCATTGTTATTAATGAGATTTTGTGCACTTTTTTTGGGATTTGACACTGAAAAATTTAATAATTTTTCATTATTCCTCTTAATTTGGCATAAAAAATTGTTATTTACCAAAATTCCAGCACACTGTCAGTCTACTTAACATCTGAGTTGTCATAATAATGTATTCCAGAGAAACTATATAATCTGTACTGTCTGATGTTTGAATTTATAAAAATATATATAATTTGACTGATGGTACTGCTCTCCTGTTCTTCCCATCCACTTTTTTCTTTGCAACAACTTGTCTTAAAACATACGTATAAAACTGCATTTTAGACACACACACACACACACACACACACACACACACACACACACACACACACAGTTTACCTTTATGTCAGTCAGTTGTAAATGAGCCTCTTCCAGACGAGCGTCTTGTGCAGCACGTTCTGCAAGTAGTCTTCGTACTCTGCCATCAGGGTCATCAGCAGCATCAGGTTCACTTATAGGAGTGGCACGTGCCTCTAGTAAGGAAATACGTTCTGTAAGGTGCCTTGTCTCTTCTTCTGCACGCGCCAAATCACTTTTCAGTCGTGATCGTTCAAGGTCAGAGGAATGCCGTATAGACTCGAGCTCATCCTGTCACAAAAATTCCATTACCATACCTAATATAAATAATATTACATACATATTAATTAATAACACTGATCTCACAAAAGTCTGGCACATTTAACAAAACCAACACAACAAATTAATGTTCTCATCCCATGCAACACAAACATCTGTAGTTGCTGTATCAACATTTTTATACGGGCAACATTACAGAACTGAACCAAATGCCACAGACGAAAAGAAGGAAACTGCAATTACTTGAATTTTAAGAAGTGTAGTCATGCTTAACAATCACTGGTGCACAAAGACAATTTTTTATGCATTGTAGGCCAAAAAATTGATGCTTCTCCCATCTATACAAACCATTTTAGGGAAATTACTATATGGTTGCATTAGATGCAATAATGAAATAGAAAATTGTATTAAAATGTTGCAGAGACCCTCAAACAAACCACATTTACTCAAAGCAAACAATGTAAACAATGCTATTCTCTGTTACTAGCAATGAAATGGGGTTACACAGAAGCTCAAATATCAAAATTATTATTGTGAGACTGAAAACAAAGGTTGAAAGAAAATACTGTCAATTTGGAAGCAAAGGATCAACAAGTTACCCGTAAATGCACAGGTTTTGATGGACGTATTATGAAATGATTTAGCATATAAGACAGTACTGAAAGACAATAAACCTTTAGGAAAAGATAAATGAAAGTAAATCAGCAAAACAGATCAAGAAAATAACACGCACTATTGTTAGAAGTGTATTCAACATAATAATTAACTTTCACAGCTACTGCTTCAAAAATTTGGCTGGTGTCTCTCCCATCTTTCCCTCACCATTATCCATTCCTTTTTCAAAGCATTCTGAGTGATGGATCTTAACTTCACTTCTTTCTATAGTTTTCTCAATTTTTGGACTGCTCTCAGTTTACTACGTATGTTGGTGGCTCGGTAGGAGTTAAGGGACTAGACATGAGAAAATCAGTCCCTCAGTCAAGAAGCTGTTCATTTGGAGTTTGTGAAGTTCACCAGAAATTTGACTGGATTATGAAAGCATGTAGGAGTGGTAAAACAGACACACTGAAAGCAATATTGTTGCCAGAGTTGAGAAATAATTTAAAGAGAAGTAAAAGTATACGGGCCAGACCGGCACATACGTCAGACAGAAACCTACTCCACAACTGATGCCCTGTCAAACCACCAAGGACAGAGACAGATACAGATACAGAGGAAAGAATGTCATCTAGCTGGGAGATGTGTAATAGAAAAAGTGAAGTCTAAAAACATAATGGTCATCAACCGGACAGTCAATAATAAAACAAGCTGAACAATGTAGGAAAAGATAGGTTGCTACTTACTGTAAAGAAGACACGTCTAATTTTTGACAGGCACAATTAAAAGACACTCACATGTAGCTTGCGGCCACAGCCTTCGTCAGTCAAAACACACACAAACGCATGCACGCACGCACACATGCACCCCCCCCCCTCCCACACACACACACACACACACACACACACACACACACACACACCTGCCAACTCCAGCATCTCTGGCCAGAATGCCAACTCCAGATGTGTGAGGTGTCCTTGCTTGCTTTTGTGTGTACTGACAAAAGCTGTGGCCAAAAGCTAACGATGAGTGCCTTTCAATTAAGGCTGTCTGCAATTTGACATGTCTTCTTTATGGTAAGTAGCAATTTATCTTTTCCTACTTTGTTGATATACCTACCTGGAGTTTCCATTGTTTGATAAAACAAGGTGAGAGATATAATCAGCTACCAAGTGAGTGGGGGCCAGGTGAGTGTTCTATGGGGCTCTGGATGCAATGGGGGCCATCCCTACCACAGCTGCTCCATCCACAATCCATTACAGTCAAACCGTTAAAGAAGAAACAGCACTCACTGCTCATTGAAGTGCTACCCCTAAAACAAAAATTAGAGTGTGGAAGAAAATTGGGCTAACCACATCTTAAAGCAGCTATAACATAGTACAAAACGGATGGTTGAGACCGCTGGCAAAGGAGATAGGGTCAAAGGTCCCAAGCCCCAGCATGCGGCGTGAAATGCCTCGACCCCACACATCCCAATCCCACCCTGAAAATAGTTTAAAACGTTAATGTAATCTAATTTCATGGAGAAAATGGAGAATCAGTTTAACTGTCCGTGAGACACTGACTAATGTTAGAGGTGAAGAATCCAGAAGATCATACTTACCAAGGAGAGTAAGGAGGCGGCATTCCACCAGGATGTGAGCTACTGTCTGCAAAGCTCCACAACCCTACCATCGGGTGGATCATTACATGAAATACAACTATCAGTTAATCTGGTATGGACCAATGTGGAGGTGACATTATAATTGATTCCTTGGAGGAGGAATGGAGGATAAGTGCCATGCAGCAGCAGTATCCTCCATACTGCAGACTTTATTAGAGAGGGCAGTAGCCCATCAGATGTCCCATCTCACTGAAAGGAGAGCATCTTCTTTGCACCCACAAATCCGTACCTGTGATTGTCAAAGCAAATGTTGGGTGAGTAATTACTTAACTGACCTCTAGGCCAATTCATTCCCTGGGATACCTACATGACTTGGGACCCACGGAAAGACAAATTAGCAGGCAGTACAACTGAGATAATAGAGAAAGTCACAAGTAGCAGCTGTCACAGTGTGACAACAGTAAAATTGATGAATGGCCTGGAGACTGCTTATAGAGTCAAGACAAACTGAAATGTTGCCACGGGATGTCCATTAAATGAAATGTACAGCTCTATTAACGATTATCAACTCTATTGTAAAGGCACTACACATTGCCAGAAATAAATGTTGTTCCTCACCAGCGGGAGATGTAAAAGCATATCTCACCTTATCCATAGTTTTAGAACCGCCAGTGTAAATACGGTAGGACCATGATACTCACAAAGAGCAGAAAAGAACAGATGCCGAAAGGTCATGGAGGTGACAAACTTCAGGGTCTTTTAAATAGATCAGTCATAATTCATGATCTGGGGACTAACCAAAGAGGAAAGTGAGGGAGAGGGATGTTGGATAACATGGGAAGCACACTGTAACCAGCTTAGGTGGAGATCCGACAGGACCTCAAGGTGCATTCCAACCCTCGATTTCTACCGAGAGCCAGTGTTAGGGAGTTAATGGTCCTTGTATGAGGAAAGAATTTGATACATTGGATGATTAGAAAATTGTCAGATGGTGACTGCATAAGTGAGCAACAATTGGTACTATCTGTAATGAAGAATAAGATCCCCCACTTCAGTGAAGAGACTGTCTATGGGGCTAGTACGGAAGATGTGAGTGGCCAAGTCTTAAATCACGATGGTGGACTGAGTCCAACAATTTGAAGGTGCCACTAAGCCATAAACCTGGCAACTATAGTCCAAATGAGACAAGACCAGGACACAGTAAACATGGAGGAGAGTTGTGTGATCTTGTTGGATTGCTGTTTTGAACCAAATCAGATGTTCGGCTGTGGACTGTCCTTTCCAGAAACCATACGGATAGAGGGACAAAAGAGAACCCTGCACAATTGATGGGTTACCATCCTATCAAGCAGTTTGCAGAGTATTTTGGTTAGGCTAATCAGTTGTAGGTTGTTGATGGATGTAGTGTTTTTGCCTGTTTAAGGATAAGGACGGTGATACAAATCTGCAACTGCAATTCTGGCCATATACAGTTGAAAACCCTGAGTAGACAGTCTTTGAATAACATTCAGATGTTGGACTGTCTGATTACGAACCAAGTCATAGCCTGGGGTCATATTGTGTGACGAATCAAGAGGTTGATGCAATTTCCAGACAGTGTTTGGTTCATTACAGAACTTTGAAAAAAGACTTTATTCCACAAGGCTGTATTTTAAAATATTTTATTTGCACTAACAGTTTCAGACACTGTCCACTCAAGTGCTTTTATATTAGCAGACGTGGATATAGTGTCATCAGTTCATTAGAAAATCGATTAAGTACATATTTGTGCACAGCACGGCTGTCAACAGTCATCTTCTTTTGATATTTACCACAAATAAATTTAATAGAGCCGATGACTTAACATTTTAATCTTGGTGTGCTGTAATGTCAGCACTTGTCCCACTGCCTGGTGGGGCAATACACTGACCATTTTCTTCTGGGTAGGCTCCACAGCCTAAATAAATTTGAAAAATGACTTTATTCCACCAGGTTGGTTTAGAATACTTTATTTGCACCACTACTTTTCGACAATGACACATGGCAGGTGGTGTAGGAGAGGGAGAGGTCTCAACTTTGTGTGTTCAGAAGGTAACTGTGTATTAAGAGGCTGCTGACACTGTCAGAGAGGACCACAAGGTATTCTGCAAGAATTAACTCACTGTACAAATACCACCATGAAGGAAAAGACCCAGAACAGTTTTTGTTCTTTTGTCGCACAGGAGGCTATAAAGCTTGTCCTCCTCATGGTATGAAGAGGCATACATTCCCAAGGAGGAGACATAGTACTCCCAATATTCCTTCTCGCTATGATTAATTAGATAGCAGGCCCTAGTGTGAAGCCACTTAAAAGTGAGGAGGATGAGCTGTAAAGAAGTTGCTCAAGGTGCTGTGTTTGACTATGTTGAACACTTGTTTCAATGTCTTTGGTCCACAATGGCAACAGCTGATCATTGCGTCGGAGACATCTCCCATAACCCTGTCGAGGCAATCTGACAAGATGGGGTTAAGCTGACAGTAAATATATACCACAAAGTCCAAACATTTTCAAGACTGGATTAATAAATAACAGAGAAAAGTCCAAATGATGAAGTAACGCTTCAGTTGTTCTACATGGTCTCCCCCTGTCCTCCCCCTCACCCCCCACTTGGATACTATGTACAGAATGTCCATGCAATCATGTGAAACTGTCAAAAATGTCCTCCTCTGGGATGTCGTTCAACTCGCATATCACAGTGTATTAAATGTCAGTACCCTGTCAAAGTACTGACTCTTCATGTGAATTTATGCACTCAAGTATCACCACCAATAACGAATTTTTGCAAAAAAGTATTGTTCAAATTTTGCATTTCAATCAATCGACAACACATGTTGTCTCCTCTGTTCAGGAGTTAAGATGTATGGTACGAACTCACCACACAATTTTCTTTCACAACATTCTACAGAATGTCTTCCACATCTGATTTGGATGTGTTGCACCGTTGTGATGTTTGGTTTGCGGGGTGCTCCACTGTGCAGTCATCAGCGCCCGTACAAAGTCCCAATTTCTACACAGCCCATTTGCTTTTTTCACAATCCAATCGAGTCACTCTCACAAATGGCGATGAAATGATGAGGACATCACAAACACCCAGTCCCACTCTGTTGTCATTTGTGTCAACACAGTTGTCACAAACTGCAATGAAGCAACACAATTACAGCTGCAAATCCACTACTTAACACTACCTGCTCACAACTGACTGGTCCAATGAGCATGATGTTTACAGTTGGTAGTCCAAGCTGCCACCATAGTTACTGTGCTGACATCACTTGTACAGACCAGGAATAAAAGCAGTCTCTCAAATTTTTGGATGGACAGGGTACAACTGTCAGCTGGCTCTTTGAAGGGCCCAGTGCGGTAATAGGCCCATCAGGTTGGACAAGGAAGTGACAGGATCACTGGAAAGTTATCACTTTCACAAAGACCATTGTGTAGCGAACACTGTAGTGAAGATATGCAATTGGGTGAAAAGATAAGTTCGATAGCTGAAGAGATGCGATGGATGCCAGTGAAGTGGGCAGAAGTACTGTCATTAAGGTGGACAGATCAAGACTAGAAAGAAACTGGCCAATCAGAAGGCCCCTACCAGACAAAGTGGTACTTCTCTCCATGGAGTGGTGTGCATTGAAATTTCCAATTAGGGGAAAAGGACAGACAGGGGTAGGAGAGGAGAAGTAGATGGATTAAGGTGGTCACCTCAAGGTAGGTAAGTGCCCTGCCTTGCATTAAATAGATGTTCCACATAGTGACAGCTGGAGAAATCTGCACTTGCACTGTATTGCTTCCAACACAGCAAGGAGGGGAATCCACTCATAGACAACAACCGTGTGAACTGTTCAGATGCACTATTGGAGCCAGTATGGTTCCAAAAAAGGCATGGTAACCTCAAAGACTTCAGGACAGAGGAGAACAGTTGTTGTAGTTCCTAAGGTGACAGTAACATCCACTGCAGTTCCACTAGACCACCACATACAGGGTAACCTGGTTAGGTGTGATGGTGTCAGGTGGACTGCCTGTGACAGGTGAGGTGGAACAATATCAGTTAACTTCGGTTCAGAATTCGATGATGTTTGGGGATCTGGGGTCACCAGGGCAGCCTTTCTTGTTCTTCAACTTTTGGCAGATTTGTGAAAGCTTATTTGCTGTAGATATATGAATGGAAGAAGAGCTAGCAGCCCTCGGACCCAAGATCTGTGAGTCCTTCAGCCACTCGCTGGCATTGGGCTCCTGATCTGTGGATTTCCTGGGAGAGGGTTCCAAAGAGAGCCCTGCCACTGGTAGATGCCTGAGGAGGGAGCTGCTTTTCTGGCCAGGTGCGGGGATTGGTTCCCAAAGATGGTGCTGCAGGAACCAGAAGAGGAGAGGACCTCTCAGTGCCATGATCAAGTTTGTGTGGCTACAGAATGTCGACATCAAGAAAGTAAATATACTAGTACTGCTGATGACCTGGCCAAAGTAGTTGTAAAGATTGATATCACCGAGAAAAAATAGAATCAATCATCATTAGAAAAGATCTGTGAGCTTCTGTTTCTGGATTTTGCATTCCTTGAGTAGGTTAGCGCACTTCAGAGATTGGGGAGAGTAGGGAATCCCAGAATTGTCACATATAAGTTGTTACGCATATGATGAATTTTAATGAAATGCCAGGCCACAGTTGTATGAACACTTGGAACACAAATGCCCAAACCGCTGCCATTTATAACATCACATCTGAGGTGAGTAATACGGTTTCACATCATAACGGTTACACGATTTTGACTTTTTATGAAAGCCAACCTCCCTCAGAAGCATGGATAAATGCAGCTGTGTCTACCTTGTTATCTGGCAGGCCTCAATGTACACATCTGAAGTGGATCCCTACTCTCGCTAAATGTTCACATGGGGAGTCTGCCTGCAGCATTAGGTTTGGGTGAAGAATCAATCCCCGTACCATCTAGATGTTCTAGTGGGTTATGATGGTAAGATACATCACCAAGTTTTTTAGGAGAGAGCAATGTCTGGGAATGGGTGGGATATATGGCCTTAAATTAGATGGAACCAAATAACAATTTGTCAAAGGAAGAGAGTTCGCCAATTATGTTTTCAATATTCTCCACAAAAAATTATCTGGGCACAAACAAAGAACTTAAAGCAAGAAGTGTGCCAAGTAACTTGGTTTTGTTTTCCATGCATCAAGTGGCCAAGGGGGAAAAGTTCCTAGGGTCGTAACAAGTGGGACTACATTATACTCTGTCTGAAGAGCCTGTCAATTCCTTGTTGTCACAGATTGATAACTTTGGTCGTTTCGTGACGCCAGACATATGCCACATGCTGCCTACACCGAACAATTGCTTTCACCATGGGGGTCACCCAGGCAGAATAAAGGCCACCTGGCATGATGACCAAAGCCCAGAGATCAAGTGCCTCCAAACAGACCGGCACCTACTCCTCAGGATGCATGGGGCCTATCTAACAGTAATGTCAATTTCAAAATCCAAAAATCCAAATGACCACAAGTTAAGAAGGCCACATGACAACACACACACACACACACACACACACACACACACAATCTGTAATTATTTTTAGAGTATATATTAAAGATATGAAACAAAATTATAGTACAAATACTGCACACCACAAATATTTGCTGTACAGCAAAACCACCACAAAACTATTAAAGCACCACTCAACCAAATATGACAAACACATTTTTGCACACTAAAATGGCACTAATCCCATATTTTGGTAGTCACTTCATGAGATATACACTGAAGTGCCAAGAAACTGGTGTAGGCATGCATATTCAAATACAGAGATTTGAAAACAGGCAGAATACAGTGCTACAGTTGGTAACCTATATAAGACAAGTGTCTGGAGCAGTTGTTAGATCAGTTACTGCCACTACAATGGCACGTTATCAAGATTTAAGTGAGTTTGAAAGTGATGTTAAAGTTGGCGCATGAGTGATTGGACACAGAATCTCAAAGGTAGCGATGACATGGGGGATTTTCCCATACGACCATTTCATGAGTGCACTGCGAATATCAGGAAGCCAGATATTCAACAACATCGCTGCGGCCAGAAAAAGATCCTGCAAGAATGGGACCATCGACGACTGAAGAGAGTCATTCAACATGACAGAAGTGCAACCCTTTTGCAAACTGCTGCAGATTTCAATGCTCAGCCAACAAGTATCAGTGTGCAAACCATTCAATGAAACGTCATCGATTTTGGCTTTTGCAGCCGAAGGTCCACTCGCCTACCCTTGCCAACTGCAAGACACAAAGCTTAATGCCTCGCCTGGACCTGTCAACAGCGACATTGGACTGTTGATGACTAGAAAATTTTTGCCTGGTCAGATGAGTCTCATTTCATATTGTATCAAGCGGATGGACGTGTACGGGTATGAAGACAATCTCATGAATCCATGGACCCTGCATGTCAACAGGGGACTGTTCAACCTGGTGGAGGCTCTGTAATGGTGTGGGGCATGTGCAGTTGGAGTGATATGGGACCCCTGATACGTTTAGATAAGACTGACTGGTGGCACATGTGTAAGCATCTTGTCTGATCACCTGCATCGAATCATGTCCATTGTGCATTACGATGGACTTGGGCAATTCCAGCAGGACAATGCGACACCGCACACATCTAGATCTGCTACAGAATGGCTCCAGGAACATTCTTCTGCTGGCCACCGAACTACCCAGACATTGAACATTATTGAGCATATCTGGGATGCCTTCAGAAGATATCTCCACCCCCCTCGTACTCGTACGGATGTATCGACAGCCTTGCTGGATTTATGGTGTCAATTCCCTCCGGCACTATTGTAGACATTAGTCGAGTCCATGTCACATTGTGCTGCAGCACTTGTACGTGCTCGTGGGGGCAGGTGTACCAGTTTCTTTGGCTCTTCAGTGTATATGCAGGGGAAAGTACCATGTTGCCAGACTATTACAAATTTACCATCTCACAACTCTTAACTGTGAATCTATCCATGACGCACAATTCCTCTTTAGTAATGTTGGCTGCTAATGTTTGTTGAGCATCTCTATTAACACATTAAGATTACTAAGTGATCTCTTGATGAAACATGCTGCTCTTTATTTGACATCTCTCTCTCTCTCTCTCTCTCTCTCTCCCCCCCCCCTCCACACACACACACACACACACACACACACACACACACACACACACACACACACCAATCAAATTTGATAAACATAGCAGACTGATGACTAATACTGAAGAATCGCTAGAAAAAGTGTTTTATAATTCACTCCTTTTGTAAGGGAATTACATCTTTAAGATTTTTTCCTATATTCGTCTTTTGGATATGCTACTCTTGCATCTGCCATGCTTGCAATTCAAATTATTGGCTATAATGTCTGCCTGTTACGTAAAACACTGCTTTTTCATATGACCCAAGCATGTTTCACCACCTCTGTGTCATCATTAGCGGGTTTTCTTTACTCAAATCTATGAAATGTCAACTTATTTTAAGAGATAACTAGTTTATGAAAATTACGCCTAAAGACAGTTTTTGAATGTTTTGTCATTACTTTAATTTTACATTATATGGTTATGCAGGACCATTTGTACCGTATGTACTGGTAGCTTGTCATCTGCAACCAAACAATGTTAATGTGAATTTTGATCGCGAGTTAACATATAACTTTACGATTCTCAGCCTGGCATCTGGTTTTCCTACAGTTATTTTTGTGTGTGTATTACATTTTAGTTTGCTCTGAACAGTTACTCCATGAGTATTCTATGATTGTTACTGTTTCCAGTGATTTTCACCAACAGATAATTGAAGAGTAATGGGTCCCGTGCTTATTTATGTGCATTATATTATATTTATTCATGTCAACTACCAATCCATAAGCCAGTCTGATGCTGTGCATGTCTTCTGGCATTGGAACCTTCCTGTACTCACCAGCATAGTCCATGAACTGTCCCAAGGAACTTCTGTGTTTACCTACTAGATCATTATAATGATTTTTAACCATTAAGAACAATATGTTTAGTTATATCTGCAAGGAAGTCCTCAAATCCGGTCACAAATCTACCCTAATATTCAGTAAGCTGACATCCTGTACACTAAACAACTGCAGAGCTGTTTCTGAAAGTCAAGAACATAAAACCAACCAGGCCCAACTGACTAGGATGTTCAGGATCTCACAGACGAACAGAGCGAGCCAAGTTTCACAAGATCTGTTTGCAAAATTCATGTTGATTTTAATAGAAGAATTTTGTCCTCCAAGGATATAACCCAAAATTTTAAAATGTTCATTAATTCTATAATCAACTGAAGCCAACGATATAGACCTATAAATACCTCCATCTGTCTGATGACCCTTCTTATAGATGGAAATGATCTGTGTTTTGTTAAGCACATTTGTTGATCTAGCAACTTATGATAAACTGACGTTAGAAGTTCTTTCTTGCAATGAAGAGGACATGGGTTATGAAGGAATCACTGAAGTCCAGCATATTGTTTCAGCTGGTTTGGGGTAATGTTCACATGAAAGGCTGTGCAAAACTTACAGCAAAGCTGATATGTGATTTGAAAGTTTTAACAGGTGGGCTACGATATTTCATACACTCCTGGAAATGGAAAAAAGAACACATTGACACCGGTGTGTCAGACCCACCATACTTGCTCCGGACACTGCAAGAGGGCTGTACAAGCAATGATCACACGCACGGCACAGCGGACACACCAGGAACCGCGGTGTTGGCCGTTGAATGGCGCTAGCTGCGCAGCATTTGTGCACCGCCGCCGTCAGTGTCAGCCAGTTTGCCGTGGCATACGGAGCTCCATCGCAGTCTTTAACACTGGTAGCATGCCGCGACAGCGTGGACGTGAACCGTATGTGCAGTTGACGGACTTTGAGCGAGGGCGTATAGTGGGCATGCGGGAGGCCGGGTGGACGTACCGCCAAATTGCTCAACACGTGGGGCGTGAGGTCTCCACAGTACATCGATGTTGTCGCCAGTGGTCGGCGGAAGGTGCACGTGCCCGTCGACCTGGGACCGGACCGCAGCGATGCACGGATGCACGCCAAGACCGTAGGATCCTACGCAGTGCCGTAGGGGACCGCACCGCCACTTCCCAGCAAATTAGGGACACTGTTGCTCCTGGGGTATCGGCGAGGACCATTCGCAACCGTCTCCATGAAGCTGGGCTACGGTCCCGCACACCGTTAGGCCGTCTTCCGCTCACGCCCCAACATCGTGCAGCCCGCCTCCAGTGGTGTCACGACAGGCGTGAATGGAGGGACGAATGGAGATGTGTCGTCTTCTGCGATGAGAGTCGCTTCTGCCTTGGTGCCAATGATGGTCGTATGCGTGTTTGGCGCCGTGCAGGTGAGCGCCACAATCAGGACTGCATACGACCGAGGCACACAGGGCCAACACCCGGCATCATGGTGTGGGGAGCGATCTCCTACACTGGCCGTACACCACTGGTGATCGTCGAGGGGACACTGAATAGTGCACGGTACATCCAAACCGTCATCGAACCCATCGTTCTACCATTCCTAGACCGGCAAGGGAACTTGCTGTTCCAACAGGACAATGCACGTCCGCATGTATCCCGTGCCACCCAACGTGCTCTAGAAGGTGTAAGTCAACTACCCTGGCCAGCAAGATCTCCGGATCTGTCCCCCATTGAGCATGTTTGGGACTGGATGAAGCGTCGTCTCATGCGGTCTGCACGTCCAGCACGAACGCTGGTCCAACCTCCAACCGAGGCGCCAGGTGGAAATGGCATGGCAAGCCGTTCCACAGGACTACATCCAGCATCTCTACGATCGTCTCCATGGGAGAATAGCAGCCTGCATTGCTGCGAAAGGTGGATATACACTGTACTAGTGCCGACATTGTGCATGCTCTGTTGCCTGTGTCTCTGTGCCTGTGGTTCTGTCAGTGTGATCATGTGATGTATCTGACCCCAGGAATGTGTCAATAAAGTTTCCCCTTCCTGGGACAATGAATTCACGGTGTTCTTATTTCAATTTCCAGGAGTGTATATTGGGGATAGTGATGGAGTTCCATTTTCAGAGTGATGGGAAGGGTCATGGATACGATGCTACTTATTTCTATCATGATGATCAGTAGTCCAAGCTGTGGCGAAGTATACAGTTGAGTCATTCCGGTCTGGGGTGATAATGGGTGATGAGGAGTATGCACCTCTGCAGCTGGTTCATAGGGGTGGCTATATAGGTTTAGATGTACGGATACAGCATGGGAAATCTGCTGACAAGGTTTGCCTATCTGAAGTCCTTAGTAAAACCTCCAATGCCGGTGCACAATCCATATATGGCCAGAATATATGGGAGAAACATTTTAACATGTAAGGGGATGACAGCTATTAAAATCACATTATTGTTGATGGTTAGTGGGCTTCATGTCCAAGGAGCTTTTTTATGGAGCCACAAGGGAGGTGGAGGTCAATGTCCAGGAAGGCAGCAGATTTGGCTGAGGAGGACCAGGGGAAGCAGATGGGAGAGAAGGTCTCAACTGTGGAGGAATATGGGCAGTGTGTCTTTTAAAGGATTTGGGATCTTGGGTGGCTAGGACGGTTTCTTCTAAAAGAAAAAAAAGGGGCTTGGCATATGAGGGGTGCACAGGTGCTCATGGCAGTGAGGCAGATGTATGTGTAGCTTGTCCTCAAAGGAAGAGTAGTCATGGGTAAGAATTTAGATTTAGTCTGTCAGGTGTATAAGGAACGACGTGGAGGTTTTGCAGTTGGTAGGACATAAGGACAGATAGTGTTCAACAGCAGGAAGACAGTGGGCTTGGGGGTATATATGGAGGTTGCATCACTAGTGAAAAGTACCGTATTTACTCGAATCTAAGCTGCACTCGAATCTAAGCCGCACCTGACAAATGAGACCCGAAATCCAGGAAAAAAAATTTTACCGAATCTAAGCCGCACCTGAAATCTGAGACTCAAAATTCAAGGGGAGAGAAAAGTTTTAGCTGCACCTCCAAACTGAAACAAAGTTGGTCTATTGTAATATGAGACACAATTTAGGTCGAATGAATGACGATACAGCTACAGTTTGGTTCGAGTCGTAAACTTAGCAGTTAAGCTTTACCAGGTAGCCATTGCTATGCGTCAGGTGCTCCATCCGTATTTATACGGATACCCTTCCTTTTTCAGGTGCTTCGTCTGGTTTGAATCGGTTGCTTTTTTTTCTTTGATCTGATAAGTGCCGTTCTCTTTGTTATAGGTGTTTACGTCACTCTAGCTGAAAATGCATTATTGTACTGTGTCATGCATTGTTTGACGCATTCTGATAATGAATGTTTACGACCTGTCGCCGCTCGCAGCATGGCTTGCTTTTGTGTGCACTACCGCCGCTTACAATGAAAAAAGAGAGGAATTGTCTCATTAGCGAAACAATGGCAAGAGACTGGTATTTGTTGTTACTTACACTGCTGCTTTCTTTGATAATGATCAACAAGAACCAAATAACAGACTGCATATGATTGATGTTCTGAACGAGAGTATAGCTAAAATTTTTCTCCGTTTGAAAATCTTTGCAGACGCCTCTTGGGTACATTACATTCTGCACAGAAATTAGAGTCATCGTAGATTTAAAAATCTAGTCAATTGCCGTGCTTCATTTCTGATTGTATCACCATTAGGCATAAGAATAATACGAATATAAACGTAACATAATATGTATATTGTTCCGCATTTGCTGTTGTCTCACACTAGTTTTGTAGGTTATTAGGCAGATAGGATTTAAATTAGATAGCAGCAAAATGTTTATATTCATATTATTCTTATGGTGCAGAGAATACTGCATGTGATTCACAATTCATAAAAGTTCCTATTAGCAACCATCTCTTCTCACAGGTAGGTAAAAATTCAGAATGTAGAGTTGACCATATTGACAAACATCCCAAACAGTCTTGCCAGTCGGATTTTCGTAGTACATTGAAATGCTGCTACATTCGAAGATGAACAATACGAAATTTGTATTTACTTTGTTGGATAATGTATGAAAATGCAGTGGTCAAAACTCGGAGTGAAGAAAAAAGTTCGTCTTCCACCTGTTTTTAAATTTATTTACTGACGCAGAGGTTTTGGCGCCAGTATTTATCTTTGTGCCTGCAAAGCATGCCTGTGTAGCGCTACATATATTTAACGGCAGAAGTTAGTTGTGGCGGCACCTACCAACATTTTTCAGAACTTCCGCTTACTTTGCACTCTATTCTAAGCTGCAGGCGGTTTTTTGGATTACAAAAACCGGAAAAAAGTGCGGCATAGATTCGAGTAAATACAGTAGAGATTCTGCTGAAGATGGTTGAGAGACTGAAGAAACTGGCTTTGTCTCTGATGTGAGAACACAGGCTGTGAGGAATAGGTTGGAGATGTTGGTTAAAAAGAACTAGGAACTGGGGGTTAGAAATTGGGGGTTACACTGCATACCTAGAATGGAATCTCTGTGTCATTGTGTTTCCGCATCATCAACAAGCAACTGTGCTGTGACAGTTACATGCACGCTCGTACAAGTGAGAACTGAAAACTGAAAATTTAACTGGCTGACTCAAGTCATCAAAGGATAGATGAACTTACCATTCGGTTTGAGGAAAATGTTGCAGGCAGTACTAAACGTTTTGAAAAGGTAGAATCGGATATCAAAGAAGTGAAGGAAGAACTTACTAAAATAGTCGAGATTTATGACAAGCATTTAGAACAACTGGATGAGGAAGTGAAACACTAAACACATGATATCAGCTGTTGCACTAAACCAGGATGCTTATGCACAGCGAGCAGAAGAGGGGTACAGTGAGGTAGGCAAGACTAAGGAACAGGTCCGTCAGCAGGTGCAGAGCGAAGTGAAATCACTATTATGTGATGGAAGCATTGCCGGAAGTAGCTTAATTGGTATACAAAATGATGAGATTTTCCTTGGCTTAGGGAATTTTAAGAACTTCGAACCAAATGGAAGGTGGCATCCCAGAGATTACCTAGATCAATTTAAGGGCGTGTTACCTGAATTGTGGGATGAGCAGAGAAAGGTACACTTTGTTGCAGAAAGATTGGAAGGTGAAGCTGGTACCTGGGGTATGAGAATAGGACATAAGTATACAACCGTTGCTGAATTTGAAAAGGAATTTTTGCAACAATACTGGTCATGACAGAAGCAAAAAAGTACATAACAGTCTATACCAAGGCAGAATGTTTGAGAGAGGGCATGATCAGAGCTTAAAGAAATTTTTTTCAAGATTATTATGAGAGGAACTTGTATTTAGATGAACCAATGATGACAGAAGCAATAGTGTTCCTGATCATAAGTAAACCACCGACTGGAGTTCCGGATAAGTTACTAGCGATCCCTAGAGATGACGTAGAGGCAATGAAGTCAGCCTTAGGACAATTCGACACGTTGTATGAGTCACGAGGAACAGAAGGAGTATCAGGGAACAACGAATCCAATACAGATACACATTTAAACCATAACAATAGACATAATGGACAACATTGGAATAATAGTAACGGCAGGAGACATGGCAGTGGTTTCGGTGGCCATGGTGGTCATAGAGGACACCATGGTGGGTACGGGTATCGGAACTCAGCACGATTCATCAGATGACCAGGTGCGAAACTCAAACCATAGCCCAGACAGGCAGCATAGGGAAGAAACACCGGAAAACTAGAGGAGGTTCCTGGTGTGGCCCGATCAGGAACGGAGGATGGAGGGCCCATAATTATGTCTATTAGCAAGCTGGATAATGTGACAGAGATTATGGAAGACCTATTGCAAGAAGTTGGAGAAGGCCGTGAGGAAGCTATACAGCCCATCATTGAAGCAGAAATCTTTGGTACTCGTATTGATGTTTTAGTGGATTCTGGTAGCCAGGTCAATGCAGTATGTCAGAAGCTCCATACGAAGTGGTTGGAACAAGGAAGGAGGATAGCCAATTTTCCTGTACATGGAATATGTATCACAGGTGCCATTGGTACAAAGAATAAGGTTATTATGGGACAGATCTTAGTCACAATGAAGCTTGGCAATGAAAATTATGATGTGTCGGTGCTAGTCATGCGTGGGTTGGCATTGCCCATAATTTTAGGGGACGACTGGTTAAGTGAACAAAAGGCTCGATTAAAGAGGAGGAACAGAAGTTGTTATTACCTTTAAAGAGAGGATCAATGTCAAAAAAGTAGTTGGGATGACTAAGATATGCTGTGATATCGATCTGTGACTCCCACCACCAAGCGCTGTGAAAGGAGATTCGGGAGCTCCGAGCAAGAAGCAGTGGATATGGGAAGGCAAGACCAGCACAGAAGACACTGAACCTGTTATCAAAGGGAAACTCCAGTTATTAGAACATCAAGACCATGAGGTCATAGAAGAATTGATGAGGGTCCTGCGAAGGTACAGGCAGGTTTTTTCAAGTGAACAGCTGAGTGCAAATTACAAATGAAGGAGCATGAACAATTTTTTGTATGGTCTTATGAGATAACTCAAACTAAACCTGAAGCAGTGGAAGAAGAGCTCCAGAGAATGTTGCCAGTGGGAATAATAGAAAGGTCAACTAGCCAATATAACAAACTGTTGATCGTTGTGGAAAAAAGGAATGGCGATGTCCTAGTAGTATTGGATGCAAGTCCAGTGAATAAAATTATTATTCCAGAAAGAGAAAGACCTGAGAATTTGGAAGAATTACTCCAAAAGTTTCATGGGGCAAGAGTATTCAGTAGTATTGATCTCAGATAAGGGTACTGGCAGGTTCCCCTACATAAGGATTCAAGACCCTTCACTGCATTCCTGTATGGAGAAAGAAACTACCAGTATTGCATACTACCATTTGGCCTTAATATCTCCACCTCTGTCTTTGTTAGAGCACTGGATAAGGTACTGTGTGAGCAGTTGAGTAAGAAGGTCACTTTGTACATTGACGACATCCTGATAACGACTGCAGACTGGGAAGAGCATGTTAAAACACTTGAAGAGGTACTCATGGCCTTTGGGATGGCAGGAATGACCGTAAATTTGGAGAAATCAGATTTTGGAAGGAGTGAGGTTAAGTTTCTTTGCCACATCGTTAATGCACAGGGGAACAAACTGGATGAGGACAAACTACAAGCGGTCAAGGATTTTTCTGTGCCACGCTGTAAGAAGCAATTAAGAGGTTTCCCTGGTTTATGTGGATGGTATAGGAAGTTTATAAGTGGGCAGTCACTTAGTAACCCACATCTGTTGAATCTGCTGAAGAACAAAGTGTTATGGGATTGGACAGATGAATGCCAAGGTGCTTTCGAGGAAATAAAGCAACAGCTGTGCGATCCTAAGCTGTTTTCACACCCAGACTTGAGCACAGAATTTTACTTGGCTTGTGACAGCTCAGACTATGGATTAGGTGTGCACTTATACCTACTGGATGAAATGGTCTCAGATAATGTTAAAACAATTGCATTTGCAAGCAAGGCTCTGACTAAATGGGAATGGCAATATACAGTCACAGAGAGAGAGAGAGGCACTTGCTGTCCTATGGGGTTTCACAAGATTCAGATATTACCTGGCTGGTAGAACCACCAAGGTAGTAACAGACCATAAGGCATTGACCTTCTTACATGATGGCAAATTATACCATAGACGTCTCACCAGATGGGCACTTGCCTTACAAGAATATCAATTTAGTGTTGTCTACTGACCCGGGAACCGAAACATCATATCTGATGCACTTTCGAGGATGCCACCTGGCATTGATATAACTGTTAATAGGCCACAGGGGCAGGCATTGAGCATTAATTTGATCAAGGGCATTCAATACGAGTCATTTGTTACCAAATTACTTAAGAATATTCGACTTGAGCAAAATGAAGATCCTGCATTGAAGAGTGTGAAGGTGAGATACGGGTATGCTGGAGAAGATAAATTGAGGAAATATTATTTAATTCATCACAACATTTTATACCGTCATGTGGATGAACCGTCGCAGGACTGGAAGGTGTGCATTCCGGAACATGCCATTGAGAAGCTGGTGTGGTACACGCATTTCAGTAATGCCCACTTTGGTGCAAACAAATGTCTAGAAAAACTAAGGAAGGAGTGTATCTTCTTTGGTATGAGCAAAAAGATTATGAAGATATTACAGACCTGTGATGTGTGCCAGAAGACTAAGACAACTACTGTTAGCCATCAGGGACATATGCACTCCCTAATTCCAGATGGAATCAAAGACATTGTGGCTGTCAATTTACTTGGTCCTCTGCCTAAGTCCCATGGCAATTTCACACAGCTCGTGGTGGTGTTAGAAGTGTGTTCAAAATATGTAAACTTCTACCCCCTAAGAAAGGCAACTGGTAAGGTAACATTGGCAAAAATGGAAAACTACTATTTTATGCACATGTGCAAACCAAAGCAAGTGCTATCAGACAATGGACTGCAATTCATATCAAAGAAGTGGAAGGAGATGTTGCGGAGGAATGGTGTGGAATAAGTTCTGATTGCCAAATATAGACCAGCCTCAAATTCTGCTGAGAGAGTCATGAAAGAAGTGTATCGCATGTGCAGGACATATTGTAGCCAGAAACATAGCAAATGTAAAGAGTATATAACAGATTTTTAAGGGTGCAATCAATAGCCTACCTCATGCCGTGACAGGTTTTGCACCATGTGAAATCCTGCTGATCCAACCCCCTGAAAGCATATTCTCCAGCATCTTGAATGATTCTCTCGCTGTGAATCAATCGTGGAACAGGAAAATTGAATTGGCTGTGGAGCATTTATGTGATGAGGCTCAGCAGCGGAAAGAAAGACATGATAAGATTGTGCAACCAATCAAGTAAGTAGTCAGTGACCGTGTGTTAATCAAAACCCACACACGTTCTAGCAAGCTGAACGAAGAAATTAAGAAGTTCCATCATGAATACATCTACACCTATGTGATTACTCTGCTATTCACAATAAAGTGCCTGGCAGAGGGTTCAATGAACCACCTTCATGCTGTCTCTCTACCGTTCCACTCTCGAATGGTATGCGGGAAAAACGAGCACTTAAATTTTTCTGTGCAAGCCCTGATTTCTCTTATTTTATCGTGATGATCATTTCTCCCTATGTAGGTGGGTGCCAACAGAATGTTTTCCCAATCAGAGGAGAAATCTGGTGATTGAAATTTCATGAGAAGATCCCGTCGTAACGAAAATCGCCTTTGTTTTAATGATTGCCACTCCAATTCACGTATCATGTCTATGACACTATCTCCCCTATTTCATGATAATACAAAACAAGCTGCCCCTCTTTGTACTTTTTCGATGTCATCCGTCAGTCCCACCTGATGCGGAATAGGGTGGACATGCGTAGTGTAAGCAGTCTCTTTGGTAGACCTGCTGTACCTTCTAAGTGTTCTGCCAATGAATCGCAGTCTGGTTTGCTCTACCCACAATATTATCTATGTGATAGTTCCAATTTAGGTTATTTGTAATTGTAATCCCTAAGTATTTAGTTGAATTTACAGTCCTCAGATTTGTATGACTTACCGCGTAATCAAAATTTAGCTGATTTCTTTTAGTACTCATGTGAATAACTTCACACTTTTCTTTATTCAGGGTCAATTGACACTTTTCGCACCATACAGATATCTTATCTAAATCATTTTGCAAGTCATTTTGATCATCTGATGACTTTACAAGATGGTAAATGACAGCATCATCTGCAAACAATCTAATAGGGCTACTCAGATTGTCTCCTATGTCGTTAATATAGATCAGGGACAATAGAGGGCCTATAACACCACCTTGGGGAACGCCGGATATTACTTCTGTTTTACTAGATGACTTTTCGTGTATTAATAGGAACTGTGACCTTTCTGACAGGAAATCATGAATCCAGTCACACAACTGAGGCTATACTCCGTAGGCACACAGTTTGGTTAGAAGACGCTTGTGAGGAAGTGTCAAAAGCCGTCTGGAAATCTAAAAATATGGAATCAATTTGACATCCCCTGTCGATAGCACTTATTACTTCATGAGTATAAAGAACTAGTTGTGTTTCGCAAGAACGATATTTTCTGAATCCGTGCTGACTAGATGTCAATAAATCTTTTTCTTCGAGGTACTTCATAATGTTCGAATACAGTATATGTTCTAAAACCCTACTGTAAATCAATGATAGTGATATAGGCCTGTAATTCAGCGGATTACTCCTACTTCCCTTTTTGGGTATTGGTGTGACTTTAGCAAAAAAGCCGCTTTGTTACACCAAGGATATGTACCTCTATGTTTCTCATCTTGGCAGTTGTTCTTGATTGGAATTCAGGAATATTTACTTCGTCTTCTTTAGTGAAGGAGTTTTGGAAAACAGTGTTTAGTGGCACTGTCATCAGTGACTTCACCATTGTTATCACGCAGTGAAGGTATTCATTGCGTCTTGCCACTGGTGTGCTATGTGTGTCCGAATCTCTCTGAGTTTCCTGCCAGATTTTGAGACAGAATTTCGTTGTGGAAATTATTAAAAGCATCTCGCATTGAAGTATGCACTATATTTCGAACTTCTGCAAAACTTTGCCAATCTTGGGGATTTTGCGTTCTTTTAAATTTGGCATGCTTTTTTCATTGCTTGTGCAACGATCTGACGCGATTTGTGTACCATGGGGAATCAGTACCATCAGTTATTAACTTATGTGGTATATATCTCTCAATTGCTGTTGATACTATCTCTTTGAAAACATTCCACAACTTTTCTACACTTACATGATCAGATCGGAAGGAGTGAAGACTGTCTCTTAAAAAGGCGTTTAAGCATTTTTTTCAGCTTTTTTAAATAGATATACTTTGCATTTCTTTTTGATGGTTGTAATTGTTACAATATTCAGCCTAGCAGCAACTACCTTGTGGTCGCTAATCCCTGTATTTGTCACAACACTCACTATTTGTCCAGGATTATTTGTTGCTAAAAGGTCAAGTATGTTTTCGCAACCATTTACACTTCGAGTGGGCTCATGAACTAATTGTTCAAAATAATTTTCTGAGAAAGCATTCTTCGGATGATGTTTTACACCTGCCACCAGCTTTAAACACATAATTTTTCCAGCATATCGAGGGTAGATTGAAGTCACCACCGACTATAATTGTATGAGTGGGGTTCTTATTTGAAATGCGACTCAAGTTTTCTCTGAACTGTTCAGCAACTATGTCTTCCGAGTCGGGGGTCAGTAAAATGATCCAATTAATAGTTTAGTCCGATTGTCAGGTATAACCTCAACCCATACTATTTCACATGGACTATCTACTTCGATTTCGCTACATGGCAAACTACCTCTGACAGCAATAAATACTCCACCACCAACTGTATTTAATCTATCCTTTCTGAACACTGTTAGATCGTTAGAAAAAATTTCGGCTGTACTTATTTCCAGCTTTAGCCAGCTCTCTGTACCTACCAAGCTCCATATTGTATTATTGATATCAAATGTCCTAATACTGTTGAACTGGTTCGTGTGAAGTCAGGTACACACGAGGGCAAACACCATGTGGATAACATTAAACCCTACCACAGTGAGTAAGATTAATGGCTGATCGTTATATGTGACGTGTCTGAATCTGTATATATGTTAGCTGTTATTGTCCTTAAATACAAACATTCATTTCTGATTATTATGAGGTTTTATGAGGACACACTAATTGACTGAGATTTAACTAGGATGTGTTACTACCATATGGAACACTATAATTTTTTTTCTCATTTTCTATCTGTTCAATCCAGACTATATGTATTACGTTTCTTCTTGCCCATACAGTGATATGGTTTGAGTGATTATTAGTGTCTATAGGTTGTGCTATCCAAAAGGTTTTGCATTTAAAAATTTCTTACTACTCCTGCTTAATGATTATTTTTGTGTTATTCACTTAGTAACTAAATTTGACTTAGCGGAGATCCATATATTCTATTTCATTAGCCTGTGTGTTTATTATGTCATATAGAACATGTTATGTCTCCTGTAGTAGTAACAGACTACGAGTAAGTTGAATAGGCATTGCTAGGACAACACAGAGTGTCATTAACCTGTTTTATGTACGCCAATGGACAGATTACAGCGAGGCGAGAGTGGCGAGCACATTTGCCGGTTGGTGCAGCATCGACGCTACTGCCACTCACCACCCCCTTTCAGTGCAAAGAATGCTCCCTTGTGACGCAGTTTTGTGAGTAGTGAAATTTTTTTTTATTTTTTTTTGCCTAGTGCTGATGGAGGTTCTCTAGCTCTTATGCGTAGTAGTGCCATCAGTGATATTGTCTACCAAGAGAAGCAGTGAATGCGCATTTTTCTACTATTTTTCTTTTATCTCTTTCTTTTAGGCACCTGTCTATCATATCTAACCTTTTGTATTTGTAAACTTATCTATTTCAGGGACTTAATATTCTTGTGTCTTATTATATTAGCTCTTTGTTTATCCGCTGCACTGTAACTGTGTTTTGCTATAGAGGCTGCACTGTAGGTAGGGTTCTTTTGTTATGTATTTTTTTTCTGTTTGACAACTGTTTACGTACTGTCCTTTATGTTTCTATGATTGTGAGTAACATGTCTGGTTCACAATGTGGCAATGGGTCTATACCCTTGGGCTGAGGCAGTATACCCGTCCCCCCTCCCCCTCCCCCAACTCTTTAATCCTCTGTGGGAGGGAATTATCTAGATTTCGATATTCTCCTTGTCAATTCGAAAACTTTTTCATGCGGGAATATAAGCATATTGCCATATCGCTGGCATCGTTGTGGAGTATTTTTGCGAGTGGCCACGTTTTTTGCAGAGTCGAGTACGGGACACAGAGCTGTTATGTTGTGCTGTCGGTAGCTCTACATATAAAAGGCATTGTTACGGAGGTTCAAGTGTTGCTACAAGTGCTGTTACAGTGAAGTAATGAGATGTGGAGGTGAATTCAGTGGAAAGGGTTGCAAAGACTTATTAAATATGAGCAATGCTGCCGATAACGTATTTGTGTGTCCACTCGTTGCGTGTCGTACCGTACAGCATCAATATCCGCGCAGTGTTTGGTCTCCCAGAATGAAGTAATGTGAATCAGTAAAAATTAGTTACCACAAAAGAGTGCAATCAAGTGCCAGTGTCTTGTAGCGAGGGTGAGAACGTCATCGCGTTTCCGCATCATCAACAATCAACTGCGCCATGATGGTTACGTGCACACTCGTACAAGTAAGAACTGAGAACTGAAAATTTAACATTATAAACAGTGTTACATTATTACTAGTGTCAAGGAGGACTGGTACCAAATAACTGTGTATGCGTGACAAGCATAAGAAATTTCGTTCGATTATTCAGCTTCTGCATCATCAACAATCACCTGCGCCATGTTCGGTTACGCACACGCTCGTCCAGCTGATATTGTAGACAGATAATCATCAAAAATATTAATTGGCATACACATTTATGACTTAGAATGTAAACAGTGCAACCTACTATTTTCTTATCATCTCGGAATATAGTTGTTCATACCAGATGTAGGACAGTATTGTGTTTGATGTTGAGTGGCTCCCCTAACCCGCTTGCATATTCAGATACATAATTTCAGGCAAACCAGCAGAAATGTGAAGCAGAACAATACAACTGCCGAGGGAGTATCAGGTACGTGGTGTGGACAGGGCGTGCGGACAAGAAGCAAAAAACGAGGTTCCAGTTTACGGGATCCCCGCCGTTAGTACCCCCGGGCATGTTACAGTATGACAATGCCTCCTTTCAGGTAAATGAAGTGATCCATCATGACAGTGATAGTACCTTTTCCTGCAGGAAGAGTGATTAAGTTGGGATCCATCTTAAGGTTGTGGATTCTTCTTCTTTCAAGAGGTTTGCATTATTGGGAGAGACATCTAAGAAAGGAGACTAAGGCCATGCTAGGTGTAAGGAACTTTTGGAAGACACCTAGGGTGTGTTGGTTTGGGGGGGGGGGGGGGGGGGGGATTATGCCTGGATAGAGGTATAAACTGGGAGAGTTAAGTTTCAACGATGGATTTTGGTCAGAGAGGTTGGTGATTAAAAAAAAGTTTCCACTGTGGTAGGCCACCCAACCTACACCCCCACCCCCATCTCTTTTTTTCCCTTGTGCACTGTACTCTCTATAGCTCCTCGCTCTATAAAAAGAAAACAGGGAAACTGACTGAGAAGACTTAATGGCAATTTGTCACTCCATAAGAACATCAGAAAATCCTGCAAAAATCTGATCATATTTAAAAGTGAGTGAAGGAATCCCACCCATCTACCCAAGCTCTCATGAGTACTTTTGGTTTTGAAACTGAAGACAGAAAGTCACAATATTAAAGTCAGCATTTACAAATGTATTCATATGCAAGGATACTATTATACCGATGTGAGTGAGCGAGCAAGCAAGTGAACGACCCCCCCCCCCCCCCCACACACACACACACTACAATGAAATAAGCATCCCTCATATTGAAGTACAAATTAAGTCTGCTCTTAGTGATCAAGGAACCAGAAAATGCTGTTATGGTTTGTATGCAAAAGGACATGACCATTATCCATCATTGTACTTGTCCATTCTGAGGTAGAGCTGTCTTTACTGACAACTTCCATCCATATGACATTAAGCCTTAATCTTCCTTTTTGATTTTTTTCTCCTCCATATTTTCACCCATCTTGCTCTGTTTCTTTTTCCTTTAATTTTTTCCCCTTTCACAATTTCTGTTTCTCATGTCAAGTTGTTATGTCCAGCACTCTTCACAGAATGTTTGCAACATTGGAGAGAAGCACTAGTAGAAATGAAGCTGTGAGGATTCTTTGAGCCATACCTAGATGCTTAGTTTGTTATAATATTTTCCACAATTGATCAGGTTCTGTGTCTGCACCCCATCCCAAAAAGTGAAACATCCTGATAGATTAAAATTACAACAGTGCACACACTGCTATATAGTGATGGAGTCATTCCTTAGATTATCATTTTTTGTGATCTTTATAGAAGTCAAAATTGGTTCATACATGCTCATAATATAAATGACCAGTGGAATAAAATGAGAAATGAAATACAGGCTGCTGCAGAGGAAGTGATTCGTATGGAACAGAAGGAATGAATGATGAGGCGAAGAGTGTGACAAGACAACAAGAACAAATAATGAAGCATATAAAAAGATGCAGGTCAGAAGAATAAGCTTGTTTGTGGATGACAACAGAGAAAAGAGGCCTATAGAAAAACTGATTCTGAAAGAATAGGAGGGAAGTTTTTTAAAAGACAGTTGCAGAATGCTGAATCACTGAATAATGCTAATGAAAGGTGAAAATTCTACAGGGAGATCAATAAACTTAAAAAGGAATTTCAACCAAAAACAACACAATCTAGATGAAAAAAATGGTGAACTAATAGCTTCACAGGAAGGAGTGTTATATTTTGGGCAGAGTACCACAAGGAATAATTATAATCAGAATGCTCAAGCATCGGAACTAACTGAAAAGAAGAGGAAAATGGGATGCCCTCAATGCAACAGATTTGGCTAGCAATAAAGAAACTAATCAACAATAAGTCACCTGGCAACAAAAAACTGCCAGCTGAGCTTATTAAGTGTGGCAGAGAACATGTGATTAGATACATGCACACTTCTGACCTCAGATATATTGACACAAAAGTCATCTGAGGATTGAAATATTGGTGTGACATGCACTACATAAGAAAGGGGAGATTCTGGATTGTAAAAACTACAGGAGAATTGCGTTATTGAACATTGCATATATTCTCCTCCCTGTTTTGCACCCTCATAAAACCTTTTGCAGGACAAGAAATTGGGAGATATTACATAGGCATTAGATATGGTAAATCAGCTATTGACCAAATATCCACTCTGAGGCAGATATTGGAAAAAAAAACCAAGGGAATACAATATAGAAAAAACATCACATATCTGTTGATTTTAAAGGAGTATATGACACCATAAAAAGAAATAAGCTTATTGAAGCAATGAATGAACTGGGCATATTACAACATTTAATATGCCTCATAAGTTTGGCAATGGAAAAAGCAGTACATAAAGTATGGATACAAGGAAAGTTAACGCTAAGTTTTGAAACTGTGGACTGAGACAAGGGGATGCACCTCACGTATGCTTTTTAACATAGCAATAGAGAAGGTAAGATAGGATGCTGTGCTGAAATCAACAACAGGCACAATGTACATTACAGTGGTGCATTTCTGGCCCACGCAGATGTGGATATTACTGCAAAAACAGACCTAGCTGCTAAAGAAAGATACACAGCACTGTAGGTAGCAGCAATAGAAATGGGATTGGAAGTGAAGATTAATAAAACCAATTGCAAGTGAATAATATGATCAGAACTAAATAAAATGACAGACTTTGACCAGGCACAAATAGAATATGTTAGTGAATTTGTCTATCTGCAAACACTGGTAACATCACAGAATGATATATTAATATGAAAATAAAACAGTGCATCCATCTAGCTAATAAATGCTATTATGGGCTGGCCCTGCAACTTAGTGCAGAAGCCTGTCCAAATGAACAAAATGTCAGCTGCATGCAACTATAATATGTGCAGTATTAACATATGGCTCAGAAACCTGGACACTTGATGCAACAGTGTTAAGAGCCAACAGGGTGTTCTGAACGAAAGATGTTACGCAAACTGTATGGGGCAACTGATGAAGAACGTGCATTGTTCAGACGATATAATTTTGAACTCTACAGATTATATCAAGATCTTCAAATCATGAAGTTCATTAAAATAAACCACATGAAATGGGTTGGCCATGTTTTTCACATGGAACATGTGAACCCGCCAAAAACAGCACTGCTGCAAAACCCAGTGGAGCAAAGAAGCTGGGAAAATGAAGACTTTGAAAACACACAAGAAGATTAAAAAAATTATTGGTGTCAGAGGATGGAGACTAAAGACACTGGACAGAGATGAATCGAATGGTGTCCTAGAGCAGGTCAAGGACCATCATGCACTGTTGGGCCAGGAAGAAGAAGAAGAAGAAACATTGGATCGTGCAGTATATTAATTAGTCGAAAATAATTTCTGTTTTGCGGGAACTAATAAAAAGGAAAATGCACTCAAGCCTTCCGAAAACCATGGTTGGAACCAGTGGATTGGAGCCATATGAATTCATCTCTGGAACACCATCCTTTATTGAGTACACTATCCTAGGTACAAATTAAAATGAATGTGTGTGTGTGTGTGTGTGTGTGTGTGTGTGTGTGTGTCTCAACAGTCCAGTGTGGTTAGTGGCTTATGTCCGGTGTGGTTAGTGGCTTACAGGAGAATGACATATGACACCCAGGTGTGAGAAGAACAGGGAAAAAGAGAAGAACAGGGAAAAAATGAAGTTAATTTCCTTCTTCTTGTGGCCAGTCTGGAGAGTACTGACTTATTAGTCCCTAACGATTTTTTGACACTATTATTCACTAACTTCAGGTTTCTTATTTATCCCTTCGTATTTTACTGACATGTGAAAAACAATATTCAAATAGAAGCACTTATACACCAGTAACAGATCACAATAGGCCAAATCTATTATCCCGATTATCCGATTATTACTACTATCACATGCTGCTTCATTACACAAATAAGTTCATCACCATGATAAAACACTTCCACACACATAATTGGAAGGACAGTAATGTATCTTTCTTTTGGTTTCATCTGTTTGATACTTACAGGTAAATTATAAATGTCTGTTAATTATTAAAAACATTGCTGCTTTATTCCATTACAGAATGAGAAAACAACTTATTTTTAACAAAGAAAAAGCTGCAAGTTATACAGTAATATCATAGTTACTGATGACGATGCAAGTAAATTTAAACATGCATTTTACACAGAGAGAACATTCCACTACAAATTCACTCATTCTCATTTATATTAGTACTAATAAACTAGAAGAGTGAAAGATAAATCACTATAGACAGTCAGAAACAGGAAAATACCAAGGAAAAAATCTATTTTCAAACTAACTTTCACAAACAGTACTGCCTTATTAACTATTTCACAACTGCACAACTGAAGAAGTAAAACCATGCATGAAGAATAAAAAAAAACATACCTTAAGCACTATCACTATGTGTGCTTCAGCATTATTTCAGCTCCTTCAAAAAGCCACCAGATGCAGATGTGAGCCTCAAGCAGTTCTGACACCATTGAAATGATGTGCCGGCAGAATGTGCATAATCAGCAGCTCCACAAAAAGTAATCGTGCTCGAATGTGCAAAACATACACATGAAAGCTACATCCACTATTTCTAACTGTATGGCTCCACACAGCAAGCAAGAAAAAAATATTGCTATTTGCGTACAGCTAATCTTTTCCTGTATTGCAATTCACATGAACAATTTGCTATAATTACCCTCGTCACAAAAAATATCTTATATTGTGCATGTTTGTTGCTACATGAACATAAAGAGAAGTAAACATTGGGAACTTCAATGGATGCATACAGTTACTCCGTACCTGCACACGACTTAATTCCTCTTCATAGCGTCTCAGTCTGTTAACTTCCAACTTCAATGATTCCACTTGGCTTGTCACCTCTTTTAAAGTTTCTGTTTTCTCAGTAACTTCCTGTTCTGTCACAAGCAACTGAAAATGTACATCAACATAAGAGCTTCATAATGAAGGATAACAAAAATTAGAAATCAACTTAAATTATGAGGTCACTTACTAGATGTTTTATCTTTGCCATTTCCTGCGTTTGAAAACCTTCCAGTTGGTCCATATCTTCTTGATATTGATACACTTTCTTCTTGTACTCTATATGGTTCCAGTTAAGAAAACAGCATGAAAATGTTGTGGTAGTTAAATAAGCATACACAGAATAAAACAAATTAATCTGTGATCATATAAAACATCAAAATATTACATCACTTTTACTGTACTACTGTTAAAATGGAAGTGGGCAACATAAAAATAACCAATAAAATTTACGTATTATTCACTACTGACTGTAAGGAATGTAACACTATGAACAAACCACATTTGAGAAATAATTAAATGTGATGAGTATAACATAATCACAAGTGGCAAGTCATTATTTGGTGAAACCAACAAACCCTGGTTTTTCTTTTTCTTACTTGTTTGTTTGTTTGTTTGTTTATTTTTAGGGCACAAAAATAACTAGGGGTCATATGCCCCCAAATCAGAACCATAGAACATGAAGACAAAAAAGGAGTTAAAAACGACTACACGTTGAGCCCAATCAACAGAAGGAGAGACTAAAAACAGGGACTTGGAGAAAGGTCCAAAAAATACGCCATAGAGAAATGGGGGTCCTGAATTAAAGATTAAATGTCCTTCGACATATTGCTACAACAGATAAAAAGCAAAATGTGGTCACCAGCCCGCACATCGTTCGCTAAGACAGCCGATAACTCTGACAGCAAACATAAATGCCGAAATGTCAAAGGCTGAAGGCAATGAGCACAACATGGCAGGGGAGCACCCCTGATCAAGTGGCAATTGCTAAAAAGACAGTGTCCAATACGCACCCTAGCTAAAAAGATCTCCTCACAGCAAGAGGGCCAAGAGACGGTCATCCAAGCTGCTTGGAGAGGCTTAATTCACCAGAGCTTGTTCCCTTAAAGGGAGGACCAGTGCTGATGCCAAAGTGACACCACTTACTGACAGACAGCAACACAGAGATCATTAGAAGGGAATGGACAAACTAGAGGGTCAAGGTACGAGGACTACGGCCTTGGCAGCACTGTAAGCAGCCTCGTTTTCCTTCAGACTGACATTACCAGGATCCCACATGAACTTCACAGTGGTTCCATCATGAGTGAGCAAGTGACAGCTTTCCTGGAGCAATTGCACTAAGAATGGACGGAATACAGCACACTGATATTCTTGAAGGGCACAGAGAGTCGAAGCAGATGATGCCATTGAAAAGCCTGTGTCGCCTGATGTACTGCATGGCCTGATACAGGGCGAAGAGCTCTGATGTAGATATTGAGCAGTGTTCCAGAAGTCGATGCCAAAAATTGTCGGTGCCAATGATGAAGGCACACTTGACACCAAGATCAGTCCAAAAGCCAACAGTGTAACAAAGGTACTGTCGCAAAGTTCCATGTGAAGGTCATGAAACTTATGGCGATATAGCGAGCCTGGAGTAGTATCCCTAGGAAGGAAACTAAGGCCAAGGTAAACTCGGGCCATTGCACGAACCAAGGTGATGAAAGGTTCATATCCATTGAGAAAGTGGCATGTAGAGTGAAGTTAAGCTGCCAGAACAAGAGCTGAATGCGAACTCCAGAAGGCAACAGAGAAGACGAATGTGCCCTATACTGGTAATCAAAGGAGTCATTGAAGGACGAGGCACGGGATGGGTGGCCAGGCATGGCAGACAAATGGCACGTGTACGTACTGAAGAAACAGTCATGGCAGTACGACAGCGGTAGCTCGGCAGCTTCTGCATAAAGACTCTCAATCGGGCTAGTGTAAAAGGCCCCATTGGCCAAACGGACGCCACGATGATGGATAGTACTGAGACGATGTAAGAGGGACAGATCTGTAGATGAATAAATGAAAAACCAATAGTATAGTTTCGAACAGACAAGGGACCAGTACAAATAGAGAAGGGTGGTCCAATTTACTCCCCAGGAAGTATCGCTGAGGACACTTATGGCATTGAGGTACAGCAGGTGGCAACGTAAGACACATGGTACGACCAAGAAAGTTTCCTATAGAACATGAGCCTCAGGAATTTCAGTGAACTAGAAGAGCAACAAGCCCAAGATGTAAACACTGTGGAAGAAACCAACTGCGCCACCAGAAATTCATACAAACGGTTTTGTCAGGGGAAAAGCATAAGCCATTGTCAGGGCTCCAACAAGTCCATGGCAAACTGCACTAGATCACAAAATCATTAACGTAAAGGGAGCCTGAAATGCCCGGCGGAAGACAGGCCATAATAGGGTTAATGGTTACAACAAAGAGGACGACGCTCAGGACGGAACACCGAGGCACATTGTTTCCCCAGATAAAAATGTCCCACAAGGCAGAGCCCACACTTACATTGAAAACTTGGTCTTTTAAAAATTCCAGAAGGAAACAGGGCATGCAGCCATGGAAGCCCCATGTGTAGAGTGTACGGAGGATACCAGTCCTTCAGCAGGTGTCTTAGGCTTTCTCCAAATCGGAAAAAATGGCCACAGTATGGTATTTCCAGAGAAAACCATTTATGTCATGGCTTGACAAAGTGACAAGATGGTCAACTGCAACATGGCATGATCGAAATCCACACTGTGCAGTGGTTAGTAAATTGCGAGACTCGAACCACCATACCATCTGGCTATGAATCATACATTCCGCCATCTTGCAAACACAGCTGGTAAGAGAAATGGGCTGATAACTAGAAAGAAGGTGTTTGTCCTTACCAGGCTCAGATATGGGTATGACAGTGGCTTCACGACAACATCTTGGAAATATGCTCTCTGCCCAGATGCGACTGTATGTATGAAGGAGAAAGTGCTTGCCTGCAAGGGAAAGGTTCTGCAACATCTGAATGTGAACATCGTCTGGCCCTGGGGTGGAGGATCGGGATGAAGTGAGAGCATGATCTAGCTCCCGCACAGTAAAGGTTGCATTATAGCACTCAAGATTTTGAGAAGTGAAGGGCATCGCCCAAGCCGCCTCCACACGTTTCCAATGGAGGAAGGCAGGGGGACGGTGGGTGGTGCTCGAAATCTCTGCAGAATAGTGGCTGGGCCACTATTGGAGATAGCAATAGGATCCAGACGACATTATCTACTACTGTCAGGCCAGAAACTGGGGAATGGACCTTGGTCCCAGATAGCCTTCAGAGATTGGCCCATACGACAAATCCAGCTAGCTTTTCTGCTGCCCCAAATAACGCACAGCACTATGCACATAACTGTTTACAACAAAGGCTAACATTTGTAAGATATTCTACCTAGTCATCACAACTGGGAAACATTCACTGAAGGTTGCCAGGGAGGACTAAAGCCTCCAGTCGGCCTTAGAAAACTGCCATTTGGGTGTGCATTTAGGTGGGGGCAGGAGTCCGCAGTCTACTCAAGACGATGGGCAAGCTGGGCACTGCAGATGGAGAGTTCCAAATAGGAAATAGGTGTGCATGGAGTCTGAAAGAAACTTGGGTGCTCCCATGTTAAGGCAGATGAGGTTAAGTCGATTCAGAAGGTCAGCCAAGAGGGCACCTCTCTGACAGGTTCTGGAAGAGCTACAAAGGGGATGGTGTACATTAAAGTCACTGAGCCCCAGAAAGGGGTGAGGGAGTTGCTAAATAAGCTGGAGGAAGTCTGCCCTGGAGACACCAAATCACAGAGGAATCTAAACGGCAGCTTGAAGTTGGGTAGTCAGGGAGATGGGCTGACTGAACATCATCCCAGATGAGCAGCAATACTCCTCCATATGGAGTGTTGTCCTTGGGAGGGGGATGGTGGGCAGGGTCAAAGTGGAGTGGGAAGAAATGAGACAGCTCAAAGTGGGCGCTGAAATTCCAAGGGCAGCCGTAAGTCCTCTTTGCTGGATGAAGGCCGCAATCATCCCATTCAGGGAGAGACATGACGAGGAAAGGGGAGAGGAAAAAAATGAAGGGTGTCATCTTGATGGCTGCCAAGTTCCAGTCTTCAAAGACACAATGCTACAGTGCGCAGGAGGCTGGGAGATTCTGCTCCACGATATTTACAGAGGCGTCAGCATTCTACTTCTGTCAGTCTGCAGAGTCCAGGGCACAAAAACGGTTGGCGGTGCACACCGGTGTCACAGAGGTCGGCTGGGAAAGGGATCAATGTGGTGACACCATCGAAGAGACTACCAAGTCGGTGAAGGAGAAGACCATATGCCTTTATTTGATTTCTTGGAGCCTTTCTGATTGGTAGAGGAAGACTCGGATATTTGTTGGCTGGAGGAATGTGAGAAGTCTTTGTGGGAGTATCCCTTCTGTACTTTCAAGCCTGCTGGATGTGATGCAGGTGACTTTGCCCTGTGCGGCAAAAGTTTGGTGGCTTGTTGCACAGCTGGAGGAGGAGACGGGGATGCTACCATGACACTAGGCAATTTTAAAACTGCATTGCAGAATTTAAGGTCACACGTCTGCATGCCCATGTCCCTGCTGATGATGATGATGACGACGACGACGAATGGTTTGTGGGGTTCACAACTGCGCGGTCATCAGCACTCATGCGAAGTCCCAATTTTTTTTCACAGTCACAAATGATGATGATAATTAAATGACAAGGACAACACAAACACCCAGTTTCCAGGCAAGGAAAATCCCCAACCCAGCTGGGAATCGAACCCGAGACCCTGCGATCCAGAGGCAGCAACGCTAGCCACTAGACCACAAGCTGCGGTCATGTCCCTCATGGAGTGAGATATAGCAGGAACAGCACTTTTAAGTGCCAGATGGTAGAACGCAGAATTTCCAACTAGCCAACAACTTGCGAGCAAGCAGATAAGGCTCTTTCTCCTTCACTCAGACCTCCTGGATGGCCCACTCATCGAGATACACGAGACAATTTCACAAGGAGGCAGCATGGTCTCCATTGCAATTGATACAGCGGGAAGGAGGAGGCGGACAATTGCCCTCATGAGCATCCCTACCACAGGTCACACATTTGGCCAGGTATTGACAGGACATTCGTCTGAGTTTAATGATGACACTGGTAGCAGCGCATTGTAGTTAGAATGTACAGTCAGACTGTGATAACTTCATAGCCTGCTTTGATCTTTGATAGAAACACAACGCTGTCAAAAGTGGGAAAAGGAGTGTGTGTGTGCGCACTAAGGATGCATCTACCTTTCTCTTCACCCAATGAACTGCAATGACACCCTGAACAGAGAGTTATGTTTGGATTTCTGTCTTAGTCAGACCATTGGGCAGCCTAGTGTAAATAGCACCATGTGAAGAATTTAACATTCGATGAGCCTCAACATGAACAAGATAGCTGTGGAGAAGTGAAGCTGCAAGCAGTTGTTGTGCTTGAGAATCAGAAGCAGTCTCCAAAGACAAAGAGCCACTGCATATACGAGAGCAGGATTTCACCGGCCGACAACTGCATTCCAAACACAAAGAGCCACTGCATATACGAGAGCAGGATTTCACCGGCCGACAACTGCATCAACACGTTTCTAAATAATAAACAGATTTACCATACAAAGTACTGACCATCTTTAGTAACCATCTTCAGTACGTGAAACCAAGAGGAACTGTGGTGCAGCTGGGAGGGTCTTTGAACCATTAGCCTCATTCCATTTGTTTAGTAGACATTGACTGTGAAGATGATTGGCTCACAGTGATAAAATCTCTCATGACTGCCAGCTTCTCCGATGGTGAGCTCCTTCCAACTGGGGCCTCCTCCTCAGAGGGGGATGCACACCTGCCTTATGTGATTGTTCACCCATCAGACCACACCTGACAGAAGGACCAATTGGCAATTTGGGAAGGTAGTAGCTCAGGCAATCACCCACCCCTGGGGTTCGCCTGTACAAGGGGGTATGTGCGAACTCTACCTGTTGACCCAGGGCTGGGAATTACACATTACCCAGTCACCTATTACACTTCAGACACATGGGCCAGCCTTCAGGAATGTACAAGGAGGAAGAAGAAAAAGAAGAATCTCAAATGCCGAAGTGGAGGGAGGACTGGAGAAGGGGAAAGAGGAAAGGAAAAAGGAACGAAAAACAGTGGAGAGACTGTTGTGATATCGGCCAGTGAAAATGCAGAATACATTTCCTAAAACATCCCAGACATGTTTTCCAAGGGAGGGGAAAAAAAAAAGCAAGAAGAGAGACATGCGGTATGGAAGGAAAAAGATGCTGCAAAGGCTGGGGCCCTGTGGTAACCAAGCACGAACCTGCCAAAGAGTGGTTAGCCCCCTGAGGCATATATTTATCTCTCTCTCTCTTTCTCTTCTTTTTTTATTTATTTTTTTAACGGGGGAAGTGGGATTTGGCAGGGGGGGGGGGGGGGGGGGGAGATGTTATTCAATGGCGACAGGCCAGATGAATGTTTAGGACACACAAGAAACAGCATCAACTGCACAAAGGAAGTATCTATGACATTATTCACATGCGGATGATCACTATCACACAGAGACAGGGTGCTGCATTGAAAATAGATTACACTTTACACGTCATAGGTTCCCTGATGTAATGGTCATTACTGAAAATATTGGAAAATCTGAACAACAAAGATCACTTCTTATACTTATGCGTACCCACAGCTTTATGTCCACTGTTTGTGTCACAAAGCTAAAAGCTTATACTCCTTAATGCACCATAATTTTAATATATTCATTTTTCACCAACTTTGACTCCATATGGTACTGTTTTGCACAGCAACTGTGTATTATTATAAGAAATGACAGAAGCACAACAATCTGTTGCAATCTTCTTTTTTTTCTGGTGCATATCCAGGTATCAGCTGTAAATAGTCATCTTCAGTGCATTTGAGTGAGTTATAATTCAACAGACTCCCAGCAGTACGTCATAAGAAGACTTCATTGATGCAAAGGCTTACTTTTTCTTTTTTTCCCCTCTAGGACTAGTAGTTTCTGTACTGCAGGGCATGAAAAAATCTGCAGATAATTAAAAATAATATTTTAAGAATATAAAATTGATGTCAAACGAAATGGGTTAAGAACATATATTAACTATGTATACCACATCTAACAAAGAGTTCCCAAGTGGTGGGATCAACTTTTTGAAACCATCTGTACAGTATTGTACATTGTGACCACAAAAATCACTCCCTGCAGCCATTCATCCTGGTGGGCCCTCATTTCAAGTAACCGACAAAAAAAGTGCTCAATACCATTAAACAAAAATAGGTTGTGTGGTGTAATGAGTAGGGTAAGGCCTTAATGTGCGGGGGGATCATGCATTCGAGTCGCGTGGGGTGACTTACATTTTTTAAATCTTAATTGAAATTACTTTGATCACTATTTTTATTCAATTAATTGGTTTAAGTGTAATTTTTTATTTCTAGTCCTTTGTGGCAACATTTTAATCATCATATGAATATTTTAATTCATTCTCATTTTTTCTTTATACCATTCTTTTTCCATTCGGAATTTTTATTATGTGAATTTAACTATATTTGTCTATCATAATACGCAAATATCTGAAAATGCCAATCTAATGGTTAAAAAGCAATCTATTTATACTGACTGTGCAAAGGTGTAAAGATGTTTTTTTTTTTGTTAAAAGATATGCATTTTTTATGGTAATCGTCATACAAACATTTAAAACATTAATAGTTAAATTCCTATTGCACTATGGACAACATGACACAGATAACAATTCAAATAAAAGAAGGGATTAGAAGCAGTGATGGGAAAAAACATTTTATTTTGTGGCCAAAATCGGTGTATTTTTTGTCAAATTTGGTGTTATTTTTTCAATGGTATTTTTGCAAAATAGGTTGAATTTTTCATCAAATTTGGTGTTTCTTTACCAAATTCGGTGACCTTTTTTTCCAAATTCAATGTTTTTTCTCTTGCCAAATTCGGTGTTGTTCCTTCACCATATTTGGTGTTTTTTGCCAAATTGTTCGTTAATTTTTTTGTAAATTTGGTTTCTTTCTTCCAAATTTGACATGATTTTCTTGCAAAATTTGGTGTTTTTTTGCCAAATGCTGTAATATTTTTTGCCAAATTCGGTGGTGGTTTTCTCCCAATTTGTCATCATTTGTTGCCAAATTTGGTGTTACGTTTTATTAAATCTGAAGAGCCAAATTTCTCTTTTTTCTTTTTATAAAATTCAATATTTTTTTCTAAAATCAGTGATTTCTTGTCAGATTTGGTGTTGGTTTTGGCCAAATTTGATGGTATTTTCGTTGTCACATCAAAGTTTATTACTTGGGAAATTAACCATTATTCTCAAAATTATACACGAACCTCAGCCTTAAGGAGAGTAGAAAGCAAAATGCAATTTTAATTTGCAATAGCTGTCAGTTATTATCAGTTATGATTATTAGTGAACTGCCATCCTCAGAATTACGACATTTTCAAATGGTAAAATTTGAAATTTCACTATATCTCTTAAAAATTGCCAAATTCACTATAATTCGACACTAGCATTTTTTGTGTTATCTTTTTTGCAAAATTTTCTTGTCAAGAATTATAACTAATACGAATTTCAAGCAAAATAAGGAATAGAAATAATGAATGCAATAACATGGATCAAAAAATAGGATGATAAAAAGAAAGAAATTAATACATAAGATGAGTTAAAATCACATGCAAAAATATTTCAAGTGAAAAAGGATTACAGGAAGAAAAGTGAAAGCAAATAAAGTAAGTACAATTATTAAAATGATGCAACAAAGGAATAGAAATAAATTACATTTAATCGAATTAATTGAATAAAAGTAATGATCAGTCTTTTTGATAAAAATTTAAAAATAAAAGGAATAATAAAAAAATTTGAAAAATCTGACCACATCGGGACCCATGACCTCCTGCATGTGAAGGCCTTACTCTACTCATTACCCAATGAAACCACTCAATGTGACAATACTTTTTTAATGCTATTAAGTGTCATGAAAAATGGAATTTATTTTCATCAATTTCTCGCAAACAAGGATCCATCAGAGTGAATTGATGTAGGGTGTTATACCTGGGACCTTAATATACATCACTGCATAGACATTTGCAAAAAGTCGATCCTACTGCTGGGAACTACTACTCACAAGTGCAGAAAAAAGGGGTGGGGAGGGGTGAGGTGGGCTGGTTGACAGAGTGTGAGGGAAGGTCATCTCGAGATTGTAGTCATGCACTTCACTCCTTCACAGCTCTGCAAAATGAAATGCTAACAAGTGGAGTCCCCACTCTCTCTGCCTAACTTCAATACCAAAAGCAATTACAGGATGTTTGACAAAACTATATCAACCTTTCCACACTTCACCCAGTGAACCATTGGCAAAGCAGTGCACAGACGTGTCCAGGGGATGTTTCCTTTTCACAAAGTACTTTGACACAACATGAAATACAGATATGAGTTACTAATAACACTAAGGCAAGAAAAACATATTGACAGATCCTACATAAATCTCTGCACACTGTTCTACATTTGCTAGAGGAGAAATTGATTCTTAAGTCATCTAGGAGTAGTTGTGTTCTACACTGAGCTCATAATTATATAGCGGAGTTCATTTCAATTTATTGAATGCATACTAATTTCCAATTACGTGAAGATTTATGTAATGTACATTCCGGTGAACAACCTATGTAATGTTGGTTGGAAAGGAGTGGATTGGTAAATGTGGCACCGTGCTGGTGTTTATCATTGACTGCACACTGTAAAGTCATGCAAATGTTGCAACCATTTGATGGTGAATTAATGAATGGCCAGGAAGTTAATGCACTTCTCTCATCATTAATTGTGTTATGGGATGCTGCATATATCTTTTTCACTCAGGTATCACTAGCACAATTGTTGCAACCATTTGATGGTGAATTAATGAAAGACCAGGAAGTTAATGCACTTCTCTCATCATTAATTGTGTTATGGGAGGCTGCATATATCTTTTTCACTCAGGTATCACTAGCACCATTAGAATAGGCTGCACTGAATGGAGCCAGTACCACACATATACAGCACATCTTCCAAGATGGGTGTGAAAGTGTCTGATGGAATGGACTAATCATGCTGAAGTTTAACGGCAATCTGGCGTATGCACTGCTTCACTGAGGCTGAAATATCTGATGTTCTATAAAACCTTGGTGACCTATTTCTGTTGGAGAGGGAGCCAATTTAAGCCTCTGGGCCTTTTCAGATGTTGGAAGAGGTGAGGCTGAGGTAATGCACTTGATACCCTTCATGCTCTGAGAATTATTCAAACCACTGGTAGCGGAGACAATGAAATCTTCATTATTGAATACATACTGACAGCATGTTGCACTTCAAAGTAGTAGACAAATGACAGCTGAACTTTGTAACATAATAGTTCACTTAATAAGTGCTGATAAGTACAAGACAAACTAAAAATAACCCCACTATACAAATATGATCAGGGTGAAGTTATTTTGACTGCTCACATAAGAGAACTGGACAGGAAGTACTGGGGAGGTATAGTCAGTCTCTAAATAGATAAGCGAGCAGCGCTCATGGCAAGAGTATGCACTTTTCCTGGAAGAACACCACAACTGCAGGATGACTAAGAATCGATTTCTCCTACAGCAGTGTAGAACAATGTGCAGAGATTTACACAGAATATGTCTATGTATGTTTCTTGTGTTAGTATTACTAGTAACTCATATTTGTATTCTACATAATGTTAGGACACTATGTGGAAAATAAACACCCACTGGTCATGCTCGGGCACTGTATTGCCAGTGAATCATAAGGGCAACTGTGGAAAGGTCAGTAGAACTTTGTAAAACACCCTGTAGTTGCTTCTCATGATGTAATATGACAGAGAGAACGGGAACACTCCTCTTGGCTCTTTCTGTTTGCAGACCTATGGAAGAGGGAATTGCATGACCTAGCCTACCTCCCCTCATGCTTCTTCCCTCCACCCTCTCCCCCATTACCCCTGAAAACCATTTATACCTCAATACGGTTCTGCTGCCCTTGGATGTTGTACTCATATTTAACATTTGTTCTTAACCTATTTTATTTAACAATGATTTTATACTATTTCTAATAATTTGCTATTTATCAATCCTGCACAACACAGAAGCTCCTAGTCAAGAGGAAAAATTAATAGGATCTTTTTTGTAGGAAATTTAACCCTCCATTAATTGCATTGCCTACAAATACAGCCTCTGTGAACACTAATTTCTGCCTTCCCGCTCTTGAAAGACACGTGCATGTGTGTGACCTAGCAGCTTCCTGCAGAAAGGCGGGTTGAGGTTCAAGCCATTATAGGTCTGATCTCCAGTGAGTTAAAGCAAATTTATTTTTTTAAAGTGGGTTATTCCTACATTCCACACTTTTAACTTGTCCCTCTTTGGGTTGCACCTGACAGGGAATTAATACAGTTTAATTTTGTACTGGGAAACATTTTCACTAGAGGTGGCAAGTTTCAATTTACCCCACGAAAAATGTAAAAAAGTAACCCCTATAATCACATTCCAACAGTAAGTACTTTTAGTATGTTGTCTGTGGCACTTCTTCCTAATGCTGCACAAAAGTTTGTGACTACATAAATCTTTGCCCCTAATTTTCCTTTGTTGGCTGGACAACAGAGATGTATCAGTACTCTGCATTTCATCTATGGTATATACGCTACACTTTTGTTCGAATGTTCTGTAAGTTTAGGATAGTTTGCATTGTGAAGATCCTTTATCCTCGCCGTAGCACTTTCTAGGCTTACCATTTAGTTTCACTGCATATTGAGTATTCATAATTATGCAGCGACAGCTGGTCAAGCTCTATCCAGAAACAAAAAATTACCTTCATCTGCTGACAATGGTGGTTGTTGTTGTTGTTGTTGTTGTGTTGGGTGTGTACTGGGCATAATATTTGAGTCATTCAATTAGTCAGCAGTGTTCTTGAGATACAGACGCGTGTGTTGCCATATAATAAGGGTAGAATTACATCCATCTCAAGAATGTTTTCCTTCTGATTATTCACGTTGTGTTTCCACTGTATCTGAAGTTACAGTATCAAGATGTTCATTGTGTGTTGTGAGATACAGAATTTTTCCTAAACAAAGCATAGTCTGAACTGGTTTCTGAATAAGAAACAATTTTAACAATAAATAATACATTTTATGTTCTGTCATTAATTGTTATCAAACAAATGAAAATCCAAGATCTTGTCATTAATTGTTATCAGCTGCTTCCTTCACAGTTCATTTCATAACACGCTATTGATGGAATACATATGAGTGGCCAATTACAGAAAGGCATATGGAGTAATTTAGCAGTGTCAGTAGCATTATCATGTCAGTGTTACTTTACTCCTCTCCACATCTGTCTCCAATTGCACATTCACACATATTCCTTCAACAGCATATTATGAAATGACATACATTTACACATCTATTCCACAAGCCACTCTTTGCCTTGTGCCACTACAAGTCATTTACTTTCCTTTTCCATGCACAAATGGAGAAAGAGAGAAGCAAATGTCAGTATGCCTCCATACTAGCCCTAATTTCTCCTGCCTTTGTGTCCTTACACAAAATGTATGTTGGCGACAGTAGAAACATTCTGCAGACAGCTTCAAATGCCAGTTCTCTAAAATTTCTTAACAGTGTTTCATGAAAAGAATGTTGTCTTTCCTCCAGCCATTCCCATTTAACTTCATAATATTCATCTGTTGACTGAGCTTACAGGTAATAAATCTAGCAGCACACTTTTGAATTGCTTTGATGTCTTTCTTTAAGCTGACCTGGTGAGGATCCCAAACACTCTAGCAAAACTCAGCACACAAGTGTTCCGTTTTCCTAAAATTCTCACAACAAACCCAATTCTACCATCCATCTTCCCCCTAGAGCCCTTAAGAGTTCATTCAATTTCATTTTGCTATGCAATGTTACACCTAGATATTTAATTGACAGGAATGTGTCAAGCAGCACACTACTAATGCTGTACTGTAACATTACAGGATTGTTTTTTCTATCCATATGAACTGACATGCATTTAGAGCAAGCTGTCACTCACCAACCATCAACAAATTCTGTCCAAGTCCCCTTGTATCCTCCTACTGCCACTCAATGACGACACCTTGTCACAGCATCATCAGCAAACAGCCACAGACTGCTGCTCATCCTGTTTGTCTAATCAATTATGTAACTGATACCAATTAATGATGGAACACAAAATCTATTACTTACAGTTTCAGTTGTTCCTTCCTCAAAAACCACTTCCATCTACACTTTGATTAAGAAAAATCGGAAATACGGAAGCGTCCGATCCCGCCCGTCTGCTTTGACCCATGACGTCACAAATATGGCGGAAACAAAAACAAACACACACACTTTCCACAAGAAGCCTAATGACACTAACGGGACAAGCGCGGGAAATGGAGTGTTTTGGGTGGGGGGCAAACTAAATATAAACAAATTTAGATGCCTTGCGTAGCTACAACGTGTAAGTGAAGACAGCCATGCATGAATACCCACCCATCTCCCCAGGGGTCGTAACCCCTGCAACCCATAGAAGATAAAGATGCTTCAGTAGCTGATTAGTGTTTTCTGTCTTAAAAAAAAAAAAATCTCACGGGATAGAACGAACAGATCAGAAAGATAAATATAATAAACTAAAACAGAAATTGGAGGAAACAGATAATTAAAATAAGTAATAAGTGTTTTTAAATTTAAAAAAAAAATCTCACGAGATAGAACGAACAGATCAGAAAAGTAAATAAAATAAGATAAAACAGAACTGGAGACAGCTACACTCAAACCAAACTCCGCGCCGTCATGACGCCACACACGACAGCACCCTTACGTCACGGGTCAAAGCCGACGCGTGGGATCGGTCACTTCTGTCAACCCGAAAAATCCGATATGGAACAACATATATTTAGGATCATAAGACTGAAACTTTGGATATAATGTAAACACAGTGTGAATAATTAGACTGCACATATTCTCAAGATTAATGCAATTTTAACCCTGTTACACTGGAACACACATTTAAATGTGTCTGTAGCTCAAGAACACTGTTGACTAACTGGAAGATTCAAACATTATGCCCAGTGCACATGCGACATGGCAACAATAATAATTCACAAAATCACAGTTAGCAGGAAAAGATAATCTTTCACTGCCTGCTGCAGCTTAACTAGCAGGTGCCGCGTGGCTACTGATAACCAGTATACAGACAACTAAATAACAGGCTTAGGAAATATTGAGAAGTAGTAAATATTACAAAATGTGAGGATATAGAATCCTCACAGTATGTCTACTTCATGATGATGTAATTTCTGGATTCAATAGCACTACGATTGAGAACACTGAGATAACATGCTTTTGAATATTTGTATTAACTTGGCATACAAAACAAACAACAACATTGATTGTTAAAAAAATCATTCATCAGCAGTAAAGAATACATACCTTCAGCCACTTTTAAGGCTTCCTCCAAACTAAGTTTCTGTTTCACAACTTCTCTTTTTTCTTCTTCCAAAACAATTTTTTCTTTCTCTAACAATTCCAATGATCTTTTCCATTCATTTTCTTTGGTTTCCATTTCTTTCTTCCATTCTTCCTCCTGCCTTTCCATTTGTCTTTTCCATTCCTCTTCTCGCTTCTGCATTGCTCTTTTCCAGTCATCTTCTCTTTTCTCAAGACGTTTTATCTCTTTCATGCTTAAAACCTGCCAAATAAAAGCACAGAAGCAAGCATAAATCATTTTGAACTTGACTGTTTAGAACTATCAACAACAGCACACCACTGTGACACCAGCAAGACAATAAATTTGATCTTATTACCAGCACAGATAATTTAAGTGTGTGTAAGTGGGGAGGGGAGCACATCCACACATTCATAGACAGCTTTGGAGAAAGCTGAAGAGATTCACATTAAATTGTGTGTAAACCTTGCCAGGTTGAATGTCAGTTCTAAGTTTACTGTACATCTAGAGAAAATCAAAATGCATATGACGAAACCACTTATAACAAAATAAATTAAAATATGACTTGCACAAGAACTATACAGAATGGTACTAGTAGGAATGTATGTGCAAAGGATTTCACACTGTGCTTCTTATAGTAAAATTAAAGCCCATCAGGGATAGAGGACAGAATTTCAATATTTTGTTAATTTGTAAGGTAATTTAGTTATTCTAGAAACTGACTAAGCAATACATGACATCAGACATGTGATACATATTTATTTAGCCACATAATTAAAGGGATTTGGTGTGGGCCATTCCCAAGAGAAAGTACTATTTATATATGAGAATCTGTGTTATTAAATGTTACTCCTCATACAAAAATGATGAAACCTTTACTGGCAGTAACGTCATGACATGCTAACTGCTGACATATCTTGCCAAATAGTGTAGGCTGCAGTTATCCAGTAATGACCCTGCATGTCTCATTCACTGCCTTTGCAGCCTCTTTGGCATGTGCAGATATGTACCAAACATGACACGTGTATTCTGCTACAGAAGCAAAGTGATAATGCTGATGTTAAAGTTAAAAGCTGAGAGCCTCATGCAGTGACAATTATGTCATTTTTGGCATTCGCTTGTAGCTTTATATTATGACAATGCAGCAAAGCATGTAATGTCACAAGTGCAGTCAAGTGTGATACGTAAATATTTAGTATAGGCCTAAGGTAAAGTATCCTACTGTTGTCCTTTCCGCGTTACACTTCCAACTGCTATTGACACATAAATGGAGGTAAATTATTTCATAGTAAGAAACTAGTAGCTTCTAGATGCTATTTCAATTTATCCACTTTATAAATAACAAGAGCCCATTGTAAGTATTCTGACTTCAACATGAGATCAAAAATTGCAAATTTCTTTTAACAAGCTAGTGCAAATTATGATTAAAGTAGTATACTGCATGTGCATAGCAAATAAGTATAATGAAAAGCACAAGACCATCTTAATTATTCCAAAAATACCTAGGTATTAAATATAAGGTATCTACATTTTCTGGTCATGACAACAATCAACTTATTTTCTGATACAAAATTTTGAGGCAGTATCAGTATTAGCGCTGTTACTTCAATTCATCAGTTAGTGGATTTGTAAAGCACTGTCATCCAGATACAAAACTCGGGTCCCAGTAGTTAGCAGGATACGCGAAAGATGCACATTTATAGGCATACTTCACTTACTTCAAAAATGATCATGAACAACGAAATATCTAGGCTGTAATAAATAGTGAGGAAACTAAATGGCACAAATTACTCAATATGCAATACAAGCATATTTCAAAAAGGTACGGTTTTTATGTAGTGACAACTAAAAAGGCTGGTATGACAAGGGAAAAAGGGGGAGGCGGGGGGGGGGGCAGGAGGCCCATGTGTAGGGTTGTATAAATGTTGTTTTACAACTCGATAATAGTAATGTTTTTCCAGAGACGAGGTTCCATCTGTATTAAAGCGAGAATCGGAATACATCGTTTGCTTAAATATAATCTCAGGTTCCAATTCACTCTTGGCACTACATACGACAAATGACAGTTTCCCCTCTGAAGTCAAACCACACTTCATTCGTTGCAGGGTACAGGTAGCCTGAACTTTACATAATATGGCCTTGTTCAAATGTACAGGATTAAACATGAATTTTTTTTACATGTAAACTGAAATGAATGCATATACAAATAGTGGTATTCGGTATTAGTGGTCGACAGCGAAAAAAAGTCTTACTTTTCCTTCTGCAAGTTTGACATCCACACTGTCACGCCTGCTAAGCGAAGTTGGAGATGTAGCACCATCTTCTCGCAACCCATCAAGAGATATACTTCCCACGCTCGAACCAGAACCTTGTCTTGAATGCCTTGAAGTCCCTTTCTGTGGGGGGCTGCTGAGTATTGGAGCAAGTTTTGCTACATCGTTTCCAGTTTCTTCTTTTATTTTATTCTTCAAACTGGCAAACATGTCAGTAACTTATTTCACAACCTATGCGTGAAAGTATTAACAGAACACTTGTCACCCAACAGTTTGCGATTACTAATACGACACAAACGGAGATATCACTGTTTCCTTTATCTCATCAGCTGCTACACGTTGACAAATGTGTCACTGGCGTATAAAAAATCCAAAAATATTACATAAACCAGCAGGTTAAGTATACAACATATATACATTGGGAAGAATATTTTCTTTTACTACGGGCCATAACCATTATCAACATACTGCTGGAGCGAACTGTTAGCTATCCAATATACGCCCAGCACACAAAATTTACATTACAGTAGTCACTCCTACCCACTAGCTGCCATGTTTCTTTCCAAAGATATTCAACATCACAAAGCGTGAGTCCAGGAGAGAGGATACCATAGTATGGATGGTTGTGTTCTGAGTGAGAGTTGAGCGGCACGTGGGATCGTTCAAGCAGCTACCAGCGGACTTCCACGCACACACAGAGCCAAAATCGCGTATAAGCAGCGTCTTCTCCCTTTTTTGTCTAGCAGTGAGAGCCTGCAGCCGGACTACTCCCGGAAAAATTTTCTGGCGATATAAGTTGCTAGATACATGTGCAGAGCTGACAGAGTGGGAGTAGACCTTCGACCATAAATCTATGGTCGAAGGAGTAGACTCCACCTGACTCGTGCTTTGTTTTTAACAGTTTATTAAAATTTACATCTACGTATATACACCGAAAACCACCACGAGGGTACGTCTCTTCATGCCAGTTATTGGGGTTTCTCCCGATTTCATTCACGTATAGCGCGCGGGAAGAATGATTGTTTGAATGCCTCTGTGCGTGCAGTAATTATTCTAATCTTATTCTCATGATCCATATGTGAGCGATGTGTAGGGGCTTGTAGTATATTCCTAGAGTCATTATTTAAAGCCTATTCTTGAAACTTTGTTAGTAGACTTTCTAGGGATAGCTTGCTTCTATCTTCAAAGATTCTGTCAGTCCAGTTCCTTCAATATCTCTGTGACACTGTCCCACGGATCAAACAAACCTGTGACTATTCGTGCTGCCCATCTCTGTATACGTTCAATATCCCCTCTTAGTCCTATTTGGTACAGGTCCCACATGCTTAAGCAATATTCTAGAACCCGTCACGCGAGTGATTTGTAAGGAATGTCCTTTGTAGACTAATGGCATTTCCCCAGTATTCTATGACTAAACTGAAGGCTACTACCTGCCTTACCCACGACTGAGAATATTTGATAATTCCATTTAATATCCCTTCAAAGTGTAAAATCCAGGAATTTATGTGAATTGGCCAATTCCAACAGTGACTCATTTCTACGTCTATGCTCTGCGAACCACTGGGAAGTGCGTAGCAGAGGGTGCATGCCATTGTACCAGTTATTAGGCCTTTAACCATTCCATTTATATATGGCGCTCAGGAAAAGTTATTGTTTAAAGGCCTCTGTGCATGATGTAATTAATCTAACCCTATCCTCACGATCCCAATGGGAGCAAAAAGTATGAGGGAGGGGGGTTGCAGTGTATTCTTAGAGTCATCATATGAAGCTGGATATTGAAGCTTAGTAGACTTTCTTAGGACACTTTCCATCTGTCGTCAAGGGTCTGCCAGTTCAGTTTCTTAAACTTCTCACTGACACTCTCCCATGAGTCAAACAAACCTGTGACAATTTGTGCAGCCCACCTCTGTATACATTCAATACCTCCCGCTAGTTCTATTTGGTATGGGTCCCACACACTTGAATAATACTCTAGGGTGGGTTGCACAGGTGATTTGTAAGCTATTTCCTTTGAGACTGATTGCATTTCCCAGGTATTCTACCAATAAACTGAATTCAGCTACCTATTTTACCCACAACTGAGGCTATGTGATCATTCTGTATGTCCTTATTAAGTGTTACGCGCAAGTATTTGTATTAATTTACAGGTTCCAACTGACTCACCAATATAATATTCCTAGGGTGCGATATTTTTTGTTTTGTGAAGTGCTTAATTTTACATTTAAAGCAAGCCATCAGCCTCATTGTGTTTGACTCAGGATATGAACTAAGATTCTTCTATAAATGGATGTCAAGGATATTGGACGGTAGTTTTGTGAAACACTTCTTCTATCCTGCTTGTAGGCCGATGTGGCCTTTGCTTTCTTCCATCTATTATGCATTGTTTTTTCTATGGATCTACGATAAATTATAGTTAACAGAGAGGCTAACTCAACTGCGAATTGGATATAGAATCTGATAGAGATTCCATAGAGGGTTTGTACAATTTTAACGATTTTCTCTGTTGAACTTTCCTGCTTTTGCTTTGTTATTCTCAATTTCAGTTCTATCCTCATCCATGATTGACAGGCCGCTAACTTTGGCGCCACTAACAGCCTTTACATATAACCAAAATTTCTTTGGGTTTTGTGAAAGACCATTTAACAGTATTCTGTTGTGGTAGCCATTGAAGACTTCAAACGTTGCTCTCTCTTCTGTCAAACGCGTTTCATACAGCATCTCCCTATCTGCAGCCCTAAGCTTTGTTTTATATCTGTAGTCTGTTTCCTTACAGTGACTGTATACCATGCAGGTTCTCTTCCATTATGGACTGTTCCACTGGGTACATATCTATCCAATACATAGTCAACTATTCTTTTATAGTTGAATCATATTTCCTCTACATACTCCTGTCCTGAGATAAAAGTTTCAAGATCCCCATTCAGGTATGGCACTTTTGTTTCTCTGTCTCGTTTGCTTAACATATAAATCTTTCTGCTTGTTTTAGTTGCCCCTTTGTTTTGGTATTCTTTTGGTGCTATAACTGCATCATGGCCATCGATTCCAGTTTCGATGTGGACTCCCTCAAAGAGGCCAAGTGTGTTTGTTGCTATTAGATCTATTGTATTTCCATCATGAGTGAGGCTCTAAACTGTGTGTCCTAGATAGTATTTCATATTTACACCTCATTGTTAGTTGTAAGATGAGCAGTTTACTTAGTCCTATAAAATCACCTTAACTTGTAGAAGCGCAAAATAACTGCAGATGGTTGAAATACTAAACTTATAACTGCCATTTATTCCCGGTGTCCAGTGCATCGGCATCGGGTTTTCTATTGAGTGACGAGGAGCTGTAAATGTTACATTGTACGAAAAAACGAAAAAAGAAAATTTATTTCAATAATGTTGTGTAGCAGTATAGCAACACTGAATTTATGAAACAAATTCGTGTATGGCATCATGTGGCAGAGGGATTCAGTGAAAACTTCAGGAACCCTAGCCATTATAATAGTGGTCATCAAATGATTTTGCTCAATAGCCAATACCGGCATTGTGGGGCAACACCTTGGTGGTGGTACGTTCCTATTGGACCAAACTGCTGAGGTCATTGGTCCCTAGGGTTACACACTACTTAATCTAACTTAAACTAACTTATGCTAAGGACAACACACACACACACACACCCATGCCCGAGGGAGGACTCGATCCTCCGACGGGGAGAGCTGCACGAATCGTGACAAGGTGTCTCATACCACGTGGCTACCCATGTGATGCAGCACCTCGGATCGCATATGTATCGATCTTATTATAAACTGGTAACCAACAAAGTGTGTTCTGAGCCCACAGTCGACTAGCTTTAGGGAGATCGCGGTACGTTGGCCACTGGCCCTCAAGTATCGATTTAAAAGTCGGCACCATTAGGATCACTTCATGCCAACTGTTCTCTGTTTCAGATTGCTACCATCCTTAGCGACCCCAAAGTCGTGACACCGTAATTCCCTGATACACAAGTTGTATTGTGTTATCTGTGTGAGCAGGGTGATTAATTGATTAATAGCAGTTATTTTGCTTAGGTCTAAATCCATTAAGCTAATAAGACAGGATCACGAATGTTTACTCAATGTTTTGAATGTCATTTTTTTCTACACCTTGCATTATATTACAACAGCTGTAAGTTAATTTCATGTTTCTTGTTTAAAATATGTACTTCATGCGAAGATAACATTGCCCGTGATAAGCATCGTGCATCCATGTTACTTCTGTGTCAAAATTTTACAATAGAAGCTGATTGTACAAATCGTGCACACCTGTGAGTTAAGAGTACTGGAAGACAAACAATAAAACAACAATAAAATCTCCCATTTTAAGCCATTCCCTGGACCAGAGTCTTAATTTTCTTCTTCTTCTTCTTTAAACATAGCGCCAAAGTCAATGCCAGGACTGGCTTGCCTGCATTTGTGGCCATTCTCACTACTGTCAATATACTTATGAAGACAGACAGTGTCTGTTACAAACTACAGTTAAACGGACGAATGTTGTTTGAACGTGTACAGGCTTGCTTGGAAAATCTGTGGCTAGATGAGAGGAGTTTTGCGAAACATGTTTTAAGCGAAAAAGTCAGCCGACATGAAGGAGAAAAATATAGTTGTTCAAATAATTTATGGGTTTGCTGACGGGTGACGTCGTTGACCACCGCCGATATTTCGGCAGGAGCACACCCTGCCATTCTCAAGGCACAACTGCAAGCAGGAAGCAATGTGCAAGGGAATTTAATACCTCGGTTCACAGAGGAAAAACAATGAAGATACCACCATGGAGGTAGAATTTTTACCTCCATGTATACCACACAGAGAACAAGTAACCGCAAAGTCAACACACAACCAAAGATAACCAACATAAGAAATATCGATAGTGACTATAAATCAACAGGTGAGGTAGCGCTAATCCTGTCCCTCTGTTTTTTGATGAGAGACACAGCCGGATTCCAAGCAGCATTTAGACAAAATACATCATCTCTGTTTATAAGGTTGCTTGTTAGTTTGATTTCAACAGCTTCCTTAATGACACTATCCCAATAGTTGGACGTGCAAGCCAGAATCTCCGTGAAACTTCCTGGCAGATTAAAACTGTGTGCCCGACCGAGACTCGAATCTCCGTGTTGTTGTATTCCATAGGATGACCGGTGTCAAGGCAATGTTCTGCAATAGCAGATTTGCTCGGCTGTTGTAAGCATGTGTGACACTTATGTTCAATACACCGGTCTTCCACAGTCCTGGTTGTCTGACCAATATATGACATGCCACAACTGCAAGGGATACGATAAACACCAGCCTTACGCAAACCAAGATCATCTTTTACGGACGCCAACAGGGCCTTAATCTTAGAAGGTGGTCGAAAAACACATTTCACGTCATATTTCCGCAAAATACGGCCAATCCTGTTACAAATGGTTACTGCGTAAGGCAAAAAGGCTGTAGACTTAAGTGCCACTTCGTTGCTATCGTCACTCACCCGTTGCACAGAAGGCTGATAGCGCAACACACGTTTGTTCTGCCTCTCACTATAACCGTTCTGACGAAAGGTGACTTCGAGATGTGATAGCTCAGCTGCCAAACTTTCAGGGTCTGAGATAATGTGGGCCCTGTGAACCAAGGTACGACGTACTCCTTCACGCTGAGCTGGATGGTGACAGCTATCAGCTCGCAGATACAAGTCAGTATGAGTAGGCATCCTATAAACAGAATGTCCCAACGTACCATCAGTCTTCCATCTGACCAACACATCAAGGAAGGGAAGGCATCTATTCTTTTCCACCTCCATAGTGAACTGAATATTCGGGTGGATTGAATTCAGATGTTCCAAAAACCGGTTTAAATTCTCAGTACCATGAGGCCAAAAAACAAAAGTATCGTCTACATATCTCAAAAAAAAAAAAAAAAAAAAAAACACGCAGGTTTCAAGGTCGATGACTCCAATGCACGTTCCTCAAAGTCCTCCATAAACAAATTGGCCACAATAGGTGACAACGGTCTTCCCATTACAACTCCATCAGTCTGTTCGTATTACTGACCATTGAAGAAAATTTAAGTGGAAGTCAGCAAATGTCGAAACTAAATTTGTTAACTCGACACCAAGCTTAACCTCAATTAGCTGCAACGAATCAGAGAGAGGTAAGTGAGTGAAAAGAGAAATCACATCAAAACTGACTAAAATATCAGAGTCTTTCAAACGCAATCCCTGCAATTGACGTAAAATATCTGCAGAGTTCTTAATGTGATGTTCCCACCTACCTACTAGTGGGCTCAACAAACTAGCAAGATGTTTAGCTACACGATATGTTGGAGCACCAATATTAGAAACAATGGGCTTCAATGGGACAGCCTCTTTATGGACCCTAGGAAGGCCAAATAATCTAGGTGGTACAGCACAGTAAGAATTATGACTCTTGATAGTCTCCTGTGACAGAGAACTTCTCTTCAGGAGGTTATCAGTGTTTCTCTCAACACTCTTAGTGGGGTCAACACCAATTTTGCGATACGCCGAATCAGAAAGTAGACACTGCATCTTTTGAATGTAATCGTGCTTGTTCAACAAAACCGTGGCATTTCCCTTGTCCGCAGGTAAAATAACAATATCAGGATCCATTCTGAGTGAACGAAAAGCAGCCGCCTCGGCTGCTGTAATGTTACACTTGGGTGGACGGGCCCCAGTCAACACACGGCAAGCTTCCCCCCCTAACCTCTTCCGCAGCCTCCAAAGGTAGTTTATAAACAGTCTGTTCAATAGAACTAATAAAATCAACGACTGGCAAACTCTTAGGCGTCGGTGCGAAATTCAAACCTTTCCCCAGCACAGACAAAGCTGTGTCGTCAAACGATTTCTCCGTGAGATTGATCACAGAACGTCGGGAATTAAAATTTGAATTGGACACTGAGCCAGCTAGGCGTGAAGGAGTACTTCGTACCTTGGTTTACAGGGCTCATGTTATCTCAGGCCCTGAAAGTTTGGCAGCTGAGTTATCATATCTCGAAGTCACCTTTCGTCAGAATGGTTATAGTGAGAGGCAGATCAAACGTGCATTGCTCTATCAGCCTTCTGTGCAACGGGTGAGTGACGATAGCAACGAAGTGGCACCTACGCCTATGGCCTTTTTGCCTTACACAGAAAGCATTTCTAACAGGATTGGCCATACAACAGGCCGAATCACCATACTGACATACATATTTACAGTCAGTGTACATGGGTGCTCCTGCTGTCATACGAAATCACATCCCAGATCATAGCTCCATGTGTAAGTTTAGTGTACCCAACATGCAGGAAAGTTTGTTGCTGGCCCTCAACAGGCCACTTTCTAACCAACACACAGCCATCATTGGCACTGAAGCAGAACCAGCTTTCATCAGAAAACACGACAGACCTCCACCCACCTCCCAGTGAGTTCTTGCTTGACACCACTGAAGTCGCAAATGGCGGAGGGTTGGGGTCAGTGGAATGCACACTACAGGGCGTCTGGCTCGGAAATGTGATTGAAGTAGTAATCTGTTCAAATTGCTACTGCAGATACAGTATAGTGGTCTAGAGCAATGCATCAAACACGATGGTCTTCCCTCTCAGTAGTGTCACGTGGCCATCCAGAGCCCAGTCTATTGCAACTGTACATTCTCGTGATCAACACTGCCAGCAATCATGTCCAATGGCTACGTTCCTGGCAAGTCTTTCTGCAGTATCACAGAAGGAACATCCAGCTTCTCATAGCTCCATTAACCCTTAGGAAGGCACGTGGCGTCAGAAATGTCTTGTGAGGCTCACAATAACTAGATGGTGACTGACAAGACGATGGAAACACACTGGGAGCTCACTGCAGTGAAAAATGGGAAGGTACTGAAAATGTTAACAATGGCAGGTGGCGCACGTCAGGATGAAAGGTCAGATTATGCGTGCAGACAGAAGTGAGCCTTGACGTCCAGTAAAGGGTTAAATGACCTCGTTCAAATTCAGTAAGGCAGCAGTAGCTGGCCGAGACACAAGCAGTAACGGGCAAGTAACCAATTTTGTGACATTTTACGAGTTCCTAACCAGGAGAGAATTATATAGTTTCATCTGTGTGCTTTGGTAGTTTTGTCTCTTGAATGTCTGTCTGTTAATTTAATATTTAATAGACAAGTTTCTCGCATTTACGTCTGTGTCGGAAAGTAAACTGATTTTGTGACATATTCCATATTCCTAATCAGAACCAAATTATTTAGTGTCACCTGGGTGTCTTGATAGTTTAGTTTTTGCATGGTAATCTATTAGAGACATTTCTTGCATTTTCGTCAGCATCTACAATATGGTTCCATAGCAAATGTCAAGAGTCGTTCTGTTGTCTGTGCAGTATAGTTTTCCAGGGTCTTTAGAATGGATAGAGACTGTGATCGCTGTGTGCAGATACATGCTGAGTTGGCGACACTTCGCTCTCTACTCCAGGCAGTGACGGCTTCAGTTACCCACATTGAGGCTGCAGTGGGTGGGCATCAATGTTATGAGATCCAACAGACGTCCAGCACGATCCACGAGTCCACCAATCTCTCTGCACCAGTGGACAGCACAGTTACTGCTCGCACTGAGGTTGACCTCTCACCAATGGTCGAGTGGGAGATCGCCTCGGGGCGGGGCACGCGGCGAAATACTTTCCAGGGGGGTGAAAGTAAGGCCTCCGTGGTTAGTCAGATAAACAGGTTCCAGGCACTGTCTGTGACTGACACTGTACCTCAGGTACATGCATTCACTTGTCGTTTGGGAGGAAACCTCTCAGCCTGCAAAATCCAGGCAGTGACAGAGGGTGGGATTATTTGTAGGTGGGAGCTCCATTGTTGGGCGCGTTGTGGGGCTCCTTAAGGACATGGCTGCCAAGGAGGAGAAGAAATCCACTGTGCACCCATGTGAATACTGGGTCGAGTCATTCCAGACATGAAACGGGTCCTTCCGAACGCCATGAACAGCACAGGGTGCAGCCAACTACAGGTAGTAGCTCACGCCAATATCAATGATGTAAGTCGATTTGGAGTGGAAGAGATTCTCTCTGGTTCCGAACAGCTATCACAAGTGGTAAAGGCTGCCAGTCTTTCTTGCGAGATGAAAGCAGAGCTCATGATTTGCAGCATGGTCAACAGGACCAATTGTGAACCTGTGGTACAGAGCCAGTGGATGGTCTGAATCAGAGGCTGAGACAGTTCTGCGACAGTGTAGGCTGCAGATTCCTTGACTTGCGCTGGAGGGTGTCGGGGTCTCAGATTCCACTAAACAGGTAAAGAGTACATTACATGCAGGAGGCGGCTATACAGGTAGCAGGGGCTGTGTGGAGTGGACTAGGCGATTTTTTAGGTTAGAGGGACTCAGGGCTTCTGTCTCAAAGGGTACAGATCGAACAAAGGAAGAACGTAGATCTAGGAACCATTAGTATAACAACTGTAAATTGTTGTAGCTGTGTTGGCAAAGTACCAAAGCTCCAGGCGCTAACAGAAAGCACTGATCCTCAAATCGTTATAAGCACTAAAAGCTGGATCAAGCCGGAGATATATACAGCCGAAATTTTTACGTGGTACCTAAGAGTGTTCAGAAAGGATAGGCTACACACAATTGTCAGTGGCGTGTTTGTTGCTGTTAAAAGTAGTTGATCTTGTTGCGAAACTGATGTAGATAGTTCCTGTCAGGTAGTATAGGAAGAGGTCATTCTTGGCAACTGCAATAAAATAATAATTAGATCCCTTTACCTACCACCCAACTCAGATGATAAATTGCTGAAAGGTTCAGAGAATACTTGAGTCTAATTTCAAACACAATCCTAACTCACACAATTATAGTTGATGGTGACTTTAATATATCCTCAACATGTTGGCGAAAATACGTGTTTAAATCCGGAGCTACGCGTAAAACATCATCGGAAATTGTGCTAAATGCATTCTCTGGAAATTATTTCGAGCAATTAGTTCATGAGCCCACTCGAATAGTAAACGGTTGTGAAAACCGACTCTTCGCAGCAAACAATCCTGAGCTAATATCGAGCATCAAAACTAGTAGTAGTAGCTTTATTCATCTGTAGATCTCTTTCTACAAGGATATAGGACAGGTCAAAGTATTTACAAATTTAGATCAATTTAAAATAAGCTAATTCGTATACACATATATTTACAGACAAATACAGGGACTAACACAGAGGATTAGTGAACATAGGGCTGTTGTAGCGAGACTGAATATTGTGACCCCCAAATCCTCCAAAAATAAACGAAAAATATACCTATTCAAAAAAGCAGATAAAAATTCACTTGACGTCTTCCTGAGAGACAATCTCTACTCCTTCCAAATTAACAAAGTAAGAAAATTCAAAGAGATTCTGGCCTTATGTAAAATATGCTGGCGGCAAGACACAATTAATGCCTGCTCTGCGCAATAGCAATGGAAATGCTATCGATGACATTGCTGCTGAAGCAGAGTTACTGAACACAGCCTTCTGAAATTCCTTCACCAAAGAAGACGATGTAAATATTCCAGAATTCGAATCAAGAACAGCGATCAACATCAGAACTTAGAAGTGCATATTCTCGTAATAGTGAGGCAACTTAAATCACTGCACACTAATTAGGTTTCTTTCAGATTATGCTGATGCAATAGCCCTATACTTGACAATCGTATACAACCGCTCACTTGACGAAAGATCCATTCTCAAAGACTTGGAAAGTTTTACAAGTCACACCAATATTCAAGAAAGGCAATAGGTTAAGCCACTAAATTACAGATCCATATCACTAACGTCGATATGTAGCAGGATTTTGGGACATATATTGTGTTCTAACATTATGAATTACTTCGAAGAGAACGGTCTATTGACACAAAGTCAACACGGATTTAGAAAACATCGTTCTTGTAAAACACAACCAGCTGTTTACTCACAGGAAGTGTTGAGTGCTATTGACAAGGGATTTCAAATTGATTCCGTATTTATAGATTTTCAGAAGGCTTTCGGCCGTGTATCTCACAAGTGGCTTGTAATCAATTGCGTGCTTATGGAGTATCGTCTCAGTTATGTGACTGGACTCGTGATTTCCTGTCATACAGGTCGCAGTTCGTAGTAACTGACGGAAAGTCATCGAGTAAAACAGAAATGGTTTCTAGCGTTACCCAATGTAGTGTTGTATCCCTCTGTTGCTCCTTATCTATATAAACGAATTAGAAGACAACCTGAGCAGCCATCTTAGGCTCTTTGCAGATGGTGCTGTCATTTATTATTTAGGAAAGTCAGCAGAAGGTCAAAACCAATTGCAAATGATTTAAATAAGATATCTATATGGTGCGAAAATTGGCAACTGATCTTAAATAATGAAAAGTGTGCTGTCATCCACATGAGTGCTAAAAGGAATCCGTGAAACTTTGGTTACACAATACATCACTCTAATGTAAAAGCCGTAAATTCAACTAAATATCTAGGAATTCAATTACACACAACGTAATTTGGAAAGAACACATAGACAATGTTGTGGGGAAGGCGAGCCAAAGATGCGATTTATTGGCAGACCACTTAGCAACAGGCCTACTAAAGAAATTGCCTACACTAATCTTGTCTGTCCTGTTTTGGAGTACTGCTGCACTGTATGGGATCCTTACCTGATAGGTTAGCGGAGTACGTCGATAAAGTTCATAGAAGAGCATGTACTATCGAGAAATAGGGGAGAGACTGTTATGGACATGATACAGGATCTGGGATTCACATAATTAAAACAAAGGCGTTTCTTGTTGCAGCGAGATCTCACGACGTTTCAATCACCAGCTTTATCCTCCGAATGCGAAAATATTTTTTTGTGCCCGACCTACATAGGCAGAAAAAATTTTCATTATAAAATAGGGAAAATCGGAGCTTACACGGAAAGATAGATGTGTTCGCTTTTCCGCGCGTTGTTCGAGAGTGGAATAATAGGGAATAATTGTGAAGGTGTTTTGATGAATCCTCTGCCATGCACTTAAGTGTGATTTGCACAGTATCCATGTGGCTGTAGATGCAGATGTAAACTCAGTGAGATACTGATAACGGCGTCTTTGTCGCCGTCAACGCATTCTTGACTGACATCAACTCACCACGTCTATTCTCAAAGAAAACTAACGCTCACGACCGTTACAGCGTGTATTTAAAACAAACCAGGTTTGCATCCTCAATGGGGCGCTACTAGAAATTTAAAAGGATATCATCTTTCAGATGTAGAAACATGCCTACCAACTTTGGCTATACCACACACTACTTTCTTAGTATTGCATTTTTTCCCCTACAATGTATAACTGGGAACAGGAACTCTTTAAATATTCTCTGGACAGATACAAAAAACTCTGTGCCTGTGGAAAATATGTTATTAACAAATTACTAAGTGGGATGAGATACTCATAAAATAATTAGTTCAGAAAGGCTCTGTAATTCTCGCTGAAATAAAAAATTTGCACAATTGATGAATTTGTACATAGTGAAGTGAATAATGTATTAATTTCTGTTCCTATCATTTTTAAAAGTGTTTGTAGCAATTATTGATAGTAAAATTAAATTTATCCTGTGTTCCACATATTTAATTGTTAAATGTCTTTGCCAAAGAGCGCCCATATGATAGGTTACCTGGACCTGGGGTATGGGGCATTTTTAACATTTCGAAAGACAAATGGCGCCTTGTCTGTAGCCATAAAAAAGTTCCAGTTCCAACCCTGTTGTAAACCTGCTTAATACCGACTTTTAAAACATTTCCTTGAAAGAAGAACATATGATGACACTAGATTTATTCCTTTTACTGATCTAGGAGGAGAGGAGGCGTGCAACCCCCACCCTTGCCCCATATATGGGTGCCCTTGTTTTTGCCTGTATAATTATGTAATTTTTCAGATATGTGTGGGCCAGTAAAAGCTATATTTAAACACCTATAACACATCTAATTGTGTAACTGTGTACAGTGCCTTATGCACATTGAAAGCTACCTATAGACAACAAAATAAATATATATAAATGAATGTTTTGCATGAAGGGAGCCATGAGGTGTAATATTTATTCACTCATTCTCCTACACTACAGACTGATTTCGTAACTCATTACATTTTTATAATTATTAAATTCATACACAACTGAGCCAAAATACCTCCACTGCCCTCTGCATGACTGGATGCCACCTGGTTGCACAGTGGTCATATAACGCAGTAAGGAGAGCATATAAGGGGAACAGAGTGAACCATGGCAACAAATGGACACATCTGAACACATAAGGAACATAAACACCAAAATTAAAAATAGAGTAGTAGGTAGTATCACGATATAAAACTGTACACCACTCAGCAGCTAGGCTACTAACTTAGCAAGAAGTAGCAGATGGCTGGGCTGAATACAATGTTATGACCCAGCAACTGAAAAAGAGCATCTCAGTAATAGGGAAGATGATGTACTGTTCACCTGCTACTGTCAAGAGCAACTGCAGAAATTGGTTGAAGTGTTGAAGGATGATGGAACTACAAGTAGGCAACAAGCTGTCAGACATCCAAACCTTGTCACATAACATGAACGTCATAGGTTTGCCCATTGTGTAATGCAGTATACACAACAATCTGTGGCAGATTTGATAACATAGACCAATGCTGCTGCTGATTCAGATTTAAAGAGACTAAAGATCTAACGTCATCAGCTTTTTATTAACCCCCCCCCCCCCTCCTTAGGATACAATCTGTATACCTCATCTATCTGCTTCTAGAGTTAATTGTATGTGCTAGTGTGATAACATTTGCCAAATGTTTGTGTAACATGTATCTGGAGTGGAATGAGGATACCAGCCCAGTATTTATTTATTTTGATCCAACATCAACTGATTACAAAAAAGTTTTTTTTGTTCCATTCTTCTTGATAAGTCAGAGCCTTACTTACTAGAGATACATATTATTGCCTGGCACTTTTATCTTCACAACTTTTCCTAAATTTAGTTGAGAGAACAATGTTACATATATGGACTATACATAAAAACGATTTGTTATTGCAATACTTAAATTAAGGAATCTACAGTTTGTGACACAGTATTCAGATCTGATATTCAAATATTTACAGTTTGTGACACAGTCAAAGATCTGAGATTACATGTATTTTTAGATAGATGGTCTTCCATCATATGAGTGTACTAAATCTAGAAACTTATCTATTGAATATACAGGATTGTTCAGGAGCCATAATTTTAATTTCTTTTTTAGATTTGTAATGGGCAATTTGGAGATATTAGGATGCAATCAATTCAGTAGTTTTATGTCTGCATAGCGAGGGTTTTACTCATAAAGTGTTGTTCTATGAGAGAAGATGTGCGGCCTCTCTCTACCTCTAGTGTTGTGATAATGTATTTCTTTATTAAGTATTTTGTTACTGTTTACTGCCATAATGATTATCTTCAGTACATGCAGGTTATGAACAGTTAGTATTTTAAATTATTTAAACAAATTTCTGCAGGACTCCCTGGCACATTTCTTTCCCATAATTCTAAGTGCCTTCTTTTGTAAGATAAGTACACTTCTCATATTACCTTTACTGCTGGATCCCCATACCTCTGTCCCATAGCTTAGATGGGATTCAAATAGTGCAAAATATATTTGCCTCAGAGTGGTGATGTTACAAAAAGGTGTCAGTTTCCTTAGGACATATAAGGTAGTACATAGCTTTTTGCAAATATCATTTACATGATCAGACCAGTTTAACTCCGCATCAAGCGTCAGGCCAAGAAATTGGTCGAGTATTGTTTTTTAATGTATTTGTCACCCATTAAAATTTGGTTTTCATGAGTTTTTTGCCTCCCAAGATCAAATTCAATATAGACAGATTTATTTGTGTTTAATTTTAGTTTGCTTTCATTAAAATACTGCAGAATTAAGCCTGCTGCAGTGGGATGTAAGAAACCAAATAAAAACCACATCTAGGCTGGCTGGCTCACCAGCCCTTGTTAATATGTGAAGCGGATTCAACCTAGGTCATCCTCACCTCTCCAATTCCCGAAAGTGGCACATTAATATGCTCAGCTATCTGGGAGGGTGTAGTACAGTACCAGTGCTCGCACAAGTGTTTCAAAGCACACCAGTCAACTCACATTGGGTTCCACAGCAAACGACCCCTGTGCTTTCCCATGTTGACCCAATGACATTGTGAACTACAACTGATGTGAGCACTGGAGGACATCCTCCAGCAGGATACTGACAGTGTCATTGGGCCAGAATAGTGCTACAGTAATCTGAGGAACCCCACAGGGGCTCATATTGATGTCTTGGGCACCAAATTTGCTGATGTGAACTCGATGCGACACAGCTGGGACATTGTTGAGCGCCAGCTTTGCACCCGCAAATGATTGGCCTGTATTTTACAGGAATTGCATGACCAGTGTGTAGACATCTCGTACCACAAAAATGTGGAAAAATGTACCAAGCACTTGCGGAATCCGCGCTATACCGAATCACTGCTGTACTGATTTCCAAAGATAAACCAATACATCAATAAGTAGTTGGTTATATTGTTTGACTCATCAGTATATATTTGAGTCAGTTTCTTTTAATGATGGACTTAAAAAATAATTCTCATAAGAGTTTGAAATGTGTCCAATACAAGTAGTGCAAAAGTGACCATTTTTTGAACTGGATGTATTTACCCAATTATTAACTTGTCCTCCTCATTTGACATGACCATACAATTTTTTTTTTTTAAACATATCTTCTTAAGATTCTGTCGATCCCCCAAATGGCAGCAAGCTCCAACTGTGGAGCTTTTTTACTGCTCACAGCGCTAAAATAATTTATGGTGAGAAGAGCTCCCCATAGTATGCACCTAGAGATACTCAAAAATTGGCAGGAAAATTAGGTTCAGCCGGTGCACAAAAATAGATTATCATTATTGCATCAGAATATCTGAGGACTAAGGGGTACACTTTGTGAGTTGCTTATTCGTGTTGAAGAATTAGAGTTGAGCAAACTAGTTGATATAATCTGCCTCTCTGAACATCATGTGACCACTGGTATAGATATGTTAAATGTTACAGGATTAAAGTTAGCTTCTTACATCTGTAGAGGGAATATGAAGAAAGGAGGAGTTGCCAGTTTGTTTTGATTTCAAGAATATTGATATTAATAAATTTTCCTCAGGGCAACACTTAGAAGCTTGTGCAACAGAAGTAGTATTTCATAATAAGTCCTGTATAGTAGTACATATGTACATATCATCTTCAGGAAATTTTAACCTCTTCATAAAAAATCTGGAGGCTCCGCTGTCCCATTTCATGGTAGAACACAAGGAAATAGCAGTTTCTGGTGATTTTAATGCGGATTTATTGAAAAGCTCTGTCAGTGAACAATTATTGCAGTCAGTAACACTATCATTCAATTTAATTCCTACTGTGAACTTTGCTACTAGGATATGCAAATGGTCTGAGACTGCCATTGATAATATCTTTATAGCCAAATCTAAGAAAAAAAAGTCATCTGATCGTAACATGTAGCATCTTGTGTTAAATTGTGAAATTTGTCAGGATAAAAAATCTATTAAATCTGATTACATGAGGGTAATAAATAAGTCAAAAATTGAGAAATTCAGAAAATTGCTCAAAGACATGAAATGGATAGATGTTTACAATACTTTTAACTCAAGTGGAAAATACAAAGCATTCATTAATAAAGTTACCTCCACTTTTGAAAACTGTTTTCCCCTAAATGTAACTCAAATCACACAGAGGTCAAAACATAAACCCTGGATTACACAAGGAATAAATATATCATGTGGGACAAAAAGGAGACTGTATCTATTATCTAGGAACAGCTCTGATGTTAGAATTATAATGCATTACAAAGAATACAGCAAAATATTGAAGCAATTAATCCAGAAATCGAAGCAGCTTTATTGTGGAAAAAGATAACTACATCAGGCAACAAAATAAAAACTACCGAATATTCGAATATAGTGAAGACAGAGACAGGTGGGGCCAAAAAGGAAGAGGAACAGATAGCTGTAAAAATAAATGAGACTTTGGTAACAAGTGTACATAGTTTTGCAAACCTCTTGAACAAGTACTTCATTTCTGTTACTGACAACTTGGGGTTATCAGCTTCGGTGAACAGTGCAATAGAGTATCTGGGACCAGTCTTTAAAATAACTTCAGTAAAATGGAAATGACACTCACGTCTCCCAAAGAAGTAGCATCCATCATCCTTAAAATCTAAGTATTCCAGTGGGTACGAAGTGAATCAAAGAGTGCTCATGCGAGTTAAGTTCTATCTTAAGTTATTTGTGTAATCAATCTGTTATCAGTGGAACATTTCCAAACTGGCTAAAATTGCTGAAGTTAAGCCTCTTTACAAGAAGGGGGATCAAGAGATACCATCAAACTACCGACCAATTTCACTTTTGTCAATTTTCTCAAAAATATTTGAAAAGGTTGTGTTCAAGTATCTCCTTAAGCATCTGACTACAAATAATATGTTGTCCAAGTCACAGTTTGAATTTCTTAAGGATTCTGATGTAGAGAAAGCTATTTACACTTACAGTGAGAATGTACTTAATTCATTAGATAATAAATGAGAGGCTACTGGCATTTTCTGTGACCTGTCAAAAGCCCTTGACAGTGTGAATCACAGCATTCTCTTAAGTAAATTAGAATATTATGGTGTCACTGGCAATGCTGCGACATGGTTTGAAACCTATCTATCTAACAGGAAATAAAGGGTGTCGTTGCGAAATACCTGTGCAGTAAGCAGTCAGTCTTCATCTGACTGAGAATTAATTACATGTAGTGTTCCTCAAGATTCCATTGCTCTTTCTTGTGTACTTTTATGACCTCTCATCTGTTACATTGCCAGATGCTAAGTCTGTTTTGTTTGCAGATGATACAAACATTGCAAGAAGTAGCAAGTCAAGTACAGATTTAGAAATAGTTGCTATTCAAATTTTCACTGACATTAATAAATGGTTTAAAGCTAATTCACTGTCATTAAACTTTGAGAAGACCCACTATATTAGTTTAGAACCTGTAAGAGATTTCCTTCCAGCATGTGTTTAACATATGAAGACAAGAAGATCGAAGAGGTTGACAGTCTTAAACTCAGTTTGGAAGGGCCACGGAAGGGCCACAGAATTGCTTAAGGGGACATGCTTGTGAAAAGGACCAAAAATTTGAAAAAAAAATTCTTGGTCTATAGAAAAGAGAATTTCATGCTGATTTCAAAAATGTGTAGTTTATGGGCATTAACATTTTCTGTTCATTCTAAAATTGAGGTTAAATGCAATGTCGCGCAGGGGTCACGCTCATCTGTCACTTCGAAGTGCTCAGAATACGTGATACATTATTTTGATCTTCCATTTTTTCTGTTATTAGTTACGAATTGTTGGTCAACAGAAACCTCCGATCTTACTCGTCTGCTTTGACCCGTGACGTAAGCGTGTTGTGGTGTGTGACGTCATTACGGCGCGGAGTTTAGTCTTGTTTTTGTTTGTGGTGCTCTCTGGTGGTGTGTTCATGGTTTTCGTTTGTTTTAATTTAATGCTCATTGCTGTATGTCGGGTGAGTTTGTTATTGAATGTATTTGGTTGTGGTTTTTTGTTTAGGAATGGATATGAAAGACCGCCTTAATAGTGTTCGGTTGAGGGCGATGATGGGCGAGACAGCGTTAGAACTTATCAAGTTCTTACAACTATTCGGTTTAATCGCCGAAGTTGTTAAGTGTTCTCTTTGCCTTGAGGCGATGAAATTGATTAAAGTTCCGGCCTCTCGGACCAGCGACGGATACATGTGGTGTTGCCGGAAAGATGGCGTATGGCGTTCTATAAGGCGTGGTACCTTGTTCGAGAAGTCTAGATTGGGCATGCGTGAGATTGTGCTTATTACATATTATTTTTGTTATAGATGCCCACAGAGTTTTTGCGCGTTTGAGACTGGTGTGAGTGAGAGGACTGTTTTAGACTGGTATTCCTTTTGTCGTGAAGTGTGTTCGGAATTTATTAAGTACAGGGGTAAGTTGGGTGGGCATGGGGTGCTTGTGGAGGTGGACGAGTCGCAGTTTGGTAAAAGGAAGTATGGGAGGGGGAAGTCTGTGGCTGGTCTTTGGGTGTGGGGGGCTGTTGTTCACGGGGGTGGAGGTACTGAATGTGTTTTTAGGGATGTGGAGGGGAGGTCGAAGGCTGAATTACTGGGGTTAATTGAGGAGTATGTAGAGCCCGGGTCCACAATAGTTTCTGATGCTTTTTCTTCTTATAGGGGGTTGGGTGACAGGGGATTTAATCATTTAGTAGTGAACCACAGTCTAGAATTTAAGAATTATGATACTGGGGCTTGCACTAACACAATTGAGGGGATGTGGGGGGCGGTTAAGTCTGTTCTTGGGAGGGGGAAGAGGCGCTCTTCCAACCTTCAGTCTCATTTAGATGAGTACTGTTGGCGGAAGAGTGTCCCAGAGGCCTATTGCATTTTTCGGGTTTTTTTAAGGGCTTTGGGTAAAATGTATAGGCCGAAAGTGGTTAGTTAGGGTGCATTTGTGTGTGATTGTGGTGGCCAATCTAGTTTGTGGGGCTGGAACTTTTTTGAGGTAAGTTCCGTTTTTTTTTGTTTTTGATGTATGTTTTGTGTCAACAGAAACATCCGATCTCACGCGTCGGCTTTCACCCGTGACGTTAGGGACCTACACATTGATCTGTAGCGTAGCCCTGAATACGAGGTTAGGTTGGGAGGTTTTTTTTTGGCGGGGGGGGGGGGGGGTCAGGGGGGGGGCGCAGCCCCCCCCCCTGCCTAGCCTCGAGTACCACTTGTTTATTATTATCTTTGTTCGATCGTAATTTATGCGATTGGGAGCTGTTGTAGATGTATGTAGGTGTAAGGGAAGTGTTGGTTTTTAGGTTGGTGTTGGGGGATGTGATCGGTAGGTTCTGTTGAGCTATATAGGTCAACGGAAGTGTTCGATCATAATTTATGTGATTGGGAGCTGTTGTACATGTATGTAGGTGTAAGTGAAGTGTTCGTTTTTTTTTTTTTTTTGTATTGGAGGATGTGATCGGTAGGTTCTGTTGAGCTACATAGGTCAAGGGAAGTGTCCGATTCTGGATAGGAATGTGTTTTTTGGTATTTGGTCAGTTTTGTGATGTTGATTTATTTCGTTGTTTTGCGTGGTTTTGTATGGCGGTCGGTGGCTACATTTGTGTATATTTAGTTTGTCCCCACCCAAAAACCCCCAATTTCCCACGCTTGTCCCGTTAGAGTCATTAGGCTTTTTGTGAAACTTGTGTATTTCAGTGTTTATAATACGTATGCGATGTTTTTATATCCGCCATATTGGATAATACGTATGCGATGTTTTTATATCCGCCATATTGGAATTGTCGTTTATAGTCGTTTCCGCTACATTTGTGACGTCATGGGTCAAAGCCGACGGGTAAGATCGGACGCTTCTGTATTTCCCGAATTGTTAACACAGGTGTATTCTAGAAGGCACTGACTCCCGGAACCAAAGTAGACGCATGCCTAGAAGGCTATGGTTCGAATGTAAACAAAGATCTGAGTATATATGATTTCGGAGTTTCATGCGCTTGTGGTTTTGTAGTTATCGTGCGTTGTTTTGTTTCTGTGCTACAAATGCCGAGAGTAAAGAAATTTAGCACTAAACGAAAGTTTCACCACAACCAGTTCCAAACACAACTCAATAATACACATCAGTTGCTTCAAAAGTCGCCCGCAGAAACTGTCTCTACAGGCAGTGCTTCTAGACGAAACTTTCGCTTTCTGAATGTAATAAGAACAAGCGTAGTAGTACTGTGAGCAGCAGTAACGACGAAAATGTTATTGTGAACCTAAATATGGTGTCAAGTCTTTTGAAGAGTGCTGTGAAATGTAAGTACTGCAATTGTGAAGATAGTATTGACGTTTCTGAGGACATTTCAGCAAGGAAGGGTCTTTCAAGTCGGTTAGTGATTGCCTGTAACTCGTGTAAGATGCACAGTGATACTATGACATCGGCAGTAACTGGTAGTCGACATTACAGTGTAAATATTCAGCTTGCTTATGCAATGCGATGTATTGGAAGAGGAAGGAGAGCTGTCCAGACGTTTTGAGCAGTGACGGATTTGCCTCCACCTCCACTGAGGTTTGACATATACAAGAAATAATTCATAATGCTTTATGTGGTGTAAGTGAACATTCAGTGAAAAGAGCAGCAGAAGAAGCAGTAGCCTTGTCTGAGAATACAGAAATAGTAGCAGCATTTGATGGATCTTGGCAGAAGAGAGGTCCTACTTCTCTGAATGGGGTTGTACCTGCCCATTTATTGAAACTGGTAATATACTAGATTATGAATGTCCAACCAAGCACTGCCAGGGCTGTTCAAGTAAATTTATTGGCACCCATGTTTGTGTAAAGAACTTTGATGGCCAAAGTGGAAACATGGAAACGAAAGGAGCTCTAAACATTTTTAGAAGATCAGTGGTCAGTCGTGGTGTGAGGCATTTAAGCTACCTTGGGGATGGAGACTCTAAAGGACACACTACAGTTGTTAATGACAGGTCACATGGGAGCAATGTGATAGAAAAGCTTGAATGTGTTGGGCATGTACAAAAAAGAATGGGAGCTCGGCTGAAAAAATTACACAAAGACTTCAGTGGAAAAAAACTGTCAGCCACAAAACACATATTTGGTTCAGGTCGTCTTACAAAAATTGAAATTGATTCTTTGACTCAATATTATGGACTAGCAATAAGGAGAAATGTAGGAGATTTGGATAACATGAGACGAGCTATAGGCAACATGGTTTCACGAAGTGTCAACAGATGAAACCCCTTAGCATGGTTTGTGTCCAAAAGAGTAAGATTTGTGGTGCAAGTACTTGTTGAGCAATGCTACAGGCATACAATATACCCACAAGCATTCCTTACCACTTACTGTAAGGGAGGCAATCAGGCCTATATATGTTGGGACCTGGCAAATAAAAATTTACTTAGGAAATGTATGCATGGTCTCTCTCAGAATTCAAATGAAAGCTTCAACAGCTGGATATGGGAGAGAATGCCTGAAACTGTATTTGTTGGGCTGACAGTGCTGAAGATTGGTGCAATGGATGCAGTAATAACATTCAATGATGGTGCAATTTCAAGGATCAATGTTATGAAGAAATTGAACATCCAGACAGTAAGGAATATGGCTTCAGCTCTAACTGCTATTGATAAGTGGTGGGTAACCAAAGCAGAGACAGCTGCAGAAGCTGCTATCAAGGAGTCAAGGATAAAGAAAAGAATGAAGAGGAAGAGTATGGAGCATAAGGAATCACGAGGACAACTGGAGTATGCAGCTGGAATGTTCTAAATGAGCATAGTGGTAAGTTAATAAATCTGTAAATCTTCTTTTCCTATTTGCTGAAAAATTCCGTGATGAAAATTCATCGTTCAGGTACACTTTTCTGCTAAATGACTGAAGTTAAACTAGCAAAAATTGGTACAGATATTTAGAATGACCTCCTCTACCTCTCTTGCCTACTATTTCCTGAAAAATTTAAAACATGACGATGATCTCGGTGATATTTGAGCTACATTTTTAAATATTTTGACTGTAGTAAAGTAAATTACTTGTCAGATGTAGGAGATATAAATATAAAAAAAACTTGAATACTTTGCTTACTTTCATTCTATTCTGTCATATGGGATCATATTCTGGGCAACTCATCAAACAGAACAATAGTGTGTGATAAGAGTTATTTGTGGTGTAAATTCAAGAACATCATGTAGAAACCTGTTCAAGGAACTTTGTATTCTAACCACTGCTTCTCAGTACAGTATATTTATTCCTTAATGAAATTTGTTGCAAGTAAACCATTAAAAACTTGGTTTCAGGTAAAGCAAGGTTTAAACAGAGTTTGAAAGACTTTTTGATAGGCAACTCTTTCTACTCCATAGATGAATATGTTAACAGAGACTGTTAAGCCAGCTTAAGTAAAAGTATCTGTTAGCTTTTAGTTTTGACAGTACTTGGTCACAAAAGTCAAAATTAGGTATTTTGTGAATGATAAATTTATTAATATTACATAACAATGTTTCATTCTGACAGGGTGTTAATTCTGTAAATATTAGCTGTTCCATTTTACCGCATTGTATTCACCTACTTTGACAATCTACTGACAAATGATCAGGGTAGCAAGTATTTTATTCAAATGTTTTTTATGTTTTTATATTATACTTTCTGACATGTTCCACACCCACTAGAATCATCTCATTTTTGCGTCTATGGAACAAAAACTGAATCTAATCTAATCTAAAAATAGCTCTGTGAAGAAACTTCTAGAAAAATAGCACATTCTTGATAGAATGTGCATGTGTTTGTGAGTGGATGGAAAAATAACAACTATATATAGAATGAAATTTTCACTCTACAGTGGAGTGTGCGCTGATATGAAACTTCCTGGCAGATTAAAACTGTGTGCTGTAGAGTGAAAATTTCATTCTAGAAACATCCCGCAGGCTGTGGCTAAGCCACGTCTCAGCAATTCCTTTCTTCCAGGAGTGCTAGTTCTGCAAGGTTCGCAAGGAGAGCTTCTGTGAAGTTTGGAGGGTAGGAGACGAGGTACTGGCGGAATTACAGCTGTGAGGACGGGGCGTGAGTCGTGCTTGGGTAGCTCAGTCGGTAGAGCACTTGCCTGTGAAAGGCAAAGGTCCCGAGTTCGAGTCTCGGTCTGGCACATAGTTTTAATCTGCCAGGAAGTTTCAACAACTATATAGTTCATAACACTTGTATTCACACATCGGCATTACTTTCCATACACATGCGTCAAAGGCACAAAACAAAGATGGTCCACTGTGAGGGAAAACAAGTGCTGCATCATTGTAAGAGGTAGAGAAGCGAGAGAGTGTGCCCAGGCTTACCCCAGTTCACTACGACCAGCCTGTGCTTAACATTTGAAGGACTGCACTATACTCTAAGAGCGAAATTGAAGACTAAAATAACTGTTCCAAACTTCATCAGTGTATGCTTCAGTAGATTAATACTAACATTGTTAAGTCTCAGAATTATCAAATAAATATGCTACACAATATATACGATCTTAAGAAAAAAATAATAAACGCTAAATAATAAGAGGACAAAGTTAAAAATTGGTCAGAATTTGTGAATGTATTTCACAATTATAACTTACAATATTTTGGTTAAAATCGGCGTTTTTCGAAAAATTAAAGACGCTAAACGTTAGGCTCAGGGTGATGAACACTTGTACGTAGCCTCAGTTTGATATAAATAACATTCAGTAAGCTACCTCTATTAGTTTTCTATTTGTTTACTGAAAACCAAATTTGGAATGAAAACGTTCTTATTCATAATAGATTGTGGCGTCTCTGGTGCAGAGTGCCCTATCTTTGTCACCTTCCTTCTTCGGACTAGTTATTGTGGTGTGAACTATCAGTGCGCAGATGTGTAACAGCCATTCTTTGTTATTTGTACGAGTGACCAATAAATGTGTATTCAATATTGGGTGTGTTATCTCTCGAGTAATCTTCCTTGATGACACCCAGAAAGGGCGTTTCCAGCATGTACATATCGATGTCGTTGGTCCCCTTCCTCCATCTGACGGCTACAGATATATCTTATCGATCATCGACCGTGTGACCCGCTGGGTCGAAGTGGTCCCCTTACTGACATCATGGCTGAGACTGTCGCCTGTTCCTTCGTCCCCTTCGGCTGCCCCCTATCTCGCACCACCGACCAGGGATGTCAATTCGAGTCCGCACTCTTTGCAAGACTCTGTGAACTCTGCAGCATTGCCAAGTTTCATACCACAGCATACAACCCGCTGTCTAATGGCGTCGTCGAGGGGTGGCACCGCACACACAAAGCCGCCCTAATGTGCCACAAAGACCTATGGTCAGAAGTCCTCCCATGGGTCCTGCTGGGTATTCGCTCAGCTCATAAAGAAGATCTTAAGGCCTCAATCGCCGAGGTTCTGTACAACAAGCCTGTCCTTCTCCCTTCCGAGTTCGTCGATGATTCACCCTCTGCCACATGTGAGGATCTCCCCACCATAATCGAGCGTGTCTGCATGCATGTTGTTTCACACCTAGGCACCCACCTGCCTTGCACCCCCCTCCCCCCCACCGTGTTCATCCACAAGAATCTTGCTATGTATGGCTTTGTTATGCTGTGGGATGACACTGTGCGGGCAGTCCTTTCAGCTGCCCTGTTCAGGCCCTCACAGTGTGCTACGTCGCAGTACCAACATGTTCAGCATCCCCTCCACGGATGGCCACAGTCAGTCTCAGTTAATAGACTTAAACTGGAGTGATCCCTCAATGACGACCTTTCTCCCGACGCAGCTGTCCTACCTTTAGCCAATTCGTCTCCTTACGCCATCACCTGTCACATGCAGCTGTTGGAGTTACCAGGCTGCAGCACCGCTGACACTACTGGCCCCACTTCTCGCGCCGGCCACCACCTCCACTCTCCATGTTGGCACAAAAATTACGACTTCATCTCGGAAACCTTCTCTCTGCTGAGCTCCACATTACCGGGGCGGGGGGGTGGGGGTAGTCTCTGGGGCAGAGTGCCCTATCTTTGGCACCTTCCTTCTCTCGACTAGGTGTTCTTGTGTAATCTTTAGCTCACAGATGCGCAACAGCCATCCTTTGTTATATGTACGAGTTACCAATAAATGTGAATTCAATATTAAGTGTGTTATCTCTCAATTAATCTTTCGTGATAACCACTGTGGTTATCACAGAAGAATAGTTGAGAGATGTGTGCAACGTGCATACAGACATGCTTGATAAGGGCGGGGAGATCCTCAGATGCAGTGGCAGGTGAATCTGCGATGAACTTAGCGGGGTGAAGAAGAGGCTTGTTGTACAGAACCTTAGCGAACGAGGCATTAATATCTTCTTTATGAGCTGAGCAAATATCCAACAGGACCCACAGGAGGGCTTCTGACCATAGGCCTCCATGGCAGATTAGGGCAGCATTGAGTGTGCGGTGCAACCACTCAATGAGGCCATTTGCCTGCGGTTGGTAAGCTGTGATATGAGACTTTGCGACGCTGCATAGTTTGCAGAGTCATGCGAAGAGGGTGCACGCAAATTGGCGTTCCTGGTCGGTGGTGAGAAATAGGGTCAGACGAAGCGAGCAATCCACGTCGAGATGATGGAATGGGTGACTGTCTCGACCGTGACGTCAGTAAGGGAGACCATCTCAACCCAACAGGACACCGCGTGACGACCGATAAGATACATCTATAACCCTCAGACAGAGGAAGGGGACCAATGACGTCAATATGGATGTGCCGGAAACGCCCCTTCAGGATGTCAGACTTACTTCGAGGGGGTTGAGCGTGCCTGTCGACCTTGCTGCGCTGGCACGGAACGCACACACGGCTTCAAGTGCGACAGTCATGCTTCACACCAGGCCAGATGAAGTGCTTCATAACCAGCTGTGTCGTAACTCACGTCCCAGAGTGAGCTAAGCCATGCAAAGTGGTAAAGACCCTATGAAGAAGGGTGGCGGAGACCAGGGGGTGAAGTGTGCCCGAATTGGTGTCACAAAGGACAGGGAGCGCCGAACCAGGTAGTATATGGGGCAGGACAGAGAGCAATGAGCTATTGTCTGATTTTATTCTCTGTATGTCATTGTTGTCGGCATTGGCAGTGAGGGATGAACGAACTGAAGCGAGGTCTTCCTCAGCAGAGGAAGAAAAGATAAGGATATAGTCTAAGTAAGCGTAAAATTTTTCAATCCATAAGGCATGAAACAGTATTCCGGAATATCCGGTGGATGCATAGGAATCTGGTGACACACCTTGGAGCAATCTAATATGGAGAAAATGGTAGAACCATGAAGCAACTGCATGAAATCTTGAATATGTGATATGGGGTAGTTATCGATAATGGTGCGGACTTTAAGGGACCTGTAGTCCCTACACATGCGCAAGGTTGGTTGGTTTGTTTGGGGAAGGAGACCAGACAGCGTGGTCATCGGTCTCATCGATGGGGAAGGAAGTCTGCCATGCCCTTTGAAAGGAACCATCCCGGCATTTGCCTGGAGCGATTTAGGGAAATCACGGAAAACCTAAATCAGGATGGCCGGACGCGGGATTGAACCGTCGTCCTCCCGAATGCGAGTCCAGTGTCTAACAACTGCGCATGCGCAAGGTGCCGTCCTTTTTGGCAACAAGGCGAATAGGGGAATACCAGTTGCTATCGGAGGAGCGGAGGACGCTTGAAACCAACAGATCCTGAACGATCTCCTTGGGGCACTGAAGTTTGGAAGAGTTAAGGCGTTATAATGTGCGTATCTTATGGCAAGTGCCATTACTGATGGCCGACAGTGTGTAGGGAAGTCGGCATGAGAGGTCAAGAAGGTATCTGCAGGCAATGTCGGTTCACTGACCTTGATGAATCGGGACTACATAGGCCGGGCATCTGGTGTAGGCTGCGACAGAACGTGCAAAGAATCTGGAGAGGTGCACACAGGTGTGTCTTGGAAGTTCGTCTGCACCAATGCGAAAAAAAACAGACAGTGGAATGCTCAACACTGGAGCAGGTTGGCGAGAAGACTCTGTATGGATGATGGTGGAGATGTCGGTGACGAATGGTGGTATAAGCCTGATCCACCATGCATAATCGAATCTCGAGTGGGTCAGCGACGTGAGACAGTAGATGAAGCTGCAGATCCGAAAGCATTTTGACCATCCACAACGTCCAAAGAGTGACGTGAGGCAATGAGTGGTCGTCGATTAAAGCACATAGACGCCGCCAAAGTTGCGAAGGGGTACAGTCATGAAGATGCTCCTCATGAATAATGTGATGGATAGCCTCTGCCGGAGCGTAGGAAAGGCGCTCGACAAGCAGTGATTTGGCCATCGAATATTTGTGCGAGGTGGGCGATGACAGGAACAAGTCGCTGATGAGGTCCGTATGTGTATGAAGATGGCTCACTAGACAGAGAAAACGGGCTCTGTCTTCGGAAATTCCATGGATGTCCAGTAGGTGGTCATCTAAGTTGAACCAAATATTTTGGTTGTATTTCTGCAATGTGGGTAGCTTAGGGAACCTGCCTGGTAACACATGTTGAGTCAGCACCGGCAGGAGGAGATCGGTGTGGGCAGAGCAGGGCGCCCCCGATGCCGGAAGTGTAGCAGCAGTGAATGGTGCATCACCCGAGGTCTGGGTCGGGCGGTGGCCGCACGCAACACACGATACGGAGGGGGCGGAGGAGGCGGCGGGTGTATAAGCCAGCAAGGTGTGTCCAATCAGCAAATCTGACGAAGAACGTGATGCAGGTGTAATGGCCAGTGCCGTAGCAACAGCAGGTGGGTAGCACAGGTGGTGTCGCAGTGCAGCGGAGCCAGTGACTGGCGCTGGTGGAAAGGCCGGCGCAGTTACGGAAGCGAGTGGAAGGCGGTCGTGTTGCAACCATGGTGTGATGGTCGCGGAAACCGGCGTGGTCGAGGCGATCGGCCTCGCCGAAATGGCGTGGAAGGGGGGGGGGGGGGTACTGAGACACTATGTAGCTACTACATGCATAGAAATGTTCGATTCAGAGTCCAGGGATTTGTTGGTGCATCAAGCTATCCCGAAGGTAATAATGCACATGAAGGCGAGCGGTGGCACTGCAGACTCAAGGCTGCCCTAAGCTGCCCCGGAGGCCTATGGTCAGAAGCCCTCCCATGGGTGCTGCTGGGTATTTGCTTTGCTCATAAAGAAGATCTTAATGTGTTGCTCACCAAGGTTCTGTGCAGCGAACTTGTCCTTCATCCTGCCGAGTTTGTCCAGGATTCACCATCCACTGCATCTGAGGGTCTCCGCACCCTCGTCGAGCGTGTCAGCAAACATGTCGCACACCTCTGCACCCCCCTGTCCAGCACCCACATCACCCCCTTGTGTTCGTCCACAAGGACCTAGCTACATCCGACTTTGTTATGCTGCAGGTCGACACCGAGCTGTTTCTGACTTGCATTGATGCCGTTTGTTCTTTGGCATTTTGTCGCAAAGTGTGTGGCTTTCACCCAAGCTTTTAGGTGAAATATTTTTAAGATAAGGCCCTCAGCCATCTTAAATTAAAATGTTGAAAATTGATTTGTTTAAAACTATTTTTTTTTAAATTTCCTTTATCTGAAATTCTTGTTATCCAGGCCCTAAGCCCTGAGTTGTTCAATTTCTTGTGTGTGACCTTCAGCCAAGTACACTCCTGGAAATTGAAATAAGAACACCGTTAATTCATTGTCCCAGGAAGGGGAAACTTTATTGACACATTCCTGGGGTCAGATACATCACATGATCACACTGACAGAACCACAGGCACAGAGACACAGGCAACAGAGCATGCACAATGTCGGCACTAGTACAGTGTATATCCACCTTTCGCAGCAATGCAGGCTGCTATTCTCCCATGGAGACGATCGTAGAGATGCTGGATGTAGTCCTGTGGAACGGCTTGCCATGCCATTTCCACCTGGCGCCTCGGTTGGAGGTTGGACCAGCGTTCGTGCTGGACGTGCAGACCGCATGAGACGACGCTTCATCCAGTCCCAAACATGCTCAATGGGGGACAGATCCGGAGATCTTGCTGGCCAGGGTAGTTGACTTACACCTTCTAGAGCACGTTGGGTGGCACGGGATACATGCGGACGTGCATTGTCCTGTTGGAACAGCAAGTTCCCTTGCCGGTCTAGGAATGGTAGAACGATGGGTTCGATGACGGTTTGGATGTACCGTGCACTATTCAGTGTCCCCTCGACGATCACCAGTGGTGTACGGCCAATGTAGGAGATCGCTCCCCACACCATGATGCCGGGTGTTGGCCCTGTGTGCCTCGGTCGTATGCAGTCCTGATTGTGGCGCTCACCTGCACGGCGCCAAACACGCATACGACCATCATTGGCACCAAGGCAGAAGCGACTCTCATTGCAGAAGACGACACGTCTCCATTCGTCCCTCCATTCACGCCTGTCGTGACACCACTGGAGGCGGGCTGCACGATGTTGGGGCGTGAGCGAAAGACGGCCTGACGGTGTGCGGGACCGTAGCCCAGCTTCATGGAGACGGTTGCGAATGGTCCTCGCCGATACCCCAGGAGCAACAGTGTCCCTAATTTGCTGGGAAGTGGCGGTGCGGTCCCCTACGGCACCGCGTAGGATCCTACGGTCTTGGCCTGCATCTGTGCGTCGCTGCGGTCCAGTCCCAGGTCGACGGGCATGTGCACCTTCCGCCGACCACTGGCGACAACATCGATGTACTGTGGAGACCTCACGCCCCACGTGTTGAGCAATTCGGTGGTACGTCCACCCGGCCTCCCGCATGCCCACTATACGCCCTCGCTCAAAGTCCGTCAACTGCACATACGGTTCACGTCCACGCTGTCGCGGCATGCTACCAGTGTTAAAGACTGCGATGGAGCTCCGTATGCCATGGCAAACTGGCTGACACTGACGGCGGCGGTGCACAAATGCTGCGCAGCTAGCGCCATTCAACGGCCAACACCGCGGTTCCTGGTGTGTCCGCTGTGCTGTGCGTGTGATCATTGCTTGTACAGCCCTCTCACAGTATCCGGAGCAAGTATGGTGGGTCTGACACACCGGTGTCAATGTGTTCTTTTTTCCATTTCCAGGAGTGTATTTACATGAAATATCTTTGTAAGTAAGGCCTTCATCCGTGTGTATTCTTTAAAGTAATTTTTATAATTTATGTTCAGACCTTCAGCCATTCTTGTTTTTGGTGTGGTTTTTGGCCTTCAGCCCAGGAGGTATTGCAAATTTTCTCTACTAGGCCTTCAGCCATATTGTTTTAATTTGATCTTTTTAAGGCAATGTGTAACTAAGTAGTTGTTAGGAAATTAAAAGTCTGTGTGTTTTGTGCAACTAACAGTAACTGATTACAGACCCCTTTACAACCATAACCTGATCCGCTCTATCCTGTGAAACCAGATTTCAACTGGTAGCAGGATGTGGTTACGGTTGTGATATTGCCATTCTAGTTGCTGTTAGTTTGAATTTTATTTCTGTTAGTGTTGCACCTTGTTGTTTTGGTTGTTGATTGTTTCAGGTGACTTATTTTAACGGTGGTCAGGAACTGCCTGGGTAACAGCCTGTTGAGGAAGGACCACCTTGTTTATGATTTGTCAATAAGGCCTATTGAGGGCAGTGTCCTGGACTTAGTGGCCCACTTGCTTGCTACCTTTCTTCACCCAGTTGACGTCACGCCGGAGGTAGTGGGTGAGATAGTAGCAGCCTTTGAATTTTTGTTTAAGGCTGTTAAGGGCCTTGAGGACACCATTAGTGTTTTGGAAGGCACTCAACCTAGTAGTAGTGACTTCTGCCACCGAATGTATCAGGATGACCAATGTAGTGGAAAGAGGTAGATGGCACCATATTAAGACTTGTCCGAGCTTTCCAAATGATTTATTTGTTTCCACTACAGTGCCCCATTCACCTCGGTCCATGTCACAGGGTCCAAAAATGCTGAGGCCACCGCCCTAGCGACACAGTCCAACGCGCTGCTGTGTGCCGGCCTTGTACGGCTGTATCGTCAGGGCTCCTCTGGCAGCCAGCTCAGCAGTTGTCTTCCCCATTGACTCAGCACCGCTCCGCTGGGAGATGGCAAGCAGCCCACTGCATCCTTCTTCGCTGGCATAGCTGAGATCGCAGCGACCACAAGCGCCCACGATCCGAATCTGCAGCCCTCACCTCGGGATGCCTCCAGCGTGCTTTGGGAGCCAAGACGACTGCCCGCAGTAGCGAGCCAAAGTGTGGCCCACCACTGGTTGGCTGGCTACAGACCCCACATTGGCCTCAGGGTTCGACTCAACGACCCACCGTGAACTGGAATGCTGGCACCCCACCTGCTGCTGCATGTGGCTGGTGATGTGACACGCCCTGCTCTCCAGGAGAGCTGCCATACTTGAATGAATTTCGTTAGAACCTGCACCTATTTATGCATAACTGTGCGCCTCTGTTTTGCTAACGCGCCACTCCAAGTCATGTACTCACAGCATTTAGGTTGTGCCAGTGGGCCTCTTCTGCCTGTAACTTGCGCCAAGCAAACTACTGCGTTTACTCTTTTCAGTGGTTCAACGGCCCTGTGGCCGCCATGTTACTTCGCAACTGGTGGTCAGTGTAACTTACTGTCAACTAGCCTGGTCCTGACTGTAACTTGTGCACTTAGAACATTGCACAAAACTAACGCTTCCTATCTTAAACTGTGGTGCCGCTACACTAGTGACAGTCAATTGGACAGGGTGCAGGCACAGTTAGTGCATTTAACCAATTGCATAGCGGATTTAGGCATGTTAGGTTTGGAGGATCATCATAAAAAATTAACTGTCGAATTGGGGTCTTTGGTTAATGCATTGCAGCTTAAGCTTACATGTTTAGAATTGGATGGGAAGAGGACTGAAGAACGGGTTTTGCTATATCAAGGGGAAACTGGGAGCCAACCCGGGGGTGGTGTTGTTATATCCTCTGTGAAGTTAGACACAGCGTTTGCCCAATTGCCTAATCCTCTGGCGTATTTCTTTCGAGATATTACTGAATTAGTTGTAGATCGACTTGAGCAGGTCGAAAACTCATTATGGTTGTTAGTTCGTCTTGAACAACATGCTGCTGCCTTTCACCTTCTGTACCAGGTAGTTTTGGCACTATTGTACCTATTAGCTAGACGTGAGTTGCAGAACCTCTTATCCCGAGCCATGGCAGAAGGGTTTTCCTTACAGCAATTGAAGGAGCAGGTCATTAACCAGAGACTGACCACCAGAGTTTGGAAACAGCTTGAGCCTCGTTACATTTGGGAGATGCAGCAGGATAAAGAGGAGTTACATCAGTGTGTCGACAGAGTTCAGACGGCCTGCTTGGCCTTGTTGATCGATTTGGCAGAACGGGAGATGGTGTCTATTGTTCTTAGGGGAATGCAAGTAGCGGATAAGTCGCACTTTGTTTATCGTGATCGTCCTTCAACCTGGTAAGAGCTCTGTGCCGCTGTTGTAGCGATATCTGCGTTGCCGCTTGCGAACGATGTATGTCGTGAAGTTAAGGGCCAGACCACAGACGTTGTCAAGGGAAATTCCGAATTGCCTACATCGGCTGAGGCCGTTAAAAACGAACCCCGGCGTTCCTTCATGTGTAGCAGCATGACTTATTTGGTGCACTCTTGCGTTCAACCTCGCGCTCCCAGAGCCAATAAATGACGCCGTGCTGGACAGCGATCTTGGGATCAAGGCTTTAAACCTTGGTGTACATGTGTTGTCGCTCCCTGATCACCAGCCTTATATTTGTTCTCGAGTAGGTGGCGAACCGATTTGTGCTCTTTTGGATTCTGGTGGCTCCCTTTCACTATTGAGTTTCGAATGGTTTCTTGAATTTGGTCATCTTATGAAACTTCGGTTGGTCCCTTCTCTGATGCAGAGATGTCTGGTGGCCAATGGCCAGGTGTTGCCTCTTCATGGTTGCGTCCGAGGGAGTATATCGTTTGGGGATTTCTCCTGGCCCTTGTCGTTAGCCTTGTTCAAGAAGCTGCCAGTCGATTAAATTTTTGGATGTGATTTCATCAATAAAACTGGTTTAGTCTTGGATTATTCCAGGCACACCTTCTTCTTTAAGTTCGCTCCTGTGGAGAAGTTTGGTTTCTGTGCATGTGCTAAATGTACTGTGCATCCAAATGCCGGCATCCTGGCTGTTGAGGCTGTGTCTCTAATGAGTTCGATCTCGCCCATCTCTCCCCACATCAGGCCTCTCAGTTACAGGATTTGCTACAGAGGTTCCCTGAACTTCTTTGTGATAGATTGGGCGTTACTAACGTTCTTAATTACCATATCCGTCTATCTGACAATATTCCTGTTAGGCAGTCCCCAATTGCCTCTCACCCCCTAAGGTGAAGGTACTGAGAGCTAAAATATCCAAAATGCTTGAGCAAGGGGTTATTGGGCCTTCGACATCTGCCTATGCTTCCCCCATATTCATTGTCCCTAAGGATCAGGGGCGGGATTTTAGGCCTGTTGTTGACTATCGGCGACTGAACGCTAAGGTTGTCCTCGAGTCTGTTCCTCTAACTGATCTTCATAACTCCTTTACTTGGTTTGTTGGTGCTAATTGGTTTACTGTCCTTGATTTGAACCAAACCTATTATCAGATTCCCTGAGCTGAAGAATGTAAACATGTTACTGCATTTCGTACTGATTGGAATCTGTTTGAGTTCAACAGGGTTCCCGTTGGTTTGGCTACTGATGCAGCCGTTCTTACTCGTTTGCTGGATAATATCCTTGTGGACTTGAAATTAGTCTGTGTGTATAATTATTTGGACGACTTACTCATTTACAGCCGTTCGTTTCAGGACCATTTGAATTATATCCAGCAAGTTTTTTGAGGTTGCAGGGAGCCAGGTTAACTGTTAAACCAAGTAAATTAACATTAGCCAGGCAGCAGGTGTCCTTCTTAGGTCATCTAGTATTAGATCAGAGTATTTGCATCGACCAGGAACGAACTAAGGCATTAAGAGCTCTGCCTTCACCTACTGATAAACATGGAATTATTTATATGCGTCAATTTTTGTGTAATTAACGTGCATAATATATGTCAGGTGGCGCAAAACAACAGAAAACAGGAAGATGCTTGTGGAACATTTAGAAATAGGCAGTACACTTGTTGAATATTTAAAGAAAATAAAAAAGTACCGTGAAGAAGGTTGACCTATCATATATGTTGATGAAATCTATATTCACAGTTCGCATACTACGCCCAAAGAGTGGACAGATGGCTCAAGTAAGGGAGTAAAGGCGCTACTTTCAAAAGGACAACGTCTGATTATAGTACACGCAGGTAACAAAAATATCTGATAAGGATAAGTAGTTCTGTAGACTGTAACGTATTAATTTGTCTAAACGTCAGAGGAAACATTCGCATTCTTCTCGTCTACAATACTGTAGATCAGGAGATAGTGAGCATTCCTTTGAAATTTCAACATGTTCTTCAAAACACCGACAGAAATAACATCGGTGTTATTAATGCTTTTATGTCATTTTTCTGACCACAGGAGCCAAATAAGGTTTTGTGCCAAATGCAGTTTTAATTTTCAAATCCGGCACTAAAACAGGAGATTATCATGCAGAAATGAATGCTGAAAATTTTTCAAGGTATTTGTTTTATCTTTTACTATCTGATTGTGGTACACATGTAAAGTAGTGTCATAATTAGACTGAACGACTATATTTGTTATCAGGTGGCTGGAAAACAAACTAATACCGAATGTGCCGCAAAACTCCATTGTTGTGCTTGACAATGCTAGTTATCACAATGTTCTGCATGAAAAACCACCAAAAATGCATAGCAGGTAAGCTGACATGGCATATTGGCTAAATTCCCGAAACATTCAATTTGATCAGGGAAACACAAAGATCGAACTGCTTGCCTTAATAGAAAGCAACAAACCCACAAAGATTTACACTGTAGATAAACTTCTGGCACATTATGGTCATTCTGTTCTCCGTTTACCTAATTACCATCCTGAACTAAATCCTATAGAAATGGTATGGGCTACGGTAAAGAACTGGGTGGCTGCAAAGAATGTTATGTTCAAGCTGGAGAATGTGTGAAAGGTAGCTGAAGAAAAATTTTCCTACATAACTGTACACGAATGGGAGGCAGTTTGCTGATATGTGGAAGATGTGGAAGAAACATATGCAAATCAGGAAAAATTGACAGACGAACTGGAAGAAATGGTTATTGAGATACGTGCCAGCGATACTGATGACATGGCATATTGGCTAAATTCCCGAAACATTCAATTTGATCAGGGAAACACAAAGATCGATTATTATGATTATTATGTTGATGATGATGATTTCCAACCTTTCCAGTCTGAGGACAGTGAATAAATAAGAGGTCAGTAGACAAAAAACAGACGTTGTGCATTCTCTTTCTTTTGCAGTCTGAACACGATGATCAGGGACGTTGTCCGCTGCATGGATTATCATATTAACTGTGAAGCATGTGAATTGTGACATGTCCTTCGTGATTTAGCATTGTTATCATTGATTGTTTAAGCACTATCCAGACGAATGCAGTAGAGTGACCACTAATGAAAACTCTTTCTGTTTGCAGGTTCAACAGAGAGGCCATACTTCCTACATGCTCCACAAATCAGTCCATAATAGTGGTGGGCAGGAAATCGCGTATCTGTTAGAAATCGCAGTGACTGAGAAGTCACAGATATCACAGTAGCAACTTTACAGAATCTAACTGCGATTTCAGTCACAGTTAGCAGTCGCAAGTAGTATTTCACATTCAAAGACGTGAGCCATCTATTGGTCGAATTTAGCACTGCTTTCTGCGATTTCAGTGACAAGTCGCAACTAAGAGTCGCAAGTAGCAACTAAAAAGCGCGGTTAACAGTGGCATCTGTTGGCCGAAGTTCGTACTACGTCCATCTGCGGTACGCTATGGAGTCTAACTGTGATTTCCGTGACAAGTCGCAACTAAGAGTCGCAAGTAGCAACTAAAAAGCGCGGTTAACAGTGCCATCTGTAGGCCAAAGTTCGTACTACGTCCATCTCTGCGGTACGCTATGGAGTCTAACTGCGATTTCCGTGACAAGTCGCAACTAAGAGTCGCAAGTAGCAACTAGAAAGCGCGGTTAACAGTGCCGTCTGTGGGTCAAAGTTCGTACCACGCCCATCTCTGCGGTACGCTATGGAGTCTAACTGCGATTTCCGTGACAAGTCGCAACTAAGAGTCGCAAGTAGCAACTAAAAAGCGCAGTTAGCACTGCCATCTGTTGAGCATACTACGCTATTCGCTACCGAGTCAAACTGCGATTTCTGTGACAAATCGCAACTAAGAGTCGCAAGTAGCAACTAAAAAGCGCAGTTAACATACTTTTCCTAGTGTCATCTGTTGACTGACGTACGTACTTCGTTATGAGAGCCTTGTGCCTCACGAGATCGAAGTGCTGTGTGTGCATATGAAGGGCTTATTTCAATAGTGGTACAAGTCCATTTTTGTTAATTTTGAGATATAGAGTCGTAAAGTTAAATGAGCGCTGAAAAATCTGCAGTTGAGATACAAGAAATATTCAAGCATATGGCTTCTTGCTAAAGATGAACCTTTATTTATGTTTGTTTGGATCACTAATTTTAGAAGCATTATAGACAGAAAAGTGGAGGTAATGGACTTGTACCACTATTGAAATAAGCCTTTCATATTATATGACGACATGCACATTCAGCATCAGTTATGGTTGGTCAAATACTGCTGTGACTCTGAATGTATTATATTAATAAGAAGCAACATTGCCATTTTCTCCTGAAAATATCAAGTAACGTAACAAATGTGTTTGATTCTGCTTCCAATATGACAGTTTTGGTTAATACTCCACATGCCTACAGGACTTTGCAATGTTAACACAGCAGAACTCAGACATCTGTATAAGTGTAGAGAAATGAAAACAGTCATATGAATGCCTCACTTTTGTTCCAACACAGTTCAAGACTCGGGAGAAAAGTTTTACACCTGGTGTTCTACATGGCAACTTCACACACAAGAACTTTTTGCCGACACTACTACCACCTACATAAGTAAGCTTTTCCTGTGTTACTTTCAAGTAATGCACTTAAGCTATTCCTGATTTAACTGGAAGATCTGTACTTCTCAATTTCATATCAACAGCCTCAAAATGCATATTGTAGACTTCGGGATATGTTACAGGTCAGTGTCACACCACGATTGGGGAGAAAGGGGGTGGGGGGGGGGGCGGCATGTCGCTCTCCAACAAGTGTTTACCAATAAGTAAGTGGCGGAAAATTATGGGTATAGGACGGCTTAACATGTGGAAAATGAGATTTTTATTATTCACTCACTGTATTTGACATTTATTATTCCTTTAAAATCGCACAACATCAATAAAACACAGTTTAATCATTCACACACTTATTTCACAATTGTTTCACTTTTAAACTGCAAATCCTCTAAGAGCTGTCTTGAATCTTCACGAGTCTCTACCAACAGCCTTGATGTGGATAGATACGTACAGCAACCAGTAATCAGAGTCAGAACTGTGTCTGCAAAAACACAAGGATTATTAAAAAATTTTTGCTGTCATTAATTACTAGAAATATAATTGACAGAGTAGATTGCTAATATTTGCTATAATGAATATCACATTTGCAAGAACGATCTCACTGAAGTAATTAAGTCCATCGAAATGCTTAGAAACTAACCTCTCGTCTGACGAAAACGGTCTAAAGACGCAGTGGCAATTTCTTCAGATCTGTTGACAATGATATTTTGAGTTATCACTTTACTGAGTGACTGAAATGTAGTTCAGGTACCTGTGAACATAACAATATGTTAGAATTCATTTTCTAAAGACGAACTATTACGGTACTGTACGGCTACTTACATATTAATTACACTATTAATATTTTCACAGTTGTTTCTTTAATACAAAATTAAAGCCAACGGAAGAAGAAACGTAAAACATACTTGCCAATGACAGGTTTGTTGCGATGCAATTTTCCGTGTTGACAGATGTAACTTTTTCATACAGTAGTAAGTCGCAGAAATTGCAGGAGTCACAGAAATCGCAGAAGTAGCAGAAGTCACAGAAATCGCAGAAGTAGCAGAAATCGCAGAAGTCACAGAAGTAGCAGAAATCGCAGAAGTAGCAGAAATCGCAGAAATAGCAGTGGCGGAGGGATACACGACCTATGTTCCTTAACTGCGACTCTTAACTGCGACAAATCGCAGTTAAGAATAACAGATACTGAAAAGTAGCATTCACAGAAATCACTGATATCGGAAAATCGCAGTTTAGCCCATCACTAGTCCATAACCTATACCGCAAATATTACATAACTAATGTTTAACTAATATTTATTTCGTAGCAAGATTCATAATGTTAATAACATAATAATAGAAATAATAAAATAATGATCATAAAATTGGGTCTAGTACTTAAAAAAAGCTTATTACCCGGTGTGCCATTCCTCCGCATTACGCCAGATGGTCGGGCGTAGGCTTCGCTGTAGGACGGCACTTCCCCTCCAGCGCTGAGTACTTCCCCTCCAGTGCTCGCTCACTGCCCAGCCCCTACCCCCACCACTACCGCTCTCGCCACGCTTTCCCAGTCGTCTGCGCATCTACCGGCCAATTTATCCTGACAAGGGAACCTCCCCATCGCACCCCCCTCAGATTTAGTTATAATTTGGCACAATGGATAGGCCTTGAAAAACTGAACACAGATCAATCGAGAAAACAGGAAGAAGTTGTGTGGAACTGTGAAAAAATAAGCAAAATATACAAACTGAGTAGTCCATGGGTAACATATGCAACATCAAGGACGACGTGGGCACAAGAGCGCCGTGGTTCTGTGGTTTGCGTGAGCAGCTGCGGAGCGAGAGGTCCTTGGTTCAAGTCTTCCCTCGAGCGAAAAGTATACTTACTTTATTTTTGCAAAGTTATGATCTGTCCGTTCGTTCATTGACGTCTCTATTCTCTGTAATAAGTTTAGTGTCTGTGTTTTGCGACCGCACCGCAAAACCGTGCGATTAGTAGACGAAAGGACGTGCCTCTCCAATGGGAACCGAAAACATTTGATCGCAAGGTCATAGGTCAATCGATTCCTCCACAGGAAAACACGTCTGATGTATTCTATACGACACTGGTGACGGCGTGTGCGTTACATGACAGGAATATGTTGTCGATCCACCTAACTTGCACACTTGGCGAATGGGTAAAAAGATTCTTCTACCTTGCCCGATTTTGGTTTTCTTGTGGATGTGATAATCACTCCCAAAAAAGTGATGAAAATGTAAGACTTTGTCACATAAACTGAAAAAAAAATTAAATTTTTCACTCAAGGGAAGACTTGAACCAAGAACCTGTCGTTCCACAGCTGCTCACGCTAACCACGGGACCACAGCGCTCCTGAACGCATATTATCCTAAATGTTGCCTATCATGCGCATGGATTACTCAGTTTGTATATTTTGCTTATTTTTTCATGGTTCAACACAACTTCTTCCTGTTTTCTCGATTGATCTGTGTTCAGTTTTTCAAGGCCTACCTACTGTGCCAACTTATAACTAAATCTGAGGGGGGTGCGATGGGGAGGTTTCCTTGTGAGTGCACTCTTCTTCTGGGCATTCTCCCAAGGTTGTTGTTGTTGTTGTTGTGGTCTTCAGTCCTGAGACTGGTTTGATGCAGCTCTCTATGCTACTCTATCCTGTGCAAGCTTCTTCATCTCCCAGTACCTACTGCAACCTACATCCTTTTGAATCTGCTTAGTGTATTCATCTCTTGGTCTCCCTCTACGATTATTACCCTCCAAGGTATTGTGTCCATTTTAAGCACAACATTTCGACGACTGACCCAGCCATCTTTTTCAGGTGCTGCAAGTTTTGCTGTCACTATGTTTACATGCGACACATCTTCTGAAAGATAAAAATCGAATTTCTAAAAACGTTTTTCCGTGTTTACACGTTAAGGTCTGAACATATTTGTTAACTCATTTAAGTATGGCGTTTGAGAAACAGTCAAGACAATCGTTATTTCACTTCACTTAAATATTACAGGGAGACAGTTTCAATATTACAGGTAGACAATTTTATACTCAGTCTAATATTTCTGCTTGTCCTTCACTGCACAATAAGTCGATATTAACCGAATATTCTGAAAACAAGACATAACTTGACCACTCTTTCAAAACCGATTTCTTTCACATAGAAGCGAAATCGATTGCGGAACTGGAAAGCCGACAGCTAGAAGCGGATTTCCAGAAGCGATTTTGAAGTGTTTGCATGACTGCCTAGAAGCAGTATTGGGAAATCGGTTTACGAAATCCGGTTTTGGGAGCCCCAAGTAAATGGGGTGAAATGTTATGCGTACTCATTGACTGGATTCCAACCAGACTGTGATTTATTGTTTTGGGCGTCGGAAACTGAACTCTGCTATAAATAGTGACGTTAGACCAATAACAGTTAACAGTCGAGTTGGAGTCCAGACAGCGAGTACACTTAACAGCAATACTCACAGAACCTGAAGAAGACAGATGGGTCAGTTGTCGAAATATTGTGTATGAAATTCAGCAGAACGCACAGAAGCACACTTTTAGCAATAGTAGCACTTAATCTGTTAACAATTTCAACTTATGAATAACACACACCTGTTTCCATAACACACTTCTGTCAAAGTCATAAACAGCCCAACATCACATTACACTTCAGATGAGCAACATGTTTGCAGCTTTCCTCCCCTGGCAATCTATAACCATTAAGTTGAACACAAATCGTTATAAGTGCATTTATGGTGTAACTTTAGACCAATGTTGTACTATATACTTATAACTGGGAGGAAAGAATTACAATTACAAAGTGAATGTGCTTATCTTTTCTGAGTGCCTTGTAGATAGTTTATTGATCATCTTGATCTCATTATCTATTGGGACAGGTTAATTTTGTTATCACACTGACTAAAGTAATTATCACCATTTTAGTTCTTGATATTTATTTTCTTCCAAAATATGTTGTAGAAAATGAAATAGTGCAAATACGCATCAAAAGACATTTTTACAAAGCTCATCTTAACAAAAGAGTGATTAACCAAATGAACTACATACTGAATATAATCTGAAATTCTGAGCACATCGAAATAGTGTGACTGTCTAAAACTGCAGTCTGTCATGCTTATCACCAATTTACAACCTATCTGTTTGCAACCGAATGTCCTAGAAAAAAACACGTTTTTAATTACAATAATTTTATAACAAAACCAAATTTGAACAAAATAGTAAATTTTTGGGAACTATTGTTTTAGTTTTACAAAGGATAGTGTTAGTATATCAAATTAATTTCAAATTTATGTCTGAAGTTTCTGGAATTATTAAGTTTCTTTCAAAAATAGTAATGTTTGAAACATATTTCTCTTGATAAAAACACGTTATTATTTTGTCATTAGATACTAAATTATTTCCATTAAGGTGTGTGACAGTTAATTTAATTATCAAATGAAAATATATGGTTCCAGAGATGTTTTCATGTCTCAAAAATGTGTGATAAATCCCGTGTGCAGACTCAAGGGATGAGTGGAAATTTGTACCAAGGTCAGCTTTTGATATATGGTCTCCTGCTCACTAGGCAAATGCGCTAACAACTATGCTATCCTGGTGCAGTGGCTTTGCACAAGTTGATGGACTAGCCTGGCACACTCCCCTCCTCAATCCAAATTCCCATTCATGCCTCAGCCCAGTTGGTATTGCCCCTAAAATCGAACAGTATTGCAGAGGCTCACCATCTGTGTTGGAATAGCATCAAATGAAATGGGGGTGCTTATGTGAAACCAATGTGTAGGGGCTTTAACCGTTTAATTAACTTTTGCCGGTGTAGAAATCTGATGTAATCAATATTTTGTTTAAGTTATCATTCTGGATTGTTTCTGTAAGTAACATGTTTTCGATTAAACTAATTGCATTATCACAAATAGGTAAGAGTCACCTAAATCCTGAAAATAAATTTCAATGCAGTCATCCAAAATAAAATTATTATAATTTTACAAAATGTATGCCACTCATTGTGACTTCAGTAGATTCTATAGTAGCAGACAACAGTGTATAACAGACACAGATCTTTCTTTTTTATTTCTAAGTACCTCCTCATTCCAAAATAAATGATGAGATGAGAAATCTTTGTTGTTAGATATTATAAATCTTACAACCCATAATAGATGAAATAATTACTTTTCTGTAATCACTGTGCCACGTCAAACACATATAAATTCCTATTGAATAGGAATTTGATAGCCCATCGAATTATTTCCGACTTATTGCAGCTTTCTACTCTCAGTTACCTTGTCAAATACAGTTTGGCAGCCAGCTACAGTCATCACTCCATGTGTGAAATGGGCTGAGACAAGAAGATGCATTGGCGTCTATATTACTCAACTTAGCCCTTGAAACAGTAAGCTGTGACACTGGACAAATCAGAGAGATGGAGATGGTGAGAGCAGACACAATCCTGGCATTTACGGACGATGTTTTGACTCTTGATGACATCCTGGAACAGGTATGCTTTGATACTTCCCAATTTCTTCTCAATGTGAAGAAAACTGGTCTGATGGGGAATGATGATCTACATCTACATCTACATCTATACTCCGCGAGCCACCTTACGGTGTGTGGCGGAGGGTACTTATTGTACCACTATCTGATCCCCCCTTCCCTGTTCCATTCACGAATTGTGCGTGGGAAGAACGACTGCTTGTAAGTCTCCGTATTTGCTCTAATTTCTCGGATCTTTTCGTTGTGATCATTACGCGAGATATATGTGGGCGGTAGTAATATGTTGCCCATCTCTTCCCGGAATGTGCTCTCTCGTAATTTCGATAATAAACCTCTCCGTATTGCGTAACGCCTTTCTTGAAGTGTCTGCCACTGGAGCTTGTTCAGCATCTCCGTAACGCTCTCGCGCTGACTAAATGTCCCCATGACGAATCGCGCTGCTTTTCGCTGGATCATGTCTATCTCTTCTATTAATCCAACCTGGTAAGGGTCCCATACTGATGAGCAATACTCAAGAATCGGACGAACAAGCGTTTTGTAAGCTACTTCTTTCGTCGATGAGTCACATTTTCTTAGAATTCTTCCTATGAATCTCAACCTGGCGCCTGCTTTTCCCACTATTTGTTTTATGTGATCATTCCACTTCAGATCGCTCCGAATACCTTATTTTATCACAATGTAAAGCTCTTCGCCCTTCCATTGCTTTTGATGGGCAAACCCTTGAATGAGTTCAAGAATTCAAGTTCCTGGGATCCATACTAAGTAATGAAAGCGAAGTGATGAAAGAAGTGCATAAACGAATGATAAATGCTAATTGCATGTTATGTAGCGTGAACAGTTTATTCAAGTCACGACTAACACCACCGAAGAAAATGATCTAGCTGTACATGACACTAGTATGGCCGGTACTTTTATATTGTGAAACTTCGATGACATCACCAACAACAGAAGAAACAATCTCTGCCTTCGAGAGGAAAGTACTTCAAAGATCTATAGACTGTTCTAAAATAATATGAAAGTAAATGGAAATGGGGAACAAAAGAAAACCTGTACTCTTGGTTTGTAAAGCCACACACTGACTGAATATTAGAGGGGAAGAGTTTACAGTGGTTTTCAAGGAGTCAGTGGAAGGATCGAGTGTTAACAGTCCTTAACCAAGTAAATCCAACAGTGGTGGAAGATGAAGCTAGAGACCGACAACAGTGGACTACCATTTGCAGCAGATATCTCCTCATTGTGCCTTTTGTAATGTGTACTTTTATCATTTTTTATAGTGTGATGTATTCTTTAGTTTGTACTGTGTTAATTTTTTTCTGCTGTAGGTTTTAAGGACATGTCAAAGCAATAAAGGGTTATGATAATGACTATAAAGTATGCTATAGATTGAATCATGTACTTTGTTAAAGGGTTTTCCCACCTTCAGATATATTTCACTCGCTATCAAGTGCTCTAGTTAATACAGCAGCAGGCATTTCCCCTCGACTACAGGTACTTAACAGCGTCGCCTCTTTTTATACACTGCCCAATAAAATGATCTTTACCTTCAGCACAAGACATTGTGGTCTAGTTGTCATGAAAACCAATTACAGGATTTTGTTGCTTATTATTTAACAATTCTTCTGTCAGCTGTCTCAGACAGATTGCCTCTTTGGTTGCAGAATTTAAAGCTGAATATTCATCTTCAGTAGTTGATGCAACAGCATCCTTCAGTTTGTTGATCTCCCAACAGAAAAGCAGTCCCACATTGTGACAACCCAGTAGTTAAAACATCTACAAAATTCGAGTCAAGAAAATCAGTTACATGCAGATCTTTAAAAACCTCTTGGTTAGAGACAATGCCATAATTCATAATACTCTTGCTATAACAAAGGTCTCGTTTTGCTTCTCTCCTATGCATGCAAGTAAACTTACAATTATGTTGGTTTAAAATATTTGCTGTATGATGTATTTCAGTTCTTGTATTATTGCTGATATACAGCAACAATGCCACAAGTTACTGGTATGGCCCTTGAACCTTATTACCCTTCACAACCCAGAGCTTTGTGGAGCACACATAGGTGCAGGTATTCCAGGTTAAATAACTGAGAGTGCAAATGCCGTGAATCTACACTTTTTTACTAGGCAGCGGTGCATCAGAGAAGGTGCATATTCCACTGGAGCTCAGAACAGACTAGCTTGAAGATTGAACTGTGGCAGACCATAGCTCGGGCCTCAAAGTTTCCTCACACTGCATCTCGCGATTTCTGCTAGGTCGCCACAGAGTCTCCCCCATGGGAGAATGGAGCAAACAGAGGTGGTGAACGGTGCTGCTATTGATATTGTCTTCCCACAGTAGCACGTGACCAGTCATGCTGCAGCTGGCTTCTTATGCAGGGGCATGGCTGGACCATTTCTCGCAGTGTTGAGTTGATGGAGTGTGTATGGTTGGTAGCACTAAAAAAAGATGGAATTGCGTGAGTTGAGGGTGTATGTAGTGTGGTCATCTGAAATGGAAGTGGAGGTCAGTGTTGGCGAGTAATGGGTGCTGAAATAAGGAAGGCAATGGTGCTGTAGCACAGCGTGTGCACTGCTCCAGTGGCTGACGCTTGAGCTGAGTGCTTTTAGTAATCAGGACTGTGAGAACTCTGTCTGCAAAAAAATGGGAAGTGAGTGAATCCGGATCGACATCTGACGGGAGTCTAAATTGTTGGAAGCAGTGGCGGCCGGTTATCATGTGCTGATGTGCTACAGTCCACTGTAAATATTGCACTGAAGTTATGCCACTTCTCTCTGAATGCGAGTGGGAAATCACACTAAAATTAAAAGATTTCTCTTCAGATGAGAGCTGGAAACAGGACTAGAAGTACACCATTTCCCTTCGAACACGCTGGTATGCGAAAAAGGGACGAAAACATGTTTTGTAGCTCTCTCTCTGCTATAACTAGAAACCAGTGTCGAGTGCTGACATGATGGTTAGTCTCTCTACAATCAACTCATAGAAGCGGCGAAGCTATCTGTTTTCGACTGCACATACTCTGATGTGATGTCATCCCTCCAGGCACTATAAGTTCTATGTTGCTCACAGTACCGCTTCAGTATTTTCCTTTGAAACTGCATGCAATATAATATGCAAACGAGAGGATGAGGTATTTTACAGAAGCAGTTGTCATAATAGCTCAGGTTCGATTCCCACCACTACTAATTTTTTTTTAATTTCCCACAATGTTAAAGTATTAGTCCTAAAATTTAATTATATTTAAATAGTTTATGTATATATGTAAAATTATATGTTTAATTTAGTTAGGATTACTAGCCCTGTAAGTCAAAAGGCTGTAGATGGTGGTAAAAAAGTGAGTAATTGAGGAAATATAGTATGAAAGTGTTTTCTGCAAATGATCTGCAAAACAGACCCTTCACCATTAGATATCTGAGGGAGAATGTGACGTTTAAAGAGCTAGGTAGATCTATGCCAAATGCAAATCTAATAACAATAGGGCGTTGTGTGAGGCTCACCGATTTGACTCCAACTATGTGAGTAGAATCCCCTTTCAGGTTCCTAGAATATATCGCCTGAGAGGGCCACAGGAAAACTGCTCTTTAATGATTTACACGTAGAGTATATGGGATTTTTGAGCAGGAGCTCATGTAACAGCATGGTACCCTCGTGGTTACATGCAACAACTGGCACTTTGTTAGCTCGGTTTTGATCCTTGCTGTTACCAACGTTTTTAATTTATTCGTCGCAATGTTCAATGGTCGATCATAAAACTTAAATGTATTTAAACAGTTACATTTATATGTGTAAAATTAATATGTTCAATTTAGTTACAATTATCAACCTTTGTAAGTCAAAGGCTATAGGCCATCACATTGTAGCACATTGATAAAATTCTGCACAAGCTGCCCCTGTTCAGGAGAATGCTCCTGGTTGTGTGCTATCACAGATGTATTACTCACGTTCTTGTCTTTTCGAGATGTGAATGTCGCCAATTAGTTTGACTGAGATCTCCTCAGATCAGAAGTGGTGGAAGTCCACTCACACCATAATTTCTTTGTCATCTAGGTTAATGTATGGAATGTCATCTATATGGTTAATGCTACTTACAGGCATATCAGTGTTATCAAGCAGGGTCCATGCTAGTTTAAGTCTGTTGACTGTAACAGAAGTCAGTTAGTCATGCAGTAATATGTCAAAGGTGTTGACACCCTGCCTAATCACATTATGTGGGCCTGAATAAGGTACATGCTGATAAGACAATACAGTCTCGCAACATGACTTTTTCACAGTCCTGCAGAGCCTTATGGACGAAGATTTTCTGAGAGCCATGCGTCCATAGGGGTGGTATCTTAAGTGGAATGAGTTCCTTGACTTTGCAGACGAATTACAACAGTTCTTTGTCTCCAGGAAGTTGGGATGGCTCTGTGAAGTCCGCTGGAGGAGTGAATGGATCTCCATAAAGTATTTCGACCAGAGAAATGGGGATAACTTCATTATAAGTCGAACATACACATAAAAGAAGACACACTAGGACATCTGTGAATTCCCCTCCATGACAGATGAGAAATATTTTAAGTCTGCGGTGGCAGCGCTCTACCAGTCCATTTTTTTTTGTAGATAGCTGGTTTTCAGCAGTGCTGAACACCACATCAGTGACAGGGTGTGGTAAAATCTGCTCACTCGAATCGTCTGCCCTGATCTCTCATTATTGTGGAAGGGCAGCCGAAAGTAGGGTGACAAGGGGGTATGGACCCACTCCGGTTTGTTGCCAGATTTATTAAAGATGGCACATCCAAGATTACGACGATAGATGTGGCAACGTCGCAATGACGTCATGGCGGGAAGATCAAATTTTGGCGAGAAATATGTCAATTGGACTACCTCCACTAACCTAACCCCATCCATTCCTCCCCCTCCATTCCCCTTATCGCGTACCTTTTGAAAAGTGAATGAAGTAAATTATTCTGTTAAATTTTGAATGAAATTTTTTTTTAAAAAAAATCTCTTTTATGTTCGTTAAAAGCCACAGCCAATTTTTCTCAGGGCGCTATCGCCAGAAATGTCATACATCCGTCTTACTCACGATGGATAAAAAAATATCTTTCTCTAATGTTACTCAATATGCAAGTTAAACGCAATACTCAATTAATTATTTATTTTTACCTGTGAGGCTTGGTGCTCCAGTATAGCTACCTATGTTCAATTGCAGTGTATACAATTGAAATAATTTTTTTCATAAAACTGTACCTCTGGCCTAAAATGAAATGGAAAATATTATAAGACGCCGTTTTCTATTTATTGAGATTAAATCCTTTCAATACTTTCAGAATTAAATTACTATTCAGAAAGTTTTTATCATTTTAACACCAATGTCGTCGCTTCGACAATACACTTACAGAAAGTGGCCTGGGCAACATTCAATTATTACATAATTGAATAAGGGGAAGGGAAGGTGCTTTCTTGCTACTAACAAAAACACATGCTACATTGGATACTGACGTATATATTTAACAAAAATTATAAATACACTACATATAGTTAAATTAATTACAGACCGTGATCTATATGCGACCTTCAGCTAGGACGTCAGAACCAAGTAGACGAAAGTGAAGCAGAGCACAAAGAAACAAAAGTTCTTTTCTTATATACTAAGAGACGAAAGATCATGTTTATTACAATCCTAGGAGCGCACATAGCGCTTTAATTGTCGCTGGATATCGATTACTAGATTTTATAGTCCTTTTTTCAAGAAGCAATGCTACAAAAAGCCCTCTGGAACGCCATTTGCATAGTTACATACAGTCTTGTAAATGGCATTCCATGATAGCATAATTCTGTATATAAGGGCTACTTCGAAACAGGTGATGATAGACGTATTTGATTTAATCAGGGCATCAATAGAATTTAAGTTTCTCTGCATCCAAACAGGTGACGACAGATTGATTATTATATTAATAAGTTTCAAGTATGCCTGCGTCCAAACAGGTGATGACAAAGATTTCAGTAGTTGTGGTAATACAGGTACTCTCTTACAGTTGCACTTCTCATACGTAACTGATTTTTCTTTGAAGCTGAGTGCAGTCTTTTTACTATCTTTCCTCGGAATTCTGAGTTTTATGCTCCCCCATTCGGGTAAAAGCCAGTGGGAAACCGAGGGAAAACCAGGGCGGACCTATAAGACTGTACTCTGATCAAACATTTTAAAGACATGAAACTTTCTGGCAGATTAAAAACTGTGTGCCGGACCAAGACTCGAATTCGGGACCTTTGCCTTTCGCGGGCAAGTGCTCTACCGCCGAGCTACCCAAGCACGATTCACGCCCTGTCCTCACAGCTTTACTTCTGCCAGTACCTCGTCTCCTACCTTCCAAACTTTACAGAAACTCTCCTGCGAACCTTGCACAACTAGCACTCCTGAAAGAAAGGATATTGTGGAGACATGGCTTAGCCACAGCCTAGGGGGTGTTTGCAGAATGAGATTTTCACTCTGCAGCGGAGTGTGCGCTGATATGAAACTTTCTGGCAGGTTTTTAATCTGCCAGAAAGTTTCATATCAGCACACTCCGCTGCAGAGTGAAAATCTCATTCTGGAAACACCCCCTAGGCTGTGGCTAAGCCATGTCTCTACAATATCCATTCTTTCAGGAGTCCGCCAACAATTCCATACGATCATTTCATGCCGGCACGGTAGCTCAGCATATTCGGTCAGAGGGGTAGCTGCCCTCCGTAATAAAAAAAACTGAGTTAATCGATCAACAACGGACTTAAAAGGGTGTCTTACGACGTCCGCCCCGAGCAGTTGCGACGAACAAAAGCGAACAAAATGTGATTAAAAAAAAAAAAAAGTTGGTAGAGCACTTGCCCGCGAAAGGCAAAGGTCCCGAGTTCGAGTCTCGGTCCGGCACACAGTTTTAATCTGCCAGAAAGTTTCATATCAACGCACACTCCGCTGCAGAGTGAAAATCTCATTCTATTTAAAGACATGTTATTTACATGGTCAATTTCTGTTCATTAATGATTTTGCAAAAATCAGAATGTTCATTAATAGGTTTGCAAAATCAGAATATTCATTGTTAATCTCCTTCCGCGGTGAGCTGGTGAGGTTGGCGCCGGATTGCGACCCCGACAGCGCGTACTGCAGGTCGTGACGTCACCGAGTCGAACGATCAACTGACGCGCGAAAGCGACGTTGTCTTCTACCTTCCTTGCAGGTCTTCTCCGCCACTACTTCACAGCAAAATTTCATTAAATTCAAGAACAAATGCAGTATCAGTTCATTACAAATCAATAGATGTTTATTCCTGTGAATAGGGAAAACACATGATTATTAATCCTGTCTTATTGTGTCATCCAGCATCAGTTTATGTCGGCTTAAGTATGAATTAATCGTTTATTTATTAATACATACGAAGTCCACTGTATGACACTGTTTAAGTACAGTTCGTCACAGTTTTTGTTGAAGTTCACATTTCAGTTTCGTATTGCTGTATGACACTGTTCAAGTGCACAGTTTGTCACACGTTAACCTTAGCTTCCACAGTTGTTGTGTCCCAGAGTAGGCTGTTTATACAGTCTCACTACTTCGGCCACACACCACACTGTTTCTAATGTCAAAAACAGGACTTTCCGGACACGCTTGCACAGATCAGCTGTTCTGTTCGCTAGTGCGGGCAGATTCCCGTTGTTGACTTCCTCCAGTTCCTTCATTGATTTGCCCACGTCCGTTTAAATCAGCTGTGTGTAGACTGCGTTAAATAACGTCCTTGTCCGAAACACACTTTTTAGTTCGCCACGGTCTGTAAACTATTCACTTAATTAAAACTTTAGTAAAACCAAAGTCTCTGGCGTTCTACCGTTCATATTGTTTCATGAACAAAAAAATGGTTCAAATGGCTCTGAGCACTATGGGACTTAACATCTTAGGTCATCAGTCCCCTAGAACTTAGAACTACTTAAACCTAACTAACCTAAGGACATCACACACATCCATGCCCGAGGCAGGATTCGAACCTGCGACCGTAGCAGCCCCGCGGTTCCGGACTGAAGCGCCTAGAACCGCACGGCCACCGCGGCCGGCGTTTCATGAACACTGTTCATCATTATAGTTCCCATGAATGACCTTGTTTTTGGTCACACTGAATACAGTTTATTGACACAACGTTCATTTGGGTCTATTCATACACAGTCACTGTTCTTTACAGTCTTTTGTGGTACATTAGACTGTTCATGAAAACTTTGTCATTTTCTCTACATCACGAAATACTCACACAATGCATTCGTATGCACATTATAACTCATTACAATGTACATTAGTTTGGTAGCATAAGTACCTTCCTGTTACATTTGCTTGGCCAATTAGACCATTTCTTGGACTTTTCGACACTGGTCTGGTTTTTACAATAACTGAGTTTGTTACATATTAGGATATATATTTACATGTAAACTGAATACAATACTTCTGAATATGTCCCTGCTTCCGTGATTTATTTTTTTATCACTGTACTTGACAGTTCAGTTCACTCAGAACGTGAATGTAACTTAGTGACATTTTATCTTTATAAATTCGATAGATAAAACTACCTAGATTCTACCTATTGTTCTCTTTAGTGGCTTCATAGCTTGTACAGTTAAGTGTACTACGCTCATGACCAATTAATAAATTCTATAGTCTCTTAAAAAAAGGCTAGATGTACCATTGCATTTGTCATTACATATTTCCAAGATATTTTGTCATGACATTAAGTGCATAAAACTTTTGATATATACTAGCAAAAAAACTTTAAGTTTGATCATCAAGTGAAAATTCATTAATGAAATGAAACATTCTTAAACTTAAACTCACATCTATTAGATATATACAAATAATTCATAAATTTTTTTCAATTTTTTTTTGTAACTGCCAGCAATGGGCTGCTGTAAGGTGACATTGACGGTTCAGTTATTCCCCATTCTAGCATCTTACGTATTTCTCGTTTTACTGCCTCCTTTTTCGATCATGGAACGGAGTAAGTAGCATTACAAAATGTTTTGGGTAGTATCACATCAGTATTGTACGTATAACCTCTGATGACCCCTAGTCTCTCTCAGAGAATATCTCTATATGTTCCGTGAATAGTTGAGACAACTGTAATTGTTGCTCTGGTGTCAGATATGTGGATTCCTTTACATTATCATTTACTGATTGACAGGGCTCTGTGGTAGTAACATTCTCTCTACTGTGATGGTTATAATTTCGCCCCCCCCCCCAAAACACTGCTGCATATGCAGTTATTTTGGCAGGTTACACTTTACTTTGACTTTGTGACAATATTTGCCATGTACAGCTTTAGTAAGCAGCAATTCCAGTTGCACTCTTGTTTCTCCATTCTCTAAACTGCAAATACCTTGAGAGAGGTCCACATAGGCATTCCTTTTTCTCAAAAACTCCCAACCCAGAAAACAGGCATCTCTCAATACCTTTACAACTAGGGACGTGCAATTAAATGCTCCATTTCCCATAAATACGTCCACATGTACCTGGCTCTTAACTGCCTGTACCAATGGCATCTGACACTTTGCAATTTTGAACTGGCAGCACTGACACTTTACGCAAATGGCACAACTTCTTATAGAAATCATAACTCATCACATTAACTGTAGCTCCTGTATCAATTATGATATTGACAGGTATACTAAGAACTTAAGCTTGAATCACAGCCTGTATCAACTCACTATCTACTTGGTTACATCTCTTATCCTCTGTTAAAAGTTCCTCCTACATTCCAATACCATCGTTATATCTAACATATTGGCTATATCCTGTTTCTCCTTACTTTTTTTGTGAGTTCTCCCCCTGTCCCAAGGTCAGCAATGGAGAGCTAATTGCGGCCGTCTTTAGTTTGTCGAATCAGTTGATGTAGGTCGATTGTCATTCGTCACATCAAGTATTCTCACATTTTGATTCTGGTTCTGCCAAGCCGGGTTGTTTGAAGTACCTGCTTGACCGTGTTCATTCCTATAATTATTATTGTTTGAGTATCTTTAGGGGTTATTCTGATTATCCTGTCTTGGATACCATCGCATTGCAAACCTATTCTTTCCCTGTATTTTATCCCTGCCACCTTCAGAATTTGAAAGAGAGTATCCCAATCAACATTGTCAAAAGCTTTCTCTAAGTCTACAAATGCTAGAAACGTAGGTTTGCCTTTCTTTAATCTTTCTTCTAAGATAAGTCATAGGCTCAGTATTGCCTGACGTGGTCCAACATTTCTACGGAATCCAAACTGATCTTCCCCGAGGTCGGCTTCTATCAGTATATATATATATATATATATATATATATATATATATATATATATATATATATATATATATATATATATATACTGAAACATATATATATATATATCTGAAACATTCCTCACACACAAAGGAAGAAAATATGTTATGTGGACATGTGTCCGGAAACGCTTACTTTCTATGTTAGAACTCATTTTATTACCTCTCTTCAAATCACATTAATCATGGAATGGAAACACACAGCAACAGCACGTACCAGCGTGACTTCAAACACTTTGTTACAGGAAATGTTCAGAATGTCCTCCGTTAGCGAGAATACATGCATCCACCCTCCGTCGCATGGAATCCCTGATGCACTGATGCAGCCCTGGAGAATGGCGTTTTGTATCACAGCTGTCCACAATACGAGCACGCAGAGTCTCTACATTTGGTACCGGGGTTGCGTAGACAAGAGCTTTCAAATGCCCCCATAAATGAAAGTCAAGAGGGTTGAGGTCAGGAGAGCGTGGAGGCCAGGGAATTGGTCCGCCTCTACCAATCCATCGGTCACCGAATCTGTTGTTGAGAAGCGTACGAACACTTCGACTGAAATGTGCAGGAGCTCCATCGTGCATGAACCAAATTCTGTGTCGTACTTGTGAAGGCACATGTTCTAGCAGCACAGGTAGAGTATCCCGTATGAAATCATGATAACGTGCTCCATTGAGCGTAGGTGGAAGAACATGGGGCCCAATCAAGACATCACCAACAATGACTGCCCAAACGTTCACAATGTTGATTGTGAAAATTTACAATTTGATCACGTTGGAATGAAGCCTCATCCGTAAAGAGAACATTTGCGCTGAAATGAGGATTGACACATTGTTGGATGAACCATTCGCAGTAGTCTACCCGTGGAGGCCAATCAGCTGCTGATAGTGCCTGCACACGCTGTACATGGTACGAAAACAACTGGTTCTCCCGTAGCACTCTCCATACAGTGACGTGGTCAACGTTGCCTTGTACAGCAGCAACTTCTCTGACGCTGACATTAGGGTTATCGTCCATTGCAGGTGTCCTCGTCGTTCTAAGTCTTCCCCAGTCGCGAGTCATAGGCTGGAATGTTCCGTACTCCCTAAGACGCCGATCAATTGCTTCGAACGTCTTCCTGTCGGGACACCTTCGTTCTGGAAATCTGTCTCGATACAAACGTACCGCGCCACGGCTATTGCCCCGGGTTAATCCATACATCAAATGGGCATCTGCCAACTCCGCATTTGTAAACATTGCACTGACTGCAAAAACACGTTCGCGATGAACACTAACCTGTTGATGCTACGTACTGATGTGCTTGATGCTAGTACTGTAGAGCAATGAGTCGCATGTCAACACAAGCACCGAAGTCAGCATTACCTTCTTTCAATTGGGCCAACTGGCGGTGAATCGAGGAAGTACAGTACATACTGACGAAACTAAAATGAGCTCTAAAATGGGAATTAAGCGTTTCCGGACACATGTCCACATAACATATTTTCTTTCTTTGTGTGTGACGAATGTTTCCTGAAAGTTTGGCCGTACCTTTTTGGAACATCGAGCCCCACGTTGGGCGCCAGTTATCGCGTAACTTTTTGAAAAGTGAAATAAATAAATTATTCTGTTAAATTTGGAATAAATGTTTTGTTAAAAAATCTTTTACGTTCGTTAAAAGCCAAGGCTAGTTTATCTCAAAGCGCTATTGCCAGAAATATCATACGTGTTCCAACATGAAGACATCTGTCTTACGATGGAAAAAAATATCTTTCTTTGATGTTACGTGATAAGCAAATTAAACACAATACTCAATTAACTATTTATTTTTCTCTGTGAGGCTTGGTGCTCCGCCTATGTGCAATCGCAGCGTATACAACTGAAATAATTGTTTTTAATAAAACTGTACCTCTGGCCTAAAATGAAATGAAAAATATTATAAGACCCCGTTTTCTATTTATTGAGATTAAATCCTTTCAATACTTTCAGAATTAAATGACTATTAAGAAAGTTTTTATCAATATAACACCAATGGCGTCGCTTCAACAATGCACTTACACAAAATGGCCAGGGCAACATTTAATCGTTACGTAATTAAATAAGGGGAAGGGAAGGTACTTTCTTGCTACTAACAAAAACACATGCTACATTGGATACTGACGTATATATTTAACAAAACTTATAAATACACTACACATAGTTAAATTAATTACAGACCGTGATCTATATGCGACCTTCAGCTAGGACGTCAGAACCAAGTAGACGAAAGTGAAGCAGAGCACAAAGAAACAAAAGTTCTTTTCTTATATACTAAGAGACGAAAGATCATGTTTATTACAATCCTTGGAGTGCATATAGCGCTTTAATTGTCACTGAATATCGATTACTAGATTTTATATTCCTTTTTTCAAGAAGCAATGCTATACCCTCTTACCTCCCCCACCCTTCCCCAAGAAAATGGCGGGAAGTTCAAATTTTCGCGGGACAAGGTCGTTGCGCTACCTCCACTAACCTAAGAAAGTTGTGGGAAAAGTTTGGCTGGAAAATAGTCAATTGTGGTACCTCCACTAACCTAAGCCATCCGTCCACCACCTTACTTGGAACTGGCGGGAAAAAGACTCAGCCTGTGCTGGGTGTCTGGATAGGATGGACGTAAGGCTTCATTTTGCAAAAAAAAAAAAAAAAATGGCTGTGAGCACTATGGGACTTAACTGCTGAGGTCATCAGTCCCCTAGAACTTAGAACTACTTAAAGCTAACTAACCTAAGGACATCACACACATCCATGCCCAAGGCAGGATTCGAACCCGCGACCGTAGCGGTCATGCGGTTCCAGACTGTAGTGCCTAGAACCGCTCGGCCACTCCGGCTGGCTTCATTTTGCATGCATTGTTTATTTAAACAATTTGAGTTGTCATAGACAGTAGCTCCATCCAGTGAGGTCACTATGAGGTTCGAAGTCCAGTTGACCTAGTACACAGTACTGCCACCAGAGAGCACTGTCGTCTCATGGCGGTCTGGGGAAAATGGCGGGAAAAGGACTCAGTCTATGTCCAGCTGCTGGAGAGAGGATGGAGTGTACTTTATTTATTTGCAGTGGGAAGCTGGAACAATTTATTTAGGGTCAGATTTGATGTAGTTTACTTACTACACTGATACAAAACACCCACCCTGAAGTGGCTGGGGTCACAATAAATAGCCTACAGACCTGCAAACCACTCGTAAATTACCGATTAATGCAGTACATTGATGTATAGACACGAAAACAACTCATAAATTGTCAAAATAATGCATGTAAAACGCTCTGCAAACACTCTCACTAATTATAAACTGTCAAAATAACGCATTGCACAGCATACATACCTGCATACTGCTCGTAAATCACCGAAATAATGCAGTATATTGATGTACAGACACGCAAACAACTAGTAAATTGTCAAAATAATGCACGTATAACGCTCTGCAAACACACTCACTAATTATAAACTGTCAAAATAATGCATTGCACAGCCCACAGGCAAGTTCACAAAATAATACAACAAACACATTCACTACACATAAAATTCGAAAACTAATCATGTATAAGGCTCTGCAAACATACTTAAACAGCCGAAATAATGCAGTGCACAAACACTCATTGCATGTAAAAACGCTTTCGCACTATCGTTAAGAAATTCGACTTCAATGTGTCAGCTATCGTTAAGAAATTCGACTTCAATGTGTCAGTGAACTGTTCCCTACAGAGTTCCAAAGCAGAATGATGACTGGATGCATTCTTCCTAGCGATCCTAATGGGAAGCCCATCACACATGTGAGACACCTCCGGTTGCACACGTGTTTACCTAGCCACAGTGGCTGATGCATAGCTTTCGTAGTTGCGGCTCACCCTCGCAGGCGCAACTAAGAGGTTGTCAGTCTTATACTGACATCACATGTCTATGTAAATTAGAGCCAAGTCTCCCTCTCGGAAATCGTAAACTGTCACAGAAATAGTTAATGGTCGATTTTGTTATTGTAGACGCTTTCGTGATGTCTCAGCTTTTCCACGTGGACAAAAATATCCCAGAATACGACAGGACGCATTCTTCCTAGCTATCCTAATGGGACAGGCTGTCCCACATACGAGATGCCTCTAGTCATGCACGTGTTTTCCTACCCAGCTTGGTTGACGCACCGCCACAAGTATCAGCATGAAAACTATTTTGTACAGATCGCCATATTGCACTGACAGTTAAAGCCTGCAAAACTGGTCTACAGATCGTCAAATATGGAAAAACACTTGCTCAATTGCACTGCTTTGCCACTTACGATGGAAGCTTGAATATTACAGCTATGTATCACCATGTTCCATATCGATGTAGTAAACACACAATTCGTATCCTGCGCCATACAAAATCTCCACTTCTGCATACTGAATATAGCTATCGACCACCAGACCCTTGCACATACACCGTGAAACCGTGAAGACAGACAGCATAAGCACATGCACTGTGTATACTCCTTGCAGCACTAGATATTGCCCGCGAGGTCAGGCGGTCATCCACCACAGCCGACCATCACAAGTCATCCGCCCCCGCATGCACACTGGCCTGATGCATGACCAGAGGACTCTCAGCAGACCGAGGTCACTCTCTGAAGTGTTGTACAAAGGCTGGGTCGGTTCCCTTCGATACAAAGGTTATACTGTTTCTGGCGCTGACCTGCTTCCTTTCTTGCTTTCTACATTCGTCTCCAGACTCCGGGATTACAAGATGTATTTTCACACGGTTTGCCAGAAAATCATACCATTTACGCGATAGTTTTCGATACCAAACACATAGCAATATCGCTTGCACAGCAGTATCGCTCACACAACATAATTCTGAAGATATAGACCGGAAATTATTTCTCTAGAAAGCCGAAACTTTAACAAGATGGCGTGTTCTGTAAATCACTGAGTAACTAGAAACTTATCCCGTCTGCGAAGATCTTTACGTGAAAACTCGAAAACAATAGCAGAAACTGATATTTCCATCTGCGAATACCCATGCCAGTGATACAACATATTTCAGACCATCCCTATAATTTACAAAGTCACTTTAGGTACTTCTCATGTTTAGAGAACCAGCAAACGTGTCTTCCGCCAGTCATTCACATGCTAGATGTCCACACCAAGTGGGAAAGTACTCACATCACATATGAGACTCATCTGATTTTATCAATAGACTGGAGTGATTTCCCTAAATCACTCCAGGCAAATGCCGGGATGGTTCCTTTGAAAGGACACGGCCGACTTCCTTCTCTGTCCTTCCCTAATCCGATGAGACCGATGACCTCGCTGTTTGGTCTCTTCCCCCAAACCAACCAACCAATAGACTGGGGGCTCATCGTCTTAGCAGTGTAGACCTTCTAGTAAGTTTTGATGTGGTCTCACTTTTTACCAAAGTTCCTCTTGCAGATTCTTTGACACTGATTGGTAACATGTTTCCTATTGATATCACTGCTTTGTTTAGGCACTCTCATTCCTCAAATTATTTTATGTTTAATCAAGAATATTTTGAACTTTTTGACGGTGTCGCCATGGGTAGCCCCCTGTCTGCCTTGGTGGCCAACATTTTTTATGGAGGAATTTGAGGAGAGAGCGCTTGAGTCAGCTGTCCTGAAACAAACAGTTTTTTGGCGGTTTGTGGATGATACTTTCGTAGTGTGGCCTCATGGAGAAGACAAATTAATGGAGTTTCTACATCACCTCAACTCAATACATAGCAAAATCCGGTTCACCATGGAAATAGAGAAATACGGTTGTTTGCCTTTCTTGGATGTCCTCGTTCGAAGGAAGAATGATGGTTCTCTAGAGCATTCAGTTTATCAGAAGCCCACTCATACTGATTTGTACCTGCGAGCATCGAGCTGCCATCACCTGTCGCAAACCATGAGTGTGATTAAAACACTTGTTCATATAGGTCATACTATCTCAGATCTAGATAGCTTACCTCAAGGACTCACCCATCTGAAGACCGTATTCAGCGAAAATGGGTATTCTCTCAGGCAGATCAACAGGGTACTAACAATTAAAACTAAGAAGGAGGAAGTGGATAAAGAGGAGAACATGCTGGAACAATCTTTAGCTTTTGTTCCTTTCGTTGGCAACACTTCGTTTAAAATAGCAAGCATCCTCCGAAAATTTCAGGTGAAAGTTGTTTTCCGCCCACCATCAAAGATTGCGGACCTTGTGGGATCAGTAAAGGACAATCTGTTACTACGAAAGGCCAGAATTTACAATATACCGTGCCAATATGGTATGGCTTCATAGGTCAAACCACACGCACTGTGAAAGAACGCTGCACTGAACATCAACGTTACACCCACCTTTTGCAGCCAAGCAAGTCTGCTATTGCTGAACATTGTATTTCCACTGGACCTTCAATGGAGTATGAGAAAACAATGATTTTGTCCACAGCAACATCTTTCTGGGACTCCATTATTAAAGAATCCGTAGAAATACGCCTGACGGAAAATCTGTTGAATCGTGACAGCGGCTTCCAGCTGAACAGTGCTTGGAATCCCATCATCTCCACGATTTGCTCAAATCGAAGACGGCAGAGTGCACCGACGGCCGTGGCAAACAGCAACGCAGAGGGCGACTGAGTTCCGCTATTCCCCCAGTGACGGCGCTGCCGATGGGCAGTGTGGTCCACCTATCAAGTTTTCGACGCATGCGCTGAATAGTTACAGCGCGATTTATATTGCGGAAAGATGGACGTTTTCGCCAGTCTGCGACGGATCACCTGAAGATGACTGGCAGGTGCCCAGTTGAAATATCGTGCGAGGTATTGAACAACGACTGGCTGCAAGTCCGAAATTTGTTTGAACAGTAAATTCGCCAGGATAATTTTAAAATTAACACCACAATCGATGTGCTCTCAACCAAACAAATGTGGGAAATGTGCAGAAGAAGGTCAGCCTGACAATTTTCATAGGAGAGAATTATGGTGCAGCGCAAACACACGCCCATATTGAATCTTCTCAAATTTTCACTGAGAACACATGCGATCACGAAAGCTGTCCAACACATAGTGAGTATTGGTTCACTATTCATTTGTCTAAGGGCGACACAGTTAAGTCAGCTACATTTCAGTACCCCTTCCGGTCTTTCCAATCTGACGGCTCCTGCCGCTAGCTAGAAACGTCAATCATTCCCACCACAGGCCACCGCCACCACGTACTGCTTGCATACCAGACAGAATCGTCCTAGACAACCGGCCTCATATGTTTTATCACTGCACTTACAGTTAAATGTTACGGTCGCAGTCTCAATTGGACGACATTCGACAATGAGCGAAGTATCGGAAGTAACACTTGCTGATGGCAGTGGCTCTGGAAATAGAAATATCTGTACCAGTCTTATGACCTCACATATTTTTCCAAGTAAAAAAAATCTTCCATTCCATTTGCGGCTATCGCAGTGTTCTACGTCAAATCAAATTCAAATGGTTCAGTTGGCTCTAAGCACTATGGGACTTAACATCTGAGGTCATCAGTCCCCTAGACTTAGAACTACTTAAACCTAACTAACCTAAGGACATCACACACAGCCATGTCCGAAACAGGATTCGAACCTGCGACAATAGCAGCAGAGCGGCTCTGGACTGAAGTGCATAGAACCGCTTGGCCACAGCAGCTGGCCACGTCAATTCCATACCTTCTTTACGAATGGACATAGTCATTTTCTTTGCACATGTAGGAACGCACACACACATACTTTATAAGCCTGATGCTCAAGGCGAACCTATCACGCATCCCCTACTACTAAGTATAATACTTCCTCAATAACTGTTTGCTGCCGATAAGAAACAATACTAAGGGAAAATCAGAGATGGATGGACATGTCTTATAAATTTCTCCTGCGAGTGGTACCACTGTGTCATACAAACAGTAGAGTAATCGTCTTACAAGCCGCCAGATGTTAAAAACACTATCGTAACGACCATATTACTATCAGAATCGGTCTTGGTTCCACAGGTGCTCACAAGTATTGTAAACGATATCCATATAAACAACTATACAAGCCTTATAAATCGAGGTATGACATTACCTCTGAATGAAGTGCTTTTTCCAGACTGATTCCAAGACACTGAAATTAATATAGACGGCGATCGCTGGAGTGTGCATTATCGGACCAACTGTGCAGTTACACGTTGCCGACAGTGTAAGCTCGTAATAAAATCATCGAATTTAGAACGTGATTGAGCTAAGAACATGGTATGAAGCCGGTATTTGCAACTCACTCATGCCGCCGCTAGATACTTCTCCAGTATTTGCAATGCATTCTGTCTTGATGCCACGTCAGAGGTTCTACGATATATCCACTGGGTTATAGGCGATGGTTGATTGAGAAGGATCACAAACTTTAGATGGTGTGCTGAGTGACGTCGTAAGAAATGAACACAGGCTTTTCAGATCTCTAGTGCTACGCTTTCTGGTAGAAATGCAGTCTGCGATTTGGAATCAAGTCTTTCCATCCAAGCACATTCTTGAATTGGATCCTATAGAGAAGTCTTTTAATGATTACAGACACTAATGGATCATATTTCTAACACTCTCATGAAACGAGTCACCTTTTTCGAACCCATCTGCTACAGTAAAATTCTGGATAGTTGCTTTGCATCTTGCAATTGCCCTCAGACCTCGCACTGCCATCCCTGCTGCTTTGTGCATATGATCGTTCCAATTTAAGTCGGAACCGAGCAGAAGTCGGAGAAAGCTATGTCTACCACATTCTACAGCCAGTGTAGAAACAGGCTAAGCTGAGTTAGTGCGACAGGGCCGTGTTTTGACCATTCGATGGAAATGTGAACATGTTGTAGCACCATCAACTGTGTACTATGTGTAAGGGTGGCGCCAAACGAAGCCCACTCCTGCAACACGAAGTAGTATAAAGACAGTACGAACAGTTACCGTGGTGTTTCTTATCGGGAAAATTAGGAAGACGCAACATCATACTGGAACTGCAGTCCAAAGCAGATCTGCAACTCTCAGGGTCCATTCACGTCTATCACCCTAACATTCTATCATCGTTATTCTGTACCACCCAACAGAGAAAAATTACGAACTATAAAAGCTCCGCTAACTTCATCCGATAGAGAACTCCGTAAGATTTTTACCGCTCTCTCTCTTCCGATGTATCAAAAACAAATACTGTCTATGTGCCGGCATCGAGCACATGGGGCGATCCTGTTAAATATACAGGTATTGATCTGTTGGCACATGTGTCCAGTGACCGAAGTCACTTGGCACAGACCAGTGCAAAGCGTCAACAACGCCTGTACTGTAGGAGGAGGTTGACCATATCCCGCAGACTATACTGTCAGTCGCAAGAGAGGCTCTCTGTTTTGTTGTCTGAAACATTGTTTTTTTTCTGCTGTAACACGCTTTGTACACTGCCATACAGTTTGTTTTTTCCGCCACGACTTTGAGGTCTGTGTCAGGTTATAAACTGGCATTAACGCATTCTGATCCTTTGCCTCTCAAAGAAAATTAGACATCGGACATTGTAAATCATGTTGTTGCTGCTGCTACCACAACACACACACACACACACACACACACACACACACACACACACACACACACACACACTGGATGATTTTACATAAAAGACAGTCACAACATAAGGAAACTGGAAGAGTCTTGAGGCGTTGTGGAGCGTTTCCAAACTGCTGTCTGAAGATGATTGACAGCCTCTACATTTAAACTCATCTGTCACAGCGATGGGATAGCTGATGGCTCTGTGTTCTATTTCGACAAATTCCTCATACTGCAGTCATGAACACGATCACTGTTTTGGTGCTAGCCATCCCCAGTAGGTGTTGCCCCTCCACGAAGACTCTTTCCCCATCTGAAACAAGCGATGTCAGTCAATCATTACATGGTAATGGATGGGTGGCATGGAGAAGACATCGTCGATGTACTGTAATGAAAAGCATTACAGTTGATAGTGTGAACAATTTTATAGTAATTTCTACACTGACCAATGATGTGACAGCAAGCTTCCCAATTTCAGTATCATCGCTAAACCACCCCTCCTCTACTCTTCTAGTACCATTGCTAATGCAGACAGACGACTGTGCAGTATGTCCATTTACTGTTAATTCTCGAACATATACATCATCAAAGTATACCAGACAGCGATCTACATATTTCTAGCACCTCGAGCATGGTGCATAATTTACGATCATTCTCTATGCGAATGGGAGTCACATGGCATTCTCGCATTCTTAGGATAAAGTTAGAGACTGAAAGATCCTCTCGCACTGTCTTTGGTCAATCCGCCCTGCAGCACCGTTACCGATTTAATCTGCAGCTGACCAGAAGTAGACTGCTACATTCCGTGTGAATGAATGAAGCTTGCCGAGTCCATAACTACTGTTCTGCACCCATCCAAGTGCACAAGAGTTCTCCAGATGCGTGTATGTCGAGGCGGTTAGCACCCGTTATCAGCGTGTGGTAGTAGATTTGAAAGTATTGTGATGTAATAACAGATCGTTAAGAAGAACAAGAAACGGGTGGTTTTTATGCATGATGGAGCTCCAGAAGGATGGAGTTCGAAGCATTTTACATAAATCAACTACGCTATCACTTCTAAAGTATTTTTCTAATGTCTGGGATCAGTACCAGGAAGGTACTGGTAAGAGATAACATGAAGACAGGTACTCCTAAGGCTGCACGGTTCTGCACCTAAAACAGGCTATAATGTTAGATCACTTCAGCTTCCGACCAATTAGTCGTGTGGAATGCAACACTGTCAATATTCCAATGTAAGAAGTATATTTCCAGCGTATGACACACATCCTTCTTGCAGGTTTCTCTACGATAAACTATGGTAAGAAACTATAAAATGAAAAAAAGCTACTACCTTAAAACACCGATTCTGTGTGATACATGCACAATATAGGTTTTCAGAGATGTATAACATCCACTGTTCACAACCGATCACAGTTCAGAGATTATACTATGCCTGCATCAGTCATATATATCATGATTGTACACAGAGATGTTTTATGTCTCAAAAATATATGATGTATCCCGTGTGCAGACTCAAGGGACAAGTGGAAATTTATACCAAGGTCAACTTTTGAATTATGGTCTCCTGCTCACTAGGCAAATGCGCTAACCACTACCCCATCCTGGTGCAGCGGCTTTGTGCAACTGGACAAACTATCCTAGCACACTTCCCTTCTCAATCCAAATTCCCATTCACGTCTGAGCCCACTTGGTATTCCCCCTAAGATCAAACAGCGTTGCAGAGGCTTTCCAACTGTGTTAGAATAGCATAAGACGAAATGGGGGAACCTCTCTGAAATCAAGGTGTAGGGGCTTTAACCATTTAATTAATCTTTGGCTGTGTTGAAATTTTACGTAATCTCTATTTTTTTAAGTTATCCTTTTGGATTTTTTCTTTAAATAACACCTATTCGATTAAATTAATTGCATTATTACAAATCCGTAACAGTCAACTAAATCCTGAAAATAAATTTCAATCTAATCATCAGAAATAAAATTATTATAATTTTATAAAATGTATCCCACTCATTGCGAATTCAATAGATTGTATAGTAGCAGACAAAAGTGTATCATAGGGATAGATCTTTCTTTTTATTTCTAAGTACCTCCTCAAAAATGGCTCTGAGCACTATGCGACTTAACTTCTGAGGTCATCAGTCGCCTAGAACTTAGAACTAATTAAACCTAACTAACCTAAGGACATCACACACATCCATGCCCGAGGCAGGATTCGAACCTGCGACCGTAGCGGTCGCTCGGTTCCAGACTGTAGCGCCTAGAACCGCACGGCCACTCTGGCCGGCAGTACCTCCTCATTCCAAAATAAATAACGAGATGAGAAATCTTCATTGTTAATACTATAAATCTTACAACCCATAGTAAATGAAATCATTACTTTTACATAATCACGTATATCATGTCAAACACATATAAATTTCTAATGTATAGGAATTTGATAGCCCATTGAATATTTCCGACTTATTGCAGCTTTCTACTCTCAGTTACCTAGTCAAATACACTTTGGTAGCCAGCTACAGTCATCATCCATGTGTGAAATGAACTGAGACAATAAGATCCATTGGCACCTATACTACTCAACTTGGCCCTTGAAAAAAATATGCTGTGACACTGGACAAATCAGAGAGATGGAGATGGTGAGAGCAGACACAATCCTGGCATTTGGGGATGATGTGATTCTTGATGACACCCTGGAACAAGTACGCTTTGATACTTCCCAATTTCTCCTCAATGTGAAGAAAACTGGGCTGATAAAACAAAATACCTCATTTTATAACACTGTAAAGGTCTTCGCCCTTCCATTGCTTTTGATGGGGAAACCCTTGAGTGAGTGCAAGAATTCAAGCACCTGGGATCCATACTAAGTAATGAAAGTGAAGTGACAAAAGAAGTGCATAAACGAATAATAAATGCTAATAGCGTGTTATGTAACGAGAACAGTTTATTCAAGTCACGACTAACACCACAAAAGAAAAAGATCTAGCTGTTCATGAAACTAGTATGGCTGGTACTTCTATATGCTTGTGAAACTTGGGTGACATCAGCAACAACTGAAGAAACAATCTCTGCCTTCTAGAGTAAAATACTTCAAAGATTAACAGACCCTTCAACAATAATATGGGAGGTAAATGGGAATGGGGAACGAAAGGAAAAAGGTAAATGGGGATGGGGAACGAAAGAAAACCTGTACCAGTGGTTTGTAAAGCCACACATTGAATGACTATTAGAGCAGAAGAGTTTACAGTGGTTTAGCCACGTATTTCGAGCTGATGGATCCCTCCCATACCGAGTCCTTCATTCTCAACCAGCTGGAAAACACCCAAGGGGATTTTCCAGGAGTCAATGGAAGGATCGAGTGTTAACAGTCCTTAACCAAGTGAAGCCAACAGCGGTGGAAGATGAAGCTAGAGACCGGCAATAGTGGACTACCTTTTGAAGTAGATATCTCCTCATTGTGACTTTTGTAATGTGTACTTTTAACATTTTTATAGAGTGCTGTTTTCTCTGATTTGTACTGTGTTAATTTCTTTTGTTTTTCTGCTATAAGACGTAAGGACCAGTTAATGCAAAAGGGTTAAGATAATGAACATAAAGTATGTCATAGATTGGAATCATGTAATTTGTTAAAGGAATTTTTTCCACCTTCAGATACATTGCACTCGCTAGCAAGTGCTTTCTTTAATACAGCAGCAGGCATTTCCCCTTGACTACAGGTGCTTACTTAATAGTCTCTCCTCTTTTTACACATTGTCCAGTAAAATGATCTTTACCTTCAGCACAAGACTTTGTGCTCTGGTTGTCATGAAAACCAATTACAAGATTTTGATGCTTATTATTTAACAATTCTTCTGTTAACTGTCTCAGGCGCATTGCCTCTTTGGCTGCAGAATTTAAAGCTGGATGTTCAACTTTAGTAGTTGATGCAACAGCATCCTTCAGTTTCTTGCTCTTCCAGGAAACTATATTTTCCTCCAACAGAAAAGCAGTCGCATATGGTGACAACCCAATAGTTAAAACATCTACAAAATTCGAGTCAAGAAAACCAGTTACATGCAGATCTTTAAAAACCTGTTGGTTAGACACAATGTTATATTTCATAATACCCTTGGTATAACAAAGGACTAAGCACACTGGCAAGGTCAAGCCAGATGGGGTATTTATGGCAATGTCAGCATATTTGGAAAAATTGTACATGATGTGGAATGTGCAACATAATTGAAAAACATCAGTCCCTCTCTGTCTATGATGCTTTGTTAAGAGGCGCCTTGTTTGTCTGTGGAAGTGTTGCATTCATCACCAAAATTACGCAAAATGTTGGTAACTGGTGCACACTGTTCAGGTACATGTGAGTAATTGCTGAAACCACTGGCACTGCACAAGAAAATGTCACTTTCACATTTAACCAAAAGCTCTTGCCTGCTTATGTGAAGCACTGAACTCAACATTGTGTGAGTGACTGCCTTGTATACACTTGTCTCAGGCACTAAGTTCGTAACATGGCTCCATTGTTGTTGAAAGTCGGAGAGCGTAGAATAATCCATAGCTGGTAGTGTCGTTCGATGCAGGTTCACCAGTGTCGAGTAGACATAGGTTCAGATGCATCAGGTTAAATAATGGAGAGCGTGAGGTGGAAATATGATTTTAGTGTGTTTGTTTCTAGTTACACAGTGGTCTAGAGCACGCTCCACGTAGCTAAAGTTTCGGGTCCATAGAGAAATAATTTCCAGTGTATATCTTCGGAATCCTTCCTCCCCACAAACCACAGACCTTGCCGTTGGTGGGGAGGCTTGCGTGCCTCAGCGATACAGATAACCGTACCGTAGGTGCAACCACAACGTAGGGGTATCTGTTGAGGGGCCAGACAAACGTGTGGTTCCTGAAGAGGGGCAGCAGCCTTTTCAGTAGTTGCAGGAGTAACAGTCTGGATGATTGACTGATCTGGCCTTGTAACACTAACCAAAACGGCTTTGCTGTGCTGGTACTGCGAACGGCTGAAAGCAGGGGAAACTACGGCCGTAACTTTTCCCGAGGGCATGCGGCTTTACTGTATGGTTAAATAATAATGGCGTCCTCTTAGGTAAAATATTCAGGAGGTAAAATAGTCCCCCATTCGGATCTCCGGGCGCGGACTACTCAAGAGGACGTCGTTATCAGGAGAAAGAAAACTGGCGTTCTACGGATCGGAGCGTGAAATGTCAGATCCCTTAATCGGGCAGGTAGGTTAGAAAATTTAAAAAGGGAAATGGATAGGTTAAAGTTAAATATAGTGGGAATTAGTGAAGTTCGGTGGCAGGAGGAACAAGACTTCTGGTCAGGTTAATACAGGGTTATAAACACAGAATCAAATAGGGGTAATGCAGGAGTAGCTTCAATAATGAATAGGAAAATAGGAGTGCGGGTAACCTACTACAAACAGCATAGTGAACGCATTATTGTGGCCAAGATAGACACGAAGCCCACACCTACTACAGTAGTACAAGTTTATATGCCAACTAGCTCTGCAGATGATGAAGAAATTGATGAAATGTATGATGAGATGAAAGAAATTATTCAGGTAGTGAAGGGAGACGAAAATTTAATAGTCATGGGTGACTGGAATTCAAGAGTAGGAAAAGGAAGAGAAGGAAACGTAGTAGGTAAATGTGGATTGGGGCTAAGAAATGGAAGAGGAAGCCGCCTGGTAGAATTTTGCACAGAGCATAACTTAATCATAGCTAACACTTGGTTCAAGAATCATGAAAGAAGGTTGTATACATGGAAGAGGCCTGAAGATACTGACAGGTTTCAGATAGATTATATAATGGTAAGACAGAGATTTAGGAACCAGGTTTTAAATTGTAAGACATTTCCAGGGGCAGATGTGGACTCTGACCACAATCTATTGATTATGACCTGTAGATTAAAACTGAGGAAACTGCAAAAAGATGGGAATTTAAGGAGATGGGACCTGGATAAACTGAAAGAACCAGAGGTTGTAGAGAGTTTCAGGGAGAGCATAAGGGAACAATTGACAGGAATGGGGGAAAGAAATACAGTAGAAGAAGAATGGGTAGGTTTGAGGAATGAAACAGTGAAGGCAGCAGAGGATCAAGTAGGTAAAAAGACGAGGGCTGGTAGAAATCCTTGGGTAACAGAAGAGATACTGAATTTAATTGATGAAAGGAGAAAACACAAAAATGCAGTAAGTGAAGCAGGCAAAAAGGAATACAAACGTCTCAAAAATGAGATTGACAGGAAGTGCAAAATGGCTAAGCAGGGATGGATAGAGGACAAATGTAAGGATGTAGAGGCTTATCTCACAAAGGGTAAAATAGATACTGCCTACAGGAAAATTAAAGAGACCTTTGAAGAAAAGAGAACCACTTGCATGAATATCAAGAGCTCAGATGGAAACCCAGTTCTAAGCAAAGAAGGGAAAGCAGAAAGGTGGAAGGAGTATATAGAGGGTCTATAAAGGGGCGATGTTCTTGAGGACAATATCATGGAAATGGAAGAGGATGTAGATGAAGATGAAATGGGAGATATGATCCTGCGTGAAGAGTTTGACAGAGCACTGAAAGACCTAAGTCGAATCAAGGCCCCGGGAGTAGACAACATTCCATTAGAACTACTGACAGCCTTGGGAGAGCCAGTCCTGACAAAACTCTACCATCTGGTGAGCATGATGTATGAGACAGGCGAAATTCCCTCAGACCTCAAGATAAATATAATAATTCCAATCCCAAAGAAAGCAGGTGTTGACAGACGTGAAAATTACCGAACTATCAGTTTAATAAGCCACAGCTGCAAAATACTAATGCGAATTCTTTACAGACGAATGGAAAAACTAGTAGAAGCCGACCTCAGGGAAGATCAATTTGGATTCCGTAGAAATGTTGGAACACGTGAGGCAATACTGACCCTACGACTTATCTTAGAAGAAAGATTAAGGAAAGGCAAACCTACGTTTCTAGCATTTGTAGACTTAGAGAAAGCTTTTGACAATGTCGACTGGAATAATCTCTTTCAAATTCTGAAGGTGGCAGGGGTAAAATACAGGGAGCGTAGGGCTATTTACAATTTGTACAGAAACCAGATGGCAGTTTTAAGAGTTGAGGGACATGAAAAGGAAGCAGTGCTTGGGAAGGGAATGAGACATGGTTGTAACCTCTCCCCGATGCTATTCAATCTGTATATTGAGCAAGCAGTAAAGGAAACAAAAGAAAAGTTGGAAGTAGGTATTAAAATCCATGGAGAAGAAATAAAAACTTCGAGGTTTGCCAGTGACATTGTAATTCTGTCAGAAACAGCAAAGGACTTGGAAGAGCAGTTGAACGGAATGGAGAGTGTCTTTAAAGAAGGGTATAAGACGAACATCAACAAAAGCAAAACAAGGATAATGGAATGTAGTCGAATTAAGTCGGGTGATGCTGAGGGAATTAGATTAGGAAATAAGACACTTAAAATAGTAAAGCAGTTTTGCTATTTGGGGAGCAAAATAACTGTTGATGGTCGAAGTAGAGAGGATATAAAATGTAGACTGGCAATGGCAAGGAAAGCGTTTCTGGAGAAGAGAAATTTGTTAACATCGAGTATTGATTTAAGTGTTAGGAAGTCGTTTCTGAAAGTATTTGTATGGAGTGTAGCCATGTATGGAAGTGAAACTTGGACGATAAATAGTTTAGACAAGAAGACAATAGAAGCTTTCGAAATGTGGTGCTACAGAAGAATGCTGAAGATTAGATGGGTATATCACATAACTAATGAGGAGGTATTGAATAGAATTGGGGAGGAGTTTGTGGCACAACTTGACTAGAAGAAGGGATCGGTTGGTAGGACATGTTCTGAGGCACCAAGGGATCACAAATTTAGCATTGGAGGGCAGCGTGGAGGGTAAAAATCGTAGAGGGAGACCAAGAGATGAGTACACTAAGCAGATTCAGAAGGCTGTAGGCTGCAGTAGGTACTGGGAGATGAAGAAGCCTGCACAGGATAGAGTAGCATGGAGAGCTGCATCAAACCAATCTCAGGACTGAAGACCACAACAACAACAAAAACAATTGTATTGTAAAGTTATTGTGGCTTACATTGTGTAAAATGTGTATATATTGCATTGTAAAATTAGTATAGTTTATGTTATGGTATGACTAGAGAAGATGACTGTGTGTCCTATCGTGAGGGACGCATAGATAGAGCAGACTGATAACGACGAGGATATGAGTGAGAGTTTTTAAGTGGAAAATTATTTTCGCTGTAAATACCGAAGTACAGTCGTCAAGAGGAGAGATCACCTGTACATTGGTTGGTGTCAGAATAGCAGCAATAGTAATATTTAATTGTACACTCCTGGAAATGGAAAAAAGAACACATTGACACCGGTGTGTCAGACCCACCATACTTGCTCCGGACACTGCGAGAGGGCTGTACAAGCAATGATCACACGCACGGCACAGCGGACACACCAGGAACCGCGGTGTTGGCCGTCGAATGGCGCTAGCTGCGCAGCATTTGTGCACCGCCGCCGTCAGTGTCAGCCAGTTTGCCGTGGTTAACGGAGCTCCATCGCAGTCTTTAACACTGGTAGCATGCCGCGACAGCGTGGACGTGAACCGTATGTGCAGTTGACGGACTTTGAGCGAGGGCGTATAGTGGGCATGCGGGAGGCCGGGTGGACGTACCGCCGAATTGCTCAACACGTGGGGCGTGAGGTCTCCACAGTACATCGATGTTGTCGCCAGTGGTCGGTGGAAGGTGCACGTGCCCGTCGACCTGGGACCGGACCGCAGCGACGCACGGATGCACGCCAAGACCGTAGGATCCTACGCAGTGCCGTAGGGGACCGCACCGCCACTTCCCAGCAAATTAGGGACACTGTTGCTCCTGGGGTATCGGCGAGGACCATTCGCAACCGTCTCCATGAAGCTGGGCTACGGTCCCGCACACCGTTAGGCCGTCTTCCGCTCACGCCCCAACATCGTGCAGCCCGCCTCCAGTGGTGTCGCGACAGGCGTGAATGGAGGGACGAATGGAGACGTGTCGTCTTCAGCGATGAGAGTCGCTTCTGCCTTGGTGCCAATGATGGTCGTATGCGTGTTTGGCGCCGTGCAGGTGAGCGCCACAATCAGGACTGCATACGACCGAGGCACACAGGGCCAACACCCGGCATCATGGTGTGGGGAGCGATCTCCTACACTGGCCGTACACCACTGGTGATCGTCGAGGGGACACTGAATAGTGCACGGTACATCCAAACCGTCATCGAACCCATCGTTCTACCATTCCTAGACCGGCAAGGGAACTTGCTGTTCCAACAGGACAATGCACGTCCGCATGTATCCCGTGCCACCCAACGTGCTCTAGAAGGTGTAAGTCAACTACCCTGGCCAGCAAGATCTCCGGATCTGTCCCCCATTGAGCATGTGTGGGACTGGATGAAGCGTCGTCTCACGCGGTCTGCACGTCCAGCACGAACGCTGGTCCAACTGAGGCGCCAGGTGGAAATGGCATGGCAAGCCGTTCCACAGGACTACATCCAGCATCTCTACGATCGTCTCCATGGGAGAATAGCAGCCTGCATTGCTGCGAAAGGTGGATATACACTGTACTAGTGCCGACATTGTGCATGCTCTGTTGCCTGTGTCTATGTGCCTGTGGTTCTGTCAGTGTGATCATGTGATGTATCTGACCCCAGGAATGTGTCAATAAAGTTTCCCCTTCCTGGGACAATGAATTCACGGTGTTCTTATTTCAATTTCCAGGAGTGTATTTGATGATGTGGAGACAATTTTGAAGGTTTATCGGTGAATGCAATTTAGCGATCTGTGTAATACAACGGCTGAAAGCACCAGAAAGAATAGGTGCTTAGTCATCACGCGGCGTGGCGGGAGCCACATTGGGGCGGCTACGCATGGCTGAACGCATGACATATGTTCCGTTAGATGGAAGCAGGCTGCGCTATTCTGCCATCCACGGTAAAGACAATGCTGGCCTGAGGTTTCTCGAGTATGGGGCTGTGCCTTGGAGTTCTGTGACGTGGGTATAAGGGAAACTGTATAGACGCAGCTTTCGCCTGTGTTTGGGGACAGCTCGCGTCAGCATGTGTGGCTAGGTGAACAGATATTTGGATAGGAATTTCTCAGAAATGAAGTATGAAAGAGATGTGGCCGCCTCATGCCTGCGGGAACCAGGCGGGAGCCTGTGCGTGGTTTGATAGCTGACGGCCACGCCATGTCTTTGGGCTGCCTGTGTACTCTACTGGGCAGGTATTGGCGGAGGGTGCTTGCGGGCTTTGATTGAATTATTTTGCCAGCAGGTGTGTAGGCTGTGCTATGAGTTATTTGGGCAGTTTACGAGTACAGAGCGTATCTAGACAAACTGTGATTAATTATTTAGGAGGAGTATGAATGTCTGTAATTAAATTATTTGCATAAATTAGGAGTTTTTTCGTGTCTGCAGACTGTCTATTGTGAGCGCGAGCATAAGATGGAGAGTGTTTTCCTCAGTGTGATAAATATATTCGACCTCTAAATAAAATGTTCCAAAGTAAATAGAGTGGACTCTTTCCTTATCTCCCCAGCAGCCTAGCGCAGCCTGAGTAATTTTAGCATAATTCTCGCCCCTACATACCACCATCTGGCATGAGGTCATAGGAGGGATGACAGTGCGACCTGATGGCAGTAATGTGCACTATGTCAGTTGGACAGTAAATCTCCTGGTGGAGACACAGCCTGCAAAATAAAGACTTGTGTTCAGATCTGTTTTCCCACCTTTTCGCCCCACCATCTCGGATGACGTCATGCGCTGTGCACGTTAGTACAGGTTAGTAGAGATGGGTCGAACTCGTTCATTCCCGTGAACTACTTCATTCGTTTCACTCTTTGCCGTGAAGCGTTCAAATGAAGTAGTTCATTCATGAAGTACGGAAGCCTGGCGAACTTGCCCAGTTCGCCGCTCAGTCGCGGCTACGCTCACTTCTCCTCGCTCGTACAATAAAGCTTCGTAATACTTCATAATTTTACCAACAGATGGCCGAACTATGCAGTAACGTGCACGCAACGTTTTACGCTCTTACAGCGTCTGAGTTAACTTAAATAGAGCATGGTTGAAGGGGACAAAGGAAAGACAAACAGAGAAGCCTGTCACATGTAAAGAAGGTGATACATTTTATCTTGCTCGACATTTTTTCATGAAACGCCCAAAAAAATCTTTATCTGCCAAGTGAAACATTATTTGTTGTATTCATGGACTGAAAACTAGGGCTACCAACGAAATGCAGTCCAATTTTATGTTCCTTTTAAAATTTAATCCAAAATAGAATGAGTATGTTTACCACTGTCACAAAGTCTATACACCTACGTTAAGTAATTATTCAGAAGCTTTCCTGTAGATTTTATTTTTGTTGAGAATAACAACCCTCCACATTCAAAACGTAAACTGTCACCTGTAGTCATTGGTATGATTTCAAGTAAAATCCCTCTTTCAGTGTTATTAACAAACCTTTTATTTTCATGTTGGCTGTGCGTGCTCACACAGCCAGCCTCTTTCTTCGTTTGTATCTTTAATATTCATTTGTCTGCAGCGCTGCCAACAGTAGGCTACTCGTAGACGCGAAGTATAACCACAGTCTAGACTGTGGTATAACTGCACAAATGGTCACGGGTAATGATGCCAGCACTGCAGGAAGCAGCTGACGCTGCCTTCCCCTCGCCTCTCATCTCCCCAACCCCTCCTAAACCTATCATTCCCCACAAACACCGCGCGATTCGTCGACAGGCAGTAGAGGGAGGAGTGAAGTGAAGGGAGAATGAGTGATGTAGCGCCGATGTAGTGGGAGAGGGGAAGAGAGTGAGTGAACTAGAAAAAAGTGTGGAGTGTGCTATCTCTGAAGAGTTTGAAGTACCAGTTCATCGAAACTGAGTGGTTAGTTCACACTTCACTGGAGTGAAGCGTTCATTTGAACAACTCATTCACGAGCTCCCCATCACTACAGGTTAGTGCACGTTAGTGCACATTAGTAGACGTTAGCCCGCCAACATGAATCGGTAAGGGGGCGTGGTGCTGGGTTTGATTCCAAGTCCAGGTGGGTGTGGCGCTGATGAAAATTGATTCCAAGTCCTAGGTTCTATGAAGTCGAATCATGTGACTAATACAGTATCCAATAGGAGTGCAGCATTCTAGGGGTGGGGGGTGCTAGGTCATGAATGAACACGGCGCTGATAGTGGGAAAATGTGGAACTTCTCATTTGTCATTGATATTGAAATTGTAAATTGACTTATTGAATATGGTAAAAATTGAAATGGAATTAAGTACTTAGGTAATTGATAGGTTAGATGACTAATGTTGGTGTGACTTGTGTTCAGTTAAATTCGTTAGCATATTTACAGAAGACTATGTCCGGAGCGAGTATAACGGTGCGAGCTTTAGGCTGTGATGTAAGCGGTCGCTCGTTCGCAGGCTGCTGACGCAGCACTTGTCCTGTTGTAACGTGCGTGAGAGAGAGAACAGACGATCTTGTGTCATCACCCGACTTCACGGTAGCGCCCTCTGGTGGCCACGATATGAACTAAGTCAGTTGGGCTCTGGAGCTTGTGGTGGACACACTGGGTATGGCCATCTTGTTAACGCTACTTGCGTCACCACCTGACGTCACGGTGGCGTCCTCTGGTGGCGACGATATGAACTAAGCCAGTTGGAGTTCAGACCCAGTGGAGAACACACCTGCTTGAAATTGGTTAAATAATAAAGACAAGTACTTTTTTCCCGCCACTTTCTTTGCTTAATAGAGATAACTGGGGTGTGGTGCATTATCCAGCTGGAATTTGAACTTCGCGTCATTTTTCTTGGGGGGCGGCATGTCAATTTCCCGCCAAAATTCAAACTTCCCGCCAAAATCCGCCATCTATATTGACCTTATCGTCCCCATATTGTTTAACGTCATCGCCGCCACTTGGATGATGTCATCGCCGCCATCTTGAATAACGGTACTTTGTCGCCATACGCAGGTTGTTCCAATACTAATAATCACTTGCTGGAAGCGCTCCACCTTGGGTGTGTTGGGCATGTACAAGGAATAAAATAGTGGGCTGAGGACTGACCCCTGTGGCATCCCAGCATATGCCTTACATTTTTGTAAGATAATGCAGGCGACCATGTGATGTCAAGACCACATGTAAGAAATGTTTGTACATGAGGCTGTCATGTCACACAGAATATAATGCTCTGGAGACGTCCAAGAACACCGCCCCAAGGTACTTGCAATGCCCCAGGGCTCCCATGGCCTGTACCAGTAACCTCAGCAGCTGATATGTTGAGTGTCCCCTCCTAAAGCCGAAGTGCCTGTGTGAGATGAAGGCACCTGCAGTGACATGTTGAGGGAGACAACTGAGGTAAAGCCTCTGAAACACTTTAGAGTGGGGGGGGGGGGGGGGGGAGCTGGCTGATCAAAGTGGTTCAAATGGCTCTGAGTACTATGGGACTTAACTGCTGACGTCATCAGTCCCCTAGAACTTAGAACTACTTAAACCTACCTAACCTAAGGACATCACACACATCCATGCCCGAGGCAGGATTCGAACCTGCGACCGCCGCGGTCGCGCGTTTCCAGACTGAAGCTCCTAGAACCGCTCAGCCACTCCGGCCGGCGCTGGCTGATCAGCCATTAGTTCTTGTGTCAAGTGAGGATCCTTATAGCCCTGTGGGATGGCTACCACTTCTGCATGTTTCCACATGGAATGGTAGGAGCTGGACTACATGACGCTATTGAAGAAAGCAGCCAGTGTGTGATGAGCATCAGGAGACTTGCTGGTTCTAGTTGCCATTCCACCTCCTCCTCCGTGATAGGCTTGATCGCATAATCTTTGTCCATGGCTGTCAGGAACCCAGGCAGCCATTCCTTCACCAGATAGATTTGTTCTTGGTTGACCATGTCTGACATCAGTATAAGATTGTCTGGAATTGCATCAGTCAAGGCACTGGCCTTGCCATTGGTTTGCAATACCATTGCCGGATGATGGGTAAGCTACAATTGGTAGAAGACCTGATTCTTCCATGTGATGGCCTCCAGGGTGTTGTGGTTTGCTGCTGTGAGGTCATGCGATCTTGGTCGGTGTCTGACTGTTAGTGATGGCTGCATCCACCACTGGCATTGTATGCTGGGTGAGATGGAAAACACTCCATGCCACCTTTAACTGGTGGGTTTGCCTCTAGTGATATCTAGGGTCAAATTCGAAATACGTAGCAGTGTTCACATCCTTTTGATTAGATAATGTAAGTAATATGATGCACCCTACTGTAATTTTGATAAATTTGTTATAAGGCAAATCCATACTTCAGCATAATAATCACCAGTGATCAGTGAAATTTCAGTAAATGATTTAAATGGATAAGATAAATTAGCAGAAAAATATCAAATTCTAGATTTAGCGTACAAGATCCATACAGGATGTATTTTTTAACATTCAAATATGGGAAATCTCATATGACACAGGGTGGTTGGCGTCACTGGTTCAATTATTTGGACAGTGTGGTAGGTGCCACAGATGTTTTAACCGAGAACTGAACTTTAACATTCCAGACTATATAGGCTACTATACCTCCTATCATCAAAACGACTTAATAATACTGGTATTGATGGTACCTGGTCTTGCATTTTCCTGCAGGAAATAAACGTAAGTCCTTCCATTAGTTATTAGTTCTCTGAAGTTTGCAGCTTGTGGTCTAGTGGTTAGCGTTGCTTCACTAGATCATTGGGGTTTCAGGTTCGATTATCAGGGGTTTAGAGATTTTACTCACTTGACGACTGAATATTGACTTGTCACCATTTCATCATCATCATCGACGTGCAAGTCGCCGAAGTGGCGCCAAATAAAATGACTTGCACGAAGCGCCCAAACAACCCCTGATGGGGTCTCCTGGCCAATAATGCCATACGATCATTTCATTTCAGTTCTCTGAAGAAAGGTTGGAGTTTATTGCTCACATACCTGTCAGACGTTCTGGTTTGGTGGGAAAAAATTGGTCCACTAATTCGTGTTGCACTAATTGCACTTTACACTCCTGTTTTCACATGATGCAAGAGCATTTGATGCAAGCTTACCAGAATTTCCAGAACTCCGGTGTCAATTGTTTTGAGAGTTCATTTATCTCTGCATCACGCGCATACTGAAGCAGATGGAGTAGTGATGTCGAACAACAGTATCTGGTCACTTACTTTGTAAGGTTTCAGTTTGAGTTGGTGTTCAGCTCTGTGAGTAGGTGCTACTGAACGCCATTCTAATGCTTAACGCATTAGAATGGTGCAACGTCTTTCTCGGACTGTTGTCTGCTAAACTGATACGCCACCTGTCACACTTTCCAAGCAACATGCTGGAGTGTCACGCCGTCCGTGATCGGCGCTTGTCCGTGAGGCAACTGATTTCTGCACAAAGTCATGTTACAGTCTCTTTAGAATATAAATGTTGTAGGCAAAACCTGGGCATAGTTCAATTCATTAGAATCGAAAATGGGAGCAGTTGGTTTCAATTCCCCATCTGCCAATCCGGGTTTGACTTGATCGTGTTTCTCCTTCCAGTTCACTACGTTCATAGGGCTAACTGAAAACCACAGAATGATCATCTAAACTGCTCCGAAATCTTCCCAGGTATCACTTCCGGGAAAAGACCTGTTTCTTGGTGTCCTCCATGTGTAAGCTAGTTCTGAGGCAGGGACAGTGTGAATGTAGTTGTCAGACCATATTACATGTCCCATTGGCCAGACTTCCAGGTTTTACGTTCCTTAAAGTGAATGTTTTGCTTTTCGCATTCTAGTCAACCAGTTTTTGTTGATGCTATGTACTCTAGATGCAATTCCTTTCGTGACAACAAACTTGTTATTAAAAGTAAGAATTCTTTTTTAATGCCATTGATCAAAAAAGATACGTAAGTCACACACGATACTTCATTCTTGTTTTGGAGAATTGAGACAGGGATGCTTTTGTCTATAATTATGCGTACATAAATCCAAGATATTATGAACACTTCGAAAAGCTCGAAGTACTTTTTACACTAATGTGAATGTAGACGTAAATGTTATGGTATTGTTGACTGGTGTATCGTACAGAGTCGTTTCAGTCGCCTGTCGGAAAGGGTATGTTTCGTCAGGGCTTATTTGCCCCTTTTTTTGCGGATATATGTGAGAATTGTGTCGTATGTGTATTTTTACAGTGTAGATGAGTGTATTGAATGCGTTTATAGTATAGTACATTTCTCTTGGATCATGTTGATGATCAGAGATTGGTTAGTGGAGAGTGCTAGTACATGGCCTACTCTTTACGAATTGCTCCAAGGGGGTCGCCGAGCTTAACGTCCCCATCCAACGTATGGAACAGTGTCGCCATCACTTCGTGATAAACTGCAGAGAGATTAGAAATTTAATGCAGGACATTGGCGCAAAGACGGGTGATCAGAAACTTTACGCCACTGCCTCTCCTCCCCTTGCTGGCTAAATACTGGAAACAAAGTTTACACCACCAGTATTCGACCCGTCTTAACCTCGAGCACCATCGCACAGGCTTGTGTTAACGATCTCGACTACACTCATGCGATAGTTAATCAGATACGCGTTCTTCTCATCATTTGCGTGCTTTCTATGTAAATTGTTAAGTAACGATTTTATGGTCTACATTTCCATGATTTGTTTGTTTCTATGTCTGTAAGCTGTTCATTTACTTATTACTAAACACATCAGTGGCTTAAATTCAATGATAATGAACTTATTAATCTTTGTTGTTATTCATATTGCAAGTGAAACACAAATGTAAAAAAAAAATGGTTCAAATGGCTCTGAGCACTACGCGACTTAACTTCTGAGGTCATCAGTCGCCTAGAACTTAGAACTAATTAAACCTAACTAACCTAAGGACATCACACACATCACACACATCACAGGATTCGAACCAGCGACCGTAGCGGTCGCTCGGTTCCAGACTGTAGCGCCTAGAACCGCCACAAATGTAACAAGAAAGCAAATTTATGTGGATACTATAGGCCCTTTACACATCCTATCAGAGTTTAATTAAATGTTAGTCTATAGAACAAAATGAGTTATTCAGAGGAAAAATTTAGATTAGATTTAACATTCCCTTTGCAATGTGTCAGACACTTTATATTATTGGGGAAATGATTAAAGATATTTGCGGATGCTTACTGAATCCCTCTCTCACGTACTGGCAACTTCAGTGATGAGTGACGAAGGTACTTGTTCCTTGTAATATTGGGGCTGTGGATATTACTGTTCTTCTTAAACCGCGATCGATTATTTATGAAGAATTTCGCTAGCAAATTCATATGCTGTGAAGATGAAGTGAGAATGCCTAACTCCTTGAAGAGTAGGCTACAAGATGACTGTGGGTGAACACCACATACTTTTCTTACTGTTCACTTTTGCGTGATGAATATTTTATTGCTAAGTGATTATTTACAAATGAAGAATTATGCTAAAGGCATTAGTGAGTGGAAACATGTTAAATACGTAGTGATGTTGTTAATGTTTCTTATGGGTCTAGCAGTTATGTGAAGAGCAAAACGTGTTAACCTTAGCTGATCGAAAAAACTCAGTAAAATGTTTCCTCCAGTTTTCCAGATCGAATTTTCGTCAAAATATACACCAGAAAATTTGGAAAATTTTGCCGTATTCGTGACTCCTGTTCATGTGCCACATTAGTTGTTGATGTTAATCTATTTTTTGTACAGCATGTAATATGTTAAGGAATGGTCACCTCCCATAGAACAATAAATAAAATCTCTAAAAAGTAGCCCGCATCTCGTGGTCGTGCGGTAGCGTTCTCGCTTCCCACGCCCGGGTTCCCGGGTTCGATTCCCGGCGGGGTCAGGGATTTTCTCTGCCTCGTGATGGCTGGGTGTTGTGTGATGTCCTTAGGTTAGTTAGGTTTAAGTAGTTCTAAGTTCTAGGGGACTGATGACCATAGATGTTAAGTCCCATAGTGCTCAGAACCATTTGAATCTAAAAAATATTATTAACAATTTCATCTGATGTTGCCACTCCACATGGCCATTTAAGAAAAGTACCAACTCTTTTGCATATATATTTCATGTTGATCATTCACATATGTGCAGAACAGGAGTGGACGCAACATTAAAACTGATAGGCTTCCATTCATGTTTCCTCTCCAACCACTGGTACTTTCTCACCTTACTAAATCGCATAAGTTACTGAACATAATACTGATTGAACGTCTATTCTGATGATGTTATTGCTGCAACTATGAAAAATGAGGTTTCTTGCAATTCAGTGGCAAACCGCACAGCTACACTAATTCGTCCGCCTCAGCATGTTGAGCTGTGTGTCAAGTGTTGTACACCTGTGCTTGTATAGTTACAAGGTGCTATGTACTTCACCTGTGCACACAGACATCCCTTCTGCCCGCAGAACAGCTTTTGGGGATAGAAAAGTTCACTACAACAACATGCTTCACATTTTTTCGGCGTCAGTGATTAGAGGTGTGCTTTTGGCTGTTCTGCCAAGTTGTTTCTGTTTTATGCACAATATTTACAGGCCTGTCCACGCAACGAGTACACATAACAGCAAAACTCTCGGCATCTAAAGAAGACAGCTTGTCGGTCGTCTACAGTGGAAACAACAACTCGCCAGAACACCAGGAGAGGCATCATTAATGTGCTTCAAATTTCTGAATACTTGACGTATTGTCAAGTGAAGAACATCCGCAACTACTGAATTATCATTTACTTTATTGTTGCACTTATTTTCGCTATGATTAAGAGATTAGTTCCTTATACGCTCTCTGATCAAAACTATCCAAACATCCCATGTAATGTAAAACTGACCACTAGACGTCATACGTTGGGAGGATGGGGGAGGGCGGGAGGGGGGGCAGTACAACGGCTGAATTACCTAAAACTTGCACTGCGAATATTGTGGAAATGGAAAGTGCTATTGGTGTGCTGTTTTCACAGAAGGGGCTCGTATTGATAGCCAATAAAAAGATTGCAATGATACGTAGAAAGTATAATTTTTGTGCAAAGATATACTTTTCAGTTGGAACAATACCCACTGACACTAACAGATTAAAAGTAGCATAAATTAGAATGTCAGTGGTGTTTCTTGTGGCATTCTACTGCAAGTCGTTTATGAGATATCGTACGTATTTTGCAAAGTCTCCACACCGATGCTACTTTGTACCATTGAACCTGCGTAGTCATTAGGTGCGATGTTGTTATACAGTGTGCTTCTGTGTTCCTTTGAGAGCACTGCGACTTGCTAATCAGCGTATGACAGTCCAAGCGGTAGATCGTGAGTCGTCGTTGGAATGTACCAATGCAGAAAAAGCCGACATACTCATGGTGTACACACAGTGTAGGAAGAGCACATTTTTTTCCTTGTAGAGTCTATGTGGCAAGTTATCCCAAAAGACGTCAACCATTTCGGCTATGATTTATCAACCACTTCAACCAGTTACGTGAATGTGACAATGTGACACCTAGACAACGTAACAGAATGAAACAAGTGACGACAGAAGATTCGGAAATTAATATTCTTCCTGCTGTTACAGTTGACTCCCATGTTAGCTCCTGCGCAATCGCACGAGGAAGTGGCGTGAATCAGCAAAGTATCCTACGCGCTCTCCATCGACATAGGTTCCATCCCCATCACATCCCTCTTCATCAAGAGCTGCATGGAAACGATTATGAGAATCGTGTTAACTTTTGTATATGGGCATTAAGACATGTATGTATGTATGTATGTACGTCTGTATATGGGCATTAATACATGTATGTATGTATGTACTTTACATGTATCATGTGTCTGGTTTAGTGACGAAGCCACATTTACGAGTACCAATCATGACCAGGTAAACTGCGGAAACATACATTACTGGTCTGTTGACAATTGCCGTTGACTTCGTCAGGTGGAACGTCAGCATCCATGGAGTGTAAACGTGTGGTGTGGGTAGTGAATCATCAGCTCATGGGTCCATTTGTCACAGACGGAACACTAAACGCGCACAAATATCGCAGCCTCACAACAGATTGTCTTCCACGGATCCTCGAAGACGTTTCTCTGCAGGCTAGGAGGAATCTATGATCCAACATAATGGCTGGCCAGCCCATAGTGCATAAAGTGCTACAGCGTGTCTTCATGAATTGTTTCCAAATCGTCGGGTTGGATGCATAGGACCTATACCTTGGCTGGCGCATTCCCCGGATTTGACGCCTGTAGAACTTTTTCTGGGGGAAAAACTGAAAGACGCTGCCTACGAGGACATGTCAACTGCAACCAATGATATGCAATGGTGTATTACTGCAGGCTGCTTTGACATCTCTGCTGAAATGCTAGCACAAGTGCAACAGTGGTTCCAGTCTAGGCTGGAAAACTGTATCGCCACAGCTGGTGGTCAATTTGAACACATCCTGTGATGGTCAGTTGTCTCGTTACTGGTCACAAATTCACATAACTAGTATATGGAGTTGTATTATTCTTTAGCATGTGCTACCACAGGTATTGTACAAGTGCCAGTGTGAGAATTTTTCAAAACGACTCGCACTAAAATCCTATAGCAAACACCACTGATATTCTAATTAATCCTACTTTCAGTTTCTTAACGCCAATAGGCATTGTTCCATTTAAAAAAGTGTTCAAAAAATGGTCCAAACAGCTCTAAGCACTATGGGACTTACCATTGGAGGTCATCAGTCCCCTGGACTCAGAACTACGTAAACGTAACTAACCTAAGGACATCACACGCACCCATGCCCGAGGCAGGATTCGAATCTGCGACCGTAGCTACAGCACGGTTCCGGACTGAAGCGCCTAGAACCGCTCGGTCACAACGACCAGCTAAAAAAGTGTGTGTTTGTACAAAAAGTACACTTTCTAATTAGTATTACAAACTGTATATTGGCTAACAGTACAAGCCCCTGACCACCATTCCATTCTGAGAAAAGCGCGCATCTATAGCACTTCCCATTCGGCAATATATGCAGTTCAAATTTTTCGTGATTCATCTTGCATAAGAGGGCGCGAGGTATTGGGTTGTCCATAGAAAAGTGATAATAGCAGAATTGGTTTGTGAGAAGAGCTCAGTGACTTCGAGCAATGACTACTCATCAAATGTCACCTGAATAGCAAATTTCTCCTTCTAAAGCTGCTAAAAGGCGCTGCTGGTGACTGGACTGTGAAGTGGAAACGCGAGAGAACAACCACTGCTAAACCAAAATCAAGCAGACCTCATACACTGACGAACAGGGACTGTCTAGCGTCTTGGAGAATGACTGTAAAACATCGCATAAAATCAGCGGAAGGAATCACTTGCGAGTTCCAAATTGCTACCAGCAGTCGAGCAGTGCAATGACTGTATGTAGGGAGTTAAAAAGAATGAGATACAATGGTCGAGCAACTCCTCATATGCCACACATTTCTGTAATCTATGCTAAGGGAGTTTGAGGGGGAGGAATAAGCGACGTCACTGGACAGTCAAATGGAAACGAGTGGTTTGGATTGATGAGTCACTCTATACCCTGTGGCCGTCCGATGAGAGGGCCTGGGTTTGTCAAATGCCTGGGGAACAATAAAAGAGACCATGTACTCGTATAGTGCCAACAATGAAGTACACAGGAAGTGGTATTACAATATGGTGGTCTTTTTCGTGATTAGTGTGTGGTCCCCTTATTCGGCTTAAGAAAACGCTAAATGGGTAAGGACATGAACACATTTTACAGCGTTTTGTCGCATACAGTAAAGGAGTTGTATCAGCATGAGAGTGTTCAATGTCGTAAAGCTGCATCTGTGAGGCACTGGTGTGTCGACAGTAACATTCCTGAAATGGACTGGTCTGCCCACAGTCCCGACCTCCACCGAATGGAGCACCTTTGGGACTAGTACCAGCACCCAGCATTACTGCCTTCCCTGGTTTACCATAAATTGTGAAGAACACCCAAGCATTCTCATAGTCAATGTTTTAACAGTTCAATACATAATCTCATGAGCTGTCAGTATAGTTTGACACAGCACTGCCAGCATCGTGATGAAAATCTCTCACCGTCACCATAGAATACTAAACAACCGTACTGATTCGCTATGAAAATGGCAACAACCATGTCCAGAACGTATCAAAAGGTTAAAGATCTATGAAACTTTTGCTTAAACGAATCTTCCATATAGAGAATGTAGAAGAAATTATAATGTCAAGGCGCAGTGGTAAGACAGTCGACTCGCGTTTGAGAAGTTGGCAGTTTCAAATCCATGTTCCGTCATCCAAATGTCCGTTTTCTGAGTTTCTCTGAACCATGCAAGACAAATTCTGGAGTGGTTCATAAGAGTAGACCATGGCCGAATTCCTTCGACATCATTCACCAATCCGAGTTTGTGCAGTCTCTAATAACGTCGTTGATGAAATGTTAAACACGAATCTTTCCTCTGTCTTTCCAATGTAAATGCCATACCCTGAAGTAACTACGGCTTTCAATCTGAAACAGTGCTACCTCGACTATCCCAGTTTACTGATAACGCAAATTAAAAAGAAAAGGAAAGCAGTCAACAATCCGAAGATTGATTTGAGCAACACACTCCTTTATTAGGCTGGTCCTGTTGGAAGTGGTATGCCTTTGCCTTCCTCTGACCTTTGAACTGACTTACACAGCCAGTTAGAGGAGGCCTACAGTTTCACACGGATTCCAAACCACGGTGAATCTCGGCATTTTTCGCACAACAAACTCTGACAGAGTTGAAAGAAGTGAAAGTCATTGATTACAAACCTAGAATTACGCATTGAGATATTTGGATTTGTAGTCTGACATAATACCACCCCCCCCCCCCCCCCGCGCCCCTCTTTCACTGAGTTATCGCGAACTCACTTTTACGAAAGCAACGAGTTGGCTCTAAGAGCACTGTAACTCAGTTTATATTGTTCTCAGTTTTATATTGCTCATTTAGAGATTGGAGAATCACCATAGGATAAGGAAGACTATTACCATTCGAAAGGGTTTAAGATCTCATGTATCAACCCTCGACTAACAGAGAAACTGGTTATGCACGTTACAAACAGATAAAACAATAACAGTTTACGAAACAAGACTCAGTATGTGTTATCATAATTATTAAGCTAGCCACGGTGACATGAGCAGCGAAACTCGATAACTAAGAATTACTCGGATTGTTTAATTATAATTTATTTTAATAAAACTTTCACTAGAATGCAATGGAATGTAAGGTTCTTAACTAGCAATAGAGATACACTGTAGAAGGAACTTTACCAAAGAAAGATATAGTTGCGTCAATAAACGAAAATTTTGGAATTTGATAGAAGATAGAAAGATGGAAAGGGAAGTGTAGCTTTGATGATCCAAACAGTTCTTCTGTATAAAGAGCGGATAATAAAGTTTGATTTCGTTTAAAGCACTCACACATTATCTGGTCGAATCAGGATTGCAAGCATCACTGCAGTTTCGCTGCAGTGTACCCCAGGATGGAAATATGGCTCGATGAATCGTTCGTTCTTTAGAACCATTTCGAACAAACTCAAATTGTACGCGATTTTAATACCTGTAGTACATTGTGGACTGTGAATAAGCGCCAAGATGGATGAGTCCATGTTGGATATAATGAGAGAAATTAACCACTTCATTCGGAATGATGGGTCGCCGATAACGTTACCAGTTACTAACAGACAGGGGTCTTTTCAAGCGGTCCAGGGACAGAGTCTTTGTACTTTGGCTGTACATACTCTAGCGGGTCAAAGTGATGACAATGACCATTATTGTGTCTTCTCATAATACTACCTCTTGGCAGCAACTGGGCCAGTGGAGGTGACTAGCAGTGTCTTCTCCCTTGCATCAGGTCACAGCACTGCTCGAAGTCTAAGTCAGGACAGAAAACAGGGGAGCAGTGGCGGGTTGCTGGCGGATTCCAGCAATGGCAAGTAGTCCCGTTGAGACGGTGGCACAGTGGTGCCTGCCAGGGCGCGAACAGTCTTACAGAGGCACTAGGATCACAGCCCAACCATGACAGTAGCATCAGCGACATAGTTGTGGTGTAGAACGCATGGTGGCAACTGACACACTGCAGGTACTGTGCGTGGCCCTGCACTGCCGACGATGACTTCCTTCGCTGGAGTCGGTTTTAAATGCTGCTGTTCGACACTGACTTCATGGAACGCACTGCATTTCTGAGTCACTGGGTAAAACTACGGCATAGGATCGGTGATGAACGTCTGTCAGTTGTCACATAGCATTGTGCCAGACTGCAAAGATTTCCTGGAGACTGGTCAGTGTTACAGGTCATTAGCACCCAGAAGCGACAGTATGGAAGCGGCAGCTTCTGGTGAGTTGCTGAACTAGCAGGGGCATCGACCCTGCGGCGCTCAGTGCTTGGTCCCAGCTTTCTGTCCACGGCTCTGGAAGTATCTGTTCTGCTAAAACACGCTAAAATTGAAGTGAAACAGAGAAGACTTACAAGGCTGTTGTGCAACATAAAAAATAATCAAAAACCAAAATTCACAATTCCTAGATCCCAGGTTCAAACCAAGCCATGCTTAAATTTTGTGTAAAAGTCGTCATTAAAGGCAGTCAAAGACTTCCAGTGTGAGTGAACCTCATTCTGCCAACGGCTTTGCCAAAGAGGTGGGATGAACAGAGGTGCATGGCACCCTCTTGTTCTTAGTACTAGAAACTACCCATAAAGGTGTCAAACGTCAGCAATGATCAACAACATGAAGGTGCAGAAGGCAATGGAAGCCACAGCATTGAAGCTACGTAATATGTATTTGCAGGACATCCTCTAAGACGACAAAAGTCACGGGACATCTCCTAATATGGTGTCGAGCCTTCTTTCGCTTAGTGTGGTGCAGCAACACGATGTGGCATGGACTCAATAAGTCGTTGGAAGTCCCCTGCATAAATACTGAGCCATGCTGCCTCTATAGCCCTCCAAGATTTCGAATGTGTTGCTGGTGCAGGATTTTGAGTACGAACTGACCTCTCGATTATGGTCCATAAATGTTTGAAGGGATTCATGTTGGGCAGCCTGGATGGCCAGATCATTTGCTCGAACTGCCGAGAATGTTCTTCAAACCAATTGTGAACAATTGTGGCCCGCTGACATGGCGTAATGTCATCCATAAAAATTCCATCATTGTTTGGGAGTATGAAGCCCCTGAATGGCTACACACGATCTCCAAATATCCGAACATAACCAGGACCCAGTTCACTCCATGTAAACACAGCCCACCCTATTCTGGATCCACAATCAGCTTACACAGTGCCTTGTTGACGACTCGGATCCATGGTTTCGTGGTGTCTGCGCCACACTGGAGTCCTAACACCAGCTCTTACCAACTGGCCACAGTTTTCCAGTCGTCTAGCGTCATCTGATATGGTCACGAGCGCAGGAGAGGCGCTGCAAGCGATGTCATGCTGTTAGCAAGAGCACTCACATCGGTCCCTTTACCGCCACAGCCCATTAACGCCACATTCCACCGCACTGTCCTGACGGATACGTTCATCGTAAGCTCCACATTGATTTCTACAGTTATTTCACACAGTGTTGCATGTATGTTAGCATTGACAACTCTACATAAACTCCACCACTCTCAGTTGTTAAATGGTAATAGGTAATGCCTGGAATTTGGCATTCTCAGCAAATTTTTGACACTGTTGCTCTGAGAGTATTGAAGTCCATAATGATCCGAAAAGGAATGTCCCATGCAGCTAGCTCCAACTACCATTCTACGTTCAAGGTCTGTTAATTCCGGCCGTGCAGCCACAATCACGTCGGAAACCTTTGCACAAGAATCATCTAAGTACAAGTTACAGCTCCGCCAATGAACTACCCTTTTCTACCTTGTGTACAGGATACTACCGCCCTCTGTATGTGTGCATATCGCTGTCCCATGACTTTTGTCACCTCAGTGTATAGCTTGTAATGGAAAAATATGTCATGATGACCTCTCCATTTGCGAAAGATTTCCTGTTAGCCCCCTTTCGGTTCTCCGGGAGGGGACTGCCAAGGGAGACGTGACAATGAGAAAGCCGCGCAGAGAGGCCGCGTGGTGTAAGGCACTGTGTCACGCCGGAGGTTCGAGTCCTCCTTCGGGCATGGGTGCGTATGCTGTTCTTAGTATAAGTTAGTTTAACTAGTGTGTAAGTCTAGCGACCGATCACCTCAGCAGTTTGGTCGCTTAGGAATTCACACACATTTGAACATTTCGTGACCATGAGAAAAAGATCAAATAATCAACGAAAGGGTTACAAAAAATGGCTCTGAGCACTATGGGACTCAACTGCTGAGGTCATAAGTCCCCTAGAACTTAGAACTACACTCCTGGAAATTGAAATAAGAACACCGTGAATTCATTGTCCCAGGAAGGGGAAACTTTATTGACACATTCCTGGGGTCAGATACATCACATGATCACACTGACAGAACCACAGGCACATAGACACAGGCAACAGAGCATGCACAATGTCGGCACTAGTACAGTGTATATCCACCTTTCGCAGCAATGCAGGCTGCTATTCTCCCATGGAGACGATCGTAGAGATGCTGGATGTAGTCCTGTGGAACGGCTTGCCATGCCATTTCCACCTGGCGCCTCATTGGACCAGCGTTCGTGCTGGACGTGCAGACCGCGTGAGACGACGCTTCATCCAGTCCCAAACATGCTCAATGGGGGACAGATCCGGAGATCTTGCTGGCCAGGGTAGTTGACTTACACCTTCTAGAGCACGTTGGGTGGCACGGGATACATGCGGACGTGCATTGTCCTGTTGGAACAGCTAGTTCCCTTGCCGGTCTAGGAATGGTAGAACGATGGGTTCGATGACGGTTTGGATGTACCGTGCACTATTCAGTGTCCCCTCGACGATCACCAGTGGTGTACGGCCAGTGTAGGAGATCGCTCCCCACACCATGATGCCGGGTGTTGGCCCTGTGTGCCTCGGTCGTATGCAGTCCTGGTTGTGGCGCTCACCTGCACGGCGCCAAACACGCATACGACCATCATTGGCACCAAGGCAGAAGCGACTCTCATCGCTGAAGACGACACGTCTCCATTCGTCCCTCCATTCACGCCTGTCGCGACACCACTGGAGGCGGGCTGCACGATGTTGGGGCGTGAGCGGAAGACGGCCTAACGGTGTGCGGGACCGTAGCCCAGCTTCATGGAGACGGTTGCGAATGGTCCTCGCCGATACCCCAGGAGCAACAGTGTCCCTAATTTGCTGGGAAGTGGCGGTGCGGTCCCCTACGGCGCTGCGTAGGATCCTACGGTCTTGGCGTGCATCCGTGCGTCGCTGCGGTCCGGTCCCAGGTCGACGGGCACGTGCACCTTCCGCCGACCATTGGCGACAACATCGATGTACTGTGGAGACCTCACGCCCCACGTGTTGAGCAATTCGGCGGTACGTCCACCCGGCCTCCCGCATGCCCACTATACGCCCTCGCTCAAAGTCCGTCAACTGCACATACGGTTCACGTCCACGCTGTCGCGGCATGCTACCAGTGTTAAAGACTGCGATGGAGCTCCGTATGCCACGGCAAACTGGCTGACACTGACGGCGGCGGTGCACAAATGCTGCGCAGCTAGCGCCATTCGACGGCCAACACCGCGGTTCCTGGTGTGTCCGCTGTGCCGTGCGTGTGATCATTGCTTGTACAGCCCTCTCGCAGTGTCCGGAGCAAGTATGGTGGGTCTGACACACCGGTGTCAATGTGTTCTTTTTTCTATTTCCAGGAGTGTACTTAAACCTAACTAACCTAAGGACATCACACACATCCATGCCCGAGGCAGGATTCGAACCTGCGACCGTAGCGGTTCCTGACTGTAGCGCCTAGAACCGCGTGGCCACTCCGGCCGGAGAAAGGGTTACATTTTACGGGTCGGAGCGAGGACTGTAAATAGTCCAAACGTGTCAAGGAAGCTATAAAAAGTGAAAAAGGAAATGCAAAGGTTCAGTCTAAATATATTTGGAGTCAGTATAGTCAGACGGACAGTAGATAAGGATTTCCGTTCAGATGAGTTTAGGCCAATATCAACAACAGCAAAAAATGGTGTAGTGGGAGAAGGATTCTTTTCGTGTAGGAAAGTATAGCAGTGAGTGAACAGTTCGTGACAGGTTCATTCTCCTCAGAATCAACAGCAAACCAACATCAACAACAATATTTCCAGTATACAGTATATGCTGACGTTAGAATCAGAAGATGAAAAGATAGGATATATGAAGACATTGGACGTGTTACTCACTATGTAACTGAAAATGAAAGTCTAATAATCATTTATTCTGTATGAGGGGAAGGAACAGCATGTTGCTATACATGTTTTCAGTGGTATAATTTATGACAGTTCCTGTTCTTCCGCTCGTTTAGTACTGCGCATTATTTTTATTATTGCGATTGGCGACCAAATAGTTTTTCTAAGCTCATTATCAAAAAATTATAAATGGACATCACAAATACTTGTTGTAATTTTGTGAGTGGAAATGTACGCAGTTTGTTTGTTTCTGGAAAGTAAACGCTATTCTGCACAGTCCAGTCACATTAAAGTGACCAGCTGTCAAAAGTCTGAATAACCACCTTTTTCAGTCCAGAGCACTGCAATATGTGCATGAAGAGAGTCAATGAGGTTCTGGAGGGTATCGACATAGATTGTGGAGCCATGTCAACTGCAGTTCCATATTCAACTGCGATAGGTTTCTCATATGGGGACCCATGGCGTGAACAGCCCGATCTAGGTGGTCCCACATATTTTCGATTGTGCTTAAATTCAGGGAGTTTGGTGGCCAGGGGAATGTGGTACACTCATCCTCATGCTCTTAGAAACATGAACTTAGCCTGATAGCCTGTGTGACATGATACATTCTCCTGCTGGTAGATGCTGTTGTGCTGAGAGAAAAAAATTCATGTAATGATGGACATGGTCCTCAAGAATAGATGCCTACTTGTGTTCATCCACTGTGACTTCCAGAATAACGAGATCATCCAGGGAATTCCACGAAAACATTGCCCAGACCATAATGTTCCCTCCTCCATCCTGGACCCCTCTGACGATTGTTGCTGGGCGTTTGCTTCCACATATTTCACGCCGTAGACGCCAACGGCCATCTGGGTGATGGAACATCAAACGCACTCACTGAAAAGGCCATCTGTCACCAGTAAGTGAAAGTGGAGTTGCGGTACTGGCGTTTAAATTCCAGCCTTCGTTGTCGATGAACTGCAGGTTGTATGTTTCTCTCTACATTTGTTTCTATATGTGACTGTAGGCTTTCCCGGTGTAAACTATTGATGAAGGTTTCTTGGGTCTCCAGCCGGGTGGTAGCGTTGATATCTCGCGACGTTTCGGGAAGTGTCATACTACCCATCTTCTGGCGAAGTGTCGAGATTCTTTAATACTGTAATAAAGGATGGGGCCCCTCCAAGCCCACACCAACGTGGTGACCAAACCAAAGTTCTATTGTCACCTCCGTAAACATGTTAGTTTTTGAATCAGGCGTCACAGGATGCGGGCTGTGATGTTATCCATGCGTCTGGGTAACATTATTCATTAACATGGTCCATCAGGAGATAGAAGCGGTCGAAAACGATTGAAGGGTAGCGGTTGTAAGGGCAGAGGAAAAAAAAGTGCCAAGGCCAGCGCCAAGGGAAAAAAACCTCTGCGACAGTAGGACGGGTAGTAAGGGCAGTAGAGGCTTGCTAGCTGCGACAGAGCATGCAAGGTGAGGGGTGGTTAGCGTGAGGTATCGTGCGACGTTACCTATGTGCTGCGTGGTCGTTAGCTGGGTCAGTCCGGTGCTGCGGCTGGGATCGCTTGTAGTCTCCTGGGCCGGCCGCTGTGGCTTGCTCCCTGCAACATAAAAGTTCGGCGCGGCAACGCATGCGCTGCTGTTAGGCCCTCTGCTCCGCCTTGTCGTCAGTGACTTGGTGCAGCTTCATCAGGCTGGCGCAGAACGGCGGCGATCGGCTACCGTACAGCGTCATCCTCTACTGCACGGCGCAGCCCTTTTGCATTGCAGCTGTGAGCTGCTCCGCTTGTCCAGTGATCTGCGCCGCTTCAGCGTCGGAGACATGCACGCCGTTCGCTCGCGCTTGCGCGATGACGGCTGCCTTCCTGTCTTCTCGGTCCCTAGGAGGGGCCGCTCCCGCAGCGGTCGGCGTCGCCACCGGTTCCGCTGGGGCGGCGGTTTTCCTCTTTGCACCTGTCACCTGCGGTGCTGCTGGGGCAGCCGCTGGGATAGGCGCGCGAACGTCCTTCTGCGAGGTCGCAGGAGTGTTCGCGGGTACGACTGCGCTGAGGCCTTGGGCGAAGACTGCTCGCAGTTGCCTCAAGGCCTCTTCCTTCTCTGCAGCCACGGCGGCTGCGAAGGCAGCCCTCTCCGCCGCCATGACGGCTTTGAGGGCTGCTGTGGCCTCCTTCACGGCGGTGCCGAGTTCGGGGTCACATCTCTTCACGGGAGAACGAGCTGCGTCCTGGCTGCCCGTTTCCGAGCGGCCGTCCCTGCCCCTGGCAGGTGGATCTGCTGCGCCGGGCTGTTCTGCGCCCTACGCCGTTTCCGACGTCGTCTTCTCTTCTGCTGCTGTGTCGGTGCGGCCGCGGCCGCGTCGCCACCCCCGGCGCGGTTGCGGCTTGAGAAAGCCGCACAACCGCGCCAACTGGCGACGTGCGGGCCGCCACACCGGACACAAGTCGGCAGAGCGTTGTTGCCGCGGTCGCAGGCGCGGCTGTCGTGCTCACCTGAGCACTTGACGCACCGCGCCGCGTTGCGGCAATACTTCGCAACATGGCCCTCGTCCTGGCACCTGAAGCACTGGGGCTGGGGGTCCATGGCGGTCGGGAGAGCCTCCGTCGTAACCGGGAAGCCCAGCAACTTCCGCAAGTCGAACATGTCGCTCCCGCCGTCGACCGTTTGCACGGTCACGGCATAGAGCGGCGCCCTCTTCCTGTTGGTCCGGTTGTGCAACCTTGTGGCTGCATTACCAAACCCGGATCGCAGCAGCCCTTCCCGGACCGCTGCCTTATCACAGCACCAAGGTAACCCCCTGAGGAGTGCCTCGGTCGTCTTCATCCTTCCTACGGAAGGTGCCTTCTCACGCGCCGGCGGCGCGTCGACGATGTGGTCGGCCACTGCGACCTTGATCGCCCTGTGGTCGGCCACGTTTGCGGCTCGAACGCAGATCAGCGAGTCTGTATCGACAGACTCGTAGACCACCTCGTTCCGAGCGCAATTCGTCATGGTGTCGAACAGCGCTGTCCACCCGCCTTTGCACTTGACGTACAAAGGGGGGACAGGCCGCGACTCGTCTTCTCGGGAGTTCCTTGCACGGTCGGCAGACTCAGTGAGTTGCACAACCGAAGAACCCTTCGTAGCGGCAGGTTTCCTCTGCGCACCCTTCTTTCCCATGCTGCGAGGCGCGGAACACGACAATTTGCACGCGCTGTAAGAACAACGCACGACAATCTGCTCTCCGCGGCGCCCACAGCACAGGAAACCTCTTCACGAGCTCTCAACGGCCGAGTAAGCGAAGCGCGCCAACGGCAGCGATGCGCTCGCCTCGCCAGCTCAGGCCGCTCTGTGTCGAGATTCGTCTCGTCTCGTCTCGCTAAACTCACGGACATCTTCTGTCCGGAGATGGGGGAGGCTAAGCAGCAGTGCTGCTATTCCTCCTTTAACATCTGTGTTGTCGTAGGTGTGGCCTCTCGTTCGAATGGGCCTCTGGCTACCTCGCTAAGTTAGCGAAGTAGTTTATTGCTGGTAAGTCTTCTGGGGCAGGCTGACGCCTGCCGGAGCGCCACTCCTCCTTCGCCCACTTCTCTGTGACCAGGGTGATGTGTTCCTAGTCCGAAGGGGTGAAGATGGGGCGGCTGTTGAGCAAAATCAGCTCCTTCCTGGTTACCGCCTCACGCAACATGCAACGCATGTGCCTGAGGTCGCACGGTTGGTGCGGGGGTGGTGGCTTCGCGTGCGCCGGCGTGAAGGGATACGGGTTTTCCCCGTGAGGGTACGTCCCGTCCTTCAGCGACGCCACGATCTTCTTGAGGAAGGGCTGCACGCTCCGCTCGTCTGGGAGCGGGAGGGGCAGCTCTTCGTCGGTTACCGCTTCTTCAGCTTGCGACGCAATTAGTTTTTCAGCACAACATAATGTAGAAGTAAATACAATTCAATTGCACTCGACAGGGATTAATAATAACGAACCACTTGCAAATGAAACCTTGTACACAGTCGATGAAGCATCGATTACCAGATGAAAATATTTCGCGTGAAATCAGTGAACCTAGCCCGGTTTCGATTCAATCAGATCGTGGTAGAGAAACAATGGCTACAAATAATGGCATAAATACAAACACACAAGCTTCGTCAGTTACGCTTGAGGCATTATATAGTCTGATGTCAAACGTGAGCGAGCAATTATCTGATTTAAAGATCAGTCACAACACAACAAACACAAAATTGTCAAACATGGAAATTGGGTTCCAACAGCAGTTTTCAAGTGTAAACATGCAATTTGAAAATATGCACAAACATTTTGATCAACGCTTAAATAAACTCACCAATGAAATCGATCAAAAGATCGAAGACAAAGTCATCAAAACAGTCAATAGTGTATACAATGTATTGGCAAATGATTTAGAAAAGAAATTGTCAGATCTTACAAACAAACAGGAACTGTCATAAATCGTAGAAACACACAAACAAACACAAACGGTACAAAAAGAAATACATGAAAACGTACAGGCTATTTAATTAAATTTAACTAGAGTACAGTCCGCATGTGAAGAAATACCTGACCAAGTTAATAAAGTTAACGAAGAAGTCGGTCTTCTGAAACAGGAGACTGAACGTATCAAGGCGGACATTATCAAAATAAATGAAACTTTAGAAACCGTTGATGTAAATGAATCAATAACTGACCGGGAAACAAAACTTTTTGAAAAATTAGGTAATGAAATCAAAGTAGCCGAGGACAGAATACGTAAGGAAATTGCGGGTAGACTGAATATTTCAAATGATTTGCCTACGTCAAGCAACAGGCAGCCTGACACTTATTCACCCGTGCCAGATTACGATGTCAATAACGCAGAACATCACGCGCCCAGTCCGGCGTATGTGCACTCACCGGCACAGGCAAACAATGGCTATTCGCCAAACGCGGTGCTGCAACAGGCAGTAGGCGTGTCGCCTTGCATCTCGACGATTCTAGTCGATGAGAGCCTGTTGAAACATAGACAGTTTCCAGTTTTCTCCACAGAATCCAGAAAAACTCATCCAGTCGTATTCGTAAGAGCATTTAAAAATGTCTTACCAAGAAACTGGACGGAGGCACAGAAGATTAGATATGTAGTAGGCTTCACACAAGGCGCGCACTTTTGTGGGCCACAGACATGGCTGAACAGTGCGTCACCTACGAACAATTTGAACGAGTTTTCTTGGAGAAATATTGGTCTGCTGGGGTCCAAGAAAGACTGCGACGTGAGGTATTCAACCCACAACCGTTCAACCTAAAAAACGGCGGGTTGAGAAAGTATTTCGAAAAGTATTTAAATAAGACGCGCTATTGGAACAATCCAATACCGCACGTAGATGTTCTCAAAATTCTGAAAAACAGACTACCCGCGAACTTACGCGAGAAATTGGTAACCATACCGGAGAACGACCTTGAATACTTTCCTTCCGTGCTTGACTCAATTGATCTAATATACGAAGAAGAGCCGAGCACAAGTAATCGGAATGAACATTCCGGAACCAATCAAAACAACGTAAACGGATATCATTAGAATGGCAGTGCACAAAACCCACACAGTTGGCATCCGTATGCGACAACGCCAAATAATGGACTGGAATTACGGAAATCGGAGGAATTCGGCGCCACAGAGACGTGAAGACCGAAGATATAATACAGATTACGGTCCACGCCGGTATGGAAATGATAGAAATCACTTGAACGATTGGTCAGGCCCGCGTGATGAAAGGCGGCACACAAATGAAAATTACAATAGTTACAGTAATAGGAATGACAGACCAAGGTGGAATAGCGACGGCCGGTCGCAAGAAAATGTTGCACGCAGCGGTCCGGAAACTAATTGGCGACAGAATAACCACTCAGTGCACTTCGTAGAGGTAACGGACAGTAATGAAGCAACGCCGTTGTCTCCTCCGGTAAACAACAATCGGTCGCAATGAGCCCCCACCGGCCGGCCGATTTGACAACAGGGGGCACAAACAAGCACACATTACATCTTAAACAATTATTTTTAAGATATGATCAGGATGCTGCCGTAGAAGATGATCTATGTGAAGAAGAGATGAAAGCACCGGACAAGGTAAGTGACCTCGTGCAGGCTGTAATAACAGCAAAGATAGGAACTATAATTACCAACGTAATTTTAGATACAGGCGCATCTACGAATATTATTTCTGACAGTTTATTTAAAGAAGTTTCGAAAGCATTAAAAGTACCAGTGTTGCCAACGGAAAATTGTAAAATCTTGACAGCTGTAGGTAACAAGTCTAAAAGTATTAAGTGGCAGACGCAAATACCTGTTACCATTAGCGATGTCACGATAAACTGTACATTCTTAATCGTTGAGAAATTAATCGTCAACTGTATTTTAGGTATGGAAGTTTTCCGGCAGCATAAAGTAAACATCGACATAGGCAGCGGACTTTGCTATTTCCGAGTGGGCAGCCGGCCGGAGTGGCCGCGCGGTTAAAGGCGCTTCAGTCTGGAACCGCGCGACCGCTACGGTCGCAGGTTCGAATCCTGCCTCGGGCATGGATGTGTGTGATGTCCTTAGGTTAGTTAGGTTTAAGTAGTTCTAAGTTCTAGGGGACTTATGACCACAGCAGTTGAGTCCCATAGTGCTCAGAGCCATTTGAACCATTTTTGAACCGAGTGGGCAGTCGTAGTGTGAAGGTCAATCTTGTAAAGTCAACAATAGAGCGTAATGGCCGATTACAGAAACAAGCTGAAGTAAAATTAGTTTACCCACAAGTGTTATTGATAGATATTCCTTACCCCGAACAATTAGACACGGAAATAATTAACGAACAGGCCGCCCACGAGAAGGTAGGAAAATCCACTTGTCTTTCAAAAACTCAACAAGATGAACTAGCAGATCTTATTTATGAATACCGAGACATTTTTAGAAAACAGCCGACAATAATCAAAAATTATGAATACAAAATGGAAGTCTACCAACATAAAACGTACTGCTATGAATCATCTGCGATACCATGGGCAAAGAAGGAAGCGGTTCGCAAAGAAATAGATAGAATGGTTCTGTGGAAGGTGATAGAACCTTCGCATTCACCGTACTGCAGTCCCATCCTAGCTGTCAGCAAACCTGACGGGTCAGTCAGATTAGTACTTGACGCGCGGGAAATTAATAAGATCATCGTACCAATACGCACTAGGCCGGAGAACTTAGATGAGCAATTGCTTAAATTTCATGGAGTGAAGTATTTAACATCCGTTGACATGAAGGCTTCGTATTGGCAAATAGCCCTACATAGTGATAGCAGAAAATATACTGCGTTCATTCATGCTGGCAGAAGCTATCAATTCCAAGTACTGCCATTTGGACTCAACGTGAGTGCTGGGGTGTTTATAGAGGCTTTAGACAGAGTATTGGGTCCAGAACTGATTAGCAAAGTGACGTTGTATGTAGACGATCTCTTGATAGCCACGGAGACCTGGCAAGAGCATGTAGAATTGGTACACAAAGTGTTCCAAAAGTTCCGACAATATGACGTCACAGCAAATTTTAAGAAGTCCGAATTCGGAAGGGATCGAATAAAATTTTTAGGCCACATTATTTCACCAGGCGGAATTTTACCAGATCCAAAAAAGTTTGATGCCATAAAATATTTGACCGATGACCACGCTGTCTGGTCTCCTTCCCCAAACCAACCAACCAACCATAAAATATTTCCCCTCACCACAAACACGCAAACAATTGAAAGCTTTTCTGGGGGTCACGTCATTTTTTCGAAATTTCGTGCCCAAACAGTTACTGAATAGTGATTCCCTACTCAACCTTTTAAGGAAAAAGCACACATGGTTGTGGACAGAAAAATGTGAGGAAGATTTCGTAAAAATCAAACAGGCACTCATAAACGCACCCATTCTGAAGCATCCTAACATGAACTACAACTTTTGTTTGAGCACGGACGCCTCATGTCAGGGATTAGGCTCTTGTCTGTTCCAATTAGTAAATGATAATGGAGAACAGAAAGTAAACATAATTAGTTTTGCAAGTAGAGCGTTAACGGAATGTGAAAGAACCTATTCGGCAACTGAACTTGAAGCGTTAGCTGTAGTGTGGGCTTTCCGCAAGTTCCAATACTATCTCTGGGGAAGGCATACGCGAGTGTTTTGTGACCATCAAGCATTATCGTTTTTACTCACATGTAAATTGCTGCACAAACGGATTGCACGTTGGTGTTTATTCCTCCAGGAATTTGATTTCGAGATAGTTTATATGAAGGGTGAACAGAATGTAATTGCCGACGCATTATCGCGCTTGCCACAAGGCTTGAGCGAGTTCAATGAATTTATCGAACAGACTTCCGATTTTAGAGTTTTTCTGATGCATGATGGCACATTTCAACCATATTACAGAAAGATGTGTAAAGACATGAGCAAACTACAAAAGGAAGACAATAGATGGAGACAAGTTATGCAAAAACTGCAGGCAGATGACAATAGTACACTGAAACAATATTACACAATGTCAAACGATGTTCTTTTCTACAGGCGCAATCCACAATCCAACACCTGGTGTGTATGCATCCCGGAAGAATACATAGACAATTTGATACGACACACACATAGAGTATGGGTGCACTATGGGGTATCAAAATGTACAGCGAAAATATCAACGTATTGTTACTTCCCGAACCTCAGACGCAGGATAGAACAAATAATAAAAAAGTGTACAATATGTCAGAAGGTTAAACATCTTAATAGATCTTGTTTGGACGTATTACACCCTATCATTCCAACTAGACCAAGAGAACTAGTTTCCGTGGACGCAGCAGGACCATATCCACGAGCTAGGGGAGGAGTTAGATACGTTATCGCATTTTATGTCTTCTCAAAGTACTTAAAAATGTATGCTATAAAAGCAGTACTGTCGGGAGCAATAATCAAACGCATGATAGAAGACTACATACCACTAGTGGGAAAACCGAAAATTATATTAACTGATAATGCAACAAACTTCACTAGTAATAAATGGAAAACATTTCTCGAATCTCAAAACATAAAACATATGTTGGCATCCAAATTTCACCCAGAATCGAGCCCGATTGCGAGAAATTTTAAAGAAATTAATCGCTTTATAAGAACTTATATACCAAATAAACAGACAAAATGGGTAGAATACATAGCTCCATTTCAGCATATTGTAAATAATTTAATTTATACTTCAACAGGCTTTACACCTACAGAGTTAATGTTTCAAGGCACAGAACTTGACGAATGGGCTAAACCTTTACCTAAATTAGCCACAAAGCAAGTAACACTAAATGAAAAGGTACGTCAAGCATTACTACAGATGGAAGAACAAGCAGAAATAAGGAGAAAGCAGTTCAACAAAAAGATAAGAAAGGTTTCAAAATTTAACATTGGACAGGAAGTACTATTACGTACCCACCCAAAATCCTCTAAAATTAAGGCATTAAACAAAGAGTGGCAGTTGTTGTATGATGGCCCTTTCATTATAATAGACAAACCTCACCCAGGATGTTATCTGTTAGGTAACACACGAACGGGCAAGGTGAAAGGGTTATACCCTCACAAGGATATCAAGGAATTTTTTCATTAAAGGTTATATGTTATTTTAGCAAAATTGAAATTATACAACCTTGGATCACATAGTAAAATTGCTGTCATTAATCCAAAAAAACTTGCGAACACGAAAATCTAAGTCCGGTGTTCGTGGTTTAAGAAGTCCATTGAAAAAGACTGTCAGTTAGTGAAAAACATGCATTAAACTAGAAAACATAAATGAAGTTTCAATTAAACATCGAAACTAGTAACCAACTGGGGGCATATGCCAGCTTTAAAACGCATAGTTAACCACACCTAATGAAACATGAGTTACTGTGAGTCTTAACACTATAAAATAAACCACACGGTACTTTTGTAGTCTAACTCAGTTATTTAAGAGAGAGGAACAATGACAAATTAACGCGAAGGCCAGAGTTTGTTCGCTTGATACGAGCAACAAGCCACGCGTCGAAGTTGGAATCCAACGCTCAGCTGATGAGCACGCGATAGCTGCATGGCAAGACGAGGTCATTGGCGGCGCTGTAGGCAGCAAGCCGGGGAGAAATCTTCCCCCTTCCCTGTCCGATCAGCTGAGTGTATACAAATAGCGAAGGCGCATGCGCGGTAGAGTTCAGGCGACACGTGACTCGTATTACATGATGGCGGCTATCACGAATAATGTTCACCAACAATGCAGAGTTTTCCCCGCGCGTACAGTCCAGTCGTGGTACGTATGCGCGCATGCGCGGAACGTTTTAAAAGTTTTGAGACCATGCTTACTATGAGACACAGAGACGAAAGTCATTCAAAAACAAGAAAGAAAAGGGTACACAAGTCTTGTAAATAGTAGCTTAGAAAATTTAATTATAAGCTGGTATTACGTAATAAAAGTGAACATACAAGTACATACTGGTCATGGACGGTATTGTAATATTATATTATATTGAGTAAAATCTTAGCTTGTACGGAAGGACAAAGAAAATAGCTCAATAGAAAAAAATAAATAATGCAGATATATAACCGGAAGAAAGGCTATGTACACGCGAGAACAACACACAATTACATATAGGGAAAAAGCAGCAAAGAGGAAAGAAAAGAGATAACGCATGCATTTACATTACACAGTAGCGAGCGATTTTCAGAATGAACAACAAGGCAAACGCGTTAATTTTTGTGACTAAGGAAGAGAATGACACAAGCTTTAAAATAGGAAAATAATAAACAGATCTATGCAGCGTGAGTAATGAACTGAATCGCTCTCAAAACAAATACCTAGGGTTTATAGAGAGAGAGAGACACACACATTAACGTTAGGAAACACCTGAAGCACTCAGCAAACAACTTTGTAGAATATATAAGCTATACACGAAGGTACATGTACGAAAGCTAAAGTGTAAAGGAGGAAAATAGGGAATGATTGCGCATTAATGGACCGTAAGGCAGTTATGCATGTAAGAAGAAATATTTAGTTGTAAGTATTATTAGTATAAGGGACGATGCTCAGCACACCCTGAATTATTTTGGAATATTGAAGGAATGGTGCAGGGTACCGAAAAAAGGGCCCCACCAGCAATGTGTATATTATAGTGGTAGATATTTTTTGTGTGTATAAACGTATGTATGAACGTGTGAAAGGCGAAAGAAGCTCTGTACATGTACGGAACCTAAACAACATAGAAGTCTATAAGGAAAATTAAACTCTAAGACAACCTCGTATAAACAGGTATACCTAACGTCAAGGAACAACTTAATTAAAAGCGTAAGACTCTACGAGTTTACGAGAAAATACGAAAAACCTGATACACAGTGCAACATTAGCGACGCTTCACTCATGTATGCAGAAGGAAGGTATGAATTACTTTACCCACTTGAAACATGAAAGGAAAAATCATGTCAAAATTATATATTTCACACATATAACGATTTACAGTCACAAAGAATGAAAATGATATCGCCGCTATACGAGAAACAGGTAAGTAGTGTGATCGAAGACCTGTAAGCAAAGGAATCGTCTATAAAATAAACTATGAAAAAAAAAAGTCATACAGAATTTCATGCTGCACTGAAGCTATGAAAGTCTGATTATTCGTGTACATAGATTTTCATGACAACCGATGCATTAAAATGTCTGTATTTTTTCTCCCATGATAACACATGACGCCTATAAGCGCACTTTAATTCAAGATGATACACGCACACAAGGGCGTTCCGCTATTATGAAACACTGTACATATTAATAGTAGCTACACCCTGAACTTCAAGATTTTATGTTTATATGTCTATGTTAATGTAGGAAATTTTATTAGAGGTAATGATTTACAAGCACACCAGAACGTGCTTAAGCACAAAACACTGTACATATTAGGTTATGCTGCATATAAATGATTATTTCGTGCATTTTCAGATTTTATAGGTAAAAACCGTAGCATACACGTAGTCGTTGCCATTACCCTAAGTAGAAGGTAGAAAATTCCCTTCCCGAGCTGTAGTGGGGCGGCTACTGGTGTATTCTCTGCATGCTGATGCATGTCGTTGCGTATGCAGAATACGTAACGGAGGTAAACCTTAACATTACTCGAGTTCAAGAAGGAAAACAAAGGACTTGTTCTTTCTAACTGATTAATGGAAAAAGGTGTGTGTGTGTCAGTAAAATCCAAGACGAAGAAGCCACTATGAGTGGTCAAAAAATTTTCAATTTTCGTCGATAGTTATTTCCTGTCATTAATGTAACCAATGTATTGTATGTGTTATATGTTATTCCATTGTATGTGATGTATTTTGTATTTCATGCCAAGTCCCGTGACTTACAAATTTGTGAATACTTATGTACATTGACCAGAAGTATTGAGGGAATGAATCTCGGTACAATAGGTAAAAGGGGTTAATGCGAAGAAAAAAGTGTAGTGAAAAAGAAAGTTTCGATCGCAATACTCGCGGTTAAAGTGGTGTGTGTAGAAATTAAAATTGTGCAAAGTAGTGCTACGTTGCAAGTGTCAGCGAGCCTAAACAAGTGAAATCGAAAATTGAACCTTGTATCGTCAAACGACCCATGGCGTCACAATAGGAAAGGACAATGCCAAACAAGTTTGACATGGTACGCTTCTTACCTGAAGCTGCATCGACGGGATCGTCCTCCGCCTCGCACATAGTGTGGTGTGTTCTTCGGGGCACATATTCCAATGTACCTCGTCGTATCCAGGCTAAGTACTGGAAGGAACTACAAAAAGCACACGCATACTGAGGTTCGGAAGTCGACGGTACCCGCACGTCGGTGTATATTCAGCGCACTGGCGCGCGCATTCAACCAACGTCGCCCGCTAACGGACGACCAAACAATAGGCGCGTGTATCACCCGCCCATATTCAACACTGGGGCTAGCGAACAAAGCTGGTCGCCCCAGAATAAATACAGAAAGCAATACAAGGACTTAATCTTCACCTCTGGTGAGGAAGGAAACATTTGTAAATAACGTTGTATTCATTGTATATTTTATTGTACAAACTTAACTACATGATGGTTTGTGCGACGAGCAGAGCAAGTCTTATTGTCTTGTGAATAAAAAATAGTGAGAATTATCGAAGTGTTACGAAAATTATTTAAAGCAACGTAGCATTGTATTCCTTGGTTTCCACCGTGAACCGATGCCGACTTAGGAAGATACACACGGTCAACAAAGAGAAGAACATCGATGGCGACTAATGAATTAATATTGTGGCAGAAGGACTAATTCTACGTCTAAGGTGAGAACTCTGATTAAATCAACAATGACGTACAATTCAAAATGTAATTAATCGGAATGGTAAATTATATTACAGGCATATTTCACGCAGCACTGTATTTGTCCGCATTCAAGCCGGTCAATGCAATCCGTAAAAAAGCCTTTCAAAGGTTCTAAAGTTACAGTTCCATGTCCGTAATTTTTCCTCGTTTCAAAAAACCAATAAATTTAATTTTTTTATTTATTTCGCCACAGCATGAACAAAAAATAGACACTACCACGTAGACAAATCACAAAAAGTTCCATGAGGTACCATCAACAAAAAGAGTGTGTTACAGTACAGATGGTAATCAATGCTGAACCACATCTTTGCAAAATATTTTCCGTACACAAATGAAAACAAAAATACATACTTCCAGAATTGTTTTAAAGGGTAACTGTTACATGTCGTGTTGCTCCAGTGGCAAAAAATGACAGTACATGTTCATTAAAAGGATTAAATAATTTGCGTCAGATAATATGAACTCAAGGAAATAACTGTGTTGTCTTAAGTCACGTTACCTTCATCCAGTGACATCCTTTCAAAAACTTACCTTTTATGCTTACAAACACAAAATGCATTCACATGGCATAAAAATTGATTCTGCCAAGAAACAGGATCCCTATGTCCTATCCATTACTCACTCACTCTTTCTCTTCATTAAGTCATAATCACTGCCTCATTCTATTACAGTATGCATAATAAATCTCATAACTGTGATCTCATGTACCTGACCAACATAAATGTTATTACTGTACTACAACATTAATCATATTCGCTGTCTTCTTCTCAATGTAAATTTCAAATAACAATTTCCTGCTCTGTTTTTGTCCTAATTTCCACATAAAGTACATTTCATAGCTATAATCGTAAATATCACAGTTCAGTAAACACACCACCATCACTGCCTCACAATAGTTCCCGAAAAACTTCTTACATTGAAATACTTATCACTCTTCTTCCCAGACAATTACCATTCTAACAGTCTGTATATCTCATCAAAAGTGGTGGAAAGTGTTAAATGTCTCTGTACTACCATCACTGTGTGCAGCCAAAAATATTTCTCAAGTGAACAGCATAGTGCTGGTAGCCTGTGTAGCCTCCCAGAACTGGTTTTTAGATTAGATTTACTTTCATTCCAATTGATCTGTAGTGAGTAGGTCCTCCAGGATGTGGAACATGTCAGAAAAACAACAATACATGACAAATATTTACAACTAAAACAAATAAGCTAATGTACCATTCCACAGGTCCCAAGTGGAATGATCGCCATTTTTTAATGAACACGAAGAGTCATTTTACAAATACTAATGCACTGAATTTAAAATAAAAAAGTTTTTTATTTATTTATAAGGTAATACAACTACTGTAATACTTATTTACAATGAACACATTACTGCACTGAAATGGTGCAGAAGTTAGATTATACTAACACACACACAAATTTTCAATGAACACATTACTGCACTGAAATTGTGCAGAAGTTATGTTGTACTTATATACAAATCAGTTGGTTTTACTAAGAAATTCATCAATGGAGTAGAAGGAGTTGGCCACCAATAAATCCTTTAGGCTTCTCTTAAACTGAATTTCATTGGTTGTTAAGATTTTTATGGCTGCTGGCAAGTTATTGAAAATGTGTGTTCCTGAATAATGCACACCTTTTTGTACAAGACTAAGTGACTTTAAATCCTTGTGAAGATTATTCTTATTTCTAGTATTGATTCCATGAATTGAGCTGTTGGTTTGAAAAAGTGATATATTTTTAATGACAAATTTCATTAAGGAATAAATATATTGGGAAGCAGTAGTTAGTATCCCTAGTTCCCTAAACAGGCTTCTGCAGGATGTTCTTGAGTTCACACCACATATAACTCTCACTGCACGTTTTTGTGCCCGGAAAACTTTAGCTTGGCTTGATGAATTACCCCAAAAAATAATCCCATATGACATTATGGAATGAAAGTAAGCGTAGTATGCCAGCTTTTTCATTTTTATATCCCCTATGTCTGACAAAATTCGCATTGCAAACAGAGATTTGTTAAGACGCTTCAGCAGTTCTGTGGTGTGCTCCTCCCAGTTGAATTTATTATCAAGCTGTAATCCCAAGAATTTAACACTGTCCACTTCTTCTATCTTCTTGTCATCGTATGTTAGACATATACTCTTGGGACACCCCTTACAAGTTCTGAACTGCATGTAGTGTGTTTTTTCAAAGTTTAGTGACAAAGAATTGGCTAGGAACCAGTGATTAATGTCCACAAATATTTTATTGGCTGATCTTTCTAAGACTACATTTGACTTGCTATTTATTGCAATGTTTGTATCATCGGCAAACAAAACAAACTTGGCATCTGGTAATGTTACTGATGAAAGGTCATTGATATACACAAGAAAAAGTAAGGGCCCCAAAATGGAACCTTGTGGGACCCCACATGTAATTAGTTCCCAGTTGGATGAGGCCTGATAGCTTGATACATGTCTCTTTCCTAATAACACCCTTTGTTTCCTGCCAGAGATATAAGATTTGAACCATTTTGCAGCATTTCCTGTTATACTATAATATTCTAGTTTACTTAAAAGGATATTGTGATTTACACAGTCAAATGCCTTTGACAGATCACAAAATATACCAGTTGCCTGCAATTTTTTGTCTAATGAATTAAGCACATTTTCACTGTAAGTGTAGATAGCCTTCTCAATATCAGAACCTTTTAGAAATCCAAACTGTGACTTTGACAGTATGTTATTTGAGATATTATGGTTATAAAGACGACTGTACATTACTTTTTCGAAAATTTTTGAGAATGCTGGCAACAGTGAAATTGGACGGAAATTTGATGCTATTTCTTTATCTCCCTTCTTAAACAGTGGCTTAACTTCAGCATATTTCAGCCATTCAGGAAATATTCCACTAATAAACGACTGGTCACACAGATAGCTTAATATGTTACTTAGCTCAGAATCACATTCTTTAATTAACTTTGTTGATATTTCATCATACCCACTAGATGTTTTTGATTTTAAAGATTTTATGATGGACATTATTTCTGTTGGGGTAGTGAGGGTCAAATTCATATTAAGGAAGTTACTTGAAATGTCTGGTCTAAGGTAATCCATAGCAGCATCTACCGAACCTGACAACCCCATCTTTTCAGTAACAGTTTTAAAATGTTTGTTAAAAAGTTCTGCAACACTATACACATCTGTCACCAATGTATCATTTACTCTTAATGCTATTTGTTCCTCTTCATGTCTGGTTCTACCGGTCTCCTCCTTCACTATATCCCATATTGTCTTTATTTTGTTATCTGATATGACCATCTTTTCCTTGTAATATATTTGCTTTGACATCCGTATTACAGTCTTTAATATTTTGCAGTATTTCTTATAATGTGCTATAGCATCAACATTGGAAATGTTTCGGAGTGACAGATACAGTTTTCTTTTTGTTTTACAAGATACCCCTCTTCCTCAAGTAATCCACGGCTTCTTTGTAGACTTTGCTCTAACCTTGGTAAGTTTTGGGGGAAAGCAGTGTTCGAATAAGGTAAGCACTTTATTAGCAAAAATGTTATATTTTTCATTCATGCCATGAGCACTGTAAACATCAGTCCAGTGAATGTCTCTGAGGAGTGTCCTAAAATAATCAATTTTTGGCTTACTGATTACCCTTTTGAGCTCAGATTTAACAGATTTTATATCCTGTTCAGTATTAACATTTAACAGAAGGAACTGCATGTCATGGTCTGAGAGGCCATTGATTATTGGTTTTGTAATATAATTTTGTTCATTGGACTTTTCTATAAAGATATTATCAATGGCTGTTTGTGAGCAAGTGGCTATCCTAGTGGGGAACTTTACTGTGGGAATTAAGTTGAATGATAGTGTTACTAACTCAAACAAGTTCTTATTGGGAGAGTCTTTAAGGAAATCTACATTGAAATCACCAGCAACCACTATTTCTTTGTTTTTGGTTGTTAAATGGGCCAGTACAGCTTCAAGGTGGTTGACAAACAGATTAAAGTTACCTGCAGGTGCTCGATATACACTTAATATTATGAAGGATTTTTTGTGAAATTCTAATTCTGTTGCACATGCTTCCATATGCTGTTCTAGGCAAAATTTATGAATGTCTATGTTCTTAAATTTATGACAGTTCCTGATGAATGTGGCAACTCCTCCTTTCTCCATTTCTGATCTACAAAAGTGAGATGCTAACCTAAACCCTGTAACACTTAAAAGTTCTATACCAGTGGTCACATGATGTTCAGAGAGGCAGATTATGTCAGCTGGGTTTGAAGACTCTAATTCATCTATGCAGATAGTTAATTCATTAATTTTATTTCTCAGTCCTCGAATATTTTGATGCAATAAAGATAGCTGACATTTCTCATTGACTGAGTTAAAATTGGGTGGAGTTAAAATATCTGCTGACAGTTGAAAATTCTTAACCAATGGCTGTTTATGCTGATGTAATAAGCTGGAATTATGTTTTTTGATTTCTTTCTCAAACTGAAGATTTGTCTCAGTTCTAACCTCTCTTAAAATTTGCTTTCTTTCTGTCCTCCCTACCCTAAAAAAGGGTCTTTTCTGAATCCTATAACCACTGGTATTTTACCACTCATGACAGTGCCTCCCCCCTTCAACTTTCCTGCTATTTCCCCAGCCAATTTACCCTTCCCCTTCCTGTTGAGGTGAAGGCCATGCCTAGTATAATCCCACCTACTGAGAGAATCAACAGGAACCACACCAATGTGTGACCCTGCACCCGACATGAGCAGCCGTTCCAGCTCCAAATTAACTCTCTTGACAGAAGAGTTCAAATGAGGTCGGTCATGGCGCCCAAGAACAGATACAAACTCAACACTAGTATGCTTCGATGCTGATGCAATCTTCGCCAGGTCACACTCTATACTGTACCCGGGATCTCTGTCAATACTGTTACCTGCCCCACCCACTATAACCACGGTGTCTTCCTTAGTGAAATCTTTGCAAAGTGATCCTAAATCCTCTGTCACCTGCTCCAGACCAGCACTAGGTTTAAAAAAATTGGTGACCTGGTATTCTGATCCTAGTTCATCCTGCAAAAGTTGGCCAATACCTCTTCCAGTATTTAAAAAATACTGTAAACGATCATTTTATTAGAAATTGTATGTTCTTATTCAGCTTCTAGATGAAATTTCTGCGTTCGTAGCAGTTTATTTAGCGTACGCGTCATGGCAGCAAATCGCTCAGTTGTTGCCCTATAATGAAGTTTGTTGTTCGACGATAGTCGCCCGCTTCCTTTTGAAACGTTACCTGCCGCGCGGCGGGAGTCGCTTTGGCATACAGTGCCAATAGCAATGTTTACCGCTAACTATTGCTCTTCGCTGTGACGCCAGAAATATTTTAGAAACAGATGACATGTAGGTCTATGATCTGCGTACAACTTAAGTATGTAGGATTGTTCTATACATCGTCTGATGTGCGAAACGTGATGAAATCCCTTCCTCTTATTTGTCCGAATCGTACCAGTCTCCACGGCATTGTCACGTACAATTCAACGAATCCTATACGGTCCATTATATGCAAGAAAGAATTTGTGACTAAGATGCTTGTTTGTAGAAGATAAAGGGTGACATTCAACCAGGAATGTCCACCCTTTAGCCTTTTCATGTTGACTTGTCCCTGATTTCTTTCTGGTTTCTGCAACATTTTAAATGTTGTTTACCGCTATATCTACTACTTCCATATGTTGTGATTTTTTTGAAGCTGGAACTGGTATTAACTCTGTGGTGTCACCGCTAGACACCACACTTGCTAGGTGGTAGCTTTAAATCGGCCGCGGTCCATTAGTACATGTCGGACCCGCGTGTCGCCACTGTGTGATCGCAGACCGAGCGCCACCACACGGCAGGTCTACAGAGACGTACGAGCACTCGCCCCAGTTGTACGGACGACATTGCTAGCGACTACACGTACGAAGCCTTTCTCTCATTTGCCGAGAGACAGATAGAATAGCCTTCAGCTAAGTCCATGGCTACGACCTAGCAAGGCGCCATTAACCATATCTGGAGAGAGTCTCACTTGTATTATCAAGAGATATGTACCACAAGGAAATTAAAGTTAAGTAAACCTAAGCTCCGTTCTTTTCTTTATAGCATTCATAAGTATCCTGTTTCAGACTTAACGCAAGACGGCGAGAGTTGACGCGTGCCCTTCCGGCTACTTCTCAGTGTGGCGTAGCTAGCTTGTTACGCCACAACAAACTCCCTCATACAATCAGGTGATTGCTGATTTTTGAGTATAAGTAACGTAGATAAGGATGTAGAACGTGTGGTAAATCATTGAGAACCTCTTAGAATGTGTTTCTCCCAATTTTGGTATTGATGATGACAATATATTCTGCACAGTTTGTTAATATCTCGCATAATACGTTCTGAAGGATTGGACTGAGGCCAATAGAGTGAAACAAAATCAGATGTAACTTTGTGACGTCGTAAAGTATGTTACCAAAGATTTGAGCGAAATTGTGGACCGTTGTGGAAAATGACTTTGTCAGTGTGACCAACTTCTCGTAGAAAACTGACAAAGGCTTTGGATACTATTTTGGCAGTAGCATGTCGTAAAGGAGTGAATAAAACGAATTTTGAACCTAATTCAACAGCAACAAAAATGCATGAGAATCAACTGAGTGATCTGACAAGAAGTGGTAACTGGTCTACTGAAGCCAACACTCTTAGTTTAAAAGGAATTGTAGGAAATAATGATGCTCGATGTGTATCGGATGGTGGTTTGGCGTTCTGACACAATTTCATTTTGCTAAAACTTACTGTATACTTTTCTGCGTGCTACTAAAGTAACAAGTGGTGCAGATTTTGTGAAAGCATTTTCTCGTACCGGAGTGAGCATAGTTGAGATGTATATACCAGATAAGCTTATCTACAAAATCATTGGGTATGCACACAACCCAAATAGAGTCACTGTGGTGTGCGTACTGTAAGACCTTCGGTACACACACCATCAGATTATTTGACTTGTCGCTCTAACGAAGTAGGTGAGTGTCAGCAATATGTCTCGTGGTCTTGTCGTGGCGTGTTTATCTTCTGCCGTTAGGTCAGACGTTAGAAATGCCACTTGCACGCTTAGAGTAGCAGATTGACGGTGACCAACTTTAAACAGAACTTGATTAATTTTCACGCATATTTATTAAAATAATAATAAGCATAAACATTACTTAACTTGATTCTGGATGCTGTTTACAATTGACAATCTGAAGTTCTTTTGGTCTTGGTACGTTAAACTTATTCTCACATATCTCTAATACTTGACAAAGTGTCTGTACATTTCTCTTCATGGCTATGTACAGGAATATGATAATCTTATTAGGCGCAGACTGAAACTTGACTGCAGACTAATGCAGACTGACTAATCGGAGGTCTGTACACTCGTTATAATGCCTCGAGCATTCAGGTATCACTGCGCGAGTGTGATCCGCGAGGAGAAAAGGTTCTACGTTAGCAGCAATCTCATTGGCTGCGAGACATTAATACGCGGATTGGCGGAAGCAGAATTTGGTCTGTTTCTAAGACAGCGCCATTTCGTAGTGCGGAGGCAGACGAGCGCTGCGCCTGCGCTGTTGTGCTTAGCGGGGCGCGCTCTAGTGGGAAAGTTGTGTACGCGCTGACTACGCGGAACTATGTACACAACAGTCACTGACTGCATATCTTTTGAAAAGAATGTTCTTAGGTATCAAATAAAATTGTCTTATTGCAGTGCTTGTTTTATCATACAATTTACATTGTACATCTTTCTAGATGGGTCGTTATCCAGTTCATGTGCTATTTCTCGTAAAGAAGAGGAGATAAAGTTCTCAAAGACTATCTTTCGTATATACAGCAAACTGAATGTGGCTCCGTAAAATTTCCCAGTGTTATAATTAGTTGTTTTCATATCGGGTCTCCAGCCGGAACATCTTGTCCTCTGGACACAATATTTCGGCGATCCACATGGCCGCCATCTTCAGGTGAGTCGGCCGTCGCACTATCTCGCCGGAACTGAAATCAAACACGCCAAGGCAGCTCCTTTATACACCGACCATAGGTCGGGCCCTCTAGCGACAGGCACAACAGCTCACCGGTGGGACAGCTCGCGGAAACGACGAATCGATTTCAGACACTAGAGACAGTTTTTGAAGACCGAGACAAGGACCGTTGTTTCTTAATGTCAAACAGAACAGGGTTCAAACTATCGCTTAAAGTATTCCCCTCCGTTTATAATATTGTCACATAACTGGATTTCAATGGCTTCTTTCACTACACAGTCCCAATCCGCGAAGCTGGGGCAATCACTTGTGTCTGATCGTATAACATTTCATATCCTTCCATAAGACAATGTTCCGCCACTGCAGATTTTTCTGGCTAAGTAAATGCGTGTGGCGATGATGCTCCACACAGCGACTCTGGACCGTACGAATCGTTTGTCCAACACAGACTTCCCAGCATTTGCAGGGAAGCTGGTAGATTCTGGGCTTTCTCAATCCCAAATCATCCTTCATTGAGTCCAACAGGGCTCTCGTCTTAGCTGGCGGACGGAATACACTTTCAGTATTAAGTTTCTTTAAAATTCTACCATCTTTCGTTGGTTCCGGCCAAGGTCCAGTCTGTAGAGCACGACGGATCTGATGGCCAGTATAACCATTCTGTTTGAATACAGTTTTTAGGTGGTCCAGTTCTTGTGTCAAACTATCTGCATCTGACATGGCGTAAGCTCTTTTTACTAATCTATGTACAACCCTGCTGCGTTGGTACCATGGGTGACAACTTCATGCTTGAAGATATTGGTCCGTATCATGGGCTTCGATAAACACTGCCTCCTAACGTCCCATCATCGCTCCTGTAGACCAAGACATCAAAAAACGTAAGTTTTTCATCCTTTTCAACTTCCATCGTGACCTTAATATTGGGATGCAATGCAGGCGATTAAAATGATCTAGAAAACGATCTAGAGCATCCCTCCCATGTGGTCATACCTAGTTGGTTTTAAGAATGCCATCTTCAGCGCCGTGTACTCAAAATCTTCCGTAAACAAATTGCCGACTATGGGAGGTAATGGACTCCCTATAGCCACTCCGTTAGTTTGTTCAAAGTATTTTGTCATTAAATAAAAAATACGTGGATGTCAGCACTGGGCGACAAATATCAGTTATTTATCGTCCAATTTTTCACCAATTAACTGCAAAGAATCTTCAAGAGGAACTCTGGTAAGCAGAGACACAACAAAAAGACTAACGAGCAAATTTGAGGGACAGAGATACAAAGACTTCAAACGCTGAATAAAAGCCAGAGAATTTCCCGTCATGGGGACTGTGAATGGACGCTAAATAGTTGGCTAAGATGTAAGTAGGAGCGCCCAAATTCCTAACAATAGGCCGAAGAGGAACTCCTTGCTTGTGTACTTTAGGCAAACCGTATAATCTCGGCGGGACTGCAGCACCAGATCGAAGTTTTTTAAGAACATCGTCAGATAATGAACTCTTCTTCAAAAGAGAAAGCGCCTTTCGTTTTATACGTTCAGTTGGATCGTTCTTCAATCTTCGGTATGCCGAGTCTGCAAGCAAAAGGTCCATTTTATCCACAGTGAAGCACCTTTGCATTGCTCTTGTCTGCTGGAAGAATTCCTAAATCCTGGTCTTCTCTGATGAAGCAGATTTTGGCTCTTTCAAGCGAGGAGATGTTACATCGTGGTATGTGGCACCCGACGCAACCTGTGAGAGACATCTTGCCTAACCTCATCAGCTACGTCGTCATGAAACCTGGACACCACTTGTTCAACGGCGGGAATTAATTCCGTAATGGGAACATTCGTGGGTGTGGGGCCAAATTCAATCCCTTTTCCAGTACTGCCAGCGCAGTATCGTCCAGTTGTTTGGTTGTGAGACTGATCACAACATGGCGATGGGTGTCATCATCCGTTATTGTAGACTGAGAAGAAAGTCATTGAAACTTCTAAGATTGCCTGCCGAGTGCGTTTGCATGGACCCAGGACGAACTGTGAACCCAATCTCAGTAGGCAGCAGACAGTAACGCCGAAACTTACAAATGCAGCACACTGGACTCGCATTCGGGAGGACGACGGTTCAATCCCGTCTCCGGCCATCCTGATTTAGGTTTTCCGTGATTTCCCTAAATCGCTTCAGGCAAATTCCGGGATGGTTCCTTTGAAAGGGCACGGCCGATTTCCTTCCCCATCCTTCCCTCACCTGAGCTTACGCTCCGTCTCTAATGACCTCGTTGTCGACGGGACGTTAAACACTAATCTCCTCCTTCTCCACTTACAAATGCAAATAAAATAATTCCTTGGTTGCGAAATCCGGTTGTCTACGTGTAATACGAATGAGCTCCCTTACTAAGATAAAACCGGCACGATTCTTAATGTCGTTGGTGATTTTTGTTCCAATGTAATCAACAATCCTGGCAAATTTAGGTATTATACCTTCACTCCGGCATCGCAGCAGATAAGCGAGGACTCTCAGCAACTTCCCCTTCTTCTTACGAATTTTATCAAACTTCCTTACAAATTCAAACATCTCCTCCCCGTAGAGGCTCTTGATTTGGATCCGTAAACTTTCTCGCATTCGGGAGGACGACGGTTCAATCCCGTCTCCGGCCATCCAGATTTAGGTTTTCCGTGATTTCCCTAAATCGCTTCAGGCAAATGCCGGGATGGTTCCTTTGAAAGGGCACGGCCGATTTCCTTCCCCATCCTTCCCTCCCCCGAGCTTGCGCTCCGTCTCTAATGACCTCGTTGTCGACGGGACGTTAAACACTAATCTCCTCCTCCTCCGTAAACTTTCCCAAGTCTCCAGCAGAAACATCTCGTTCTCTGGACACTATTTTTTGGCGATCCACCTGGCCACCATCTTCGTGTGAGTAGGCCGTCGCACTATCTCGCCGAAACTGAAATCAAACACGCCAAGGCGGCTCCTTCATACACCGACCTTGGATCTCCCCGCGCGTGCGCGAACGAAATTGCCCTCAAGCGACAGGCACAGCAGTGCACCGGCGGTGAAAGATAGCGGAAACGATAAATCGATATCAAACACTATTGACAGTTTTTGAAGACAGAGACAAGGACCGTTGTTCCTTAATGTCAAACAGAACAGGGTTCCAACTCTTACTTAAAGGATACCCAATATCTCTGTTTATAATATTGTCAGGAAGCCAGATTTCAATGGCTTCTTTCACAGTCCCAGTACCGCGACACCGGGGCTACGACTTGCGTCCCATCGTATGACATTTTATGTCCTTCCGTAAGACAATGATCCACCACTGTAGATTTTTCTGGCTGACATAAACGCGTGTGGCGATGATGCTCCAAGCAGCGATCCTGTACCTTACGAATCATTGGTCCAATATAGCCTTTCCACCAATGGCAATATCAGACTGTGTCCATGCTACCGCAGCCAGTAGGCAATCTTCGAAGTTTCAACGGCTTTCTTCTGAGCCTACAATAACGGATGATGACACAACCAAACATCTGGACAATACTGGAAAAGGGATTGAATTTGGCCCCTACACTCACGAATGTTCCCATTGCGGAATTCATTTCCGCCATTCAACAAGTGGTGTCCTGGTTTCCCGACGATCTAGCTGATGAGGTTAGACAGGAGGTCTCTCATACGTAGGATCGGGTGGCACACACCACGACGTAACATCTCCTCGCTTGAAAGAGCTGCGATCCGTTCCGTCAGAGACCAGGATTTACGAATTCTTCCAGCAGACAAGGGTAATGCAATGGTTCTTCATTGTGGATAAAATGGATCTTTTGCTTGCAGACTCAGCATACCGAAGATTCAAGAATGATCCAACTGATCGTATAAAACGAAAGGCGCTTTCACTTTTGAAGAAGAGTTCATTACCTGACGATGTTCTTAAAAAATTTCGACCTGGCGCTGCAGTACCGCCGAGAGTATACGATTTGCCTGAAGTACGAGTACACAAGCAAGGAGTTCCTCTTCGGCCTGGTATCAGGAATCTGGGAGCTCCTACTTACAACTTAGCCAAGTATTTAGCTTTTATTCTTTGTCCTCCTGTCGGAAAATGTGAATATCATGTTTCCAACTCTCTGGATTTTATTAAGTTTTTGAAGTATTTGTGTCTCAGTCTCCTGGATTTGCTCGTTAGTTTTAATGTTGTGTACCGAGTGAGGTGCCGCCGTGGTTGTTAGCAAATTGGACTCTCATTCGGGAGGACGACGGTTCAAACCCGTCTCCAGCCATCCTGATTTAGGTTTTCCGTGATTTCCCTGAATCGTTTCAGGTAAATGCCGGGATGGTTCCTTTGAAAGAGCACGGCCGGTTTCCTTTCCCATCATTCCCTAATCCGAGCTTGTGCTCCGTCTCTAATGACCTCGTTGTCGACGGGACGTTAAAAACTAATCTCCTCATATTGATGTTGTATCTCTGCTTACCAGAGTTCCTCCTGAAGATTCTTTGCAGTTAATTGGTGAAAAATTGGACGAATAAACTATTACTCTTTGTCGTCATGTTGACATTGACGTATTTTTTATTAAATTGCGAATACTTTGAACAAACTGATGGTGTGGCTATGGGGAGTCCATTATCGCCTACAGTCGTCAGTTTGTCTATGGAAGATTTTGAGGACATGGTGCTGAAGACGGCGTTCTTAGAACCAACTTGCTTCTGGAGACACGTCGACGAAACGTTTATGGTATGGTCACATGGGAGGAATACTGTAGATCGTTTCCTGTATCATTTTAATAATACAGATTGGACCTTCGCGGGAACCAACTGAAGATACAAGGCATTCCTACCTTTTGCGGGGAGCATATCTTCAAAAATAGGTAGAATATTAAAGAACTTTAATATTAACCCTTTCACTGCGCATTTACTCTCAGCGGCTCCCGCTCTGTGCGCGTTATTTTCACCCGGTGCGTATAGATACGACTGTAGCAGTCTATCGTTATTATTGAGATAAAAATGAGACGCAAAATCCAGTACTGTCGGTGTAAATCGTTTCCTTTTTTTAAATCTTTGTTCAGAAAGTCTTGTTTTGTTCAAAAAAAGGTACTTTATTAGGAGAAAAAAATACAAAACATATTACATTAGTAATACTTCAAAGTGTAGTATTACTCGAAACAAAAATTCAAACATAAAGGCACATTACATTTTACACAAATGCATCTTGTGTCACTTCGTTTATCATGTTTTGCACATACAATACACCTTCTCTGGGCGGCCTTCTTCTTTGAAGTTCCTGGGATTAGAGAGAGAAAGTGGTACTCCGTTAGGAGTAAGGGATAGTCACCATCAGCCGATCTCCTTCCACGACGTCCCTCTGTTTGCGGTTGGTGGTAAATCTCTAGGATCTCCTTGATAAGTTTCTGTTGAAAATCAGATACTGAAATATTTCGTCCCGTTTGAGTTTTATATAATGCATACGCATTGAGCAGAGAGAGATCCACCAAATGAAAAAATACTTTTTTATACCATTTTACGGTTTTTCGTACACATTCTACTGAACTTAGCATCATGTCGCTCCTGTCGACGGCTCCCATATTTTCAGTGTGGCTTACGATGGAAGCTGGTTTTGTTTTTGGTTCTGTCAATTTTGTCAGTCGCTGTAATTTCGCTTGTATGAAGAGTTGAAAGCATCCTAACTTCCCGCTTGTCCTGCCACTTCAGAGCAAGAAGTTTATCTGTTGACATAAGCTCGATCTCGCCTTTCCTAAGTTTTTTTGATAAAGCGGGCATGCCTTTGCGGTTTGTTCTCACAGTTCTACAGGCATTAGTCACTCTGTCATGCAAATAAGAAAATAACGTTGGGCTAGTGTGCCAATTGTCAACATATAATGTGTGACCTTTACCAAGGTAACGTTCAAGTGAGAACAATGCTTCCAGGTATTCCAACATTTACACCACAGTCAGTTTCTTTTTTTACGTCTGTTGCTGCACCCACATAAATAATAAAGTCATGAATATAACCAGTTTCACAATCACATAACACAAAAGATTTTACACCATATCTGTGGCGTTTGGAAGGAATGTACTGCTTGAAGAAGACACGACCTTTGAAGAGAACTAAACTTTCGTCAATGCACAAATTTTTAAAAGGATAGAAAGCACCTGGAAATACTTTACTTAAGTGGTCCACAATTCGACGTAATTTCGAGATTTTGTCATCTCCAGGGTCCTTACTGTTATCAGCAAAATGTAACATTCTAAGTAACAGAAGATATCTATCTCTCGGCATGATTTGCGCAAACATTGGAGTAGACAGTAACTGACCATAGGTCCAATAACTTGGCTCTGAGCACTATGCGACTCAACTTCTGAGGTCATCAGTCGCCTAGAACTTAGAACTAATTAAACCTAACTAACCTAAGGACATCACACACATCCATGCCCGAGGCAGGATTCGAACCTGCGACCGTAGCGGTCACGCGGTTCCAGACTGAAGCGCCTTTAACGGCACGGCCACACCGGCCGGCCGGTCCAATAACTGTTTATTTCATTTTTTCTCACTTGAGACATCAGAAAATTTACAGCAAGGAAACAGTAAACTTCGTCACTGTTTGTGTTTTTCCAACGTCGCAGTGTTGATTTTTCACTGGTATCATTGCAAAGGTGTTCATAATATAAATTACATTGCTCAGCTATGTAGCTCACAATTTCTTGGCAAAAAAAAAACTTGGAAGCAGTCGTATACAGTACACAAGTCATCTAAATTGACGATTTTGGAACCGGAACCACTGTTATCGAAATTATACACTTTAGGGTCCAAATCAGAGTCTTTCCATCTAAAATCAACTGTTTGGTGTCTCTTAGGAGATTTTTCAGGCATACGCTCAGGCCCTTCTTCGGAGTCGGAGAAAGAATCGACGGTAACATCAAAATCTGGATCTGTATTTACTGGTTCAACGTTTGTTGGTTCACAAATATTTTTTATATTTGTGGTGACAGATTTATCTGGCAGCTCGTCGTCGTCATTATCTGTCCACCCATAATCAGCTGGATTGGGCATGATGATGTCCTCGTCGTCACTTTGGTTTAGAATACTCAGCAGCTCATCGTCTGTAAACGGACGGTAACTTCGCCTCATTTTATTCGGTAACACGGAAACGGTCGCACACAAACTAGGTAATATAGCGACACTAATGAACTCAGCAGAAAGAGAATTCAGCATTCAATAGTCGATCAGGTATTTCCTAGTATTCCAACAATTAAACTGCATACTTGCGCAACAATTACCTCCGACTCGCTGACCCGATTGTCGGCGTTATACGTAACTATACGACTGTAGCAGGGAACCACTGTAAGCATTTTTTATAGCAAATATATATACGTCTGGAGCACTGAAACGATTAGTGTATATTTACGCCTGGAGCAGTGAAAGGGTTAAAAGTGTATTCCGTCCGCCAGCTAAGGCGAGAGCCCTGTTGTGTTCAGTGAAGGACGAATTTGGGTTTGAAAAAGCCCGGAGTCTACAAGATTCCCTGCGATTGCGGGAAAGCTTGTATTGTGCAAACGATTCGTACGATCCAGAATCGCTGCGTGGAGCGTCATCGCCACACGCTTTTATTTCAGCCAGAAACATCTGCAGTGGCGGAACATTGTCTTATGGAAGGCCATAAAATGTTATACGATCAGACATAAGAAGTTGCCCCTGCGTCGCGGATTGGGAATGTGTAGTGAAAGAAGCCATTGAAATTCAGCTATCTGACAATATTATAAACATAGATAATGGGTATCCTTTAAATAAGAGCTGGAACCCTGTTCTGTTTGACATTAAGAAACAATGTCCTTGTCTGTGTCTTCAAAAACTGTCAATAGTGTTTGATATCGATTTATCGTTTCCGCGAGCTTTCACCACCGGTGCGCTGTTGTGCCTGTCGCTAGAGGGCAGTTATGTTCGCGCACGCGTGTGGGGGATGTTCGCGCACGCGTGTGGGGGGGGCTCCACGGTCGGTGTATAAAGGAGTCGCCGTGGCGTGTCTCATTTCAGGATTTTACTTCCGGCGTGATAGTGAGACGGCCTGCTCACTTAAAGATGGCGGTCAGGTGGATTTCCGAAACATTGTGTCCAGAGGATGAGATATTCCAGCTGGAGACCCGGTACAGATAAATTATTACACCGTCAAAGTTTACGGAGCCACATTAAGAGCCTCTAGGGGGGAGATGATTGAACTTAAAGGGAACTTTGGTAAACTTCGTAAGAAGAATGGGAAGTTGCTGAGTGCCCTCGCTGATCTGCTGCGATGGCAGAATGAAGGAATAACACCTAAATTTGCCAGAATTGTTCGTTACATTGGGACAAGAATGGCCAACCACATTAAGAAGCGTGCTGGTTTTGCCTTAGTAAGGCAACGCATTAGTTTTACACGTAGACAACTGGATGTCGCATCCAAGGATTTATTTTATTTGCATTTGTAAGTTTAGGCGTTACTGACTGCTGCATCCTGGGATTGGGTTGACAGTACATCTTGGATAATGTCAGACTGGGTCCATGCAAATGCAGTCAGTAGGCATTCTTCGAAGTTTCAGAGGCTTTCTTCTCAGTCTAATATAACGGATGATGACACCCATGGACATGTTGTGATCTATCTCACAACCAAACAACTGGACTGGAAAAGATTGAATTTGAGCCCACACCCATTACGGAATTAATTCCCGCCGTTGAACAAGTGGTGTCCAGGTTTCCCGACAATGTAGCTGATGAGGTCAGGCAAGAGGTCTCTCATACGTTGCGTCAGGTGCCACCCATCGCGACGTAACATCTCCTCGCTTGAAATAGCGACGATCTAGTCCATCAGAGAAGACTAGGCTTTAGGAATTCTTCCAGCAGACAAGGGCAATGCAATGGTTCTTCATAGTGGATAAAATGGATCTTTTGCTTGCAGACTCGACATACCGTAGATTGAAGAATGATCCAACTGTACATATAAAAGGCAAGGCGCTTTCACTTTTGAAAAGGGGTTGTTATTTGATGATGCTCTTGAAAAACTTCGACCTGGTGCTGCAGTCCTGCCGATATTATAAGGTTTGCCTAAGGTACACAAGCAAGGAGTTCCTCTTCGGTCTATTGTTAGCAATTTGGGCTCTATCCTACGTACAACTTAGCCAACTATTCAGCATCCATTCTCAGTCTCCCTGTCGGAAAATGTGAACACCATATTCCCTATTCTCTGGTTTTTATTTGGCGTTTGAAGTCTGTGTCTCAGTCCCCCGGATTTGCTTGTTAGTTTTGATGTTGTGCCTCTGCTTACCAGAGTTCCTCTTGAACATTCTTTGCAGTTAATTGGTGACAAATTGGATGAAGAAACAACTAAACTTTGTCGCCATGTGTTGACATCGACGTATTTCTTATTTAATGACAAATACTTTGAACAAACTGACGGAATGGCTATAGGGAGTCCATTATCTCCCATAGTCAGCAATTTGTTTATGGAAGATTTTGAGGACACGGCACTGAAGACGGCATTCTCAAAACTAACTTACTTTATGGTATCTTTTTGATGCAATAATTTACCAGCAGCCGTACGATTTGTCGAAGTTTATTTTATTTTATGAACTTCTGTGTGCTACCAGTTTTGGCATTACATTGATGCCATCTTCAGGCCCCATTCAAAATCGCTATACACAGAAGGAGCCATATAACTGGATCCGTGAAGCAATCGTCCTGCAACAGCTCTTGGTGGCCAGGCGACATCTGTACCGGGTCTCCAGCTGGAATATCTCCTCCTCTGGACACAATGTTTTGGAAATCCACCTGGTCACCATCTTTAAGTGAGCAGGCCATCGCACTATCACGCCGGAACTAAAATCCTGAAATGAGACACACCACAGCGGCCCCTTTATGTCTCAGTCTGTGTCGCCTGGCCACCAAGAGCTGTTGCAGGACGATTGATTCACGGATCCAGTTATATGGCTTCTCTGCAGTCCGGGAATGGGGGTGTTGGTTGCTGGTACTGGGTTCTACTAGGTCTGCAGTAAGAGGTGCTTGTGTAGCTGTTGCACATGATAAATTGTGTCTATATGTCCTAGAAATTGAATTTTGTGTTGGCGGAGTATGCAGTTGTCTTCATTGATCGCAAAATGATATTTTTTGAGCCTGCTGAAATCATAAGAGATTTTTGTGCTCCACTAATGTTTTCAAAAACATAAGCACACCAACATAATAAGCAAAACAGAAAAATCAATGGAGTACTTTGTTGACAAAGTGCTGCCACATTTGAGTGTTGTTCTTGAGGCTGAATGGCATAGGTAAGCATTTAAACAGTCTGAAAGGAATGGTGAAAGTGACTTTAGGAATGTCTATGGACTCCACTAGAGTCTGGTGGTATGCTTTCTTGAAGTCAATCATGTTGAACACCATTGTCCCTGTTAACACACTAATGAAACCTTGTATTTTTGGCACTGGGTAACAGTTTCAGAGGGTGCATGAATTTAACACATGGTCCCCGAGGTCCATCTTTCTTTTTTATGAGGCATAAGGACGACACTCAAGGACTGTTTGAATGATGGATTACTCAGGGCCTGTTTGAGAGCATTTTTCCACACAAGTGACGTAGCATTTGGTGCTGCCACCACCCTCCCCTCCTCCTTTTCTCTTGTACACTTTCATCTGTGTCAGTTTTTGTTACTAATTGTGATATACATTGTATAAAAATCTTGTGCTTACCAGCCCCTAGCACTCCTCTCAACTTGGCATCACAAGTAGTGGCTTGTGTTGCTTAAGCCAGCCCTGTTGTCAATCTGTTTCTTGGCTGCTGCATACTTGACAGGTACCAGTCTATGAGGCTTCAAAGTGACAACAGGATTGGGCATAGTCTGAATGTGGTGCTAAGTATTGTCCACCATGGTGCCAGAAGGTGGACATTGTCCATTAACAGGTATAATCGGTGATTTGCTCAAGTTATATCAATAAAGCCTAACCTAATGTATAACCTTCATCAACTTTGGGTGGAGTTACGATGGCAGTCTACTGCTTGGGCATACTCAACAAAATTGTTTTAGATTCATGTATAAGTGACTATTCTTTGTTGTAGACTAATGCTGTTACTGTAGAACCATCTGTTCTGGAACCAATTATGTAAATCTGAAGTTGAAATGACATACTCCACTATAATCTGCAAACTGATGAAAAGGAGTTAGGGCTTAGCCCTATGTGAAGGGATTATCCAACTTCTGTTGCATGCGTTACATCAGCTGTTATACTATTGTAAAAAACAGAGTTGCAGCACCATCCTCATATAGAGCACAGCTCCTCGTTGTGACAACAGTATCACAGAAATTGCTATATATTGCACTGTACGCTTAGTAGACCCGTGTAGGCATCAATTTGGCCTAATGCCATTATCATATAGTTCACATTGTTGGCCCATACTTTGCTTTCATTAGCATCTTTTATGTCACATCATTAAAATTAATCAAATTGTTTCAGACGTAGATGTAGAAACAGTTGTTTTCTAGAACACAATTTTGGGAATTTTTCAGAGAACTTTCTACCAAGACCAGTCTTCTGGGTGGTAACATTTTTTGTCCTTATTATGAAACTGCCCTACTATCTGTGATCTTCTGTTCAAAATAGCTTTTAAGAACTACAGTTCATGACAATGTACCACGGCTGACTGACAAAAAGGAAATTCAGTTTTTGATGGTGAATTAAAGATGAACTGGTATTAAATTTCTTCAGAAACCATCTTATATCTCCCATAACTGCCACAAAGTAGAGGGACCAATGACCTGGCAGTTTGGTCCCTTCCTCTCCCCCCTCTTTAAACTAACCAACCAACCACAAAGTACAAATTATGCACATCTATCATTTTGATCATAACCTTTTTTGGCCCCTTGGTTTGTTTTCGAGGCAGCTTGCAATGTGAATTAGTTGCCATTAGCAATCCATCTCAAAGTATCCTGAGTGTATTGCATTTCCTATTGAGGCTAGTTGCTTGAGCATTGCAACTAAACTGTGCAAAAGAGGATTATTTTTTTTATAAATTCATATAGATGTTCAACATTACAGGCCTATGTTATGCCTTCTTGTTAAACATACAAACATTACATAACTACAAAATTTTATGTCCGATTTGTCACTTAACAAATAAAACATACGTCAGCCAATAACTTTGTGGTTTTACTACTAATTTCTGCTATAGAAATAACTTCTTGTTCAAATCAGTTATAATGTATGGCATTTAAGCAAGCTTGAACTGGATAGTTGAGTACCGTAAGTTAGTAGCCTTCTATTACAGAAAAAGTGTTTGTGAATAATCATATAGTCAGCAATAATGATACACTCATAAAGTAATGGGTTTACATTTTATTGAATAAAAAATAAGCTATAAAAATAACTGCTGCTTTCTCTATTCTTTACACTCAAAATTAAGTCACTAGCAAATAACATTTGTACCTGCGTGCACACTTAAACAGAAACATTTGTGCCAAAACAGCTGAAGGGAGTAACCACATTTAAAGTACATGCCTTCTTCATAAAACAATAAACACACACACACACACACACACACACACACACACACACACACACAAAAGATTCGTTATACAAAGAAGGGGGAAAAGAACACCATTAAAGCTTTCACATGCACACAATGCAGTGTTGTACCACACATCAAATGCTTTTCAGTTACAAATTTTCTTCAGTGTTCCTGAACTTCCATTGGTCAGTCTTTTCCATATCTTAAAAATGATCAATTCCATATTCATATCCAAGCCATTATCTCAAATTTTTAAAGTTTTATTCAACTCATGTCTTTGTTTCTCATGATTTTGTATAAAAATTACAAAGAAAAGAAAAGTATAGCTATAAACAACATGCTGCCCACATAAGTAGTAATATCCAAGGAAGGCACTTCCTGCTTCTGCATACATCTAAACATAAAACATACTGCCATTATGACAGTGAAGCTTGATAACTATTTCTTCTCTTTGGTCAGTAGGTTCTAAAATTAAAAAAAAATCCAACCATTCATCCATTAAAGATACTACTGTTTGAAGCACGTCATACAGGAGGAGAGTAAAAATGGCTTTATGAGTTTCATTGAGGACTACAGAATGCTGCTTATTTGTATGGTTTTATAAAAAAAAGAAAGTGAAGAGCCAGTCATGTTAATATAGTAAAAGTGACAAACAAAATAATTTTGTAAACAAAATTTCTCTTGTGATCAAATCATTAAGAAATTTCTGTGGATTACTGGTATCTAAATATTAAGGTATACTGTACAAAATGAGACAGTTACAACAGTTCACATTTTCCTAATAATAAAGTTAAATCAACAGGATTGGCAGTGGAAAATAACTAACATTTTCATATTTTTCTACTCATTTTAAAAAGGGTAGTAGTTATTTATTAAACATCTCAGAGTGGTATGTCATTCTGACTGTAGTATGACCTCTTTCATTAAATTAAATTGCACTGCAATTAATGAAATGCTATTTCCAGCTTGTTATGAAAATATAAATTAATTAAGACTCAAAAAATGCTATTACATTAAGAACAATGATGGAACAAACAGAGGCGAGAAGGAACATTAAGAAGACAGAAAAAAATTAGTGTGTGAAACAGATGCTGTTGAATTGTCAGCTCACAGTGAAGTCTATTTCTACACAAAATAATAGGTTAAAATTTTTCTATTTTCAGTATTTTGCCTGCATTGTTTTATAGTATACCAAAATTTAACGTCTAGTCTTAACACTCTGCAGTTTTATCACATTGCAATTGCACCTTTATAAAAACGACCGACATAATTATTTTAAAGAAAATGTTTCTGGAATGTAAATTTTTCAGTCATAATTTCTACTTTATACAACTATTTTCATTTTCATACTGCCATTTTAGTTTGCAGAAATAAAAATAAAAATAAATGAATAATTATATATTCTTTGAACTTCTGAGCCTAAATGAAATATGTATAAAGTACATAAAATTGTGTACCAGTCTGTAACTTTAACCTGAAACATTATACGTTCTGTGATAACACTGTACATTACAGTTGGTTTGTTATGTGGGTTTGGATATCTCACTGCCAGTTGATGTGAGTTTTGCTCACAGAAGACAGAGATGTAAGTTTGAGTTCTAATACAGAATACAGTGTCAGCTTCACGCGAGCTTGTGTTGAAGTACACATCCTGTTGCACAAAAGAAGCTTCATTCTATGTTTCTCATGATTTAAGTCACTTACAAGCTTTTACTCAACTTCTGCAAGACATCCATTGCATAACACCTTTCTTTTACATCTTTATAGAGTTATAAACATTCAGTCTTTGTCTGAAACCCAACCTCATTCTGTCTTTAATGACCATGTTTTGCCTCGGTCCTTTTAAGATGTGCACTGTAAGCCCTCATACGTCTGAGTTTATGAATTTTACAATACTCTGAACACATTAGTTTCCACCAGAGAAATAACCTGATAAGTAAAATAAGTTTCTGGTGTTGATTTCGGTTATAAATATTTTGGTTATATATTTTAAAAAATTATTTTTTACCAATAGGAATCCATATATTCTGAAAACTGACATATATTACAAAAAATGTAGCATGTCGATAACTTCAGTCATTTTACATTCATGTTCCTGTCCTTCACTGAAGGAATAAAACACTTATACTTGACCTTACACTCAGTCCATGTTGATGGTAACACTTAACACATTTTTCACATTATTTTAAAGTAAAAATAAAGTATGTATCAACTTCAGTTTCCGTGTAAGAGCAGCAATTCTGATTCAGCTTTTGAGGAACTTTATCCTGTAGTAGGTAATGTTTGCTGAACTTTGATTTCTCTTTCCTTCATGTGGTTTAACCTTTTAAATGAGAAATGTTTTCTAGAATCTTATTTTTCCATTATTTATTTGTGAGAACACATCCTCTGTGAGAAGCTCATATGTCCCATTTGAAGAGAGATAATACAATCTATCTTTGATGTTTGTAGGGTCAAAGCCTTCATCCTGAAGATCTTTTTTCTTCAGTTTATAGGTACCTGAAAAATATTAAAGGAATTTAATATGAATGAGCCACTTCAGCTTTGGATGTGTATTAAAAACTATTGAAATATATAAAAACAGAAAATGTAAGTGGCAGTAAAACAATTATGCCAAACATAAGAATTAAATACTGGATTTTTTCAAATAAGAATATGCTTCTGTAAACTGGAAGAGAAGGTTGTATTGAATAATGAAAGTTGTATTTAAAAAATAACTGAGTTGGGGAAGTTATTAAAGAAAGCAAGTAAGAAGGAGATTATAGAAGTAGTGGAGAACTGTTTAACTTAATATGACAAATGAATTTTACATGGCTTAGTGGCTAGTATCATATGACGGTCTTAGTAGCTAGTATCATATGATGGTGTGAAAATAAATGGAAAGGAAAAAATATGAGTATTTGCAGTTGTTCCATATTAATTACTTAGTGGACATAGAACAACTAAAATATGTTGAGATCTTCACTCTCAGGAGTTTCAATTTGGCTGATATTTTACCTAGACTATCCTAATTAGAATGAGTTATAACTAAAGTAAATTAACTTTTTTACTATAAGATGATATGAAATAGCAGGTACTATTAAATAGGGCTTAGTAGAGGAAGGGGTGGAGGAAGTGTGAATTTTTTTAGGAGGATCTGTAGATTGAAACACTTCAGACATGATGCAACCTGGCAAATGCTCTCTTTGTATGGTATAATGTCAGGCTGTTGAAACTGAACAACAGGGCAGTGCATTTGTGGAGCTTCATTTGTACTCAGTTTCATGTGCAAAAGCGTCCGATGTTATTATGGCTGCATTATGGGAATTAACTGACTTTAAAGCAGTCTGGTAGTTGGAGCTAGATGCATGGGACATTCCATTTTGAATATTGTTAGGGAATTCAATATTCCAAGTTCCACAGTGTCAAGTCCTCTCACCACACATAGCACAGCAGCCATCAGCCTTCACTTAACAACTGAGAATAACTGTGTTAGTGTAGAGTTGTTGGTGCTGTCAGAATCAATGCTGTGTGAAATAACTGCAAAAATTGATGTGGGATGTATGACGAATGTATCTGTTAGGACAGTGCAGAGAAATTTATTGTTAATGGACTATGGCAGCACATGACCAATGCGAGTGCCTCTGTTAATAGCTGACATCACCTGCAGCACCTGTGTTTGTAGCACATTCTGGACAACTTGAGTGAATAATTTGCCCACACACATTTATGGGATGTAATTGAGAGATTAGTTCATACTCAAAATGCTGCACAGGCAACACTTTTGCAATTATGGACAACTACAGAGGCAGCATATTTCTGCAGAGGACTCCCAGTGACTTGTGTAGTCCATGCCACATGAGGTTGCTGCACTATGCTGAGCAAAAAGGGGTCTGACATGAAATTAGTAGGTATCCCATGACTTTTGTCACCTCAGTGTATATCTCTCACAGGAACTTTAAACACTTTTCTCTGTGCAGGAACATGTAAAGGAACTGTTGCTCAAGATCTTGATATGATGGTGCAAAGATTGCAACTTGCTTTGAATGTTCAGAAATATAAACCTGTACACTTCAGAAAACTGTAAACCAAACAAATTGATTCATATTCTAATTCCTATAAACAGCAATGCACTGAAGAAGTCAGTCTAAGAAATTTACCTGTTTCATCAACATAATCACAAAAGAACTGTTAACTGTATCTGAATCAGTTTGTAATGCTTCTGTCAATTCTTTATTTATGTTTAATGCATTTCCTACAGTGTGAGAGGCTATATATTTCTACACAGTACTTATGATCCTTGAGCAAGGTGATGCAGTGATTAAGACAACTAAGCTATATCACAACCTTCCTTGTTGTGCTAATGACTAAGCATCAGATACTCTCAACCAAGTCTTAAGTCAGACATATAAAAGAATCAAGGCATTGGCACAATGTCAAATATTATTGTATCTATGTACAAAAGGATGAAGAGTGTCATCCACTACTCTGCAGATGAGATACAGAAGCAGATAATCACACAGACATATCAACCTTCAACTGATCTCGCAACTGTAAAGCCTCTGGCAAAGTAGTTGTGCAGAAAATATTCCCCCCATATACTGATCCCCAGTGTCTTTTCTTCTCATAACCGCAACAAATAATCTCTCTATGAACCAGCCAATGAAGAGTATTGGATTGAATAGTTTCCATCAAATATTTTGCCAAGACTGATGAACCATTATAGGAACCCAATGGATAACAATATTTTCACTCCCCAAAGTGACATTCCATTGTTCACTGAAACTATGAAATATCATGGTCTCCTTATGTCCCTACTGATTTGAAACAGATTCAACAATGGCACAAAAATGTTATTGCTGTTCTTCACAGTGAACGTGCAGTGGTAGCTGCCACAAACAGAAGATGTGCTTCGTTGGTGCTGTACAACTTTGACCAAGATAAATTGACGTGCATCATTCTTCTTTGGCATGCCACTGAATAAGTTGTCACATATCCAACTAAGTGAAAAAAAGAAAAAAATCAGTGCAGTTTGTACAATTATTTACATGGGTAAGCTGACTTAGGAATTTTTCATTTGTGGGAGACTGCGTTAGCCAGACAAATCTGATTCAAGGTTCTAACATTCTACTGTTCATGTTGTTTTCACATAATGTTACACTGATTGGGTCAGTACTCATGTACATCATGATATATGGTGTATTTTCAAACATTTTTGAATGCTGTGAAGAATGTACCACACCTTTTAAACTAGACTTGTGCATTTTAGGCAGTTTGGCTACTGTATTCTCATTCAGAACTAATTGTTCCATGATTTCATTATATGTTGACAAGAAAACAGGTATATTTTTGAAACCTTTCTGATGCCTGCCAATATAATTTAAAAATTTTTGGAAGTTACCATAGTCCGATCCACAAATGATGGTGGCTTGCACATGTCGAGGCATGAATATGGAGTTAGAAAGCTCAGACATACCAATTATGGTATGGCATGGTATGGTATGGTAAGGCACTCTCCATTTATTACTCTTTTGCAGTAATGAGTAAAAGCTAACCAGAATTAATATTTTATGGTGTTACTATTTATTACTCTTTTGCAGTAATGAGTAAAGGCTAACCAGAATGGATATTCTATGATGTTACTATTAAGACACATATGGATATATCTACTGTGGATGGTTCCAAGTTACAATGTCAGCTTGCTGGGAAAGTTTATTGCAATGGAATTTTAAACGGAGAACCAGAAAGCATTATGGCACATGATGTTTACTACGTAAAATATGTTGCAACTAACTTGTTATCTGTAAGTGAAATAGCCAAGAAAGGCAACAGAGTAACCTTTGGTAGAAATGGAGTAACAACAGTTAACCAATATGGGAAAACTGCAGTAATGGTGACAAGTGAAAGGGAAATTTTCAAGTCAGATACTGTTAAAGACATAGATAAAGTTGCAAACCATTCTTTATACTCTCCAAAAGGTTCCTTATGGCACACAATAATTGAGCACCTAAACAGAAAAGGCATATCATTATTAAAAGATATGTGACAGGAATGAGATATGCTGAATAAATACGAGAGATGCTGAGTGAAACATGTTTCGTTGTCAAGACAGCAATGTGTGATGACTTCAGCGACTACCATAGCAGAATATTGTCAACAATATTTTACAAAACCCAAAGAAATTCTGGTTATACGAAAATGCTGTTAGTGGCACCAAAGTTAGTGTCCAGTCCCTAGTGAATGAGACAGGAACTGAAATTGATGGTAGCAAAGCAAAATCTGAAATGCTTAACTCTGTTTTAAAATGTTCCTTTACAAAGGAAAACCCAGCATCAATTTAATCCATGTACCACTGAAAAGTTGAATGAAATAAGTATTAGTGTCAGTGGTGTTGAGAAACAGCTGAAATCATTAAAGTTGAACAAAGCACTAGGCCTGGTGGACTCCCTATCAGATTCTATACTGAATTTGTGGCTGAGTTAGCCTCTTGTCCAACTATAATCTAGTAATTCTCTCTGCTAGTTGCAACAACTCTCCATCCAGTCCAGATAATAACAGCAGCATGAAACCCAGGAGTATCAGTGTAATATCCAAAGACATATGCTCCTAGTGATTAACTGCCGAAGCATTCACATTGAAGTGCTAGAGTTTGAAGCACTCTTGAAAGGTTGTGAAACTAACATAGTACCAGGTACAGAAAGTTGGTTAGAACCTGAAATTGACAGTAGTGAGAATTTTGGGGAAAATTCAAGCAAGTGGAGGAAGAATGGGAAGTGTAGATGTTGAATTTGTCAAAGTAGACAAGGAACTCACACTGACCAAGACAGAAATTGGAGTTGCATGTGAGCTTGTTTGGACATGACTCAATGTGTAGGGTGATCAAAAATTGTAAGGTGTTCCTTCTAACAACTGCCATATTTGCTTCCTTTTGTAACCAAAAACCTCAGTTCACTTGTATGAAAATTCCTTAACCATATTGTAGTTATCAGAGGAGACTTTAATCATTTAACTATCAATTGGGATAATTAAAGGTTTTATTTAACAGTGGGCATGCCAAGACATCCTGTTAAAATTATTTGAACACACAGTTCAGAACCCCACTCATGATGGAAATGTGTTGGGTCTAATAGCAACAAATAGACCAGACCTCTTTTAGGAAGTCCACATCGAAACCGGTATTTGTGACCATAAGGCAGCTACAGCAACAATGAATATCTAAGTACAAAGGCCAGCTACAACAAGCAGGGAGATCTGTATGCTCAGTAAACTAGACAAAGACGTTGTAGTGTCATATCTCAATGAAGAACGTGAAACTTTTAGCTCAGGAGAGGAGTATGTAGATGAACTATGGCTCAAGTGTAAAAGAACAGTTGATGATGCACTGGCTAGATTTATAACCAGTGCAACAGTTCATGATGGCAAAGAATTGGTATACAACAAAATGCAGGAGTATAGGTAGAGAGATACTGAGTGAAATGCATTTGGCTGTCAAGAGAGCAATATGTGAAACTTTTAATGACTATCATAGCAGAATAGTGTTGAATGATCTTTCTCAAAACCCAAAGAAAGTCTGGTCATGTGTAAAAGATGTTAGTGGCACCGAAGTTAGTGTCCAGATACTCACAGGAGAGACCAGAATTGAAATTATGGATAGCAAAACAAAAGCAGAAATGCTTAACTCTGTTTTAAAATGATCCTTTATAAAGGAAAATGCAGGAGCATTGCCAAATTTAATTCTCATATCACTGAAAGGAGGATTGAAAAATATATTAGAGTCAGTGGAATTGACAACATCTGAAATCATTAAAACTGAAGCAAGCCCCAGAGTCCCATGAAATCCCTATCAGATTCTATACCCAACTTGCAGCTTAGTTCCCCACTCTGTTAATTATAATCTATCACAAACCCTTCGAACAAACAACGGTGCCCTGTAGCTGGAAAAAAGCACAGGTCACACCTTTGTATGAGAAGGGTAGCAGAAGTAATCCAAGAACTACCATCCAATATCCTTGAGATCCACTTGCAGAATCTTAGAACATATTCTGAACTCAAACAAAATATAGCATCACAAACAGAATGACCTCCTCTATGCCAACCAACATGGATTTCAGAAACATCAATCATGTGAGACATAACTTGCACTTTTCTCACATGACATACTGAAAGCCATGGATCAATGCAGTCAGTTATGTGCAGTACTTCTAGATTTGTGAATGCATTTGACTCAGTACCACACCAATGCTTATTATCAAATGTACAGTTGCACAGGGCATCAAGCAAAATTTGCTCGAACAGTCCACGGGTATACTGCCAGTTCATAGTGTCCAACGGGAACAATATTTCGGGGATAAGACATGTTGCCATCATCAGGTGTGCTGACGAACTGAGCTCCTGAGGGTGGGCGGCCGATTTAAATCCCCTCCCCCCCCCCCCACCTGTGGGCCACTCTCTGCACCGTCCGTGCCCGCACGCTGGTGGTCGCGAAGATGTGGGCGTCGGAATCTGTCATAGCGTCGATGTGCTCGCTACGTCCACCCTGGACGCCAGTTCGTTCTTCTTGCTAGGAGTTGACATGGTTTCACTATTCACCAGGGTGCCTCTTGAGAGTCAGTTGAGCTTATTGGGCAGAAATTTGACGAGAAGACCACTGAACTCTTTAGGCATGTCTTGACCTCAACGTATTTTCTGTTTAATGGGGAATACTATGAGCAAACAGATGGAGTCGCAATGGGCAGCCCACTCTCGCTGGTGGCCGCGAATTTGTACATGGAGTACTTCGAGGAGAAAGCCTTGGCATCATCCAATTGGAAACCTACTTGTTTCTTCCATTATGTCGATGACACATTCATCATCTGGCCTCATGGTAGGGGCAAGCTGCTGGATTTCCTTACACACCTAAACTCCATACATCCAAACATCAAATTCACTATGGAGACCAAAGCAGAAGGAAGATTACCATTCCTGGGCGTCATGGTCAAGAGAAGAGCTGATGGTACCCTGAGCCATGGTTTGTAAGGCAAGAAAACCCACACTGACCTGTACCTGCATACAGACAGCTGCCACCACCCTTCTCAGAGGAATGGAGTACTGAAAACACTAGTACACAGGGCGCGCAGCATCTCAGATGCAGAGAATCTGCCCCAGGAATTCTAACACCTCTAAACCATGTTCCAAAAGAACAGGTACTTGGAATGGCAGATTAGACGCGCTCTGCATCCCACCACCACAGCACAACCTGTGGAGATGGATGAAGTCACGGAAGAAGAGGTAGCCACTGCCTTTATTCCATACAATGGTGCACTATCAGGGAAAATCGGCCGTATGTTATAGAAACACTGAGTTAAAACCGTCTTTTGCCCGCCTAATAAAACACGGGCATTACTGGGAAGTGTGAAAGATGACCTTGGTTTGAGGAAGGCCAGCATATACCAAATTCCCTGTGAGTGTGGGAAGACTTATACCGGACAAACAGTACGCACCATCGAAGATCATTGCTGAGAACATCAAAGGCACACTCGACTGAAATACCCAAATAAGTCAGCGGTAGCAGAGCACTGTTTGTCCGAGAAACACAAGATGGATTATGAGCATACAAAGATCCTGGCTCAGACCTCTCAATATTGGGACAGCGTTATTAGGGAGGCTATCGAAACTCACACCAGAGAAGATCTTATCAACCGAGATTGCGGCTACAATCTCAGCAAGGCTTGGGACCCGGCATTGAATGTAATTAAGAAGACTCCTAGCAAGAAGTACAAACTGGTGACCAGGGCGGACGTAGCAAGCACATTAACACTATGACAGATTCCGACGCCCACGTCTTCGCGACCCCCAGCGTGCGGGCGCGGATGGTGAAGGGAGCGGCCTGCGGGGGGAGCATACGAGTGTGGGATTTGTGTCTGTGTTGAGACGCCATGATCGGCCTCATTTGAACTCTTCCATAGGGAGTTGGAGTGGCTGCTTAGGACAGATATAGGATCCCATATTGGGTTTGATTCCTGTGGATGCTATCGATAGGTGGGACTACACTAGGCATGGCCTTCACCTCAGTAGGAAAGGGGAGGGAAAACTGTCTGGGTTGATTGCAGAAAACTTAAGGGGGGACACTGTCACAAGTGGCAAAATACCAGTGATCACAGGTGTCAGAGGGATGCCTTCTTTAGGATAGGGAAGGGGGAAAGAAAACGAGTTTTAAGAGAGATTGGCAGACACACTCAGTTTGAGAAAACAGATGAACAGGAGTCAGATTTTGTCATACAGCCTCCAATTAAACAGTGTTTAACAGAAAGTAATCAGAAACTGCCAGTTCATCTTCGCCAAAGTAGTTACAATCCCATTAGTATGCAGTATCAGTTATCTTTATTACACCAGAACATTCCGGGACTTAGAAATAAAGTTGATGAACTACTCATTTGTATCGATGAAATGACTTCATCTAACCAAATTGACATAATCTGCTTGTCGGAACATCAAGTGACCACTGATATGTTAGACATTTCAGGATTCAAGCTAGCTTCCTACTTCTGCAGAGTAGATATGGATGGAGGAGGAGTTGCCACATTTATCAAAAACTGCCATAAATTCAAGAACATTGACATTAATAAATTCTGTTTAGAGCAGCATCTAGAAGCATGTGCAACAGAAGTAGAGTTCCATAACAGATCCTATATAATAATAACTATTTACTGAGCATCTGCAGGAAATTATAATCTATTATTAGATCATCTGGAAGCTCTTTTGGGTTATTTAAGAGGAAGAAACAAAGAAATTTTGATTGCTGGTGACTTTAATACAGATTTTCTAATGCAATCTTCCAGTAAACATTCACTGCAGTTAGTAATGTTGTCTTTCAATCTAACTCACACTGTAAACTTTCCAACTAGGATCACTAAATCCTCAAGGACAGCCATTGATAACATTTTTATAGACAAATCACAGGAACAAAATGCATATCATAAAACCTGCTATAAATGGACTATCAGATCATGACATGCAGCTCCTTGTTTTAGATGTAAATTCTAAGCAGATTATCAAGACTGCTAAATCTGAGTACAGGAGAGTAGTCAATCAACCAAAAATTGAGTGTTTTAGAAAAGTGCTCAAAGATATGAACTGGAAATATCTTTATAGTGCTCATGACATGAATGAAAAATATAACACATTCATGAACAATGTCAGTACCATGTTTGAAAACTGTTTTCCTCTAAAAGTTACTCAAATTAAACAGAAGTCTATAATAAAACCATGGATTACACAAGGAATAAAGATTTCCTGTAAGACAAAAAGGAAAATGTATCTGTCGACCAAGAATAGCTCCAATGCTGATGATTTAGCTAAATACAAGGAACATTAAAAAAAGTAATTCAGGCGTCTAAACAAATGCACTACGAGAAGAAGATAGCAATGTCAGGGAACAAAATAAAAACAATATGGGATACAGTGAAAGAGCAGACTGGTAGAACCAGAAAGGAACAGGAGCAAATAGCACTACGGGTAGATGACACATTAGTAACTGATGGGCAGAGTGTGGCAAATCTATTTAATAAGTACTTTATATCCATTACTGATAGAATGGGACTTTCAGGATCAGTAAATAATGCCCTTGAATATCTGAAACTAGCCTTCACAAATAGCTTCAAGTACATGAATATATCACTCACTTCACCAGAAGAAATAACTTCCATAATAAAATCTTTAAAAACAAAGCATTCTAGTGGGTACGATGAAATATCAACAAAGTTAATTAAGGCACGTTCTTGTGAGTTTAGTACAATTCTAAGTTACTTGTGTAATCAGTCAATTATAACTGGGACATTTCCTGACTGGCAAAAATATGCGGATGTTAAGCCTCTATTCAAGAAAGGGGATAAAGAGATACCATCAAACTACAGACCAATTTCACTTTTGCCAACATTCTCAAAAATTTTAGAAAAAGTAATGTACATGCAGCTGCTCAACCATCTGACGACAAATAACATATTATCAAGAACACAGTTTGGATTTCTGAAGGGTTCTGATATCGAGAAGGTTATTTACAGCTACAGTGAAAATGTACTTAATTCATTAAATAACAAATTAAAAGCAGCAGGTATTTTCTGTGATTTGTCAAAGGCATTTGATTGTGTGAACCACCACATCCTTTTAAGTAAATTAGAATTCTATGGTGTCACGGGCAGTGCTGCAAAATGGTTCAAGTCATACCTCACTAACATGAAACAAAGGGTGTCAGTGCAAGGGACTAGTGAATTAAGTCATCAGTCATCATCAGAATGGGAAGAAATTACATGTGGTGTCCCACAAGGATCCATCTTAGGGCCATTGCTTTTTCTTGTGTACATTAATGATCTCTCATCAGTTACACTGCCAGAAGCAGAGTTCGTTTTGTTTGCAGATGACACACGTATTGCAATAAATAGTATGTCATGTGTAGTTCTAGAAAGATCTGCTAATGATATTTTCATGGATATTAATAAATGGTTTAAAGCCAACTCATTGACAAAAACTTCGATAAGACTCACTATATGCAATTCAGAACCTGTAAGAGGTTTCCACCCAGCATATGCATAAAATACAAAGAAGAGCAGGTAGAAGAGGTTGACAGTCTTAAATTCCTGGGATTACAACTTGATAATAAATTCAGTTGGGAAGAGCACACCACAGAACTGCAGAAACGCCTTAACAAATCTGTATTTGCAATTCGAGTGTTAGCAGACATAGGCGACATAAAAATGAAAAAGCTTGCATACTTTGCCTACTTTCATTCCATAATGTCATATGGTATAATATTTTGGGGTAACTCTTCAAGTCAAACAAAAGTTTTCAGAGTCCAAAAGCGTGTAATACGTATTTGTGGAGTAAATTCACGGACGTCCTGTAGAAACCTCTTCAAAGAACTGGGTATACTAACTACTGCCTCTCAGTATATTTACTCATTAATGAAATTTGTCCTAAATAATATATCTCTTTTTTCCAACAAACAGCTCAGTTCATACATACAATACCAGGAACAAAAATGATCTGCACAAGGACTTAAAAGCACTTACTTTAGTTCAAAAAGGGGTCCACTACTCAGGAACACTCATCTTCAATAATTTGCCAATAAACATAAGTTTAGTTACAAATAAAGATTAGTTTAAAAGGAGCCTGAAAGACTTACTAGTGGCCAACTCCTCCTACTCCATTGATGAATTTTTTAATAGAGACAAATGATGTATTGTATATATTCATACTATTAGTATTTTTATTTCAGCTTTAAAAAAAAAAAATAAATTGACATGTTCCACATCCACGAGGATCTCCTCAGCACGGATCTATGGAACGAAAATCTAATCTAATCTAATCTAATCTAATCAGGGGATTTAAATCGGCCGCCGGCCCTCAGGAGCTCAGTTCGTCAGCACACCTGACGATGGTGACATGTCTGATCGCCAAAATATTGTGCCCGTTGGACACTATGAACCGGCAGTATACCCGTGGACTGTTCAAGCAACAAATATGCCGGGAGAAACTGAAGAATCACAAGCAAAATTTGTCACTGGATTGAGGATTTCTTTATAGGAATAGTGTAGCAAGCTATCTCAGATAGAGTGTCATTGACAGATATAGAGAGAACTTTGGATGTATCTCAGGAAAGTGTGTTGGGTCCCTTGCTATTCATTTTGCAGACAACACTGATAGTACCCTTAGACCTTTTCACAAATGATGCCATGTATCTACACTCCTGGAAATTGAAATAAGAACACCGTGAATTCATTGTCCCAGGAAGGGGAAACTTTATTGACACATTCCTGGGGTCAGATACATCACATGATCACACTGACAGAACCACAGGCACATAGACACAGGCAACAGAGCATGCACAATGTCGGCACTAGTACAGTGTATATCCACCTTTTGCAGCAATGCAGGCTGCTATTCTCCCATGGAGACGATCGTAGAGATGCTGGATGTAGTCCTGTGGAACGGCTTGCCATGCCATTTCCACCTGGAGCCTCAGTTGGACCAGCGTTCGTGCCGGACGTGCAGACCGCGTGAGACGACGCTTCATCCAGTCCCAAACATGCTCAATGGGGGACAGATCCGGAGATCTTGCTGGCCAGGGTAGTTGACTTACACCTTCTAGAGCACGTTGGGTGGCACGGGATACATGCGGACGTGCATTGTCCTGTTGGAGCAGCAAGTTCCCTTGCCGGTCTAGGAATGGTAGAACGATGGGTTCGATGACGGTTTGGATGTACCGTGCACTATTCAGTGTCCCCTCGACGATCACCAGTGGTGTACGGCCAGTGTAGGAGATCGCTCCCCACACCATGATGCCAGGTGTTGGCCCTGTGTGCCTCGGTCGTATGCAGTCCTGATTGTGGCGCTCACCTGCACGGCGCCAAACACGCATACGACTATCATTGGCACCAAGGCAGAAGCGACTCTCATCGCTGAAGACGACACGTCTCCATTCGTCCCTCCATTCACGCCTGTCGCGACACCACTGGAGGCGGGCTGCACGATGTTGGGGCGTGAGCGGAAGACGGCCTAACGGTGTGCGGGACCGTAGCCCAGCTTCATGGAGACGGTTGCGAATGGTCCTCGCCGATACCCCAGGAGCAACAGTGTCCCTAATTTGCTGGGAAGTGACGGTGCGGTCCCCTACGGCACTGCGTAGGATCCTACGGTCTTGGCGTGCATCCGTGCGTCGCTGCGGTCCGGTCCCAGGTCGACGGGCACGTGCACCTTCTGCCGACCACTGGCGACAACATCGATGTACTGTGGAGACCTCACGCCCCACGTGTTGAGCAATTCGGTGGTACGTCCACCCGGCCTCCCGCATGCCCACTATACGCCCTCGCTCAAAGTCCGTCATCTGCACATACGGTTCACGTCCACGCTGTCGCGGCATGCTACCAGTGTTAAAGACTGCGATGGAGCTCCGTATGCCACGGCAAACTGGCTGACACTGACGGCGGCGGTGCACAAATGCTGCGCAGCTAGCGCCATTCGACGGCCGACACCGCGGTTCCTGGTGTGTCCGCTGTGCCGTGCGTGTGATCATTGCTTGTACAGCCCTCTCGCAGTGTCCGGAGCAAGTATGGTGGGTCTGACACACCGGTGTCAATGTGTTCTTTTTTCCATTTCCAGGAGTGTATACTGAAGTACAGTCTGAAAGAAACTGCACAAAACTGGCAACTTGCTATAGGTGTTCAGAAATGTAAAACGTATTAAAAAAAAATTTTTTTTTTGTATCCTGTGACAATAATATCAATGTGTCAAAGATGGAATTTGTCAACTGACACAAATACCTGGATGTAACATTTTCAGAGGTTGTTAGATGGAATGGTCATGTAGGGTCAGTTGTGGGTAAAGCAGATCAGTAGGAGATGGGGCAAATCTGGGGAGACACACTCAGTCACAAAGGAGATTGCTTACAAATCACTCGGGTGTCCCATCTCAGAATATTTCTCAAGTGTGTAGGACCCTTACCATATAGGACTAACAGGAGATACAGAATGTATATTGCGAAGGGCAGGCTTCTTGGTCGTAAGTTTTTTGACCAGGGGGATAGTGTCACAGAGATGCTGGAGAAAATGAACTGGCAGGCCCTTGAATATAGATGTAAGCTATCATGAGAAAGCCTACTTACAAAGTTTCAAGAACTGGCTTTAACATATGACTCAAGGAATGCCTATGTGCCACTTCCATAGGGATTGTGAGGACTAGATGGGATTAATCACAACATGAACAGAGGCACTGAAACAATCCTTCTTCCCCTGCACCATATGTGAGTGGAATGTGAAAAGGCCCTAATAACTGGCACAATACCCTCTGCCATGCATTTCATAGAGGTTTACAGAGTGTGTACATAGATGTAGATGGGTGGTGATGTTTTAAACTAAACTTAGCGCTACAAGAAGTGAGCCACAATATAGATGGCTTCTATCCCTCACTAGCTACAAAACAAACATTATGATTTGCATCTCTATCAAACAGTATTTGCTTGCGGGGGGGGGGGGGGGGGGTCAAAGTGTTCAGGACATGGTGAGTCAGGCTGCTCAGGTAACTCAACACAGGCTGAACAAGAAGAACTCTGCACAGCTAGTCACATAAGCTGAAAACAATCTAGTGCTGAAGAAAACTGTAGAAAGCATATATGCAAGATGTAAAGGATTAACAGTATCAATCCACATTTTTTTTCACTGTCACAAAGCCTTCTGTCTTTCAGTCCTGAAGGAAATATTTCACTAGTCTCAATATCCTTCACATGTCTTCTCCCTCTCATGCTGCTGTAATCTTCCTCTTCCTTCTGTCCCACCTGCAAGAATTTGCCACAACAACCACTCAGCTGTCACGGGGCAGAGGGGAGGAGGAGGGGCGGAGGGCATCATGTGTAACTGTCCTTTCAGTCACTTGCAGATGAACGGTTGACTGTCTTTATTTTATGTTTTGTTTTATCATCCTGGAAATTTTTTATCTATAACAAAATAACAAATTTAAATGACAATAACTTTGCAATTTGATGTAGCAATAAATGTGTAACTTACCTGTCATGTCAACCTTTTTTAGAATTCTGAGAAAAATAGGTCGAGCATAAGATGGCAGAGACTGTTTCAAGCCTTCAGCAAATGCTTTTAGGTCTAAGGTGCTATCTTCATCTAAAATGGCTACCATTCCTGCTCTTCCTTCCATCCCTGGCACCTACAATGTGTTACACTTATTGTTAGTATAGTAGATACACACACACACACACACACACACACACACACACACACACACACACACACACACACACACAAGGAGCAGTCATGAAACTATAAATTAAGTTAGAGTGAAATATTTCAATTATCCACTAATTCATCCATCATTTTCCATAGATTCCATCATGAAGAAGAGCCAACAGGAATGTGAAATACATGGAGTTAAGCAGCTGTTACAAACTGCACTAATAATTAACTTTGTCAATTCAATTATATCATGTTTCTTGTAAAAGCTTACTTTAGTATTATTGAAAGAAGATTAATTTACCTGGACTCCATAAACAACAGAATCCCTGTAGTTAGCAACATTACTAATAACAGCTTCTACTTCTGTTGTAGAAACATTTTCACCCTTCCACCGGAATGTATCTCCTGTTCGATCCTTGAAAAATAAATTGCCCCATTTGTCTGCTACAAGAATATCACCTGAAAATATAATATTTGTAAAACTATACAAATTAATCTTTTAATATGCCCTATCTTTATGGAATTATAGTATTAGGGAGTATATTATAAATACTATACATACGTTCTAAGATTGGTACAACAAATGTATGTGGTTATGGAGATAAGAAAACAGATAATGGAATTACAATAGAAAACGATTTTGTTGTGGTGAAAATTGTGGTAAAATGAAATAGAAAATGGTAGATGATGTGACTAAAATTCCAAAATAGCTATTTATAGCTACTGTAATATCATACTGCTAGATGAAATTTCAGTTTGTGACCTGTTCTTTCATCATAAACACATTTTAAAAATGTGTGTCGCTTGAATACAAATGTATTGTTCTACTATCAAAATTTGCGAATTTCAACCCATTACCTGCATCTCATTGATGAATGGCACATAGACATCTGCAACCACAGGTCTAATGGTACTTGCTTATTGATCCTTCAAATTTGTGATGTTATAATTAATCATTATTTTGCTGCTGTTGTTGTCACCTATTTTTGCCACTTCCTGCCTCTTGGTACTTCATAACCTCTTATGTCCCTCTCACTCCCCTCCCTAACCCCCCCCCCCCCCCCCCCCCAATTTCCATCCCACTCATCTGATCCGGCCATTGCAACCAAGATGGGGGAGGGGAGGGGAGATAAAAAGTGTGTGTGTGTGTGTGTGTGTGTGTGTGTGTGTGTGTGTGTGTGTGTGTGTGCGCGCGCACGCGCGCGCGCGCGCGTGTGCGAGATTGTGTCCTGTTAACTGCATAGTTACGCTGTGCCCATCACTCAGCTGCAGCTACCTGTCCTGTTTTTGTATGATACTGCATATATACTTAACTTTTGTGGGATACAGCTCAACTTTCATGTGCTCAGAAAACACGTTAACTTATAAATAGCAAAATATGTCAGTTCTTAGTTTAAAGGCAGGCAAATTCATACAACCTCCTGAAGGGCTTTGTTTAGTAGAGCACTGAGATGCTGAAACTAATTTTTAAATTGTGTGTGTTACTGTATTGGGTTATTATTATCAGAAACTGGAGATTTATAGACAAGCAGAAATTAAATGAACTAAATGAATATGAGGTGAGTTGTACAGAGGTGTTTAACATTTGGAAAGGAATTTTTATCCACAGAAATATTAACAATCTGTCAGAAGTCCCACTCTTGAACAAACTGGTTAAAACATGAATACCACTGTTGAGTTGACTTTGATGAGACTACTATCAAAGGGAGAACATTAAAACTGAGGCTAAAAAGCAAGTTTTTTCATAAACTTATAAAGAAGAAACTCTTGATGTCATGTGGTTGTAATGGAAGAAGGAGAATGAGAAAGAGGAGGAGGAGGAGGAGGAGGTGAAATAATAGCAGCAGCAAAGCCAAGCTCAGAAGAACTTAAACATAATAACTTCTGTTTCTGATGAGGCTTGTAGGAATTGCACAACTTATTTAAATAAGCCACAGAATTCTTGTAACCCTGCAGTGCAAATGTCCACTTCGGTGGGTAGCCTATTAATAGTTGGTCCTTTGGTGTTGTGAATCACTTCTGAGGCTGCAAATGCCCACAGGGCACAGCAGCAGTAGTGTGTGTCCACTGGAGTGGACTTCATGTTGTTGCAGACTCAGCCTGATTAAAAATGCTGAAGATGTGCCATTAATAGCTGTTTTACTAATAATGGGGTAAGGGCATTTTTTTCTCTAGGGGGGAGGGGGAAAAGTGGGAATGTAACATTCCAATGATTCATTGCCACTGTTGGCAGTTAACATACAATTTCAGTTTGCTTTACACGGTGCACAGTGTAAGATAGTTTAGAATAAAATTAAAATGGTTTTAAGCTGTAATAACCAGAAATTCCTTAAGAGAAAAAGAAACTTGAAATTCCTTACGAGAAACAGAAACTTGAGAAGTGTGTCACATTCAGATTTTCTGACTTCTAATTTCATCTGCATTCTGCAACTTAATATATGCCTAATTTCAGCCCACTGTCTTACATTTGCCCTAGGCAACACTTACGTAATTCTTAACAATTTATTTCTACTCTTTCAAGCAATGCCAGATTCTAAACAGTTAAGTTAGTTTTTCCTTGAGTGCAACTGGCACTCCTATTACATTCTAATTGTAAATGCATAATTTTTTATTATTTTTATTCAGTGTAAGTTAAAATTTTACTTTTATTACCTGATATAAATGCAGAATCTCCTTTTCGCAGTACATTGTGTATCACTTTCTTCTGTGAAGCTGCTTTGTCCACATAGCCAAGAAATGCTCTTGATGGGTCATTATGAATTATTTTACCTACGAACACACCTGGTTCTCCTGAAACATGTCATTTTACTATAAGATAAGTGTGCATCTCAGCTTTAAATCTCTTTGATGCTAAATTCTTTGCTGTTACTACTACTAGGAAAAAAAGTGCACACAGAATATGGTCAGTAGATGCACAACTGGCTGGGCAAGCATGCGGAACAGGTTAGTGGTGGGGTTGTGGGCAGGCTGTTAGTATACTGTTGGGGAGATGCCGTGTTCTGGATGGGAAGTACCATTCTAAATTGTAGCCTACGCTCATATTTTTCTTAAATATTAAGTGGAGCCCCTGCTTGCCCACACTTGTATGGTGACCACCCAAAAAGATCTAATGTCACCTCTTCTTTGGTTATTATCTAAAAGTAATTCTGCTGAAAATCAAACAAACACAGTGACTCATTTTTGGCTGACTTATGCACGATCTGTAATTTTAACATTAACATGATGAGTGGTAAATTTTAAGTAAAACCTGCTTTTCTGTTGTCGCTGTGTTAAAATTTGCTTCTTTTGGCAAAACACACCCAGGATTACATGATGCCACCTCACTAACTTGTTGTGCAAATGCACTTGCAATAGAATCCTGAAACAGTGGTTTATCAAGTTTATTTAGCGATGAAGTGAGGACAAGTAGGCCAATAGATTATGAAAAAGCACACCCTCGGTACAATAATAAACATGTAATGTCTTCATTTATGCTCCTCCAAAATCCCAGCAATTCTTGTTTGACCAGCTATCAGTGGCACTTAAAATTTTATTGTTTCATCAAAAAAGTCTTTAGTTAGCTGAATAACATGGCAGATAATGAAGTTTCCTGTATTAACTATGAAGCTAAATACTCTCCTCTTTGCTTGCTATCATTTGCCAAAATATCATTTCAGTATCTCAAACTTTTTATGAGATATGAGGAATGCTATGGATATTTCACTTGGCACACACGATTGCAAATGAATGCACTACATAAAATCAATTTTCTCGAGATTGGTAACAGAAAGATACCTCCGCCCAAGTAAAAAAAAAACCACATTAGCTAAATTTCATATGCAGCAACGTATGATGCAACATGCACCAAATCCAAAATCATAGCGTCCCCTATTTTTCACTGCGAACTTTTTCAGATTTTGCGCAGAGTCTTACTTAAATGCAAATACCACAATAACCACGACCAGTAACGAAATGGTCACTTCATCATGAAGCTCCATGTAAAGCTGTAAGCAATGCAAAAATGAATTTTTTTCCCAGATAGATTCTGTAAAATCATTTGAGAAAGATGTTATCGCATGTGCCTTGCCTCTGTCACACGGCGTGTTGCCAAGCAGCCAAAGAATTGCTGTCTCTCCTTACAAACAAATGAATGAACTCACCCAGCGCATCAGACAAAAATTTGTCTCTGTACACAGGCAACCATATCCGGCATGGATTATACTACTACTACTACTACTACTACTACCTACTATTACTACATTACATACATTTATCAGTTTCTGAATATATTGTAAGTTGCTTATCAGAATCATATGTAATGGTCAAATACCTGGTCCACATTCTATGCAGAGGCCCTTTGCATTTCGAATTGGTTCTCCAGTTGCTGGATCCACTTTTATGATGGATAAAGGATATACAGATGGGATGATTCTTGAGACAAAACCAATTGCACCAACAGTGTTGTCAATGTTCACTGTTGGAAAGAGAAATTCATTATACCATCTTTCAGATATGTGATATACAGGGGATGTATAAAACAATTGCAGAAACTATTTTGTATATTTAGCGTGTAATTTTCAATAATTTAATTTCATCCTTTATAATTTTCTTTGATATACTCACCAATATTAGCATTTCCTTCTGTTGCTCCATAAAATTCAGCCACTCTAGGAATATTAAATCTTTTAACAAATTCTTTCCATATTTGTGGCCTGAGACCATTCCCAAATATCAGTCTTATTGTATGATCTTTGTCCTGTTGCTTTGGTGGCACAGCTAAAATATAGCGGCACATTTCACCTATGTACTGCCCCACCTACAACATTCAAAATTGATAAAACCCAAAGGAGCCTATGGTTGACTAAGTATACTTAACTATATTAAATGTATTCACAATTGTGAATATGGACAAGCATCAGCTGTGGAATGGAATGATGACAGTAAAAATTGTCTCGAATCCGGATTTCCCACTTATTGAGAGCAGTCCTCTTACCATTAGGCTATCTGCACACGACTCACGGATAGACCAGAACATCCATGTGTGTACAATCTGCATTCATCCATTACACATATTACTCTACAGGTGAGGCATTTTATTTGATACTCGCTTGCCCGGTGTTGGCAGATGGATACGATACTGCAGTGCCACTGTTACTCCACATTACATTCATGTCCAAAGGAACAGGCACTGCAGTGACTACAGCCAGTATGAAATACATTAAATGTATTTACAATTGTAAGTATGGACAACCATCAGCTGTACAGTGGAATGATGGCAATGAAAATTTGTGCCGGACTGGGAATTTGTGCCAGACTGGGACTCGAACCCGAATTTACCGATTGTAACACCTATGAAACTGCTGCTGCACAGCAACACAGGAATCCCCACTTTTAAAAAATGCCTCAACAACAAATGGACAATCCTCAACCAACTATTGCTCCAAGGCTACTAAAAATCTCCACGTGTAGGCTCTGAAACACACTATCCCAACCACCCCCACTCACTCAAGCGTGTGGTGGTGAAAACCATCAGATCATTTTGCTGCTCTCTGTATGTTATCAAAATACATGGTGTGTTTTATGTAAAATTCCCCAATAAGAATCCAAATCATGTGATTACTGACCTGCATCACTTAAGACTAAGTTTGTCCCAGAGGCTTACAATAGTAACCATCATCAATGAAACATTAAATTTAAACTTCCATTTAGTACTAAAACATGTGATTCTGCAAGGATCTACATGTCAGAATGTTTGATATTTACAGGGTGTTTCACACTTCCAGAGGTTGTAGAGGGGGACTTAGCAGATCAAGTTTTACATAGGAACCCATGTCCATAAACATCCAACAATATAACAGAGGATAAAATTATAGGCAATGGTGCCTGTAAATGAATGTATGTATGTATATATACATGGTGATACCGTGATGGTGTTACAAGCTTTCCAGCATGATGGAGAAGGATAAATGTATCAGTTTGAGGCAAGGGCCCCTGTACCAGAAACAAATGAGTCAAAAGTTATAAGCAAAAACTATTCTGATACCTCTGACAGTGCAATACATGTACTGGTACTGTTGTTATTAAGAATGTAGGGTAGGAGACTTTCAGAGGTGATAGTATGGACCAAAATAAGGAAAAAATATCAAGTAAACATGGGCTCTAAAATGCATACCTGAGGAGCACTTGTTCAATAGAGGACATGTGTTCCACAGTAGTTAAGATTAACAAGTACTCATAGCTCCTCAGGTATGCATTTTAGATCCCATGTTTACTTGACATTTTTTCCTTATTTTGGTCCATACTATCACCTCTGAAAGTTGCCTACCCGACAGTCTTAATAACAACAGTACCAGTACATGTATTGCACTGTCAGAGGTAACAGAATGGTTTTTGCTTATAACTTTTGACTCATTTGTTTCTGGTACAGGGGCCCTTGCCTCAAACTGATATAGTTATCCTTCTTCATTATCCTAGAAATTTTGTAACATCATTACAGAATCATCCTGTTTATATACACACATTTACTGGTGTAGATGCCTACAACTTTGATGCTCTGTAGAGTCGTTGGATAATATTTCCAGACATGGGTTGCTGTGTAAAACTTGATCTATTATATCCCCTCTACAACCTCTGTAAATGCGTAACATGAATTGTGAAACACCCTGTGTATGGTCATGTCTTGTGTAGCCAAGAGACTAGTACTTGCACTTCATCGAACTGACTGATCCATTAATGTCAAACAGCAAGTAGATAAGACAAACATTTACTCTCCGCATTGATCAACATAAACAACAATTCTAAAGGTTTTAAGACACTAAACGGCTAAGAATAACCTAATACACCATGTGGTTTGATGTGTTAAATTGCACATCCTTAACACAAACCACAAATTTTGTAAAAGGTCTAGTAGATCTCATTACAAATTCCACTTAAGTTTCTATGATTTCTATAGTTTTCTGTACATTCAGGTTATGAGAAATGATCTCTTGGTCTATCAAACAGTAATTTCATTAATTGTGTTTCTCTTATCTACTTTTTGATACATCTTAAAGCATTTTCAGTAATTTTATAAACATACCGTGCACTTGTATTTCTTCACATCAGAAAAGTATGCCGAGGCAGAGAATTTTTTACGTATGACAACAGTGCACCCATATAGAAGTGCCTGGCCAATGGTCATCACACCTCCTGCAGTATGGTATAATGGAAGAGGTGTGTAGAAACGGTCTGAGTTTTTAAATCCAGCAAGCCAACTAATAGCAGCAGCAATAAACTCAAATCTGAAAAATATAATTTATGGTTAACTTACATTTATTATAAGATACCAGAGTACAAGAAAAGTATGTTTGTTTGGAAAAAAAAAATGTTTTTGTTCATATCAGAAATAGACTACTCACAAAATTCACATGTTATTTTATTCCTGTAACATCTCTATCTTTCAGTGTGCAGCTATTTTTCCCCCTCACGATAAGCAGGACATGAGGATTTAACATCCTGTCAGTGACAAGGTAATTAGAAATTAAGTGCAAGCTCTGACTGGGGAGGGAAACTGAAATTTAAGTTATTTAGGGAAACCATGGGAAGCCATAATCTGGATTCTGAGTATGAGGAGTCCAGTGTCTTCACCATTTGTCTTCTTCCCCCCCCCCCCCCCCCCCTTTATGTTAATTACGAGTAGAATTCAATCAATGTCAGAGACAGCAAAGGACTTGGAAGAGCAGTTGAACGGAATGGACAGTGTCTTGAAAGGAGGATATAAGATGAATATCAATAAAAGCAAAAAGAGGATAATGGAATGTAGTCGAATTAAGTCGGGTGATGCTGAGGGAATTAGATTAGGAAATGAGACACATAAAGTAGTGAAGGAGTTTTGCTATTTGGGGAGCAAAATAACTGATGATGGTCGAAGTAGAGAGGATATAAAATGTAGACTGGCAATGGCAAGGAAAGCGTTTCTGAAGAAGAAAAATTTCTTAACATGTAGTATAGATTTAAATGTCAGGAAGTCGTTTCTGAAAGTATTTGTATGGAGTGTAGCCATGTGTGGAAGTGAAACATGGATGATAAATAGTTCGGACAGGAGGAGAATAGAAGCTTTCGAAATGTGGTGCTACAGAAGAATGCTGAAGATTAGGTGGGCAGATCACATAACTAATGAGGAGGTATTGAATAGAATTGGGGAGAAGAGGAGTTTGTGGCACAACTTGACGAGAAGAAGGGACCGGTTGGTAGGACATGTTCTGAGGCACCAAGGGATCACAAATTTAGCACTGGAGGGCAGCGTGGAGGGTAAAAATCGTAGAGGGAGACCAAGAGATGAATACACTAAGCCGATTCAGAAGGATGTAGGTTGCAGTAGGTACTGGGAGATGAAGAAACTTGCACAGGATAGGGTAGCATAGAGAGCTGCATCAAACCAGTCTCAGGACTGAAGACCACAACAACAACAACAGAAAATCCCACTACCAAGCCCAGAGAACTATGCAATTCTGATTGGCTGCATTGTCATCCTCTGCCTTGTGGCATCACTTGGATGCAGTTGGGAGGGCATGGGGTTAGCACATTGCTCTCCCATCCATTGTCAGTTTTCCAGACCATGGAGCCACCACACATTTATAAAACTCCTGAGTTAGCTTCACAAGGTAGGGCACCTCATTATATTGAAGTTTATGAAAGATAAAATGACATTGTCAGGATAAAGATAGACAAGAAATGTGAGAAACTAAAGGAAATAGTTTCGAATGTGGGAATACAAAAAAAATATACTCTAAAACCCAGGCCAGAAGAGACAGTGTATGTATCTTCCTGTTGTTCCTGTTTCAGAAACAGATTAGGTTAAAGTCCTCTTCAGTATCAGTAAAATTAATCTTAGGATGCAACCACAGATACACTTCATCTAAGTGTGTCTACTGGAAAAGCAATCCCATTGAATTATTTTCCATACTGTAGGCTCAATATATTAATCATATAGTAAGTTCACATCATGAATGTTTTACAGTTGTTGCTGCCGAGTGAGATTATCCTTTTTAATAACACAGGAAAGGAAGCTAAAGTAATTTATGCTATGATGCATATGAACTTCATAAACCGAGCTTGGAGACACATTGTCAAACAACAGCAGTGAGATTCTTTCAAACTTAAATTTATAACTTCAGAAATTTTTTACTACCACTAGCACATAATATCAAGATGATTTTGCTCACAAAAAAAGCATGTACACATTTCAGCGTATTGTTAGGTTCATTTTATTCAACTGTGTTCACGTTCTTTACCTTAAGTTAATATTAAAATGATTTTGCATGTAATTCAACTGTTTACCTTGCATGGCTTATAACAGCAGCTTTGGGTAGTCCAGTAGTACCTGAGGTGTAAATGTACAGGAGGGGATCATCATAGGCTGGCTTGTCTACCACAGTGGTTGGCGTGGGCGAGGCTGCCGCCAGCAGCTGAGGGAGGTCTTTCTCCCCAAGTGCAGCAGATATGTCACTGCTAGCTGAACCAGTGTGCCACTGGTAAAGCTGTACACTGGCTGGCAAACTCTCTTTTATGTCTTTAATTGCTAGAAAATAAAAGAGTACTTCTAAATTATAACAATCTAGTGGATGGTATCAACACACAATTTCAATAATTTGAAGCATGGAAGCTCTAGATACTAATCATGGATAATGTAAGTCATTTATAGCTACATCCACTCATACATCTACACTCTGTGAGCCACTTTATGGTGCATGTATGAAGGTACTTTATATCAATATTATTGATTACCTGTTCTATACCTTTGTGTATTGAATGAGGGAAAAATGATTACATATATGCCTATGCGAAGACCCTTATATCTGATATATATGATGATGATGACAGCATTATGATTGTACAGTCTACATTAATTACAGATTCTCTAAATCTACCTGGCAGGATTTAACAACACTACATTGTCTTTCTTACAAGCATTTCGAGTTAAGTTCCTCAAAACACCTGTTACACTTTTGTAAGGGCCATACTGATATGTTATCTTCCTAATAGTGGGCCTCTGAATTCATTCCATGTATGTTCCCATGCCTACTTCATAACAAGTGAAAACACTGGGGTAACAGTCTAGAATTAAGAAATTTTTGCAACTTATTAGAACTTAAACAAATTTTACCTTACATAAGAGTGAAAAGTAATAGTCTAAATTACAATTTCCTTTCTTTCTATTGGTGAGGACCAGTTTTGGTTATGATTAACCATGATCTGACCCAAATTAAACCATCCAGACTACATGAGGAGTTGCTGCTCAGAGCCACTGCAAACCACCAAAAGATATCCACTACCAACTGTTAGTGATGGATACCTTTCAGCATTACACAGAGGCTCTGACCACTGGTTCCTTATGTGGTCTGGGTAAATTAATTTTAGTCAGATGTTGTTTATGATAAATAAAACCAGTAACCACCAATAGAAATAAAATAAATTGCATTTTAGACTCTTGCTTTTTATTCTTACTCGAGAATTGGTCATACTAGTATCTCGTATGTGATTACCTACAGACATGGATTGCACTTTCCCAGAACCCTTCCAAGAAATTTAAGTCTTTCATTCACCTTCCCTAAAACTGGTTTTATACAGAAATTAGAAGTATTTGACATGAAATCATCCAATTTGTTCGAAACAAAGCTACTTTAATTAAATTTCTATTTTATGCACTTCAGAAATGCACAGAAATTACATACATAGTAAAAACAAACAAGAGAAATGTTTTCCATACATCAGACAATAAATTGTTTTCTCAGTCACATCTTTCTCTGTATTCTAAGAGCCCTTTATGGTCTGCATCTCTTAGATGGGTATATTTATTAAGCTATAAGTTCATTTAATTTCATTTTAATCAACTCTTCTCAGTATTTTATTGATATTTTTTAGCTTTAGTTATTTAGCTTTGGTACAAAACCATAACATCCATACCTGGTGCAAGTTCCCTCTGAAATATGACTGCTGTACAGTTTGAAGCCTTTATTGAATGTACCAATGGGTACTGGCGCAAGTTGAAATTTATGAGAGGTGCAATAACACCTAATTTTGAGAGGCCCAGCCACAGGCAGACAAATTCTGGTCTGTTTTCTAGGAAGATGGCAACTGCATCGCCCTTCTTGAATCCAAGACTTGCAAATACACTTGCTACACGATTGCTGTATTCTTCCACCTGAAAGAAATTCAGAATGTGACCTTCTAAATAATATGCAAAGTCTCAAAATGATTAAACAGATGATCCTTTTCAAGTATGTACTCTATGAAACACGAAATTGTCACCCTTAACTCAAAAATACAAATTGTACAGTGGAAAGATGGATCATATCATATCAGAATATTTTCATAACCACAATGAAATGAAAATTCTGTAATGGAACCTTCAACTTTCATGAAGGAAACTTCCTCTCAGAGCTAAAACCTAGGGAAAAGGAAATATATAAAAATGCAATGAAGGTGTTCTGAAAAGTGACAAATTAATCATGAATGTTGTCACTGTTATCTTATATAAATGGCATTTACTTTTCTTGTAAAATAAAAATTGAAAAATATAGAAATCACCATTTTTCTGATAGACCTTCATAGTAACTGACAATGAGAGAGAGAGAGAGAGAGAGAGAGAGAGAGAGAGAGAGAGAGAGAGAGAGAGAGAGAGTTGCCATGTGAGGAAATAAACCTGTGAAAAAGGGACCGAAGAAAAAAATTGCACTAGATGTGAACAACATGCTAATGATAGCTCAGTAGAGCTGAGAAATATTGAAACACTTCTCATGAAGCACTTTCTTCCCTGTTTTGTACTTGGATAAAATTTAGGAAAACATAAATTGCCCGTATCCTCTTATGAGTACTAGGACTATTTTTAAACATGGAAAAAAGTGTAAATGTTGTCTTTTGTAAACTAGTCCATAGCATTGTGTAAATGTTTGTTGTTCTTATACATCAGTTATTAAATTGCTCAATATATCCCAGTCATTTCCATAGTCAAAGACAAATGTGACTCAATATGTAAGGTAACAAAGAGCTCTTATGGGTGTATAAATATCCCATATGAATTAAATTCCATGTCTAGATAGAATAGAGAATCAAATCTTTCAAATAGCACTGATAGTTGGAGGTAGTTGCGGCATTATACTTCAAAATAAAGTTTCAAGATGTAGGCATTGACAGAGACATGGTTAGAGATTGAAGTGTGAGGTGCAATAAGACTTTTGCATGTAAAGAAAAATTTGCCAGCTCTAATTAACCATCAATTCATGGAAGCTTACAGAGAATTTAAAGCCGCAAAAACAGTTGTGGTTCTGGTCCCAGGAATTTGATAAGGGCAGAACAGATGTCCAAGACAAGTAAAACTATGTTGAAGGGTTGATTCAAGCTGACCATCACATTCATACAAGGTTCACTGCACACAAATTCATTGGCAGTGTAATGGATATCATATATAACACACTGGACTGCTGAAAGACATGGCAATAAATGTCAGACAAGAATAAAGCCAATCAAATGGTGTTATTGCTTCAGCACTTAATATGGTATGAGGGACAGGATGTTTCGTTCCTGAACTCTGTCATCACAGGGATGACATATGGGTGCAATGCATGACACTTGAGATGTCATGGAGACATCTTACTCCTCAACCCCCATAAGAACTTCTAACCAGTCCACATAGGAAGTAAGGCTACAATGTTTTGGGACATGCAGAGTATGCCACTGGTCGATTTCCTCACCAATGGACAGACTGTTAATGATATCAGTTATTGTGCCACGTTAGAACAGTTGCAGAAGGCTTTTCAGAGAAAATAACCAAGATTACTTTGAAAAAGATGTTGCATTGTTAAACAACAGCACATGAGTGCATGCCTTAGATACAAGTGATTTAGTGTGACATCTCTGACTGACTGTACTGGAACTCACTTTGTACATCCCTGATCTTGCATCAAGTGATTTTCGTTTCTTTGGATTACTAAAGAAGCACCTAGCCTGTCAGCTCATCAGAAGCAGACATTCAGAAGGCTGTAGTTTGATAGCTTCTAGATCTGGATGCTGATTGCTTTTATGCCAGTTTCAACAGTTTGATTTTCCAGTGGGGCGAGTGCTTAGACAATCCTGGTGACTATGAGGAACTTATTACGTACTAGTGCTTTAATAACTTCGTGTATCTCTCTGATTTCCTGAATAAACTTTTTCTCACAGAAGTATTATTGTTTACCTTTTGATCCACCATCGTATTTCACTCCTGAAAATATCACACAGTATAACAGCTTAAAACCAGTCTGTTAAGGGGGACAATTCCACACGCTTTCAGAATGAGAGCATGCCATACCTAGCACATCTAGTTTATTTTTCAGATCACATTCTCAGAAATTTTTCATTGTTTCAAATTTGCAAAATGAGAGCTACTGCATGCATAAAATATAATTATGATTCACAAATCTAAACTACCATAAATAATTACTTGTGCGTACTGCCACATCTTCAACAATTACAATAAGCTATTTCTTTTGTTGTCATGAGTGTTGATTTATTCATTAATTCTAGTATTTTGGATTGACACTTCGACAATTATTTGTGGAAATAATGAACTAGAGGAACTAGTTTTGTGGCAAATAAGACAGTCAATTTTAAATCTCACAGAACTTCTGTGAAACAATGAGAGCTATTACATTCAGAGGATTGCTATGTGAAAGAAAAAATTGTAAAGATGCAAATGATTTTTCAGGCATGAAATTAAGATGGCATTATTTATTTTTCACAAATGATCATCATGGTCATAGTGTAGAATGTTTACAATGCCTTATTTAACATCTTGCCATTTCAATTATTTGCTTGTTTGATATATTTGTATATTATTTTTAATTATAATTGAAATAGTATTCTAATTATGTATAAGTGTAATATTACTAGCATACTGTACACAAATTTATTCCATGGAAACATTAATAACTTGAACACAGTATTTAAGTAACATTCAGCAGGAACTAATTATGTTCACAAAGAGCTGTAGCAATACACATATAAAACTGAGGTCAAGTGTAGCTCAGCTAGCCTTAAATAGACTGGGGCTTGCGACGATATAATAATGCTGCAAGCGCGACCTTTTGAAAGTATGCAGGTATGTCACTATGTTTCTCCTCTCTTAGGGAGATCACAGAGCCTTGAAACGTCGTCCTTGTTCTCTGGGTGTTCTGGCTAAGGTGTTGTGCTGCAATGGGAGCATACAGTATGAAGCAGTTTGGCTGCAGACACGTTCTGTGCCCACCTTCCAGTATAAAAAACCAATGGCAATACTGGCTATGCCGGGACTGTTTCCATATTAACCTCGGGCATCAGCTCTGGTGATGGAGCTCGGAGTGCTGATGATACTGGTATCAGCGGTCGCTCAGGAACGGGTGGTGGAACCCCATTAGTTGCAGACTTTGTCTGGCAATGACAGCTGGAATCCATTTAGGGTAACATCTGAAACTGTGTGCGGCGGCTGCACGGATTGATGTCCAGTTGGAGGACGCAGGAGGTGTATCACTGTCCTCAGCTGGCACCTATTGAGTGGCTCCACCGTGAAATGGTATGAGGAGAGAAACTGATCTAAGGTAATGTCAGATGAACAATTGGCAACATACTTTAAATTTCAATTTTGAACATTTTCTTTATGTAATCTACCTCACCATTAGATTGTTGATGGAAGAGCAGCTCCAGGATGTGACAGATACCACAGGAATCTCAAAATACTGCAAGCTCTTACAATGAAAATTGTGAACCATTATTGGACCCTAACATCGTGGGCAAGCCTTTGAGTGAAAAAATTTTGAGCAAGGGTGGAATGATGGCAGCTGCGGATGTGGAAACACAACAAGCAACATGCAGAAGACAAGAATATATGTCAACGACCAATGGCCAATAAGCGTTGAGAAAGATGCCATTGAAATGTGACGGCCTCAGTCAAGGAGACAACGATGCCTGCGGACCTGCTTGGTACATTGCACGCTGTGCACAGGAGGCATCCATGTGGCTAACGCCACCAAATAAGCCATGCCAAAAGAAGTGTCAATGGGCCAACACTTTTGTGCATGACACACTCCAAAGATCTGCACATAATAAACAGAATGTCTAAAAGCAAAACACCATACACAACACACAACAGTGAATTGATGTCAAAATGTGTAATAATTATGGGTGTTGTGTGTGTGTGTGTGTGTGTGTGTGTGTGTGTGTGTGTGTGTGTGTGTGGGAGGGGGGGGGATGTTGTTGGACACAGAAGAAGGTGAATATGGCCATCCATGTTCTACAAATGTTATGATCTTCTGCAAAATGGGATCTGAAGCTGCAGCCTTCGCAATCTGTGTGTTAGCTACAGGAAAACCATTACCTGCCTGCTGTGCGGTGACATCAATGTGGAAACAAAGCAATTCCTCCTGATAAAATCCTAGGTCTGGACTAATCAGCAGGCGGAAAAAGGTTTAGGATTTGCGTGTTGATTCATAGGGTGGAAATGAATCTCTTAGTTGTAACGCAAAAGCAAAAGAGCTGCATGTTGAATGTGATGTGCCGCTTTATTTGGTAAAATTACAAAACAACTGAATTAGGAAGTCAATAATTTGTGAATGGTGGCAGGGTGGAATTTGGTAACATAGGGAAAAACGTGGAATTTCTTCACAGCATATGCAGTGGCCAAAGCTTCCTTTTCTATCTGAGAGTACCTAGTTTTAGCAGGAGTCAGTGGTTTTGAGGCATAAACAATAGGCTGCTTGGAACTGTTGGGATGTCTGTAAGTTAGTATTGCCCCAATCCCATACTATGAAGCATCCATTATGAGGACCAAGTGAAGGCTTGGTTTAAATGTCACTCAGCATGGCACAGACTGCAACATGGTCTTAAACGTGGGAAACACAGTTTCTCAAGCTGGCAATCAGCAAAACTGAGTCCCTTTGCGCAGCAAGGCGTGTAATATCTGCAAATTGTCACTGCCTCATGCAAAAATTTATGGTAGTAGGTGACTCTGCCAAGAACAACCTGAAGTTCTTTGACTGATGTAGGGCATGGAAACAACACAATAGCAGAAACATGTTGACGCAGGGGTTTGAGAATCCTGTAAGAAATTTCAAACCCAAGATAAATGATAGAAGGTTGAAAAAATTGACATTTTTCTAAATTACACTTCATCCTGGATGCTTGGAGGACAGAAAAAAGGAATATTGAGATTTCGTAAATGTCCCTTAGTGGAGGCATTGGAAACTACAATGTCATTGAAACAGCTTGCACAACCTGGCACAGATGCTGTAAGTTGTTCCAAAAAATGCTGAAAAATAGGAGTAGTGCTGCTGACTGCAAAAGGCAACTGCAAGTATTGGTACAGTCGAAAAAAGATATTGACGACTAACATACAATGTGACTCTGTATCTAAAGGGAGTTGTAAATAGGCACCGACAAATCAATTTTTGATAATTATTGACAACCTGATAACTTTGCAAAGGGTTCGTCCTGGCGCGATATTGGGTATGTATCCGCTATAGACTGTGTATTAACAGAAACTTTTAAAATTCCCACAGAGGCATAACTGGCCTGATATTTTCTTTACTATAACTAAGAGGGTAGGCCATTCACTTGATGCAATAGGCCAGATGATGCCAGACACCGTAAGGCTGTGTAATTCATCATAGACGTATTCTCTGAGTACCACTGGAACCGAATGGGCCTGGAAGAAACAGGGCCAAGCAGAAGGTTTCATCATAACGTGTGCCTGAAAACTGTTGGCAAATCCCAATCCAAGAGAGAAGACAGAGGAAAACTCAGAACATAATGCATCTAATGGTGTGTACGGCACTTGTCCAAATACTAAATTCACTTCATCTGAAATGGTAAAACCAAACAACTTAAAAGGATCTAATCCAAAAAGATTCTTTGTGCATACAATATCTGCAACAAGAAACGTAAGTGACTGGACCAGTGACTTGTGGGTCACTCGGGCAGAGAATTGGCTGAGAAGAGGAATACTATGCTTATTGTAATTCACTAACTTTCATGACACAGGGAGAAGCAGAGGGGAGCCTAAGTCTACATAAGCATGTGAATTTAAAAAGGTTACCATACTTCCTGTATCCAATTGTACGTGCAGAACTTGATGAAAAACCGTAACATCAATGAAAAGTTTGTTTGGTGCTGCAGAAATAGCTCATACAATATTTATGTCCATATCCACATCCAGATTGTTGTGCTGAATTTTTGCAGTACAAACAGAAGCAGTGTGACCTTTTCTGTTGCAATTATGATATATAACCCAGTATTTTGGGCAGTCTGGGCACTCATGGTTAATGAAACAGTAGCAGCAGGACAGTAGTGTGGAATGTGTATGTTGCTGTTTACTGGTCTGTTTACTTCGTTAATGTGGCTGTGCTGGAAGTGAGGCCAGTTGCCTTGATGCTGCGATTGTGTACAGATTGTTGTGACCATGTCTTCCCCCTGCAAACTATCTAAAGCTGATGTGGAGAAGAGGGTCTGATTGCTGATACCTCACACCATGGTTCAATTTGGTTACCACAGCTCATGACACTTCAATTGACTGTGAAACAGCTAAAACCTTGGAGATGGATGGGTTTTCACACTGGAGGGCACACTCTCACACCTCATGATCCAGACTTGAATGAATGATTGCATCTCTCATAATCTAATTAGCATATGGCTCTTTATGTGCATTGGACACAAAATGACAATGATGGCATAACCACTAGAATTCAGCCACCCCTGCCCGATAGGGTTGATGTGGCTGCTTCCTGCAGTGATAAAACTCAACCCGGGATGCAATAACATTTATTTTGAAAGAAGTTCACACATTTGGACAGACATTAAAAAGACAGATCCTGCAAAGAGGAGAGCTGACATTGGACTTGATACCTTCTTGGCAATATCCATTAAAGGAACAAGGCATGGCATAAAAGAGTGTCATTGATCCCAAAACCTTGAAAGTGCTGCTGTAGACATTTTTCATATCTTCAAAATGGTTCAAATGGCTCTGAGCACTATGGGACTTAACATCTGAGGCCATCAGCCCCCTAGAACTTAGAACTACTTAAACCTAACTAACCTACGGACATCACACACATCCATGCCCGAGGCAGGATTCGAACCTGTGACCGTAGCAGTCGTGTGGTTCCAGACTGAAGCGCCTAGAACCGGTCGGCCACTGCGGCCGGCTTTTCATGTGTCCCATTCCTCAACAGACTCACCGTATATAGGAAAGGGAGGCAGAAAAACCATGGGTGCTGCAGAGGGCAAAGCAGCAGGTGACACAGACTGAGGAGCACGCTGACTAGACAAAACAGAAGCATTTGCGACTGATGGCGCAATGCCGTGGCAAATGATTCTTGCAGTTCGACCAACAGACATTAAAATGTCCTCCATAGCTCCATCAGCCATTGTGAGAATAAACAGAGGACCAATCAGAGTAGAAATTTGCACAGAAAACAGGACCACACTTGTACCTAATTCCAACATGATCGGTGACAAGTACAAGACCAACAGACTCAATACAACTTTATTCCATGGGAGCATTAACAACTTGAACACAATATTTATGTAACATTCAGCAGGAACTAATTCACACACTTAAATATGTTGTCACCTGCCACTCATTAACAGACTGAAGTATAAAATGGAGCCAACAATGAGATAATAAGATAAGAATGCAGTGCAAGAGTTAGCAACTGATTGAAACTCTTGAGTTAGTCCATGAGATGTATTGGCTTAACTCTTTGGGTAAAATACCATCATATAAGGCCAGGAACTGCATTCCACTTACAGCATTATGATTAATTCTAACCTGCCATGAATATTCATGTTCAAAATATCCCCTCCCCCCCCCCCCCCCCCAATCTATTACTACCCATAACATTTGAATAAAATTTTGAAATTACCTGACAGGTTCAGTTTTTATGTAGTTTGTGTGTTTCCCATCTTTCTTAGTTTAGTACCAGTAATGAGTAATGTTAATTTGAGTTCCCTGCATCCAAATTGTTACAATGATAGCTCCAGATTTAATATTAATATTTATTACTATTGACAGTTTGTAGTACCTGGCCAAATGTCCATTCCTCATCTTCAAACAGCAGGCAAGGCTTGTTTGGGTGCTTCTTGGCATGCTGCTGGAAAATTTCCCCAATTGATATGTTCTTCTTCATGTGACTACGCACTTGCAGCTTCAAACAGATGAATCTTGTCAAGGCTCTGGAAGGAAAAATGTACTGTTTGTGCTATTCATGTAATATCATGCATATGACTGGTAGACTATGATGCTAGTTATCAAAATATGTCAGTAACTGTTGTAAGATGTTGGTATTTATATACACTACGTGTCTGTATTTGAGCTATTTATTTTCATTTCATTGTGATGGCAGATTTTATATCATTAATCAGGTCATTGCTGGATGAATAAATAAATTACATAAAAATGAAAATTACCAAAATCATTATTTTAGGACGAGTCTGACAGTCGAAGGATAAACAAGAGAAATAAATATTAGACTGAAAAAAAGTAACGTTCATAAGTATTTTTGTGTCTCCTTTTCCAACCATACCTGTTTTTGCAATTGGAACAATGTGCAAGGGAATTGAAACTTAACAGAATGCACTATAAAGGTGCATACAGTTATTTGAAGAAAAGAAAAAGGGACATGGACAGAAACAAAGATAAGGAGATGGAGGATCTATGACAGTATCAATACAGTAAAATACAATGTGTTATTTTTGCCCACTCAAAGAGCTTGAAAAATTATCTCCTATTCAAAACACTACAATGTGAACCATGCTGCTTTTCATACATGTGCCCTGTAAATAGCATGTAGTTTATTGGTTCACCATGGGGCTTATTTTGCTGTTTCACTTGCTGCTATGTCAATAAATTGTCTTATGAAGGCAATGCAGCTATAGAAAGTACTCTTTCTGTAAAAGTAAATTATATTCTGTAATATTTATTATGAAGTAACTTGCACAGTATGCCAGCAAACAAGCTTAGGGGTATAGTCTACCAAGGTGTTTCTGAACTACACTTCACAGTATGAAACTACAATATGGAGAAACTAACAGCAATATCAGAAAATAATTTTTGTAACCATAAAAAAATTAGAATCATTATGAATTACAAAAAACTTACTCGTGCATAACTGCCTTGCAAAACGCAAAAATTTAGGCATTTCCATGTCTGTACATGACTGAACAATACTTTTTTTAATAACAAGATAATACATTACAAGTAGAATTGTCCATTGAATGACAAAAGTAAAGATAAGCCATGAAGTATACCACACAAATAGAGTTGTTAAGAAAGTTCCTCAATATCCAAGTGTTTATCTTGTAAAGTATCTTCCAAAGGTTTTACGTGATGGCATGAAAGAGAAGATATGCCAAAAAATTTTAAGGATTGAAACTTCCTCGTAGATTTACATTGTGAGCTACCCCTGGATTCAAACAAATTCAGATTGACACTGACTGACAAAGCCTATGAACTTTTAATCCCAGATGTTTTATTTGTGATCAAGATTAAATGATTTAGTGGGACAGCCAAGGTGGGATGGGGTGCTTGAGCAACATATGGGTGCAGCCCTGTGAACACAACATCTGTCATCTTGGAAGGTGGGAATGTTCACAACATACTTACCATGAATATGCAGAGGGTTTGTTAATGGAGAATGCTGAAATAAATATCCTTGTTCTTCTTCATGGTAATTCTAAGGAATGGTCTAAAGTCATGGTACCAAAAACACCCCAAAAATATCACGTAACCACCACTGACCAGAACTGCACTCTCCACACACTGCAGGTTAAACACCTCACTGGGTCGTTGGTGACCCTTATCTCTTGGATCATTTGAACACAGGCAAAAACTGCTCATCTTTGGACAAAATTAGCCTCCAGTCTGCTACTGTCGAATTTCTATATTGTGTGCACCATTGAAGGTGGTGCAGTTTCACCTGCTGCTGTAAGCAATGGCCATTTGCAAGATACCTGACTCCAAATGTTCGTTGCCTGCAGTTTCCTTCACAATGTTTGCCTGGAAACAGGCCGGGAAAGGCCTGCAGTTACTGATGGCAGCAATTACTGTTGCATTTGAAAATGATTGTCAATGATCAGGCTCAAAACTCATCTCCGTCATGTGTCAGTTAGGATATTTTTTACAATTCCTGTTTTTATGCTGTGTTCAATTGCTGCGAGTGATACACCATTCCTTGTAGAGCTGTTAGACAGTGTGCTGATACAAAAAAAATCAGGCTAGTTCATTCACAGTGACAATGGACACAATAAAATATAACAGTTCTTTCTGCCACCAAGTTAGGTGATGCAGTGGTCAGCACACTGGACTAAGATTCAAGAGGACAACAGTTCAAATCACACTGGCCATGCAGATTTAGATTTTCCATGATTTCTCTAAATTGCTTCAAGCAAATGTTGGGATGGTTCCAGTGATAGGGCAAACTGATTTCTTTCCTCATCCATCAACAATCGGAGCTTGTGATCCATCCCTAATGACCTCGAGTTAATAGGATGTTAAACCCTAACCTTCCTTTCTTCCTGCCTGTCTATGACCACCAGGGAACTGAAACCTGGATTATCACATTTGTAATGTAGCATTTAGCCACAGAGCCACAATTCGAGTATGGATTGTGCAAAGTTCAAAATACGCTGACAGAACAAATTGCAACAATGAAGAAATGAATGTAGAGTAACGGAATTTCTGAAATATATTTGTATAAGTAACATATTTAACTGTCGCAAGATCACAGGTTAATCTGAGCAAGAAATAAGCCATTGCAAATGTGAAATGCTGGTAGAATAATAACTGGTGTAACTGCCAGAATGTTGATTGCAAACATGCATACATTGTGTTGTAAATGTGATGGAAGTTAGTTTGTGGGAGGGAGTTCCGTACATGTTGTACTTGGTCAGTCAATACAGGGACGATTAATGCCCATTTTGGATGATGCTGGAGTTGTTGTCTGATGATGTTCCATATGTGTTCAGCTGGAGACAGAGCTGGTCATCTATCAGCCCAAGGTGACATGTCGGCACTCTGTAGAGCATGTTGGATTTTAACAGCGGTATGTGGGAAGGCATTATCCAGTTAGGAGAGCCCCTGTGGAATACTGTTCATGAATGCTAGCGCAATAGGTCGAATAACGAGACTGATGTACAAATTTGCAGTCAGATTGTGTGGGATAACGATGAGAGTTCTCCTGCTGTTGTACAAAACTGTAACCCAGATCTCAACTCCAGGTGTAGGTTCAGTGTGCCTAGCATGCAGAAAGGTTGGTTGCAGCCCCTCCTCAACTAGTCACTTTCTAATCAACACACGGCCTTCACTGGCACTGAAGCAGAACCAGCTTTCATCAGAAAACACAACAGACCTCCACCCTGCCCTGTAGTGAGTTCTCGCTTGACACCACTTAAGTCGCAAATGACGGAGGTTTCGGGTCAGTGGAGTGCGTGCTACAGGGTGTCTGGCTCAGAGCTGTCTTCGAAGTATTAACCAATTTGTAACAGTTCGTTGTGTCACTATGGGACGAACTACTGTTCAAATTGCCACTGCAGATGCAGTACAGTGATCCAGAGCCATCCACTGAACACGATAGTCTTCCCCTTCAGTAGTGTCTTGTGGCCTTCCAGAGCCCAGTCTTCTTGCGACTATACATTCTCATGATCACCGCTACCAGCAATTGTGTACAGTGGCTACATTCCTGCCAATTCTTTCTGCAATATCGCAGAAGGAACGTCCAGCTTCTTTTAGCCCTATTATGTGATCTCACTCAAACTGAGTGAGATGTTGATAATAGTGTCTTTGTTGCTTTAAAAGCGTTCTTCACTAACGTCACCTCACGACGTACAATCTCAAAGACAACTGATGCTTTACAGCATGTATTTAAACCAAATCCGGTTTGTGCTACTAGCGCACTTTTATGCGACTGGTGTGAATTTCGAGTAGACATCATCTTTTAGATGCAGAAAGAGGCCTACCAATTTTCGTTTATGTTAGACAACTCCTTCTTGGTGTTACAATTTTTTTCTCGTCAGTGCATTTGCAACTGTAGCAGAGTAGGCGAGAGAAGTTCACAACTCGCAGCATTGTTGCCAGCTTTCTACTCCTCAATGCAAATGGCTGTGCACAAACGTCTCTACAGCTGCGAAAACACTGTAGTCAGGCAATCGTTGTAGGCAAAATCACCCCCCTCCCCCATCTCTGGATGATTCAAGCCAAGGCACATTCTCGACTCCGCCTCCTCAAACTCCTTTCTGACCACACATGGGGTCTGGACCCCTGCATCATCCCCCACACTTACAAATCACTCATCCGCCTCATCCTCTGCTATGCCCATCCCGCCTGATTCTCCGCCTCTCCCACCTACTGTAAGTCCCTCCAAATCCTCGAGTGCCACACGCTCTGCCTCGCCTATCACATCCGTCTCCCATCCCCCACGCGGATCCTATACGACTCTGTTCCCTTCCCGCACCTTCTCCTTTTCCTCAAACAGGTACGGATCCTTTACACTTCCTACAAGCTCGATCCCCCACAGCCGCTTGTCTCGCCGATCCCAGCCCGCTGCCACACCTGTATTCTTGCACCTCACCTGCTCTCCATCTTCACACCCTCCATACCCTCTCCCAAGGTGGCTTACGCCAACTCCCCCTCCCTGATGATGTCCTTGTCCCGTCCATCGACCCCTCCTACCAGCTCTGACTCTCCCCTCCCATTTCCCCCCTTTTTCCCCCAGGGCTCCCTCTCTCCCTTCTCACCTTCCTTCCGCCCCCCCTCTCCCACTCCCACCCCTCTCCCCGGGCTTCCAACTGCTCCCCTCTCTCCACCCCCCCGTTCTTCCCTCTTTCTTTCTTTCTCCCACTGGCTCCACCCCTCTCCTTCCACCCCTCCTACCTCTCCCTTTGACCTGGAGGCAGCCACCCCTCCCCATCGTCTGTGTGAGTGCTTCGCCGACGATCGTCGCCGGTGTTTTCCGTGCGTCAGTGTCTCTCCGTTTGTGTACAGTGTCTTCATCAGTGTTTCCTACTACGTTCACGTCTCCACGTGGATGTCTACGTCTGTTCAACTGGTGCCACCGTTCACGTACAGTGCCTTCCGTCGAACGACTTCTGCTTTCTTGTAGAGTGTTTATCATGTGTTTACCATGTTTTTTACGTTTTATATGTCTTCCGTGTATGTACGTTGTGTCTTTTGGCCGAAGAGCGGCGTATGTAGGCCGCTGCTGGCCCGCCTCAGCTGAGGAATGAAATGACAATGAACGAAAAAAAACACTGTAGTGTTGACATTGGGAACCATGTGAAAGCGCATTATGTGATGCGTTCAGGTAGAAGTGCGAAGCAGGCGCTCCAAGCCCATTGAAACTGTCAACGAGCGTCTCTCGCCGACTTTAGTATAGGATCGAAACCTGTGCTACTGAGAGGAGTATTTGAAAAATGAAAAATAAGAGTACTGACTTGATGTCCCTGGGCGCCGTAAGTGCGGCGACGTAGAGCCAGTGGAAGCCGCCGCTGGCCGCCAGGTAGGCGACGGCGGCGACCAGCACGAGCTGCACCAGGTTGATGGGGCCGAGCAGCAGCCAGACGGCGGCCGCGCACGCGCACACCGCCGCGCCCACCACCACCATCACGGCCGCCAGCCGACACGCGCGCCCCCGCCGCCCCGCGCAACACCCGCCGCCTTCCAAGTCCCGCTCCTGCTGCAACAATCCCACGCCTCATCGCACTCCGCTTCTGCGTAATCATCGGAGGGAAAGTTGTTATTTTCATATTATTTTAGGGTGACCAGATGCAACTGTTTAAAAAGGTGGACAAACAGCTTCAAAAAGGAGGGCAAAGGAAGAAAAAAGAGGACACATCAAACGGGTCAACTGCAGATGAGGATACCACCGGTCAGCTTTGGACAAGTCACGTGACTGCCGGGAATTCCCGGTAAAACTAGTAGTTAATTGTTACTGATGGTCAGGTGGTGGTTAACTGAGCAATATATAAAAAAAAATAAAAACTTTGATTGTGGTGACAGTGTGGCGTCAACTGCTTTGTTATGTCAACAACACGGAATTGTTTACAAAGCGAAAAACGTAAGACCATTCACCTCCCTTCATTCGACGCACCGCTACCAACATCTACAGTTCAAGAAACAACTGACGACATGTAAACTGTACTTTAACCTTCTGAATACAAATAAATTGAATGACTATGAAACAATGAAATAAAACCATGACAGTTAATCTCTCGAGTTATTTCTTACCTTTGTTGGCCACTGAGACGTACGTTCCAGCTCCACATATCTTCCATGCCGCTTCAAATTAATTTCTCCCTTTCTTGAAAGCCGGATATTTGCAGGAAAGGACATTAGAAAATGTACACTTTCGTTTATGCATAGCCAAATATTTACGTAACTCACTCGGTTAAAAATTACACTCACACTTGCACTACAGGAAGGCAAGCCAATACAAAGCGAAGATACGAAACGAAAATTTTAAATAATCGATATTTGCATTCGCTTATAGGTCAATCAACGATAACATAGACGATCCTGGTGAAACATACTAACACCGCCTTCGTGCGTGTTTATCACGAAGGCTGTGCCAATAGTTAAAGTATTTAAAGAGCAGTAGAACGGGATGAATTGTAAATTTAACTGTATTACGCTCAACTTTGCGAAAAAGCCGGACACTGTAAAAATCCGGCGGAAGGGGCCGCGCAATCCATGACATGGCGCCTCAAACCCCGCGGCCACTCCGCGCGACCACACCAAGTACGGCAAGTAGTCACCAAAAAGGAAAGCCATTTACCATTGGCACAACAAATTCGTTACGACGGGTTGCTTGTGCCCGGCAAAGAGAAGCGGACGTCCCAATATGAGTGAAGTGAATGTGGAGCGCGTACGAGAGACATTCATAAGGAGTCCAAAGAAGTCCCGTGAACTCGAAATGGCTCCAATGAGAGTGTGGAAATACTTGCGACACAAGCTGTCTATGAAACCATTCAAATTGGCGCTAGTGCAGAAGCTCAATGACGACGCCAAAGACAAGCGTTTTGAGTTTTGTTCGCAGTTGCAACTGAATGAGGATGGGGATGGCATTCTTGATCGCTTAATTTTTGGCGGCGAAGCTACTTTTCACACTAATGGGAAAGTGAACAGGCATAATTGTCGAATCTGGGGTACAAAGCATCCACACGAATGCATTGAATTTGAGCGTGATTCCCCAAAGGTAATTGGTTTTTGTGCCTTGTCACGTCGAAAACTGTACGGGCCTTTCTTCTTCGTCGAGAGCACTGACACTGGGTATTCCTACTTGGACGTGTTGCAGCAAAGGCCGATGCCTCAAATGCAATAGGACTCTCCGTTCATGTTCCAGCAGGATGGGGCTCCACTCTGTTCTCATCGTGAAGTTCGTGGGTACCTGAACACGGAGCTGCCGCATCGATGGCTCGGCCGTGCTACAGGAGGGGACAGCTGTTTCATGAAATTGCCTCCCCGATCACCAGATCGTGTACGTACCGCTTCTACCACGTGATTTAGCAGAGCTTCGGGAGAGAATACGGGAAGCGACTGCCACTGTCGACGATGCCATGCTGGGACGGGCATGGCAAGAATTCGTTAACCGTATTGACGTCTGCCGGTCACTCATGGTTGGCATATCGAAAGTTTGTAAAAAAAAAAAAAATAAAATAAAATAAAATAAAATTAAAAAAAACGCTTTCAGAGTTTTTCTTCAAAATGCAATAAGTATGGCATCTGTACAATGTTTAGTTCTTGTGCAATAAATAATTCAAGGTGTTCCCGGATTTCATGTACACCTTGTATTTTTGCAGCTTCTTTCAACCTTACTTCATTACAGATAACTGCATTGTCTGCAAAAAGCCTGAGGTTACTATTAATATTGTCCGCAAAGTCATTAATACACAATGTGAACAGCAAGGGACCCAAAACACTTCCCAGAAGTTACTTCTACATCTGAAGATGATTCTCCAGCCAAGATAAAATGCTGTGTCCTCCCTACCAAGAAGTCCTTGATCCAGTCACAAATTTCAATTCATGCTCCATGTGATCGTGCTTTTGAAAATAAGCCTAGAAATGGTACTGAGTCAAATGCTTTTCGGATATCAAGGAACACTGCATCTATCCGACTGCCTTAATCAATGGGTTTCAGCATGTCACGTGAGAAAAGTGTGAGTTGCGCTTCGCATGATAGATGTGTTCGGAATCCATGCTGTTTGCCATGTAGCAGAGCACAGAATATGTTCTAGGATTCTACAACAAATCGATGTCAAGGATATTGCACGTTCGTTTTGTGGGTGACTTCTACTACCGATTTTGTAGACGGATGGGACTTGTGCTTTTTTTCCAAAAAAATTTGCATAGTTTTTTGTTCGAAGGATCTACGATAGAGTATAGTTAGGAGAGGGGCTAAATTAGGAGCAAATTCAGTATAGAGTGTGGTACGGATTTCATAGGGCCCTGGACCTTTGTCCAATTTTAACGATATCAGCTGTTTCTCGACACCGTGACGCCAAGGAATTTTGCTTCTTTTTCAACAAAACTTGTTCCAGCACTGTTCTCCGATCATACTGGATCTCTTTTGTACTGGTGTGTGTATAGCTATTATAATTTACGGCTTTGGTTTCTCGAAAATGCTATGATTTGCTCTGAATTCTATGTATTAAGAGAGAAATCACAAAACAGAAGTCAGTAAAGAGGGAACGTAAACCAGCTGATACACAGTCTGGATGATTTATACAACTGTAGTGTTAAAAGGAACTTTTAGTTGCAATTTTGTTGTGGAGAACAAAGACTATTGTCGTAACACTTTCTTGCCATAGTTTTACATCTACACCTGCACTCCGTGACGGAGGGTACCTTTGTGCCAGTGTGCCTTCCCAGTTTCCTGTTCCAGTCGCGTATGGTTCGCGGAAAGAACGATTGCTGGTAAGCCTCCTTGTGGGCTCGAATTTTATCTTGTCGATCTTTTTGCGAGACATAGTTGGGAGAAAGCAATATACTGGCTGACCCCTCTAAGAACGTCAGCAAATCACACTGCGATGCAGAATGCCTCTCTTGCAGCGCCTGTCACTAGAGTTGAGTGAGCAACTCCGTGAAGCTTCGCGCTCACTAAATGAACCTGTAACTAAACGTGCGTTTCTTTTTTAAATCTTCTCCACTTTTCCCTTATCAGTCCTATTTGGTACGGATCCCAGCCCGACGCTGATAATACAAAAAGGTATTGATTAGCTACAAAAGGGGATAACTAAACGGTCACCAGCCCGCTAGCGCAATGAATCTCCAGACTCTTAAAGATAATGGAAAGAAATTTAAAGAAATAATCACTGACGCGGCAACAGAAAACCGTCATGCTTTTCTTCAACACAACAGTTCACGAGAAAATAGATGAATCAGAAACCACTGAATTAGCAAATACTTATTTTGAAATATTAAATTTGGAAAGTAAAGTGAAATGAAGTTAAATAAATGAATGGCTGTAGCTTAAACTTTGTTATGTAACAAAATGACTTTCAATAGCCGTCCGATGTGGCCGAGCGGTTCTAGGCGCTTCAGTCCGGAATCAAGCTGCTGCTACGGTCGCAGGTTCGAATCCTGCCTCGGGCATGGATTTGTGTGATGTCCTTAGGTTAGTTAGGTTTAAGTAGTTCTAAGTCTAGGGGATTGATGACCTCAGATGTTAATTCCCATAGTTTTTAGAGCCATTTGAACCCAGCCTGACGAGCAACACTCAAGTATTGATCGAACGAGTGTTTTGTAAACTACTTCCTCTGGTGATGGACTAAATTACCTGAGGATTCTTCCAATGAATTTCAGTCTGGCATCTGCCTGCCCGCGATTAATTTAATATGGTCATTCCACATCAAACTGTCCTGTATGCGTATTCCTACATATTTTATGACGGTAACTGCTTCCCGCGATTGTTCTGTACTTGTGTGAACATACAATAAAGGATCTTGGATCTTCTGTCTATACATTCGCAATATTTTACATTTGCTTATGTTGAGTGTGAACTCCACTCCTTGCACCAAGCATAAGTCATCTGCAGACCTTCCGCATTTCGGTACAATTTTCTAGCGTAATGGCTTCTCTGTATACGACAGTAACATACGTTAAAGCGTCGTGAAACTTCCGATGTTATCTGCTAGGTCCTTTATACAGGGTGTTACAAAAAGGTACGGCCAAACTTTCAGGAAACATTCCTCGCACACAAAGAAAGAAAATATGTTATGTGGACATGTGTCCGGAAACGCTTACTTTCCATGTTAGAGCTCATTTTATTACTTCTCTTCAAATCACATTAATCATGGAATGGAAACACACAGCAACAGAACGTACCAGCGTGACTTCAAACACTTTGTTACAGGAAATGTTCAAAATGTCCTCCGTTAGCGAGGATACATGCATCCACCCTCCGTCACATGGAATCCCTGATGCGCTGATGCAGCCCTGGAGAATGTCGTATTGTATCACAGCCGTCCACAATACGAGCACGAAGAGTCTCTACATTTGGTACCGGGGTTGCGTAGACAAGAGCTTTCAAATGCCCCCATAAATGAAAGTCAAGAGGGTTGAGGTCAGGAGAGCGTGGAGGCCACGGAATTGATGCGCCTCTACCAATCCACCGGTCACCGAATCTGTTGTTGAGAAGCGTACGAACACTTCGACTGATATGTGCAGGAGCTCCATCGTGCATGAACCACATGTTGTGTCGTACTTGTAAAGGCACATGTTCTAGCAGCACAGGTAGAGTATCCCGTATGAAATGATGGCGGTGAATCGAGGAAGTACAATACATACTGACGAAACTAAAATGGGCTCTAAGATGGAAATTAAGCGTTTCCGGACACATGTCCACATAACATGTTTTCTTTATTTGTGTGTGAGGAATGTTTCCTGAAAGTTTGGCCGTACCTTTTTGTAACATCCTGTATATACGAGGTATCTTAAAAGGTACGTTACAACCTCACTGCGTTATAGAACCCAAACAAATAAAGATTTTCACACCATGTTTGGCTTATGTGACAAAATTTTGTTTCTGTTTGTTCCAGGTTGTCGCGAGTGAAGCATAATGACAACGGTTCAAGGAAAGGCTCAGTGTGTGGAATGGTTTATTCAGCCCAGATCGGGCGCTTAAGTTCACAAGAATTTGCGAACACGGTGTAGGAAGCTCCCAGTCTCGCGGACGTCGATACGCCTGTGGTACTGGGATTTTATGCAGCCAGGAAGCGTTTGGTGTGAAGCATCATGCTGGACGTCCTGGAAAAAGTGAAGCCGACGCAGAACGGATATGACTGGCTTTTCAACGTTCACCGCGGACGTCTGATCAGAGGGCGTGACTGCTGGTGATATCCGTGTCTGTGTACCACATGTAGACCGTATCACCATAGCAGTTTGCTATTTTACGTCCGCATTAATTTTTACACGTCTATACATGCGAAGTTACTAAGCGTCCGAGTAGGATGTACCGGTTCAAATCCCGCCAATGTAAGACATTTTTATCGCAAGTGATTGCCGTCATTCAAATCTTATAAATAGTGTTCTCAACACTGTGAAAGAGGGTCAATAAACATTAAGCTGAATCAGCGAACGGAGAGCGTGAAGACTTCACTACAAGACGGCCTTATCTGCTTGCCAACCGATTATAATTTTAATCATTAACGTTTATGTGAAACAAAGAACTACGTCGATTTTCCAAAAACTAACAAAGCGAAAATTTGCAGTTTTTCATTTCTAGATTAGCCGATTCTTGACCCAGAGTAACCGTTCTCCCCATTGCAAGACGGATGTTTCTATGAGCGTGAGAATTTAGTTACATTCTGCATGAAAATGAAATGCGCGTATGGCATTATTGTCGGGAGGCCCCATGCGGGGAAGTTCGGTCGCCGTATTGCAAGTCCTTTTTAGTTGACGCCACTTCGGCGACCTGCGCGTCAATGATGATGAAATAATGGACACACAGCACCCTGTCCCCTGCAGGGAATCGAACCCGGCCCCCCTGCGCCATAGGTGGAAACGCTACCGCTACGCTATGGAGGCAGACTACGTTCTGCATACTCAGGATGGAAGAATGAAACATTGTTCACAGTATTGATCATGCAGCTGCGGAGTGTGCGGTGTGTTTGTGATGGGCAGAATCGAGATCAATGAATCTTCAAACATGCTCTAGAGAACCAAAAGGAATTGAATAGGTATCAGAGAGCGTTTACCAGAAAAACCAACAACTATTCTTGTTCTAGTTTCCAGTGCTGCCGTTACCAAGCGATCCAAAACGTGAAACAAATGAGAGAGAGAGAGAGAGAGAGAGAGAGAGAGAGAGAGAGTTGACGTATGGACATACCCGAAAGAAAACTTACCAGTTTTAGTGAAAAAACGATGCGCTGCTAGACCGCCGTTGACACTAATGAACCGTGGCAATACCTCGTCAAAAATTCGTCACATCAGAATATTTTTAAAAGAAGAGAAGAGGAGCTTCATTTACACGTGCACTCTGCGCTGCACAAGCTGTCATTCTGAAAGCTCTGGTTGTCCCCTGCGCAATGCGTCCACGCGCTGTAGTCGACCGGAAGAGCGGCCCTAGTCGCTTAGCAAACAATGTTCTGACTGACCGACCTGCTGGGAAAATACTTATCGCTTTTACTTCAAGCTTCCTCTTTAACATCGAAATCCCGCACTAGCTCGCGTGTTTTCGACTGTGCAAATGGAGCCATCTCTTCATACGTGACAAATACCCGTAACTTATAGCATGTAGTGTTGATAATTTATCTTCAGAGACTATTTTTATAGTGAAGAACTGAACGGGAAAGTCTGGAAGGTAACCTCCCACAATGAGGCGTTGTAGTTTTACTATAAATTATTTCAATGCATACGATTTTTTACGTATTTCAGCTAAAAAGTAGCCTAAATTCCCATTCTATGGGCCCGATCAAAAATACGCATTTGTCGCTTTGATGTGTACGAAGGCTCCACATGTCAAAAGCTATCTCTCTCTCTCTCTCTCTCTCTCTCTCTCTCTCTCTCTCTCTCTCTCTCTCTCTCTAACACACTTTTCCAATTTGTACTGTTTCCTCATGTAAATTTACCTGTCTCCTATTTATTTTAGAATATTCTTCGAGTTACGGAAATAGTAAAGCAAGCGTCCTTGATGGTAAAACGTCTATTCTCTCTACCTGCGATCAGAATCACTTTTGGTGGTTCAAATGGTTCAAATGGCTCTGAGCACTATGGGACGTAACATCTATGGTCATCAGTCCCTTAGAATTTAGAACTACTTAAACCTAACTAACCTAAGGACTTCACACAACACCCAGTCTTCACGAGGCACAGAAAATCCCTAACCCCGCCGGGAATCGAACCCGGGAACCCGGGCGCGGGAAGCGAGAACGCTACCGCACGACCACGAGCTGCGGACACACTTTTGGTGGTCACCAGCTTCTGTTTTCATTGTGGTGGCCATTTCGATTCTTTCAATTTTTTATAAACACTTGCTATCCCCCGTGAGCACAACCCTACGCTAAGGTCAGTAAACCAGCCACATGACGTAATTATATTCGTCGTCGTCGTCATCGCCCGCCACCGTGGTGGTGGTGGTGGTAGTAGTAGTAGTAGTAGTAGTAGTAGTAGTAACTCATTTTATATGCACAACGTATTGTCAACCTTGAAGAGAATCCATAAGAACGTCAGATTAAATGTTAGATACAGCCCGAAGGTCCTGGTCTTGCTAGGTAAAATAAATACATTTATAAAATAAATAAAATAGACAAAGATTCAGCAAGTGTGAACTCTGCAATACCGAGATAACTAGAGGAAAAGAATATCTTTCTTTGTAGAAAGCCATTTACCGCATGGCACAGACAATATCACTTTGATGGTCACCCATAATGCTATGCTAGGAAACGTTTGCACTTTTATGTATATTCTTAGGAATTCCTCTGTATTCCTAGGGCGCTTGAAATATTTATCACGGTATTACAGACCATTTTATCTCTCCCGTTATCACCGGCAACAGTCACTGCACTTGAGCTAATCTCACAAAACTCCCTTACTTCCATATACGCGTACGCAAGCACTAGAGTTAGCGCACGATACAGTAAACGGAAGGAGCTAAAAGAAGAAAATGAACGTTACTGCGATAGAGCAATTATTATCAGTGCCCGTTTTCAAAGTCAGCTCCTTTTCCGTCTGAAATGAGTCACGAGAGTGCAGGAATAAGACAGATATAAACAGCGCTGTGGAGGGGCAAATTCAGTGCGACGCAAATTCAGAGAAGAAAATTATCAGGAATAGAGCCATTAAATATACAAAGAACATAGACTAAATATATGACTAGAATATTCAAAGCAAAATGAAAGAGACAGTAGCAGCGTATTTCTTTATACATTTATGGTTGCTGGTTTACGGATTGTGGTTATATGCTACTCTACACCTACTGGTTGGTTGGGAACTTGACGGACTAAACATAAAAATGAGAAAAGCTTGTTTTACTCTGACCTGACAAAACTCATGGAATAGTGGTATGCAATTATACAGATGACGGTACTATTGCGCACTAAAGGTATTATGAAAAAGGGCAGTGCATTGGCGGAGCTGTCATTTCTACTCAGATGATTCAAGTGAAAAGGTTTCGGCCGCACGACGGAGACTGTAGATTCTGAACGCGGAATAGTAGTTGGAGCTAGACACATAGGACATTACATTTCGCAAATCGTTACGGAATTCGATATTCCGAGATCCACAGTGTTAAGAGTGTACCGAGAATACCGGATTTCAACAGTTATTTCTCACAACGGACAATGCAATGGCAGACTACCTTCAGTTAACAACCGTGAGCAGCGGCTTTTGCTTAGCGCTATTGGTGCTGACAGACCAGCAACAATGCCGAAATAACAGCAGAAACCGCTGTGGAACGTACGATGAATATGTCCTTTACGACAGTGCAGCGAAATTTGGCGTTAATGGGCGATGGCAGCGGACGACCGAGGCGAGTGTCTTTGTTAACAGTACGATATCGCTCGCAACGCCTCTCCTGGATTTGCGACCGTATCGGGTCGACCATAGACGACTGGAAAACTGTAGCCTAGTCAGATGAGTCCCAATTTCCGTTGGTAAGAGCTGATAGTATGGTTCGTGTGTATCGCAGATTCCTCCAAGCCTTGGACCCAAGTTGCCAGCAAGGTACTGCCCCTTTGCAATCTAGTGGTGGCTCCATAGTGGTATGGGCTGTGTTTACATGGAGTGGACTGGTTCTTGGTCGAACTGAGCAGATCATTGACTGGAAAATTGGTATGTTCGACGATCATTTGCAGCCATTCATGGACTTCATGTCCCCAAACAACGAAGGAATTTTTATGGACGACAGTGCGCATGTCACCGGGCCACAATTGTTCGCAATTGATTTGAAGAACATTCTCGACAGTTTGAGCCAATGGTTTTGCCATCCAGATCGTCCGGCGTGAATCGAGGGGTCCATTCGTGGACAAAATCCTGCACTGACAACACTTCCGCAATTACGGAAGCAGCGTGGCTCAGCATTTCTGCAGAGGAATACCAGTGACCTGATAAGTCCATGCCTCGTCCAACTGCTGCACAACGTCGGGGAAAAAGGAGCTCCGACACGATATTAGGAGGTCCTAGGGGTGGGAAACTACCCCTAAAGGCGTAAGAATCAGCAATGATCGACGGCATGAGGATGCAGAAGGCAATGGAAACCACTGCATTAAAGACACATAACATCTGTCTACAGGACATGTGGCCTGTAATTGTAAAAGAAGTGTCATGATGATCTCTCCATTCCGGAATAGTCCCACACTCGGATCTCCGGGAGGGGAGTGCCAAGGGGGAGGTTACCATGAGAAAAAGCTTGAAAGGATAACGTTCTACGAGTCGGGGCGTGGAATGTCAGAAGCTTGAATGTGGCAGGGAAGCTAGAAAATCTGAAAAGAGAAATGCAAAGGCTCAATCTAGATATAGTAGTGTTCAGTGAAGCGAAATGGAAAGAAGACAAGGATTTCTCGTCAGACGAGTACATGGTAATATCAACAGCAGCCGAAAAATGGTGTAACGGGAGTAGGATTCATTATCAATAGGAAGGTAGGGCAGAGAGTGTGTTAGAGAGTGTGTTACTGTGAACAGTTCAGTGATAGGATTGTTATCAGAATCGACCGCAGATCAACACCGACAACGATAGTCCAGGTATACATGCTGACGTCGCAAGTTGAAAATGAAGACATAGAGAAAATGTATGGGGATATTGAAAGGGTAATACAGTATGTAAAGAGAGATGAAAATCTAATAGTCATGGGGGACTGGAATGCACTTGTAGGGGAAGGAGTAGAAGAAAAGGTTACTCGAGAATATGGGCTTGGGACAAGGAATGAGAGAGGAGAAAGACTGAGTTCTGCAACAAATTTCAGCTTGTAATAGCGAATTCTCTGTTCAAGAACCACAAGAGGAGGAGGTATATTTGGGAAAGGCCGGGTGATACGGGAAGATTTCAGTTCATCATGGTCAGACAGATTCCGAAATCAAATACTGGATTGTAAGGCATATCTAGGAGCAGATATAGAATCAGATCACAATATAGTAGTGATGAAGAGTAGGCTGAAGTTTAGGACATTGGCCAGGAAAAATCAATATGCAAACAAGTGGGATACGGAAGTACTAAGGAATGACGAGATACGCTTGAACTTCTCTAAGGCTATAGATACAGCAATAAGGAATAGCTCAGTAGGCAGTACAGTTGAAGATGAATGGACATCTCAAAAAAGGGCCATCACGGATATTGGAAAGAAAAACATAGGTACAAAGAAGGTAACTGCGAAGAAACCATGGGTAACAGAAGAAATACTTCAGTTGTTCGATGAAAGGAGGAAGTACAAAAATGTTCCGGAAAACTCAGGAGTACAGAAATGCAAGTCGCTGAGGAATGAAATAAATAGGAAGTGCAGGGAAGCTAAGACGAAACGGCTGCATGAAAAATGTGAAGAAATCGAAAAAGAAATGATTGTCGGAAGGACAGACTCAGCATACAGGAAAGTCAAAACAAGCATCGTTGACATTAAAATCAAGGATGGTAACATTAAGAGCGCAACGGCAATTCCTCTGTTAAATGCAGAGGAGAGAGAGCGGATAGGTGGAAAGAATACATCGAAGGCCTCTATAAGGGGGAAAATTTGTCTGGTGTGGTAGAAGAGAAAAATAGGAGTCGATTTAGAAGATACAGGGGTTGCAATATTAGAATCAGAATCTAAAAGATCTTTGGAGGACTTAAGATCAAATAAGGCAGAAGATATAGATAACATTCCATCAGAATTTTTTAAATCATTGGGTGAAGTGGCAACAAAACGACTATTCACGTTAGCGTGTAGAATGTATGAGTCTGGCGACATACCATCTGACTTTCGGGAAAATATCATCCACACAATTCCGAGGCCTGCAAGAGCCGACAAGTGCGAGAATCATCGCACAGTCAGCTTAACAGCTCATGCATCCAACTTGCTGACAACAGTAATATACACAAGTACAGAAAAGAAAATTGAGGATGTGTTAGTGACGATCAGTTTTGCTTTAGAAAAGTAAAGGCAAGAGAGAGGCAATTATGACGTTGCGGTTTATATGGAATCAAGACTAAAGAAAAATCAAGACACGTTCACGTTCATATGATTTGTCGACCTGGAAAAAGCGTTCGACAATATCAGAAGGTGCAAGATGTTCGACTTTCTGAAGAAAACAGGGGTAAGCTATAAGAAGAGACGAGTAATATTCAGCGTGTACGAGAGGCAATAGGGAATAATAAGAATGGAAGACCAAGAACTAAGTGGTCGAATAAGAAGGGTGTAAGACAGCGATGTAGTCTTTCGCCCCAATTTTTCAGTAGTTACATCAAAGAAGCAATGGAAATAAAAGTTCAAGTGTGGAACTGAAATTATAAGTGAAAGGATATCAACTAAGTTTCGCTGGTAACACTGCTGTCCTCAGTGAAAGTGAAGAAGAATTCCAGGAGCTGGTGAATGGAATGAACAGCCTAATGAGTACGTAACATGGATTCAGAGTAAATCGAAGAAAGCCGAAGGTAAAGAGAAGTAGCAGAAATGAGAACAGCGAGAAACTTAACATCGGGAGTGATGATCACAAAGTAGATGAAGTTAAGGAATTCTGCTACCTAGGCAGTAAAATAACAAATGGCGGACGGAGCAAGGGGGACATCAAAAGCAGACTAGCAATGGCAAGAAGGGCGTTCCTAGTCAAGAGAAATCTACTAGTATCAAACATAGGCCTTAACTTGAAGAAATTTCTGAGAATGTATGTCTGGAGCATAGTATAGTAGTGAAACATGGACTTTGGGAAAACTGCAACAGAAGAGAATCGACGCGTTTGAAATGTGGTGCTACAGACGTATATTGAAAATCAGATGGACTGACAAGGTAAGGAATGAGTAGGTTCTGTGCAAAATCGGAGAGGAAAGGAGTATGTGGAAAACACTGATAAGAAGTAGGGACAGGATGACAGAACATCTGTTAAGACATGAGGGAATGACTTCCGTGGTACTGGAGGGAGCTGTGGAGGGCAAAAACTGTAGAAGACGACAGAAATTGAAATACATCCAGCAAATAATTGAGGACGTAGGTTGCAAGTGCTACTCTGGGATGAAGAGGTTAGCACAGGAGAGGAATTCGTGGCGGACCGCATCAAACCAGTCAGAAGACTGATGACTCAAAAAGAAAAAAAGAATAATGCCATGATCAGTGTATTGAATGATTATTTCAGTTTTAAATTCTAACTAATAGCAAAAATCACAATAAAATTAAAAAAGACAAATGTCGAAAAAATACCATATTATTAATAATGTTTTGCGGAGCACAGCTTGGGAAATCCTGGTCCTGGTCCCGAGAGACACTGAATACAGTGGGAAGCGTCCTTCCCAGAACCGTCGCACCACCGATCCGATATAGTCGAAGTGTTAAAAATGGGAATGTAATCCACTCTCTCCGAGGAACATAAGCTGTTTAGATGTTCTTCCATCAAGAGTTAGTATCAACTATAAGGTATCCTTAACGTCTTGACTTCCTCGGGGTGCTATTTGAAGGGGCACTCCTAAAACAGTGACTATCTGAATCTAAAAGTAATAAGAAAAACAGTAAAAAAGGAATGATCAGGTCGGCTGGAGCCGCGCAGGATTAGCCGAGCGGTCTCGGGCGCTGCAGTCATGGACTGCGGCTGGTCCCGGCGGAAGTTCGAGTCCTCCATCGGGCACGGGCGTGTGTGTTTGTCAAAAAATGGTTCAAATGGCTCTGAGCACTATGGGACTCAACTGCTGAGGTCATTATTTCCCTAGAACTTAGAACTAGTTAAACCTAACTAACCTAAGGACATCACAAACATCCATGCCCGAGGCAGGATTCGAACCTGCGACCGTAGCGGTCTTGCGGTTCCAGACTGCAGCGCCTTTAACCGCACGGCTACTTCGGCCGGCGTGTGTTTGTCCTTAGGATCATTTAGGTTAAGTAGTGTGTAAGCTTAGGGACTGATGACCTTAGCAGTTAAGTCCCACAAGATTTCACACACATTTGAATTTTTTTTTTTTTATTTTTTTATTTTTTTGAGGTCGGCTGGTGGTGGACGTAGGCTCGAGAATTTCCGGGCAACACATCCCTAACAATTGTTTTAATTAAGGCAAAACCACTTCGTAGTTTAGTGATGGAAGCGATTTCTCCAAATACATTTTCGATGTAACCTACGAAGAACGTAGGCTTAGTGTCAGGAAGGAGCCTTCGGAAGCCCGCGCACAAATGAGAAACTCAGAGGAGTAAGTTTCTGCCGCTCGCTTGATTTTGCTTTTCGCCCATGGCGTGGCGAAAGAGGAACAGTTTTTGGTGTCACGACGATCTCTGCGGAACATTCAGGTCTGTCTGGAGATACTGCCGGAGTGTCACGTCCACTGTGTGATAAGCCCAGTCTTTTCACTATATCCCCCACGATGCCGTCCACTCCATTTGGCTGCGCTTCCTATGGGTGCGACCAGCCGTTGGGTGGAGTTCCGGTGCCGTCAGAAGGACGGGCCTCTACTCCCCAAAACGCGCGGGAAGGTAATGACTCGTGCATCTATGGCGCATCCGCTGCCTGACAGAGGGCTACCACCATGCCCGACAACCCCGCACATGGACTGGCTACTATGCTCGTATTCCCTGCACGGTCAGCACTTTTGTTAAAAGAAAAAAAAGTGAGTTAGCCGCAATGTGTGCTGTAAAACAGCGATCTTTATTTAAAAAAAAAAAAAAAACACTGGCAAAAGTCGTAATCTATTGTCTGTAAACGGGCCATGTTGTCGATAAGGAATGTGTCCTATAGGTCAAGTCAGAGAAAAGATGCAATCAGAGAGTAAGGAGTAAGACTGTAGCACACGAAAGAAGGAAGTACTGCAATGACGCGGGTCTGCATCACGCCTCGCACGTACACACAAAGTGTTGTGTGCACCCTAAGGGATTGGCCACTGGTAATGCATATACGAGATTAGGAAACGATATCATTTATTAAAATTATATTTAGGTATTTTTTATATAACTCGTAGCATAATTTCTTAATTGATCCAGCATATTACTCATTATTTTACTGAAATCCCTATATTGCGATTTGGAAACAGTAGTGTGGCTAGGCTATAAAACATTGCTTGAGACTATGAAACATCGTTTATGTTTGACGCTGACATCACATTTAGCTTTAGGCTTCATAAACTTGGGGCTACATGCATTTGCTGTTACGTTAAACAGACGCTAACGGTTAAAGGCTGAATGATAATCACATCATCATCATGTCCAAACGTTCGCTATTGGGAAAAATGTTCAACAACATTTACATTTTTATCTTAAAGCGCATTATATGAGACATGTCCAGCTGCCCGCCAGAACTTGACTGCCTTCGCTTGCTAGGATCAGCTTAGGTGATACACTATTACTGAAATGAGCCTCTTCTTAGGCGATGTTTCGATTCCCGCATAATTTAAAGGGAAATCCTAAACCTACGTAGCCTAACAGTTCACTTACATGTAAACATCATCATCATCATTATTATTATTATTATTATTATTATTATTATTATTATTATTATTATTATTATTATTATTATTATTATTATTATTATTATTATTATTATTATTATTATTATTATTATTACTAGATTATTATAGAGGGTTTATACAAGGGCGATGTACTTGAGGACAGTATTATGGAAATGGAAGAGGATGTAGATGAAGATGAAATGGGAGATAAGATACTGCGTGAAGAGTTTGACAGAGCACTGAAAGACCTGAGTCGAAACAAGGCCCCGGGAGTAGACAACATTCCATTAGAACTACTGATGGCCTTGGGAGAGCCAGTCATGACGAAACTCTACCATCTGGTGAGCAAGATGTATGAGACAGGCGAAATACCCACAGACTTCATGAAGAATATAATAATTCCAATACCAAAGAAAGCAGGTGTTGACAGATGTGAAAATTACCGAACTATCAGTTTAATAAGTCACAGCTGCAAAATACTAACGCGAATTCTTTACAGACGAATGGAAAAACTGGTAGAAGCGGACCTCGGGGAAGATCAGTTTGGATTCCGTAGAAATGTTGGAACACGTGAGCCAATACTAACCTTACGACTTATCTTAGAAGAAAGATTAAGAAAAGGCAAACCTACGTTTCTAGCATTTGTAGACTTAGAGAAAGCTTTTGACAGTGTTGACTGGAATACTCTCTTTCAAATTCTGAAGGTGGCAGGGGTAAAATACAGTGAGCGAAAGGCTATTTACAATTTGTACAGAAACCAGACGGCAGTTATAAGAGTCGAGGGGCACGAAAGGGAAGCAGTGGTTGAGAAAGGAGTGAGACAGGGTTGTAGCCTCTCCCCGATGTTATTCAATCTGTATATTGAGCAAGCAGTAAAGGAAACAAAAGAAAAATTCGGAGTAGGTATTAAAATTCATGGAGAAGAAGTAAAAACTTTGAGGTTCGCCGATGACATTGTAATTCTGTCAGAGACAGCAAAGGACTTGGAAGAGCAGTTGAACGGAATGGACAGTGTCTTGAAAGTAGGATATAAGATGAACATCAACAAAAGCAAAACGAGGATAATGGAATGTAGTCAAATTAAATCGGGTGATGCTGAGGGGATTAGATTAGGAAATGAGACACTTAAAGTAGTAAAGGAGTTTTGCTATTTAGGGAGTAAAATAACTGATGATGGTCGAAGTAGAGAGGATATAAAATGTAGACTGGCAATGGCAAGGAAAGCGTTTCTGAAGAAGAGAAATTTGTTAACATCGAGTATAGATTTAAGTGTCAGGAAGTCGTTTCTGAAAGTATTTGTATGGAGTGTAGCCATGTATGGAAGTGAAACATGGACGATAACCAGTTTGGACAAGAAGAGAATAGAAGCTTTCGAAATGTGGTGCTACAGAAGAATGCTGAAAATAAGGTGGGTAGATCACGTAACTAATGAGGAGGTATTGAATAGGATTGGGGAGAAGAGAAGTTTGTGGCACAACTTGACTAGAAGAAGGGATCGGTTGGTAGGACATGTTTTGAGGCATCAAGGGATCACAAATTTAGCATTGGAGGGCAGCGTGGAGGGTAAAAATCGTAGAGGGAGACCAAGAGATCAATACACTAAGCAGATTCAGAAGGATGTAGGTTGCAGTAGGTACTGGGAGATGAAGAAGCTTGCACAGGATAGAGTAGCATGGAGAGCTGCATCAAACCAGTCTCAGGACTGAAGACCACAACAACAACAACAGATTATTATTGTTGTAATTATTAAATATTACGAATTATAAATGCTAACATATTACTACAGTCGTAAGACAGTTTCAAACAGCAAGTTACTTTTGGAGGAAACCAAAATTGCCCCCATACAGGTAATTAATTGTGCTGATTTAGCTGACAGCTTTGAAACTTGTGTTTTCCAAAGAAAAAATTAAATTAAGGATGTCTGAATTCAAAAGTTTAAGGAACATATGTGGATCCATATGAGAAAGCAATAGTAATGACTGGAAAATACTAAATTACGAAGGCGTTTATAATGTACACAGATAAACAGATATAATAGCAAAAATTAAAGCCAAAATACTGCAATGGCGACAGCGCATATTATCAGAGCGCTACCAAACAGGTTCATTAAGAGAGTGACAGAACTCTCTAGAAGGCATCCTCTTTGACTACGGCGTAAAAATTACCTTGACGATATTGAAAGCGATCTGCGAAAACTAAGTATAGATCTGGAAAATTATATAGATCTGGAAAATTACTTGTGGGGAAAGAGCAGAGTGGCTCAGTATTGCCCACTCTGCAGAGAAGACGCTCCGTGGGTTGTAAATAACAACAGTGGAAAGATAGGCTCGCTAATATTGGGTTGCGACAGCTGATTTATATTACTAGCGCGTGTTAGATCGCGTGCATGCGTAATCGCTTGCTACACATAGTCGTGTATCTGCACGCGTCGTTTAATGGAACAGCCCCTTTAGTAATAAGCCCTATAAAATGATGCCCTAGGACAATTTTATGCGTGTGAGTTCAATTAAAAAATAAAGCTTTGGCTTTGAATGCGTCCTCCGCACCATGGATAATGGTTGTGTCGGATCATGCTTAATATGATGCTACGTATTGTTTATTCATTGCGTCACTGGAGCTTTGTTACCAAATGTTACATAAATAATGAAAATAAAAAAGATGTTACTTGTTCTGTCTTTCACTTTATTTTTATTTCTCTAGACTGGGTTCGAATAACATATAATAAAAAAGGATATTTTAAATTTCAGTATTGACTTTCTATCTGGAACGCAAAATTTTTGGTATGTTATTATTATCTCAAGACAGGTAGAAATTTATCTTGCAATGAAAATATAGGGATGCATAACGGAAGGCGCACTTGTCGTTCCCTCTGCCTTTTTATGTTTAATTTAGATGCTGCATTATTCTTTAAAACAAAATTCTTAACATTTTTGTAATGTAAAATGATTGTTTTTATGTCATACGAATGTTATCAATAACATAGTAAACTCATAGGCAGCAATATGTGAATGTGCATATGTACAAAGGGCGTTCAAAAAGTTTTGCACAGTCGTCTCTAATTCTTTTATTTTTTGATGGAGGAGAATGAAATTTTTTGTGGAAATACTTGGAACAGGTAGCTATAAGTTGGTATATAAAAGTATTTTCTTTTATTTACAGGTGAGCCAATAATGGACCGTGAAGTAGATGTCAGGTTGCGACAATGGTCGGCGATGGAGTTCCTCTTCAAGACCGGCGATGACTCTACCACATCGATTTACAGGAAGTTGCTCCATTTATGGTGAGTGCACAGTGGATCGTAGCAGCATCCAGCGGTGGCTCTGAGCACTATGGGACTTAACATCTATGGTCATCAGTCCCCTAGAACTTAGAACTACTTAAACCTAACTAACCTAAGGACATCACACAACACCCAGTCATCACGAGGCAGAGAAAATCCCTGACCCCGCCGGGAATAGAACCCGGGAACCGGCGCGTACATCCAGCGGTAGTTGCAGAGGTTTAATGAAGGTGATTTCTATCCACTGGACAATCCACGATGCGGTAGACCATCGACGGCAGTGAGTGATATGAATGAGGAAACCATTGGAACCTGGCTCCACAATTAACCGGACCCATAATAGTTTGTCATTGGACAAGCTGCGATGTGCCATCGAGACCCATCAGACTACACCATGAGAACGCCAAACCCCATACAGCCTTATGACACAAGAGAAAATCAGGAAGATAGTTTGGAAAATTGTTCCTCATCCACCTTACAGTCCGGACTTGGCTCCGTCTGACTTTTACCTCTTTGGTCGTCTGAAGGTCCACCTGCGCGGTAAAACATTTGATACTGAGAAAGACCTTATTTCCTTTGTCAAGTGATGTTGTAAAAGTCAATCCCCAGAATTTTACCAAAGTGCATTTACGTCATGGAAAGATTGTTGGGCCAGATGCATCACAGCTGATGGAGGCTATATTGAGTAAGCTCAAAGTATAGCTAAATGTTCCAAGTATGTTCACAAAAAATTTCATTCGCCTCCTGCAATAAATAAAAAAATTAGAGACGACTGTGCAAAACTTTTTGAACGCCCTTTGTATGAGGACGACACATGCACTGACCACTATAAAATATATTTCTCAGTTTGGTTGTGTCGTTCAGGTGTAAGAGTTGACACAAAGGCTGTCTTATCAATGAGAGTATTTATTGCTCATAGTCTGATTTTCTTGTACAAAGCTATTTGTGCCTTTTGCCACCATGTTGTACAACCAGTAACGGTTAATAACAAGGTATGTCTATAATCATATAAGTACTTGTAATATGGACATACAAACTGCATGTAAATTTTTCTGTGCAACATGTACTTTCTAATTTTTAGATGTGTGATTTCAGAATGGGGAGTCAGTCTAAAACCGGTAACCATTGCAGCAATAAATTGTATATTCATACAACTGAGATGGACAAAATAAAACTATAAAATTTTGATTAATTATACAGTTGCGGGCATACCACCTCGAAGCGGCATGCCTCGAATCAACAAGCTGATTTTAACATACACGTTGAACATTTTCGTGTAGTGGAAAGTCCTCTGGATTCGAAAAGATAGAAATGTCCGTGTTTAACATCGTGTCTAATAGCAGGTCATCAGAGGTGAGAGGCTAGCCCAGACAGGGCAAAGAGATGCGCGAAGATCTGCCATTGTCATGTCCGACGATCTGTCCCAGAATTCGCCTAAAGTCTTGTCGGAAAATTTCGGAATTCCTACTGGAGGATGACTGAGCGGGATTCGAACCTCGTTCGTCCGGAGTGCTGGTCCGTTATCGTAAGCACCGCATCTCCTTCCCTCGGTCTGGATGACAACCTTCTTGCTGCAGAAACTGTAAGATGAGTTGGAAACGTCGGCATCGCAACACCGCCTGGCTGTTTTTTTCTGTTGCAGTTGTTTAATCCGCGTAAAATGAGGTTCCAGGCTTCCAGGAATAGCGAAACGCCTGTAATTGGCAGATACGCGACTAGTCTCTGGCAGGCAGTAACTCTTCATCAGAGAGTTTTATCGGCGCGCGGACGACTGTCGCAGCCTAGAGGCGCACTGCTCTAGCGATCTGTCGCCCATCGAGCCGGGTCCACTTCAGGCGTACAAAAGTCAATTGGAGCGCGCACTTTGTCGTCACCGCGGTCGGCGAAGCAGTTACGGCGGTCGCCACGCTAACACGTTGCAACTCGGCTGTGGCGTGTGCGACGGCGGGCAGCCGCGGGTAGCCAGCTTCCCATTCAATAAACACCGACAGAACAACGTGGTACAAGATTTGTCGCGTATTTTTCTGTCATTCTATCGACGAATTATATCCAAAAAATTTGTTTTTGGAAGGAGACCACCTTAAAAAAAACATCTTTTTCTTTTCATATATCACTTAAAGGAGAGTCCGCAGCTCGTGGTCGTGCGGTAGCGTTCTCGCTTCCCACGCCCGGGTTCCCGGGTTCGATTCCCGGCGGGGTCAGGGATTTTCTCTGCCTCGTGATGACTGGGTGTTGTGTGATGTCCTTAGGTTAGTTAGGTTTAAGTAGTTCTGAGTTCTAGGGGACTGATGACCATAGATGTTAAGTCCCATAGTGCTCAGAGCCGTTTGAACCATTTTTGAACTTAAAGGACACCTTCCAACAACAAATTTATTTGTAAGCAAAAACGGACTCAAGAACTTCAACCTCAAGATGATTATCGATAGAATTGTTTAATGTTTAATTCAATAAAGAATCGGTTGGTATCCTTTCACTAAACCGTGAATCTGCAAAACAGTGTCACAAAAATGTTTCCCGAGACTGCATCTTGGAGCGTACCTACATTACTTATCACAAGTATCCGGACAGACCTATTGGATGTGGATTTCAGCGCTAGACGTGACGAGAGACGGAGTCGCCTGTATAAAAGAAGGCGAGGAGTACCGTGTTGTCAGTAGAGGGGCAGTAACAGCAAAATGTTCGGTCAGATGAGCTCAGTGACGTAGAACGTAGACTAGCCATTGGATGTCTCCCCAAGTAACAAATGTATCAGGAACATCTGAACACGTGTAAAGCTGCCGTGACGACTACTGATAGTGTGATTGTGAAGTGAAAACCAGGCAGACCTCGTCCACTGATGAGCAGGGACCGTCAAGCATTGCGGAAGATGGTTTTAAAAGTCACGCGAAATCAGCGGAAGGAATCACTCCTGAGTTCTAAAATGCTACTAGCAGTCCAGCTAGAACAATTTTAATGATGTTTGGTTTGTGGGGCACTCAACTACGCGGTCATCAGCGCCCGTACAAGGTCCCAAATTTTTCACAGACCATTTTTTTTTCACAATCCATCTAGCCATTATCACGAATGGTGATGAGCCGCCCGGAGTGGCCGAGCGGTTCTAGGCGCTACAGTCCGGAACCGAGCGACCGCTACGGTCGCAGGTTCGAATCCTGCCTCTGGCATGGATGTGTGTGCTGTCCTTAGGTTAGTTAGGTTTAAGTAGTTCTAAGTTCTAGGGGACTGATGACCACAGCAGTTAAGTCCCATAGTGCTCAGAGCCATTTGAACCATTTGAATGATGAGGATGATGATGAAATGGTGAGGACGACACAAAAACGCAGTCCCCGGGCAGAGAAAAATCCCCTACCCGGCCGGGAATCGAGCACGGGGCCCCGTGAGCCAGAGATAGCAGCTAGCACAACGCTAGAGAGTTGCGTAGGGAATTAAGGGGCACAGCACTCGAGCAGCTCCTCGTAAGCCCCATATTTCTATAGTCAATGCTAAGCGATGGCTGAGGTTACGGGAAGCGCGACGCCCCTGGACAGTGGATAACTCGAAACGAGTGATATGGAGAGATGAATCGCGATATATCTGATGGCAATACGATGGAAGGGTTGAGGCTTGGCTAATGCTTGGAGAACGTTGTCTACCATCTTGTGCAGTGCCAGCATTGAAGTACAGAGGAACTGGTGTTACGGTCTGAGGTGTTCTTCGAGTCTGGGGTGTGGTCCCCTTATTGCACTTACGAAATACTAAATGCAGGAGGATTTGCACACACTTTGCAACATTTTGTCGCATACACTAGAGAAGGAGTCGAGAGATGACTAGCCCTTGTATCAGCATTACAATGCACCCAGTCATAAAACAACATCTGTGGGGTTTGTGGACAATGACTTTCCTGAAATGCATCTACCTTCCCAGAATCTCGACCTACATCCAACGGAACACCTTTGGGATGAGTTAGAAAGTCAAGTCAGTTCCATACGACAGTGTTCAACATCAGTATCTCCTATAGTTCATGCTCTTGAGCAAGAATGGACTGCCATTCCTCCACCGACATTCAGACAACTCGTTGAAAGTATCCCCAGCAGATGCTCAGCAACAGTTGTCCAGATGCCTTTGATCAGATGTGGCAGCTATTTCGAAGTGCATGCATAATCTAGCTTTCATATTCCACCCACATACGTAAGTTGATTGTGGCTCGGTCACTGGGGGTAACAGACTACAAATTCAAGGGCTTGGTGACTAGACTTATCCAGTTCCAGCATTTTTTTAGTCAGTTATTGCTTTCTTCATCTGTAGCAATGGTCTGTTACAGTGAAAAATGCTAGTGCACTGTGGTTTCAAAATGGTTCAAATGGCTCTGAGCACTATGGGACTTAACATCTGAGGTCATCACTCCCCTAGACTTAGAACTACTTAAACCTAACCAACCTAAGGACATCACACACATCGATGCCGGAGGCAGGATTCGAACCTGCGACCGTAGCAGCAGCGCGGTTCCAGACTGAAGTGCCTGGAACCGCTCGGCCACAGCGGCCGGCGCTGTTGTTTTCCAGCAATATAGATTAATTTGGTAACGTTTTCGTATTAAAGTGTGACCATAACATAAACGTTTTGTTTCCAACGCATCCAAGCAAGAGATGTCGAAGGGAGAAAGTTCAGAGTGACACTAACAGGTGCAAAAGTCGTTAAATCAAAATGCCGTTGGTTCCATGAGGTACTCAAGAACAAAAAGAAACCCTATCAATGCAGACGGGGTGAATTTAAGTGTAAGGATGGACAGTTTTCTGTTCAAAAAGGCGATAAGTAATATTCCTTTTGATACATGATCACGAGTTTTTAGGAACTCTGAGATTAGGTAATTTGCTGAACACAGCTTTCTCTGATACATTTTGATTAATGAAGGATCTTTAAAATTATGAATGTAGGCGAAGGGTCGTAATTACCATTATTACTTTTTTCAATTCAGACAAGCAGTCAAAATGGAGATCGTTAAAAAGAAAGGACTATTTATGAAAACGAATGAGGGAAGAATCGGGTGTTCTCTTGAAGTCTTTAAGAGAAGCTCCGGAAAACAAACATCGAGATGACCGGACGGAGCTTTAAGCCCCGTCGCTTCCAAATAAGACTCCGCTTCCAATAACGCTCCACTTGCTGCGTCTTAATGCGGAGATAAATAATTTTTCATGTCCGGGAAATTAATTTTGACGCCGCCGCCTATTCCCCATAGCCAATGACTATGTTACGCTCTTCTACCCTATGATTTCTTTTCATTTACGTCCAGATTTCCCACTGGTCGAACAGCGTAGAGAAAGAAGAGAAAAAGTGCGTTCTGAACAAATTTTATTTAGACGTCTAGGGAAGGGGGATACTATCAAAAGCAATGCGAAGGTTGTGTCAGTGCTATGATGGATGCTACAAAAATGACATGGAAGTCACAGGCTGTGTGGTGACTACTTTCTTTAATGAAGCGTTTCGATTTCTACATTTCCATCAGATTAACAAAGGGTAAGGAGAACACGTCATACATAGGTATGGAGTCATTATCTTATCGATAAAGTTCGCATTGTCTTATAGATAAGGACTCCATACCTAAGTAAGATGTGTTCCCCTTAACCTTGGTTAATCTGACGATGATGTATAAATCGAAGCGCGTCATTAAAGTGAGTAGTCACCACACAACCTGTGGCTTCCACGTATTTTTATGGCATCCATTACAGCACTGATACAGCCTTCAAATTACGTAAAAATAGGTGCATACCTCTTACGTGACTTCACGTCACACCCCTGTTACTATCAAAACTGTCAGCATATTTCACATTATTGTTGTTGTTGTTGTTGTTAAACACTGCAATTCAGAATGACAGTGTCATCGACAAATTTGAAATAAAAAGCAAGACAGCTTTATCTAATCACTACTAGATATATCAGGGCTATTCAGTGGCATAAAACGCCTAATTAAAACCGCCGCAGTACACATAAAGTCGTAGGACGAAAGAGCATGTTTTGTGATGTGGCAGATATGGTTATCTGAAGGTAAGATTAGATCAGATACACGGTTCGTTTCACAGACCATTAGTGAGGAGATCCACGTGCACGCGGAAAATTTTAGAAAAACATGAAATTGCATTCATGGTTATGCAACCAGAATTAACATTAATGAAATTAAATGAATGAAATCAATGAAATGCTGTGGCATGAAATGATATCAGTGAAATAGGTTCAGAAATGTTGAAGCTGTAATGTAATTAATGTCCAGTCAAATAAAATGTTTCTGCTGCTATCCCCTAATACTCGGTAGCAAAACCTCTCGTCTGCCGAAGTAAGAGGAGAAAGAATCGGGGTCAAAAAATTCATTGTCGAACTTTTGTGTGTGTGTGTGTGTGTGTGTGTGTGTGTGTGTGTGTGTGTGTGTGTGTGTGTGCATCCATTGAAAGCAAAATTGAAACTCACTACTTTAATAATGATAATGGAAAAATTCATAATGCTTTCTTATACGGATTCTTGTAGCAATATGCTCTATTCGGGATGATTTTCAAAGGCAGAAAACATTTAGTGTAAATCAGTTCTCTCACTAATAATAGTGCGCTATTTGTATCTTGACCTCCTGCTATCTTTACTCAATTTTTTTTGTGATTGGTATATACACTGCTGGACAAAAAATTACAACATCCGTTAAGAGTTTTCCAACCGACTCAAAATTTCTTGTACAAACAGTGCACTTGGAGCACATGGAATGATTACACTTTAGTGTAGCGAGAGTTATGTCGCGCGAGTCACATGTCGTCCCATCATACCCCATACGTGCTCGATTGAAGACAAGTAAAACGATCATTTTGGTCAGGGGCAGTGTGTGGGCAAGCGTTGTCTCGTTGGAGTAGTACATCCCTTTCTGTTGCAAGAACGGCATAAGAGCTGGTCTAACAACATTCTGCATGAATGGAGTGTTCGTCAGCATTTCCTCTACGAACACCAAAGGTCAATGAGAACTGTAGCTCAGACCATAAGGCCTGGAGCGCGTCTCAGACGTAGGCACTGTTCGGGACAGCACTCACCGAGTGTACGTCGTACTAGCGAACGACCATGACTTGCATGGAAACAGAATCTGCTTTACAACTGAAGACCACGATGCGCCATTACACCCTCCTAGTGACCCTCTGACAGCAACAGTCGAGACGTACGCCTCGATGCTATGACGATGACGGGTGAGGGGCTAGAGGTGTGCGGGCCCGAAGTGCCACTGCTAATAACTGGTTGGCAACAGGTCACGCTGACACTTGTTGATCTCATTTGCTCGTATCTGTGTTGTGGAGCCTGTATGATCTGCCAAAGATGTCCTTACAATACGACGGTCTTGTGTTCCGTGGACGTCCAGAACCTCGTCTACGAATGTGAGTATGCTAACGTGTCCACTGTTGCCAGCATCGCTGTACAACTGACATGGCACGTCCATATTGTGTGGAAATTTTAAGAAACAATATTGCCTCGCGTGTTCCTAAACTTCTTCAAAATCCAAACTTGTCTTCCCCGAGGTCGGCGTCTAGCATTTTTTCCATTTTTTGTAGAGAATTCTTGTTAGTATTTTGTAACCATGATTTATTAAACTGATAGTTGGGTAATTTTCACACCTGTCAGCAACTCCTTTCTTGAAATTATTACATTCTTCTTGAAACCCGAGGGTATTTCTCCTGTGTCATATATCTTGCACACCAGATGGAAGTGTTTTGTCATGGCTGGCTCTCCCAAAGCTATGGGTAGTTCTGACGGAATGTCGTCTACTCCCAGGGCCTTGTTCCGACTTAGGTCCCTCAGTGTCCGCCCGGCTAGCCGCGCGATCTAACGCGCTGCTTCTCGAGCGGGAAGGCGTGACGGTCTCCGGTACGAATCCGCCCGGCGGATTAGTGTCGAGGTCCGGTCTGCCGGCCAGCATGTGGATGGTTTTTAAGGTGGTTTTCCTTCTACCTCGGCGAATGCGGGGTGGTTCCCCTTATTCCGCCTTAGTTACACTGTGTCGGCGATTGCTGCGCAAACACCGTTTCCACGTATGCGTACACCATAATTATTCTACCACGCAAACATTTTGGGTTGCACTCGTCTGGTATGAGACGTTCCCGAGAGGGTCCACTCAGGACTGAAGCGCACAATAACCCTGGGTTCGGTGCGGAGCGGCCGTGGGGTGGGTGGGTGGACTGCTGTGGCCTGTTGTGCGGTTGTGAACCACTGAGGGCTACGGCGGGACGAAGCCTCTCCGTCGTTTCTACGTCCCCGGTTTAATACACACATGCATGCATGCATGCATGCGTGCATACATAAATACATGCATGCATGGGTCCCTCAGTGCTCTGTCAAATTCTTCTCTCCTATCTCACTGTCTACGTCGTCCTTAGTTTCTATAATACTGTATTCAAGTTCATCTCATTAGTATAGACTCTCTAAATACTCCACCCAACTTTCAGCTTTCCCTTCTTTGATTAGGACTAGTTTTTGGCTTCTTTAGTTTTCCTGTAGGTGATATGTATCTTTTCCGTAGTGAAATAAGGTTCTAAATCCTTACATTTGTCCTCTAGCCACTCCTGTTTAGCGCACCATATTATCTAACACGATTTTTTGTTACACGCAAGCTGCTGCAGTAATTCGTCCACCGACATTGGGTAATCTCCATATGTTAACGCTGCAGTCACTGCGAAGTCTCACAAACGATATCGTTTACGCGTATACCTTTAGGTACTGTCATAGATTAGAATTTATTTCATTATCCCTTCCAAAGGTTACGGACGCACACAGTCGTCCCTTCTATTGCCACGTTCGGTATCCCATTCCGGCACTTACTGTTCCAGTTCCAGTGCCCTGGAGGTGGTATGATAACTACGTGCTGCTCGAATACTAGTATCCATTGCCATAGGCAAAGGATTAAACCAGCTATTATTAATACTGCTTTGTCGTCCGTATGAGATTAAGCAGTACTATCGCTTTCTGATTATTTACAAAAGTAATGGCATTCAAAACTAACCGATTCCATAAAACACTCGCCTGGCGTTTAATCCTGTGGGGTTATTTTAACATCCCTATGCTCACTTTGTAACGTGCAATAAGCAGTTTAGACCATGTATATTCTCAAATTTACGATCTTATTTGAAATGTTTTAAACTCCGACTGTATAGTAGTGTATGTCGTGCTAACACAAATAATCCCTGTGATTAACACACAAATTTCATAAAATTACTGTACTACAAAAAGATAAATTTTTGTTTATGTGAATATATATTATCATAATTGTTCTATTGTGTTGTTGAGTGAATTTCATTTTCTGTAAATTATTTCTGATTTAATGTTCTATGTTTCGATATTAGTATGACTATATCTTTACTGGTGTACTTTGGAAAGATGTTAACTGGGGGCGAATTGTGTTATGTGTGGTCTGGAAGGAAGGAAGGAAGGAAGGAAGGAAGGAAGGAAGGAAGGAGGGAGGGATGCAAAAGTTTTTTCTGTTGTACTCAGTTATTGGACTAACTGTAAAATTCGAGTTGCGTACAAATGGAATGTATTTCGCTGAGTGAACATTGTAATTGATGGCAGCAAGGCATCTAAGATTATCAAATATGAAAATTACATACGAATCAGTTTCTCGTCCATGTTATTCAAGAAACACGTAGACCTATTAGGTTTCCAGACCTACAAGACAGCCTGGGCTCCAGACAGAAGAAATTTAAGCAATGGATTGAAGGAGATAAGTATTTTTCTTTAAAACTACCACTAGACCCGACCAATATTTTTTACTCCATGAACATTTATAACAATTAACGGTCATCAAATTGTGCATAACAAAGGGGTCATTAAAACTTGTCGGCAGATAAAATTAGTGAATTATTAACAAATACTCATAATATCTCTGCCTTTCTCAAAGTCCAGTCTAGCTGATAAAGAGACCATAATTCATGGCATTGCCCTTCTGCTCACTAATCGCCATTCCCGGCAATCAGCTTATAGCTTCCACTATGATTATCTATCTCCCCATATTTCTTAGCTCTCACTCGCCCTAACAGTAGCTTATTTTGTATAAAGAGAAACTAAACCATCTTTCTTGCGGCTGCATCCTAGGGACTGACAACGAACGAACCAAAGCGCTTCACTACAAGTCCCACTAGACTCTTGCTCCTTAAAGCTTTAGAAAGTTCGCAACCCGGTCGATGTGACCGAGCGGTTCTAGGCGCTTCAGTCCGGAACCACGCGGCTGCTACGGTCGCATGTTCGAATCCTGCCTCGGGCATGAATGTGTGTGATGTCCTTAGGTTAGTTAGGTTTAAGTAGTTCTAAGTTCTAGGGGACTGATGACCTCAGATGTTAAGTCCCATAGTGCTTGAGCCATTTGAAGCATTTTGAAAGTTCGCTACAGCAACCATAGTATTTTCAGTAAGAGCTGAAATCATCGGACCTGATTCAACTTTAACCAGTAGCCACTCAAAACACTGGGTTAGGACCTACTATATCGAAGTTTCCACTGACATCCCTGGAAACACTGCTGGTTAGTCCTGATGCCCTGGCAATAGGAAAATCGCCCATGAGCTTATTAGCACAGCTCTCCAAATAAGCTCAACTGACGTCGCATCTGGAGCAAATTTTCCACTCGCTGACGAGCGTCCCATCCCTTGCTCTGTACACAGTAACCCATTCCTCTGGTTGGAAATTCCACCTGCGTAGCGCTGTAATCAGCCCGGCCTTGGACCATTGGTGTCCACGTGGCTGTAATTGCCGCAAGCTGTACTCTCATTCGTAATTGATTTGAAGCCTATAAATTAAAATTACTTATCACTGTTTTCCTCTCCTACCAACGTGCTAATTTATGTGCCACAGACCCTCTCAAGTGACAGCAGTATTGGCGTATACTCGACCGAAATAGCACTCATGCGGTCATAAAGCGGTCAGGAGAGTAAATTTGTAATATGTTGACAGAAATTTGAAAAATGATTCATAGACTGTTTTCGAATACTCAATGATCCATCTTCCTTTTCGAAAAATGGGTTTCTTTTGAAAAATAGAGGTAGCATGTATGTCCAGAAAAGTATCAACAATAAGTAGCATAACCCTTGCTTCAACGATTTTAGTGATTATCTTATTTCTTAAAACAATGGTAAAGAAAGATATTATTAACTATTATTCGTATTTTTAAAAAATCCGACTGAAATAGTGTAACTTTTGCCACCATCTGAATTTGTCACATAAAGCTGATTTTCGAAGAATTAGTGGCTTATAACAGAAGAGTCTAAATGAAGGTACACGCAGAGAGATGTGGAATACAGTTTGAAATAGTTTTTCTTACTGCCAGAACGGTTCAATACTTGTATTTCACGCATGTATTTCCATGTAATCATTATACTCATGTATCACACACATCATTGTATAATTTCCGAAACTAGATGACGCGCAACCATGTAACCAGTGTTTAGAAGTCACCGTGCTGGTTCTGCCGGTTTTCAAATGATCAGAACATCTCAAATGCCCTGGAGGTATTCACCCGGTTGGTAATTACGCCCATTTAATGGGGGAAACAAAAGGTAAGCGACAACAAAGGTTTTGCGCATGATTATGTTCGCTTCACAGACATGAAGGTATAATAAGCGAGAGTTATCATGACGTCAAAAACGTGAAGCTGACGTCCGCCATGTTAGTTGCCCCATACATTAGTTTCTGATGGAGGCGTTTCGATGAAAATGGCCACCTTTCGTCATTTAGGGGTGTACTAATCATTTTCATTGTAGTCTAAAGTGTAAAGGAATCACGTTCCATTCATTCATACAAGGACTCGTTCAATCTATATGCTCTTTTATACACACGAATTTTGGTTTTGCTGTTTTCTTTTCCTGTCATGGTTTTATTTCTGTCATTTGACTTCAGATTTCCCATTCTTTAGATGAACAATGGAAGAAGGAAAGACTGGAAAGGGACCGAAACAGCAAAATATATTGTCAGCAATTTTTGTGGAAGAGGACATAGGCCGAACATCAGTTTTGTCAGCCAATATTGAGGAGCGCGCTGGATTACGGAAGTAGTCTTTTCACACCGCATACTTTCTTCTTGGTTGTTCGAAAAGTATAACAAAAATCAAGTTATATTAATGAGGCGAACTGCGTCGCATTACTTGATCGAATATGCGGTGGTGGTGGTGGTGGTTAGTGTTTAACGTCCCGTCGACAACGTGGTCATTAGAGACGGAGCGCAAGCTCGGGTTAGGGAAGGATTGGGAAGGAAATCGGCCGAGCCCTTTCAAAGGAACCATCCCGGCATTTGCCTGAGACGATTTAGGGAAATCACGGAAAACCTAAATCAGGATGGCCGGAGACGGGATTGAACCGTCGTCCTCCCGAATGCGAGTCCAGTGTGCTAACCACTGCGCCACCTCGCTCGGTGATCGAATATGCTTTGAAGACCATAAAAACGTCTGATAAAGCCTTCCTGCGACGCTGTGTTATTCTCGACAGAAATTAAGTACAAGAAGCTATTATAAACATTAGCCTGCTAATGTTCTGGAGAACCTGCATGGCGGCGCCAGCTGCAAAGCAACGTACGGTGCAAGTCTGTAGCACAATCTCCCTTATTATAACTCCTTGTTCACAACATTAATTACTAACCACTGATTTCTTACTTTCGCTCATTCCTATCTCATCACGTGTAAACATTTTTTACGGCTGACGTGAGCGTTACCGTTGGAAATTATCCAGCACGTTGAGTCAAGATCAGTGCTCCTGTTAGCGGAACTGGTTCTGCACTGATACTGCGAAAGACACCTGAAGGCCACCTGCAGGTTTATTGCGAAGATGGAAGCAGATAGCTTCATTTCTTTACGTAACTTTAAAAACAGGGTATTCAAAAAGTGACAACCTTATGGAAAAATGTTTCTTTCTTGTTCAAGTATGATTCTCACGTACTTAAGGAAAAGTTTTCATTGTAACTGCGTTGCAGCAGTCCAGTTATATCAGCTTCTTTTATTCCCACGAAAATATCAGTTTAAAACGAAAGAGGGTGTATAGAAGAAAGACTCGCTAGTAACAATAAGTGATAGAAAAAGGGAAACAAGCTCGGAAATTTATATTATCTATCTATGTTTTAAAATATGCATCGTATTAATGGCTGGGAAGGAACATCTGAACCGTCACTAAGCATCGCGTACGTGAGGACTGAGTGCCCGGAAAACTGTGGGTGCGACGGAGGCAATGAAGAATGGACACGGAATACGAAGCAAGATCGACCGCCAGCAGTTGTTTTTTAAGAAATGAACATTAATAGTATTCGGACTGGGCAAACGACTCTTGGGTGAACCAGACTAGAACTGCATTAATTTAATTTTATCCATGATGGATGCGAGGTGTTGGTTTTTGAACTCAATGGTTGATGGGTTGGGCCTATATTCTAAGACTGATCACACTGATTTACTGCTTTATATTCTACAGGTTAGATAATGCAGAGAGGTGCAGTGCTTGTATTAGTAACTAAGAACATATGAACTGTTCATCTTATTTTTAGTCGGGTCCCTTAAAAGTGATGGATCACCCGAGGAGAATTATACAGGGTGAGTCACTAATTATTGCCACCTAGAAAACTCCGTAAGTATGTTAGTAGCTGAAAAGTTTGTGGGACAAAAGTTGCTTGGGACAGCGGGGGCCATAATACGACGTTGGTTATTTGTTGCTAGGTGGGGTCGCTTGAAGAGATATGAAGGTCAACTTTTTTTTTTGTAATGAGGTGCTACAGTTTGGTTCTTATTTTGTGATAGCCGCTATCGAGACGAATCTAGTGATGTGTAACAGTAAGGTCTTTGATGGTCAACGAAGGTCAAAAACATGGCATGATCGTCCATTTACAGAAGGTGTTCGAAGTGATGACCATCGGCATGAATGCAGTGCTGCAATCTTATTATCACGGATTGAGTGGTATTCCTTATCATATCGGCACTTATCGAATAACATGCTCTGACAATTCTCTCTCGTATATCGTGCAAATAGTAAATATTCGCCGAATATGGGATATCCATCTAACGTGCCACTGACATGTAAACGCCATTCAACGATTTCGCAATACAACATTAATAGGAACGATAAGACTAGTATTGTCGATTCAAACTAATGTGAATGATGTATTCCTTCGAAGAACAAGTCTATATGCTTTTCATTTACGGGAGATGCGAACGAAATTCAATAAGAGCTAGAGACATATACGCTGAAAGATATCCTCAACGTACTCACCCTATACGTCGTACATTTAAATATGTGTATGATAAATCGAGAACAACTTGATCTTTAAAGCATCGGAAATATATCCGGCAAAGGAAAGTTTCTAACAAGGAGACGGAAATTGGTACTCTTGCCACTGCGGTACGAGATCCTTGTGTTCGCGTCAAATAGCAAGGGAATCTGGCATGAGCCAGAGTAGTATTGTTCGTGTTCTGCATCGCTATAAATATCATCCTTACCATATCACTCTCCACCACGAATTAACTGCTACGGATTGTATGTGTCGCACTGAATTCTGCCGATGGGCTCAACTTCAGATTCAGAGGGATGACATATTTTTATTTTATTTACTGACGAGGCTACGTTCACGAACCATGGAAATGTTAATTTGCATAGCCTGCATTATTGGGCAACTGAAAATCCATATTGGCTGCGGCAAGTTGCACACCAAAAACCGTGGTTGGTGAATGTATGGTGTGGGATTCTGGAGGACAGAACTATAGGGCCCTATTTCATCGATGGAAATCTCAATGTTAGGAAATACACCACATTCCTGCAAGAAACATTAGGTCTGTTATTGGAAGAAATACCTTTAGGAACAAGGAACAGAATGTGGTATCAACAAGATGGGTGTTTGGCACAGTTTTCGCTGATGGCTAGAAATGAGTTGCAGAGACAATTCCCAAATCGTTGGATTGGACGCGGAAGAGATGTGTCGTGGCCGGCTCGTTCGCCTGACTTGACGCCTCTGGATTTTTTCTTGTGAGGATGCGTAAAAGACATTGTTTATAAAGACGTTCCAACTACACCTGAAAATATGCGAGACAGAATTTTCAGAGCATGTTCTTCGATAAGTGCCGATTTGATAAGGAATACCACTCAATCCATGATAATAAGATTGCAGCACTGCATTGATACCGATGGTCATCACTTCGAACACCTTCTGTAAATGGACGTTAATGCCACGTTTTTTACCTTCGTTAACCTTCAAAGATCTTACTGTTACACTTCACTAGATTCGTCTCGATAGCAGCTATCAGAAAATAAGAACCAAACTGTAGCATCCCATTTAAAAAAACAAAGTTGACCATCATATCTCTGAAGCGACCCCACCTAGCAACAAATAACCAACGTCATATTATGGCCCCCGTTGTCCCACGCAACATTTGTCCCACAAACTTTTCAGCTCATATCATACTTTCGGGGCTATTCTTGGTGGCAATAGTTAGTGACTCGCCCAGTACAATCGGACTTATATTTTATTACGAGCTTTATCACTTGGGATCAAGGCTATCTATTGCATTCAGAAACGTGTAGACGAACTGCCACACACTACATTCCATATCCCAGTTATGTCAAGACTCAGGAAGCTTTCACAGTAAAGTATGGTAAAGAATCATCAAACAAGTTCACAACCAGGCGGCTGGACGACAATTTCCAGAAGACAGAAAATGCGGTAGATGCAGCTAGAAGTGGTCGACCGAAAGTGACAACACCAGAAAAGTTGAGTAACATACGAGCTGCATATTCTTCGATTCGCACAACATCTGTGATGACGTCTGTCTAGCCACTGACATTGCCCAAGCGACTTCGGGCAAGTGTTTAAAGCTTATATGTACAGAACTGGTAATGTTGATGAAATGCTTGAGGAAGAATATGGAATATGTTTATCATTCTGTCAGTGTTTCATGTCTTTAACTCTATGATTGGTTCTGATGTGACAAAGGATAATTCTGTCCTGTTTGATACGTGGACAGACAGAATTTACGAATCTGGCTTATGGAAAATCCACATCAGCTGTACGAGTTCTCTCGGCAAAAACATAGGTTGTTCGGTGTGCATTGTCATGCAAACGATTCTTCATCACAAGCTGTCATGACAACATGAACAGTAAGCACCACATTCAAACTATAGAACGATGTCTGAAGACCTGCTACAATACAAGTGATTCCAGCAGGTCAAAGCTATGGCTCCTACAGCTAACACCATGACTTTCTTGGAGCAGTTTTTTAGTGGCCAACCGATTCCTAAGGGGCAGAGGTCCACTCCGTCTCTTGGTTTACTTCCAGTCAACATTTCTGTGGGATTAGCTCATGGGTGCTGTTTCTAAAATTCATCCACACACTGTTCCTGACCTGTAGAAAGAATGTGAACGATTCATTGCTCCAGTTCTTCAACTAACGTCACAATATATATGAGCCTTCCAGGAACGCCTCTGCCTATCGATTGCAGAGAAGCCTTGCTACGAGCACTGGTTGGTTATCTGTGGCCGAGGAGGGAGTGAAACAGCGTCGGCTTCTGCGAAGTCTCATCACCAGTCTGCCTGGGAACGAGGAGGTGAACGTCCAGTCTGCTAGAGTGGCTCGGCGAGCAAACAATATGTGTACAGAAGTCACGGATGGACGACCGGTGAGGGAGAGGGCAGTCCCGAGCTACAGGTATATCGAGTGGAGTGCTGTCTGCCTGCCTGCCACTTCTCGCTACAGTGTACAAAGAAAGGGGCCCGGATTACGTCGCATTCCATAAGGACGGATGCGAAAGTGATGGGATAATGTTAGCATGGCTCCCTGCTGTGGTTCCAAGAAGGTGGATAACAGCCACGCCAGTAATCGCTGGAGCGATGACATTGTCTGCTTGTTGTGTTTCACCGTGCATTCGCTTCTGACGGAGGCTATTTAGTCTTTGTTCCGCTATACTGTTGTGGGATGGTGTAGCAGTGTGACAGTTACGTATGGTGTGCTTCCTTAGTGTTTGAGCTGATTGGGTTGTTTGGGTTAGGAGACCAGACAGCGAGATCATCGGTCTCATCGGATTAGGGAAGAACGATGAAGGAAGTCGGCCGTGCCCTTTCAGAGGAACCATCCCGACATTTGCCTGGAGCGATTTAGGGAAATCACTGTAAACCTAAATCAGGATGGCCGGACGCGGAATTGAACCTTCGTCCTTCCGAATGCGAGTCCAGTGTGCTAACCACTACGCCATCCTCCCTCACGGTATTTGCGGCTCACAATATGAACTCGCTCAAAAGGGATTGCCACATTCGCTATATAAACGCTGGACGGATAAACGGTTTGCACTTTGAAAACACTTCCTTAACCATTGTACACCAATCTGCAGGTTTCATTCTCAACTTCAGTTTGAAAGGGTGCTTGCACATCACTCATTTTATCCTGCATCCATTGCAGTAGTTCAGAGTTTTGCTCTGTAACATATTTTGCATTGTATATGCTGTTCTTCTCATGGTTTTTTAATGTTTTTATGTTTTCCAATTTTTAAATTTTGTCAGCTTCCTGCAAATTATGTAGTGACTCCATCCATCACAAAGAAGCTTTGGCTCGGATAATTGACAATTATTGCACCAACAGCTCTGTTTATAACCATGGAGCAAGATCTTGACTGATCATACCGTGAGGGAGGGTGGCGCAGTGGTTAGCAGACTGGACTCGCATTCGGGAGGACGACGGTTCAATCCCACGTCCGGCCATCCTGATTTAGGTTTACAGTGATTTCCTTAAATCGCTCCAGGCAAATGCCGGGGTGGTTCCTTTGAAAGGACACGGCCGACTTCCTTCCTCATCCTTCCCTAATCCGCTGAGACCGATGACCTCGCTGCCTGGCCTCCTCCCCCAAAATAACCCAAACCGGGAGGGAGTATACATACAGATCGTTCTGACTGTCCGTTTTCGGCCAGGAATAGTCTCTACGAATGCACAAAGTTGTCCCATAATGTGATAACAAGAACAGCTGTCATCATCAAATTTATCGTAGTTTTTGTGAAATTCACATAGCGCCAACTGCTCACAGTAAAGGGGTAACACCACTGCAGGACTTTAAAAAAAACCATTTTTATTGGCTTAAAAGATGCTTTGAAACTTCTAAATTATGAGGCAAAAAGTCTTCATACTGAAAAAATTTGTTTTATGGAATTCCGAGCTCCAACTGCAGCCCCTCGGATGACTCGAAATGACCTACCTGCGCCAACTCGATACCCCCCGTAGTGTCTGGGTATAGTTAGCAGCATTTCACAACAATAATACGTTAGCTTGGCATCAGAAAAACATCAGTACGTGTACGAAAGAGAATTCTTTCGCTTCGAATCTTGATTTTTGTGTGCAGAACTGACTTTTGATAGTGTATTAATCGTTTCTTATAGTATACAATATGGTTCAAATGGCTCTGAGCACCATGGGACTTAACTGCTGAGGTCATCAATCCCCTAGAACTTAGAACTACTTAAACCTAACTAACCTAAGGACATCACACACATCCATGCCCGAGGCAGGATTCGAACCTGCGACCTAGCGTGGTTCCAGACGGAAGCGCCTAGAACCGCTCGGCCACATCGGCCGGCTATAGTATACAGTTTTGTCTTATAAGTAAGAATCAGTAGTAAAAAATAGGCTCGGGCAGAAAAGGTACCGTATCAAACGCGGCATCGAAGTGGTATATGATCAGAGCGTGCAAAGAATAGATATGAGACTGAGAGCAGTTCAGAAGAAGTCAGTGCCTCTGCTACGAAATTGGAAGGCAGTGACCAGGATTTTGATATGAATTACGGACTGAGCTATAGCATTAAAAATATTCTTACCTTTTCTTCTCTCTCTCTCTCTCTCTCTCTCTCTCTCTCTCTCAACACGTAAAATGCAAAGCAAACATCATGTTGCATGAGGCTTAGGCTTCACAATAATTAATGCTTGCACGAACTGCCAAGAAGTTGTTATACCAAGCATATGAAATCAACCGCCGTCGAATCGTCCTAGTAGTGCGCCGTCTTAGAGTAGGCTAAACGGAATTGTGAAAGTTTTTTGCGTTCATGCAATTGCCATAGTAGGCGTTTCAATCGTTCTGCGATAAACTTGTGGAAATGATTTCGATCGCAATGGTAGTAGTACGACAGACTGGTCCTAGAGTAGCAGATTAATGGTAAGAGTTATCTAAAAGTAGAACTTTTGTCATTGATTCATTTCTATATACTCATTTCGAAACTTGAGATACGTTTTTCTCTAAACATGATTTATCAAAACGGCACGCAGTATAGCTCCAACAATTTTCAGTCCTTTTATTAGAAAGTTTAAACGCGACTTTGAAACAACATTTCAAAGTGAACCACGTAGGAGATTTTCGATTAGTTACTTTAAACAGTAGTTATTAACAAATAACTCTCCTTTTGTTGTTGAAAATTGAACGACTTTATTCAAACACTCGCCAATTACGCATAAATGAATATGTCTAAAATCCCGTACGTGTTTCACTAGCTACACTGGTGTAGATTAGCTAGATTTTTTTTCCAGATTGAAATTGTCACCAGTCGCAGTGGGTGCCGCAGATTGACACTATATAATTCAACATGCCTCGGGAGAATTGCTGCAGTGTCGCCATTTTGTAATATTTTCCGACAAAAAGTTTTTGTAACATGCATAAATATATGCTCAATAATTACCCCAAGTAGTATTTCTCTGTCAGCTTTCCTTCTGTCCGAACAAAATTGTCAAGAAAATGCTTTTTTTAGGCCGTTACTGTGCGTTACGGGCAGCGAGGGAAAAAAATCTGCTGAGACACACAATCTGAGCGAAGTCCTCCCACCGCTGTACTCGCAAAGCTGCGGCTGCAAGGATGTGAGTCAGGCGCCAGCCAGCAATTTGCACTGCACGCACACAGCGGCGCCTGCAAACTAATGCTGATTCACTCGCTCCGACAAAACTGCAGCCTTCAGCTACTGGGCGCCGCTCACTGCTTACCATTTTATCCCTGCAGAGCGCTTGAGTTGTACGGGTCACTCACTATACCTCTTCCCAGTACCGCTGTCAGTTTCCCGCAGTGCGTTAGATCATCCACCTGGTCGCTTTTGGACTAGTTACGCTTTACCAAAACTACAGTTCGACAGTTTTAAGTAAATGGTAGAATTGCCGGTAGTATTGGTAGCATTGGGAGGAAAAGAAAGGCACATAGATGAATGTGCGGTAGGGAAGTTGAGAGTCGACGACTTATCTTTGTCGTTTGTTTCTTTTGCACATAATTAGAACCGCACATCCATCAGCGTTAGTTCATTTTATACCGTTACAAAATATAACTGCATTTTATAAGCAATAAAAATTAGTTGATTGCGCAGCTTCTGCGCTATTACGTAAACAAAGCAATTACTTCCGACCCAAGTACTGCGTACATGCACAAATATAAAAATCTATGTAATTGTTGTTATTCTGTACTCAAGAGAACATTCATCATCATGATTTACGAAGAATCTAGTATTCATATCAAAGGAAACGTAGTGAAGCTGTGTCGGGTCATAATATAAAAAATGAGTGTATAACAATATTATGAAAAGGATAATTGCTACTCAGCATCTCCGCTATACCATGAGTAGCAACTATCCTTTTCAAAATATTGTTACAGTCCATCCTGCATTTTCCATTGTTTAAAAATGACTATATTTGTGATATGTACAATTTTATGTTAGAAATTGTGTGTGCTGTGCGCTGTTTCCTTCTGTTAACGTGGGTTCGAGGAGGCTAGAGCAACGGCGGCGGCAGGTCATCATACGCGCGAAGCCGACACCCGTACCAAGTTGAAAAACATCGTTAATGGAACAGCGGCCTTGATTGTTATTAAAAAAGATGTATTTATTGTCTTGTAGAAAGAAAGAAAGAGGAAAAACTTTGTATGATCTTAATTCATATATCAGTTGTTGTCTGCACAATATTACGTCGCGCTGTACGTGTGAGCATCCAGAATTTCTATTATTACATTGACGATACAAATGTACTATGAAGAAAGAATAAAAACTGAACAGAAGACATTAATGGAAATTTAAAATCTGTGTTGAGAAGTTATTTGTTGCAAGAGCGTGCTCGTCGTGTTAAATCTTAACCAGATCATGTCACTGAATCCTCGAGTGAAGCTGGGAATAAGGGAAGTGGGGTATCTTCGAGATTAATGCTTTGCGGAGAAGTGACTTTGGGTGTTGGAAGCAATATTTACATCCACTAAAGGCTATTACACGCTCTTTATGTGATCTAGTTTTCAAAAGTGAAAAGGTACCATAATTTTTGACAGTGACGTAACATTAGTTCAGAGATAAGTTATATTGTTGCACTCGTGGAGATAAAAGAAGGAAGGTGGCATCACAGACTTCTGCTGTACGTTGTTTTAAAGCCAGAGTGGGCGGGGCCTGCCGCCATTATTTTTAAGTAGCCCAAAACATTAGCAGACTACTGTTTATGATTGCTTCTTGTCCATTACTTTACTGTTTTAAATATTGAAAATTATAGAGCTTACGTGAATAACAGTGTCAGGACGGCAATTTCGAACGTTTCTCTGTTCTTGAAAGCGTATTTGCTCTATTAATAAAGACACATTTGGCCTCGTGAAGATAGCTTGTTTTTTGCTGCTATATTTCGGATAATCAGAAACAGAAGGAGGTAATGTGAAAAACATGCTGTCGTAATCCATTTAGTTCCACTTTTACTGTATTTGTATCAAAAGCAAATGAAACTGGAACTCCGATGCTTGTTTTCTTGCTGGCGTCGTTACATTTTCAGCTTTCAATACGCATGCACAACATTTTTAGTGTTCACGTTTGCAAAAAACTTACCTACGCATTATTTGCTAGTCCATAATCGTGTGCATTGAGGAAAGAAGCAAGGCAGGCTATCGTATCATGTGCATGTCAACAAAGTGAACTATTATTGAAATGTCAAAGAAACAGAACTGCATCGAGGTATGTTCCCTTGCGGAATAGAGTTCGTTTTATTAGACTGCCAGTCAAGGGCGTACCTAGGTTCTGAACTAGGGTGGGGGGGGCAGGTCATACTAGTCTCAAGAAACAAGGACTCGAGACAACATACAGCACTTCTTATTAAATAAAACAGTAAACCAGTGAAAAACTGCTTTTAATAAACATTTTAAATACAAGAATGCACTTGTACAATCCGAGAAAACATGCAGCATTTCTTATTAAATAAAACAGTAAACTAATGAAAAACTGCGAATATCTTCTAAGGGGGGGGGGACAGCTGCCCCCCCCCCTTGCCCCTCGCTGGGTACGCCCATGCTGCCAGTGCTTCAGTCTCGCTATAGTTCACACATCTCACTTTGAAATCTCACATATGATGCGTCATTCAGTGTGTGACCAATAGTAGCAACTTACGCGGTAAAAGCGATATAATTTTTAAACACCTTCCAGCTCTTCCGAATGCTGTAAATGTGATCAAGGGAATGATCTCAAACGCGTAAGAACCCTTAGAATGGATACATTGTTTTAACATGAATGTGACTAAATTTTTAGTAATGACACGCCTACCTTTCTAACGGTAGCCTGTTTGCTTCTTCTCGCCAGTAATTGTGTCAGTTTTTCAGGAATAACCGAACATAGCAAAATTAGAGTGTGCGTCTACTTTGACCATGTTTGATTTTACTTCGGAATTTCATTTTGGGATTTTCACAGTACATAAGTCTAGACCATGCTTTGTGATATACTAATAATTAGTTTCATGTTCCCTGAATCATTTGCACGATATGTCGTAATGATATGGTACGAGTCATTATATATTGACAACTTTTTTTGTAAATATGCCTCCACGCTCATCGTTTCGTTTATTAATTAAAGACAGATTTTAGTCAGCAATTCCTACCCATCACCATTTACATATTACAGTAATAACGTTTTCAGCTTAGTTTCAAATTTTACTTCGCTGTGAGTCAGGCATTTTATATCAATCGGTAAGTGATCAAAACTTGGTTGCAGCACTGTGAACCCCTGTTTGTGCTACAGACAACCTTAATGTGACGTAACGAATGTCATTTTTTTCTTCTGGTATTGCAATTATTTAGATCGTTGTTCCTCTTGAAGTGCAGTGGATTATTTACAACAAACGTTATGAGAGAATAACTATACTGTGAAGCGGATAGATTGGTACTCTGACGCCGAGCTCAGGGCACGCACGACGAAAAGTGTGTTCACATAAATTTTCAGCCAAAGCTTTCTTTAGAAAGGAAGCATAGCACCATAGGAATTCATACAATCATACGCACGAAACTCACGTACACAAGACCGCTGAATCCGGTTGTTCTAGCCAGAATCTCTTTCAAACGAGGAATCATTTAAAAGAGAATAATAAATAGGGCTTCAGATACAGCCCCAATAATCAGTGCGGTTACGTAGGCGTGTGTTGTGTGAAGTAAATAAGGCAAATCTAAAGTCAAATGACAGAAATAAAGCCACTATAAAGAAGTAAACAGTGCAACAATAATTCATGTAATACGAAATAAAATATTGCTAGAATTGCTCCACCTACGAATGAAATGTGATTCCTTTAGACCTTATATTACGAACGGATCGGTTAGTATGAGCGTAAACACAGCAATCTGGCATTTTCGATGAAAAAACTACGTCTCTACACAATCAAAGCATCCAACACGGTCTAAACTGCGCACGGTAGACTTGGCCACTGTTTCTATGTTTCGATACAGTGTATCGATACGTGGGACTGTTTCAGTGTTTCGGAACGGCTACGGTTCACTGTTTGGAAACAGTGGTGTTTCATTCCACCCCTGTCTCGGATAACTGGGCCACATTCGGTCTCGAGCCAGACACAGAAACTGTATCGTTGTTTCAGAATAAGGCTGTTTCAGTCCGCCTGTGCTTGGAACGGACTAATTGTATCGAAACAGTGATGTTTCATTCCCCTCTGTGTCGGACGAGATTCGGGTTCGGCACAGGTACTGAAACACATTTAACATACCACTTCATGAAACACTTTCAAGAGTGTCAAAATCTTTGTGACAAACAATAGCATGAAGCTTAAGATATCCGAAAATAAAGCTTCGTTTCTAGCCGACTCATATTCCGAAATGGCGTAATATCTGCTTTATAAACACTAACCAAGGAATAAAACAACGCATACTATTCACATTCAAAATAATAAATATGTGAAACTCATTCAGTTAAATTACACTTTTTGATAACATACGCTTCTCTGTTCATGTACAGTAATCATATTAAGAAACGTAAGTAAGCCTACAACATTTTTAATAAGAAAAGGCGTAGAGTGACATTTATTAGACATATACATAAATCTGATGTAGGTATAATTGCAAGCAATCTGTTTGACATATCACTGATAGTGTAATGGTGAGCGGGAAGGACTAGCAAGCATGGTGAATTTATAGTAACGGTTCGAAACACCTTGAAAGACAAAATTTTTTTTCTGTTATGTTTTGTTATTTATTCGAATTATTTGGCGTTATTTGTGAGTCTATAGTCACTGTGCCTATTATCCACAATGATTCCCTTTGTGTGCATGTAAATTAGCAGAATGGGTATGTTCCCCATACTAACGGAATGTGGGAATCCCAGTAGCATGTCCGTTGTTTCTGCAGTTTGCTCCCACCTCCAGTTCCGTTCGTGGTGGTTCTTCTGTCATCAGCTATGGCTGTCCTCAGCCAATTGAAAAGTATGAAAGCCACACGACACGAAAGCAGTGCATTTTCTGCAGAAATACGAAACTGCCAAGACGCCTAAGTGATAATTTCATACTTTCTGGGATATGATTAGCGCTCTCGCAACTCATTTGTGTTTATGTGGACATACTTATACAGTAGACATTCAAGATGATAAAATGTGTAGGTTTATTAGATTACAAAACACAAACTGTTTCACTGTTTCGAAACAGCGTATCGAAACATTACATTGTACTGTTTCACTTGTTTCGAAACAGTTACGTGTTTCAGTTTGCCCATCTCTAGCGCACGGGCACTTCAGAGTGACGTCACGGGGAAGTATCACCGCGGTGAACTATGGTGGTATGAATGAGGTGAAAGTAACGTTTTGGGCCAGTTAAGATGGCGGACATGGACGTCAAGTTTGTGATGTAATAACACCTCCCTTCTTTTTTTTTTAACTCCATGGCTGCGATCATAATAGATTAATTGCATGTGCTAACATCACTGGTTGTCTTAGCAACGGACGACAGTTACGTGTTGAGCTGCGAAAAATACGTTATTGTTTGAGGTTATGAGCAAGTTTATTTATCGCAATTAATGCCCGCTACTCCTATTAAACAAGAAACTGCTCGGATAAAGCATTTCTTCGGAAGAGACGACGGTGATATCGACTCAGTCAGTATTGGTGGAACAGTTTGCAACTTTCTCGTAACGTTGAGGCTTTAGCAGGATAATCTTACTAGCCAGTGCGAAGACTAGCAAGCCGCTAAGAACATTGAAAGATCGAATTGGTCAACATATAGCACCATCGTTGATAATACAATTGCGAAAGTATTGTTATTAAGGAATTACATGATCAGGTCGATTAACACCATAAAGAAATATTGTGCGAATATAGAGCCACTGCCATTGAAAGTTCGAAACAAAGTTGCCACAATACAAGTCGGCAGAACTTTTGTCATAGATGCGCGACTGTTTGATTCTACTGACGCTTAGAATTTAATTGTATGGTTCAGCTGATGAAAGCTGAATGTGGCGTGTGGTGGTTAATTATTCATTTCATTTTTAAATTATGGTGCTTGCATCTGTGGACCGTATTTTTCTGGTTGATAATGTGTTTCGACTAGAGGATGAATACAGAGATTTAGTGGAGGAATTAACTGAAAAATTTCCGGAAACAGCTGCACCTCATGGTAATGCGCTTCGTCGAACTACTGAGAAACTGACACCCCGGCATTTCCCAGGTATTCATTTTGCCAAGTTTTTTTTATTAGAGACAGAAACAAAAAATGAACTGTTTGTAGTATAATATAGAAAAAATTTCATTTACATGTGTTCGTAAACACCTTCGAAATTATGAAACTGTCGTACGTACAAATACGCATAAAGTACAAACGTATAAGTACAGTTGCTTCGCGTGTCTACAATGCGATTTTGGAAACGTCTGTATGGCAACGGCTCTACAGAGCTCTATAGACGGTTATTGTTGCGCCTAGAGTAATTTGTGTTTCGTAGCTGTCAAAAGCGCTGCCAGGTGTCAGGGATTTTCTTAAATTGACTCAACTGTAGGAGTATCTTAGTAGTAAAGAATAAATGTATTAAAAACTTCTTAATGCGGCATTTTCTGACGCTTAACCGTGTTTATGATGTCATCTCTCTTTAACTATGTATTGTGCAACGATGTATTTGTGTTGGTACATTCAGCGGCATATGTCCCTACTGTCTGCGAGTAGGTTTAGTAGCAGAGAAGTAATAAATTTAAACGTCATGCATGATGCGGCAGTTCTTCACGCATCTCAATATTTGACGTCATATCTCCTGAACTAAGGTAGGTAGGTGGTTCTTACCCCGACGGAGGTTGTTGCCTGACAGTAAGGGATACGTATAGCAAAATCATTGTGCAAGTTGGCACAAGAAAAAGATATCAAACTTGCAACCGTGCATAAAGCAGTTAGGCAAACACAGAAGCTGTTCCTGCGTATAGCGACATCAGTGTAAGAACTAAAAGATGCTCATCATGAGAAGCAAATACACTAACGCAAATGTTCATCATTTGGATTTGCAGTTCCTTGTGTTTTCCGTGTCCGGTTTTTCCAAGTTCTCAAACATGTTTCAGCATCTCTGTGCCATCATCAGTGGGTTTCTGTTTTATTTAATCTGTAATGTGAAGACTTTTATTAAATAATTACAAAATAACGGGAATAGGTACTGTAACTGCACAGCACCTTTCCCAAAACCATGCAGCACTCTTCAACACGAGCTGTTTCCAGCCGCTACTTAACGAAAATTTATTTCCTATGGATACTGGAAAAACTGCCGTTATGAATCACTCTTCTTTCAATCAGTGTAGTAGGCCTAGACCACAAGCTATTTAGCTGGACTATGGAAAGACTGGCCCACCACCTCTTGGCTTAACAAAGCCAACTTTTCCCAGGATACCGGAAACCGATTCTGGTGTCCATAATAACCATGAAGGCAGCCCACTGATGCAGCCTGGAAGTGATGTGTTACACATTGCACGAAGCTCACACCAATGTCACCTGTGGCTGACAAATTTCGGTGTAAATCGACCTTTTGAGCTTCACTTTTATAAGCTTTTCAGTTTCAACAATCTATTTTAACGCCAAGGCCAAGGTATTTGTGGGTGGTTTGTCCCGTCTGGCTCGGCGGAGACACCATCCGGAACGAAAGCGTGCCGTTTTGCGATTGCTTGCCGGTTTCTCTTCTCTGTATGCATTCGGTGGCCAAGTGGCCGATGCTCACCAGCGTCCCCCTTGTGCAGGCCTCCCTGGGTTGTTCGGGAATCATCCAGCTCGTGACGCGGAATGTGGCGCCCCATGTTGTCACAGTGACATTTATACTCTCTTATGGGCAGTCTCCTGAGCCTACCCTCTATTTTATTCTGACGCACATATTTTCGATAAAGGCAGGTTGCCCTACATCTTCACAAGGCTAAAAGGCTGAAATGTAATGCATTTCCACCTGAAAGCACCCTTAACGGTGTAATGAAAATTTTATGGTCAGTTTGTAAACACTATTTTTGATTTCCCCATAAATAATCAAGAGGTAAGGCAGAGCCAGATTAATATCTTATTAGTCGTTCATATTTTATAATTTTCCTAAATCGCTACAGGTTAATTCTGGTAAAATTCTCTGAAGACGCGAGGACCGATTTCCTTGTCTCTTTTTGTCCGGTTCAAGTATGCGATCAGATATAACAACTTTGCGATCAACAATGGAACATCAAATTACCATATACTTCCTTTTTAGTGATGCGTTACATTGCTATGTCCTTTTCAAAAATAGTCTACAGTAGTTCGGTTTATTACCTGCTACAATGCCGCAGTGTGCTTAAAATAATCTATGTCACACATAATTCTCCTAAATAATAAATTACCTACTGAAACGTTCATTGAAATTTAAGAGTTGAACAAAAGGCTAATCATAAAGGAAAATCTTTATTGAAGCCCGAATATGATAAATACTACGACACTACCACTTGTGGAAATTTGTACACTGCGAAGGGAGCATGTAAATGTATCATTTAAAGCAGAGGTTTGTGTTCTGGCCAGACGCCGAATATACTCATTAGCCGTCACAGCCGCAGGAGCTGCCAGAGACCTTCCAGAGCTAGAGATTGTCTTACGTGCGTCAGTAATGTCGTCAATTAACACGGTGACCGGGGCCTTGTAGCGGACGACAGTATAAAACAGCACTTGGAGAACAACCGTACTGAAAGCTGCCTTCCACTCACTCCCATCCATGCGAACCGATCTCTCCTCTTCTCGCCCCATAATTCCGCCTGCCAACTAGATAGCGAAACACACAGCAAAAAATGTAAAGCAATATATTTATGCAAAAAGACGCCTGGACTGACAATTGACATGCAGCAAACTCTTTACAACATTACTCTTAAACTCAGGTGTTAGACTTTCCCCGACATTCAGACCATTACCCAGCTTCGCACCGACCGAAGCGCACGACCTAAAAGCCACCTTTTTGGGGGAGGGGTGGGGGGGGGGGATGGCATTTCTTACCACTCTCTTGAATGATGCCCCCTTTGCACTTTGCTGGCCGAGCGGTTCTAGGGGCTACAGTCTGGAACCGTGTGACCGCTACGGTCGCAGGTTCGAATCCTGCCTCGGGCATGAATGTGTGTGATGTCCTTAGGTTAGTTAGGTTTAAGTAGGTCGAAGTTCTAGGGGACTGATGACCTCAGAAGTTAAGTCCCTTTGTACTCAGAGCCGTTTGAACCTTTGTACTTTCTAGAAAACCTAGGATACCTGTGTCATCCTTTACACGAATTTGATTCCCAGACCCGTGAAAGGTAAAAAAAAAAAAAAAAATAAAATAAAAAAAAATCTCTTCCAGAAAACTAACAAACACCTCCGCGAAAAGTTTTCCTACCATTCCCTCCAAATCTTTCAATGACATGAACGCCTTTTCGTTTTTCCCACTTGTATAGTTTACCATCTCAAAAATCCCCACATCCTCAGAAACCTAGAATACTTATCTGTCTGCATCTCCAACGCACTTCAACCCCAACACTCCGTTGTTTCCTTTTATCCTTGAGAACTCCAGTGTGACTTGTCTAAACACCACCTTCCATGTTTCTTCTACAAACTCTCAACATAAATATTTACATGGATACTCTGCAAATCACACTTAAGTCCCCGACAGAGTGTTCATGGAACCCCCTTTACAACCGTTCTGTTATTCCAGTCTCGAACAGAGCGCAGAAAAAATGAACACCTATGTGTTTTCGTGCGAGCTCTAATTTCCCTTACTTTATTATGGAGATCGTTTCTCCCTATGTAGATCGGCGTCAACAGAATATTTTCACATTCGAAGGAGAAGTTGGCGATTGAAATTTCGTGAGAAGATTCCGCCGCAACGAAAAAGTATTTGCTTTAATGAAGTCTACTCTACATCCTGTACCACGTCAGTGACACTCTCCCCAATTTCGCGATAATGCAAAACGTGCTGCTCTTCTTTGAACTTTTTCGATGTACTCCGTCAGTCCTATCTGGCAAGGGTCCCACATCGCGCAGCAGTATTCTAAAAGAGTACGGTCAAGCGTAGTGTAGGCAGTCTCTTTAATAGATCTGTTACATTTTCTAAGTGTCCTGTCAATAAAACGCAGTCTTTGGATAGCCTTCCCCATAACATTTTCTGTGTGTTCGTTCCAATTTAAATTGTTTGTAATTGTAATTCGTAGGTATTTAGTTGAATTTACGACCTAGATTTGACTGATTTATCGTCTAACCGAAGTTTCACGGATTCCTTTTAGCACTCATGTGGATGACCTCACATTTTTCATTATTTACGGTCAAATGACAAATTTCCCACCATTTAGATATCTTCTCTAAATCGTTTTGCAATTGGTTTTGATCTTCTGATGAATTTACTAGACGATAGACGACAGCATCATCTGCAAACAACCTTAGACGGCTGCTCAGATAGTCTCCTAAATCGTTTATAAAGACAAGGAACAGCAGAGGGAATATAACGCTACCTCGGAGAGCGCCAGAAATCACTTCTGTTTTACTCGATGACTTCCGTTAGTTAGTACAAACTGTGAACTCTGACAGGTAATCAAGAATACAGTCACATAGCTGCGGCGGTATCCCATAAGCACGCAATTTCGCAACAAACCGTTTATGTGGTACGGCGTCAAAAGTCGTCTGGAAACCTAGAAGTACGGAATGAACTTGAAATCCCGAATCAACAGCACCCAACACTTCATGCGAGTAAAGAGCTACTGTAGTTGTGTTTCATAAGTACGATGCTTTCTAAATCCGTGTTGACCGTGTGACAACAGACCTTTCTCTTAGAGGTAATTCATAATGTTCGAACACAATACAGGGTGTTTCAAAAAGAATCATCCGATTTAAGGAAAAAAACATAACTAAAGTGTTATTTGAGATATGTGCGCGGACAATGCACTGTTGGAAAGAGAAGACTTGAGTTTTACATGGTTCCCGCTAGGTAGCAACTATGTGCGCCCACTTCAGTTCTAGTAAAAATGGTGTCGGTACAACAAAGTGTTTTGTTCAAATAGTTCTGAGCACTATGCGACTTAACTTCTGAGGTCATCAGTCGCCTAGAACTTAGAACTAATTAAACCTAACTAACCTAAGGACATCACACACATCCATGCCCGAGGCAGGATTCGAAACTGCGACCGTAGCGGTCGCTCGGCTCCAGACTGTAGCGCCTAGAACCGCATGGTCACAAAGCGTTTTGTCTTCTACGTTTTATGCAGTGCGTCTCAGTAATAACTGTTCAGCGTGACTTTCGTACTAGGTATGGTGTGGATCTCCTACAGCACAGAACGTTAGCCGATGGCATGAACAATTCCGAGAACAGGTTGTTCGTGTAAAGGCAAATCGCCGGGCCGTCCCCGAGTGACTGACACACGCGTCGTACGCATCCGCCGTAGTTTGAAAAGGAGGCCGCAGAAATCCGTTTTCCGTGCAGCTCGACAGCTCAACAAGCAACCGATGCCCGTCATGCGTGTGGTGCGTCGACGGTTACACATGAAACCGTACAAAATTAAGCTACTGCAAGCTCTTCCTGAAGGTGACAAACAACATCGTGTGGAGTTCTGTAGTTTCATTCTTGGAAGATGGAGCGTGGCAGTTTTCTTCCAGGCTTAGTGTTTAGTGACGAGGCGACATTCTATTTAAATAGAAAAGTGAACCGCCATAATGTGAGAATATGGGGTACGGAACAACCACATCTAGTTATACAACATGAGAGGGACTCTCCAAAATTTAACGTTTTTTGTGTAGTTTCACAGGTAAATGTGTATGATCCATTTTTCCTTGCCGAGAGAACACTGTTACAGGAAGCACATATCTCGATTTATTTGAGAACTATCTTTTCCCACAGTTGGAGACTGATTCAAACTACTTCATTTACTAACAGGATAGGTCACCGTCACATTGGCATCTGGAAGTGCGGGAATTTTTAAATCAAAGGATTACTGAACGATGGATCGGTCGCACTGGATCAAATGATTCAGTCTTACGTTACTGGCCTCCAAGGTCATCGGCCCTGACTATGTGATTATTTCTTGTGGGGGTTTATAAGAGACTGTTTATGTGCCTCCTTTACCAACAAGAAAGAATGAACTGAGACATCGCATAACAGCAGCTGTGAAAGCTGTAACCCAAGACATCTCGCTGCAGTGTGGGAACAATTTGAATACCACTTTGACACATGCCGTGCATCTCAAGGGGGGCGTATTGAACACCTATGAAAAGGTATGGGGAAGAAAGATTTTTTGAGTTTACGTTCATCAAAAACAAATTCATTGTATATGTTTCTCAGTTTCAGGAATATAGACGTGCCAGATCGGATGATACTTTTCGGTACACCCTGTATACGTTCCAATATCCTGCTGCATATCAACCTTAATGATGTGGAAATGTAATTTAGTAGATTACTCCTACTACCTTTCTTGAATAGGGGTGTGACCTGTGCAACTTTCCAGCATCTAAGTAAGGATCTTTTGTCCGGTGAGCCGTTGTATATGATTGTTAAGTATGGAGCTATTGTATCAGCATTCTCTGAAAGGAACCTAACTGGTATACAGACTGTACTGTAAGACTTGCTTTTGTTAACTGATTTCAGTTGCTTCTCTACTCAGTGGACATCTACTTCTAAGCTACTCATGTTGGCAGCTGTTCTTGATTCGAATTCCGGAATATTTACTTCATCTTCTTTGGTGAAGGAATTTCGGAAGACTGTTCAGTAACTGTTCTTTGGCATCACTGTCATCTACAGTATTTGCATTGCTATTGCGCAGAGAAGCATTAATTGTATCTTGCCGCTAGCATACTTTACATACGACCAAAATTTCTTTGGATTTTCTTCTAGGTTTCGAGACAGTTTCGTTGGGGAAAGTGTTATAAGTATTTTCCATTGAAGGCCGTGGTAAATTCGGAGCTTCTGTAAAAGATTGCGTTCGTTTAAATTTGGCATGCTTTTCTCGTTGTTTCTGCAACAGTCTTCTGACCCGTTTTGTGTACTTGGGGGATCAGCTCCGTCGTTTGTTAATTTATTTGGTACAAATCTCTCAGTTGTTGTCGACACCATTTCAGTGAATTCAAGGCACATGTGATCTACATTTACATTGTTAATTTGGAAGGAGTGGAGATTGTCTCTCAGGAAGGCGTGAAGTGAATTTTATCTGCTTTTTGAATAGGTATTTTTTTCGTTTATTTTTGAAGAATTTGGGTTCTACAATGTTCAGTTCCGCTACGACAACCCTGTTTTCCCTAACACCTGTGTCCATTTTGATACTCTTTCTTAGCTCAAGATTATTTGTTGCTAAGACGTCAAGTGTGTTTTCACAACCGTTTGCTATTCGCATGGGCTCATGAACTAACTATTCGAAATAATTTTCAGAGAATACGTTTAGCACAATTTCAGATGATGTTTTATGGGTATCTCCGAATTTAAACATGTATTTTCGCCAACATATCGAGGATAAATTAAAGTCGCCACCAACTATCATTGTTTGAATCGGGTACGTGAATAAAAATAAACTCAAGTTTTCTTGAACCTTTCACCAACTGGATCATCTGAATTGGGAGTTCGGTAAAAGGATCAAATTTCTTTCAGTGTAATTTCTCTCAAAGACTATAAAAACCATTTCTGAAATCTACTGACTCTATTAACTATAATGTACGCAGTCCGTCCCACGTCAAATGAAGCTTCTTACTCTGTCCATGCTTACATGGAAACCTACTGGCCGTACATTTACGTGTCATCAATCAGACGCTCCTCCCCTCCGCCCTTCTTCCAAACACACACACACACACACACACACACACACACACGTCTTTCGTTGTCTGTCATATAATATTCTTCTATATTGCTATCCAAATCCCTTACCTGTCCGCAGATCGTGGTCTTGCGGTAGCGTTCTCGCTTCCCTGCGCAAGGGGTCCCGGGTTCGATTCCCGGCGGGGTCAGGGATTTTCCCTGCCTCGAGATGACAATGTTGTTGTGTCCTCTTCATTATTCATCCCCATTACGATCGGAGAAAGGCAATGGCAAACCACCTTGCGCTAGGACCTTTCTTACTCGCTGGTGCGGATCTCCTGCATCATTCCCTACGCTCCTCTGAGTATGGGACATCATCACAATTATCAGGAGACCTGGCCAGCATGGTACCAAAGAGTCACACAAGATCACAAATCAGCAGTAGCACGCCCATCGTAAGTATATTACTTTATAAAAGTTTGTTTGTGTGTGTACACTGTTTAATCAACGTCTGATGACTGGCAGGCCAATACAGGGTATATAAATAACAAAGGGAAAAAATTCTATCCCGCGTCTTTGGGAAGGAGAACTTTAATGATACCGATCTATGTATGTTCGCAGGATGTAGTGTTCTCCTTTCGTGTGCTGTACTTGTGATTTGTTGCGTAATGACGTTGGTCACTCCAGGACAGAGAACTGGACAAGTTTTATGTTACGATTCGTCGACGTTGTCAAATGCTGCACTGTGTATCTTATTCATGGCGGGTAAACAAAGCATGACGTGTACTGTAAACGATAATGACAGAGCGATTGTACGTGATGAGGCTGAGCAGCGGCCGCTGTGTTATGCAATGGGTGTGAAGTACAAAGCACTGAGCACCGCAGACAGACCAAAGGTGGTAGAGAGGGGAATGTTGTTCGCTGTATCATAGAATAGCAGGTAGTACTGCTTCACTGCGACCCACATTGAGAGGACGAGTGCCGAAGAGAATCGGACGCGGCAAATGAAGCGATCACTGGCGAAATGAGACACCACCGCAACAGTATGACAGGCACATGCACGTGGCCGTGACTGACCGTAAAACTGAATTTCTAGTGTTGGCGCAACTTCGGAACACTTTTACAGGTGTGTCATCGTGTTTCCTCGCAGACAGGCTGTCTCTGCTGCGTCATGGACAGCTTGCATATATCCCAAAGCTCAGTATCCAACGTTAAATCAAAAAACCATTCTGAATATAATGTGCTTACCAGCGCAGGAAGTGACACGCTAGATGGCAAAAAAAAGTACTTCCTGGCACGTTAAATCTGATAATACTTCCCTGACAACTGTACAGAAAGGTGTGTTCTATTCTCCATTGTCCGGTTTAATCGACAAAAATTATCAGAGTTCACAGCCAGTTTGCTCGATATATTTACAAATTGTATACACGAACCGCCATTTTTAATCAGTGTACGACGCGAGTCCGAGAAGTAGGTGCCGTTTTGGGAAAAGCTTATAAAAACACTTTTTCAAACCGAAATTTATTTTTTACAAGAAAGAGCATATCTTAAAACTATTTTTCTACATAGTGACAACATTGTTCAGACATTTGTCATAGTAGGGAACCAAACTTATCTATGCCCTTTTCATAGAAAGATATCGCCAGTGAAGACAGCCACAGCTGAACACCGTTTTTTGTGTCGTCGCTGTCAAAGCGCGTTCCTCCGAAATCACGCTTCAAGTTCAAGAACAAGTGGTGGTCAGAACGTGAGGCATCAGTGCTGTAACGGCACTGAATGCTCAGTCAATGCAGTCATGACAATGATGGTCCCCATTCTGCTGGTGTCACACAACATCTCATTCAGCAATTCGGTTGGGTGCAGTTCGATCAGCCGCCGCACGTTCTGACCACCACTTGTTCTTGAACTTGAAGCGTGATTTCGGAGGAAGGCGCTTTGACAGCGACGACACAAAAAACGGTGTTCAGCTGTGGCTGTCTTCACTGGCGATATCTTTCTACGAAAAGGGCATAGATAACTTTGGTTCCCTACTACGACAAATGTCTGAACGATGTTGGCACTATGTAGAAAAATAGTTTTAAGATATGCTCTTTCTTGTAAAAAAATAAATTTCGGCTTGAAAAAGTGTTTTTATAAGCTTTTTCCCAAAACGGCACCTACTTCTCGGACTCGCGTCGTACACTGATTAAAAATGGCGGTTCGTGTATACAATTTGTAAATATATCGAGCAAACTGGCTGTGAACTCTGATGATTTTTGTCGATTAAACCGTGTCTCCCGGGAATATCCTGGCGTGCACTGCTTAAATCGTTTGTTGTACTAAATTTTGGAGTTAACACTCAGTTATCGAACGTTGTTTTCTGAATTTTCATCGTAACTCTCTGCATTAGCTTGTAAACAAAATTAACGCCACGCCAGAGATGTAGATAGCCCTACCTAATCGAAGCCGGGGCGGGTAATGAATATCTGACAATTTATGTGGTACATGAAACGTATTCGCAGTTGCAATGTGAACAACCGTCAGCTGTATAATGAAATGACAATGAAAATTTGTGGCGGCTCGGGATTCTAAAACTAATATCCGGCTTATCGCGAGCGGTCGTCTTACCATTAGGCTATCCGTGCACGCTCCAAGGCCAGACCCAAATTTCCGTTTGTCGTCAATCATGTGTCACAGCCTGCTCTCTTACATTCATTGCGTGTATTCCAGTACAGGGGAGACATTATAATTGAAAGTCGCTTACCTGGCGGCGAATAAATACAACATTACAGTGCCTGTGTTGTTCTCGACTTAGTCGGAGGACTAGAAATGAATATACTGAGCGTCGTGTAAGACACACCAAGAACGAACGAATAAACTAATCTCTATTACACGATCGAAAGTTCAGAAGTTATAACGGTACTTTGCGGGCAGGCGTGTCAATTAGCATCATATTAATTAAAATCGGGGATAAATAGACTTTACTTTGGAAGAATTAAAAATGGGAAGGTAATACGAAACTTTAAAAACTGCACCGTATTACTAAGAAGCAATATAATGAAAAGTAATAAAAAGCAAAGTAGCAAAGACCAAGCGGGACAGAAAGATATAGGGGCGCGTTTGTTTTTTAATACATATAAAAGAACATGTAACACATTATTGAGCTCTCTACCTTCAGTTATTGCGATGGGGCTAGTCGATGAAAAAGTGGTACGCGACTGCGAAATTCGTTAAGGACATTATTTAAAGACTCTTCAAGCACGTTTAAAATACACTACGTGTGACGAAGTGATCAGAGACGTTTATTGTCGGGTGAAGTGAAAATGAATCCGACAACATAATTCGAACTTTGTGTTAGCTGGGAAAAATACTCTTTGGAAACTATTACGGTTGTGGGAACCTACGAAAGTTGTGCGCAACGGAAAGCTATAGTTTACGTAATTCTGCATTTCATAAAATGGTGAAACGAGTGTGCGCGGAACATTAATAGAATCTTATCCTTGAATGGTTGCGGGGGGTAGCTGATACAAACAACGCGCCAGCATAAAAAATAGTTCTCTTATTAACTACCAGATATTAATTAACGGGGACCTAAAATACTAAAAAAGAAGGATAGAATCATCACCTCCATCCCGATTCATATTTCATATTTAATTAGTGAAAAGAAAAGTGTTAATAAACAAACATTTCAATTTTATCCACGATTTTAGCTTCATTACGTAGTCTTGACTACATGATAAACAATATCTGTGGAAGTTGTATGCAACGTATTGTCATAATATTTAGTCAGCCAATATTGTGGGACACCAAAAATGTAAATGCATGAAATTGTTCTTACAGCGGATGTATAATGTGTGAGTGCGACGAACTATATTGAGAAACTGAACATCCATTAAGTACTTGCATGTTTATCTGCAAAAATGGTCCTTGTCGGTACATCAGCATATAGTTCGAACAGAATCGCTGGAACATTGCAAACCATTCAGATTAATCGAACATCTAAATACGCATAATGCTGGTACCACCAGGATGTGTTCTTTCTCCTCACCCCCGTGGCAGTAATTGAATTAAGAGTCAGCCGGGAAATACATTTAAATCAATTGACGACCATTGAGCTAGCGTCACGAATTTTCAAACGTCCACTGCCATGTATGAAGGCGAGTGTTAACATCGATCGAGGGGTGTCGTCGTGATCGTATTGAATGACACTGAGCGGTTACGAAGTCCATGAAAATTTCCAGTTCTTCTGAAACACACACACACACACACACACACACACACACACACACAGTTTTTCTGAGCTGTTAAGTCAACTCTTGGAGGTGTTTTCGTGCGCTGGCAGTCCTGAAGCGAGTGAGCAATGGGCGTGGTGCAGAGGGCGGGACAGCTGGCCGGCTGCGTCGGCGGCGGAGCGACCTGTGCGGAGGCCGTGGTCCGCCCACGCAGAGCGGGCGGCATCTCGTCCCGTCTGGAGCCAATCAATAAGAAGAACCGACACTCACCTCTCGTCAACACGGCTCGAGGGCTCCGACCTACCCCCGAAGCTGTTGCCCACAGCTCCAGCCGAGCACTCTAGCATCAAAGTCATCTGTTATTACGCTGCCTGAGCGCATTAGAACGACACTCACCGTTACAAAACATCGTTTCTTTGACATTAGATACGGAAATTAAGGTTGCATGATCAGTGACAAACTGACAACTTGTCCAATGTTCGCCAGTGATAGTGGACAAGTGCTTTTTCTCCTGTGTCTGTTGACAGCGCTTCAGTACCTCAGTAGTTTCCACTGCTGTTAAATCGAGGACAGAAGTTGTCAATACAGCCTCATCACGACTTTGCGAAAGAGATTATAAACAGAAGCAAAACTTGTAGGATGAGAACAGTATAGGGCTGATCTGACGGAATTTGGAACTCACTCTTCCAGGATAAGAGTCCAGTACCTTAACCCCTTCAGCCTGAAGAATTATAGCCGCAGTCGACCCTCAGGAGGAATAAAACTAATACCGTGCAACACGGCCTCAAGTCTTGATGACGAACTTAACTAGGAGAGAAAGAGTTCTTCAGCTGTGCCGTATCAAGCTGAAGCGCTCGTTGATGGTTAGACCCCGTATAGTTATCGATTTGTGGGGATGCTGACTGCTACGTTTAATCCACTGTTCCAAAACGCTCCACACATTTTCTTTTGGATTATTCCTAGGGCACAAGAGGGGGGGGGGGGAATGTTACATTATATATGAAGATGGTATCGGTGATCACGCAGTTCGTTAGAATGAACTTACAATGAAACGAATACCCTTAGCTGGATACAGGCGTTGAAACGGGGACAGCTGAAAGTGTGTGCCTCGTCCGTGTCTCTAACAGATACCATCGTTATATATATATATATATATATATATATATATATATATATATATATATATATATATATATATATATATATAAGGCTCAAAGGCTCACCTGCCATTTGATCATCTTCTTCTGTGCGAATGTACAAACGGTGCCCGAACTCTTGCGGGAATCGGCAGTAAAGCCGCGAGTAATGAGTATGATGGGCATGGGGACTATGAATATATTGCGGGACAATAATTTGCGAATGTGGGTCTCACGGGAGGCGTGCCAGAGATAAGTCCCTGCAGCCACACTATCCTCTGTCTTCTCGGTGGCTCAGATGGAGCGGGCACGGTAGTTCGGCATGTTCGGTCAAATAGCTGGTTGGCCTCTGTAATACAAAACTGAGTGGAAGGGTCAACAAAACGAGCTTGAACGGATGTCATGTGATGTCCGCAACGACCAAACACACCGATAAAAAAAAAAGAATGGATAGAGCGTCTGCCATGTAAACAGGAGATCCCGGGTTCGAGTCCCGGTCGGGGCACACATTTTCAACTGTCCCCGTTGACATATCAACGCCTGTATGCAGCTAAGGGTATTCATTTCATTGTGAAATGTTACATTGCCACTAAACCATCGTAAATTTTGCTCCTCCGAATGTTATTCAAAGGAAGTCATATTTTATAGGTTATGCATTATTCAGTTACAATTATTGCATGTCCAGTGGTATGCTACAAGTGAAGTAGGTACAAAATGTTCTGTTTTATAGCCTGTAACAACAATTTTACTGCTGAAAGTGATATTGGAAAAGCAATCATCATTTATAATAAATTATTATAATTATTATAACTTCAATAGTATTTTACACACACAGTGAGTAGAGTGTCTTCTTATTTAGGGAGTAATTACAATCGAAGCAAGACCTCGCTCGGTCTTTCACAGCTACGCCGGGATTCTTCTTCCTATTCGTCATGTTCCTCCTTTGCTACTTTAAAGTCTGGGTAAACATCAGTGTCACCTGTACATAACATTATCTTCAAGAAAATCTCTCTCTCTCTCTCTCTCTCTCTATCTCTCTCTTCACCAAATCCTCGGTTGCCTGCGTCTTTATCAGCTTCTTCAAGCAAGTCATCCAGCATGACAGTGTCAAAATAAAACTCAGCACCTTCTGTATTGTGCTAATTTCACTACCAAAAGACAAGATTAAAACTCTCTTCTGTGACTGTTTTATAATTCACCTAAGATGACACACTAAGATAAATTCTGAGCGATAAAACAAATATGTCCATTATTCGACAATAGATAAACAATTATTAAATATCTATGTATACTAATAACAAATCTACAAAACCGTCGTGGCTGTCGCTCTTTGAACACGCTAATCTCCAAAAATACTATACGAATTTTCGTGGGGTTTTCCCAGGTAACGAGATCATAGTTTGGGACACCGTATAGGTTTTAATTGATCAAAATCTGATCACGAAAAAAATATTCATACATATTACAAAAATGTATGTATATATTTCCATATCGCCTCCTTAACTACCGGACCGATTTCAACCAAAGTTGGTGCACATGTCACTTACTGTCTGAAAAGAATCGCTGTGTGTGGGTGAGAACCACCTACCTATCAAAGGGTGGAGGCAGGAGTGAAAAAAAGTGCAGACAACGACGCGCGAATAGCCATATTTTATTCAAACAGTATTTGAGAACGAGAAGACTTACAGACTTGCAACAAACTTTACACATAATTTCAAACCTTCATGAAATTTTTTCTCACTGACAACCCCCCACAAAATGAAGAAAGAAAAAAAGTTTGTCGCTTACTGCATTTTCGCTGTTCATTTAGTAACACTGTCGCATCAGATCTGACATCATGACGTTTAAATTTATTGTTTCTTTGCCACTAAATCTATCCGCAACGCATTTAGCAGGGTGTATGCTGCTGAAGGTACCTACAAAATTACACTACTGGCCAATAAAATTGCTACACCAAGAAGAAATTCAGATGATAAACGGGTATTCATTGGACAAATATATTATACTAGAACTGACATGTGATTACATTTCCACACAATTTCGGAGCATAGATCCTGAGAAATCACTACCCAGAACAATCACCTCTGGCCGTAATAACGGCCTTGATACGCCTGGGCATTGAGTCAAATAGAGCTTGGATGGCGTCTACAGGTACAGCTGCACATGCAGCTTAAACACGATACCACAGTTCATCAAGAGTAATGACTGGCGTATTTTGACGAGCCAGTTGCTCGGCCACCATTGACCAGACGTTTTCAGTTGGTGAGAGATCTGGACAATGTGCTGGCCAGGGCAGCAGTCAAACATTTTCTGTATCCAGAAAGGCCCGTACAGGACCTGCAACATGCGGTCGTGCATTATCCTGCTGAAATGTAGGGTTTCGCAGGGATCGAATGAAGGGTAAAGCCACTGGTCGTAACACATCTGAAATGTAACGTCCACTGTTCGAAGTGCCGTCAATGCGAACAAGAGGTGACCGAGACGTGCAACCAATGGCACCCCATACCATCACGCCGGGTGATACGCCAGTATGGCGATGACGAATACACGCTTCCAATGTGCGTTCACCGCGATTTCGCCAAACACGGATGCGACCATCATGATGCTGTGAACAGAACCTGGATTCATCCGAAAAAATGACGTTTTGCCATTCGTGCACCCAGGTTCGTCGTTGAGTACACCATCGCAGGCGCTCCTGTCTGTGATGCAGCGTCAAGGGTAACCGCAGCCATGGTCTCCGAGCTGATAGTCCATGCTGCTGCAAACGTCGTCGAACTGTTGGTGCAGATGGTTGTTGTCTTGCACGCGTCCTCATCTGTTGACTCAGGGTTCGAGACGTGGCTGCGCGATCCGTTACAGCCATGCGGATAAGATGCCTGTCATCTCGACTGCTAGTGATACGAGGCCGTTGGGATCCAGCACGGCGTCCCGTATTACCCTCCTGAACCCACCGATTCCATATTCTGCTAACAGTAATTGGATCTCGACCAACGCGAGCAGCAATGTCGCGATTGGATAAACCGCAATCGCCATAGGCTACAATCCGACCTTTATCGAAGTCGGAAACGTGATGGTACGCATTTCTCCTCCTTACACGAGGCATCACAACAACGTTTCACCAGGCAACGCCGGTCAACTGTTGTTTGTGTATGAGAAATCGGTTGGAAACTTTCCTCGTGTCAGCACGTTGTAGGTGTCGCCACCGGCGCCAGCCTTGTGTGAATGCTCTGAAAAGATAATCATTTGCATGTCACAGCATCTTCTTCCTGTCAGTTAAATTTCGCGTCTGTAGCACGTCATCTTCGTGGTGTAGCAATTTTAATGGCCAGTAGTGTAGATCATTGTGAGATACATAGTTCAGGAGATATGAGGACAGAGATACTGCAGCAATTGCGTTCCGGCGACCATAATAGAGCGTACGTATTTAGCATTTCTCCATGATATGGCAGCGACCACTTTTCCTAACGACTCATCTTTTCAGACGAATCGACGTTTCATCTATCCGGTAAAGTAAACCGCCACATTGTAAGAATCTGGGGGTCACAAAATCATGGCGTCGTCGAAGACGAAAGAGGCTCACCGAAAGTGAATGTGTTTTGTGCCGTTTCTATTCAGAAAGTTTATGGAACTTTCTTTTTTGCGGAGGAAACTGACAGGAATGTCATACCTGGACATGATACAGAATTGGTTGTTTATTAAACTTCACGAAGGTTCGAATGACTACATTTTCAGAGTACAGAAACAACTATTATGCGAGGCGGCCGCGGTGGCGGTGCGGTTCTAGCGCTGCAGTCCGGAACCGCAGGGCTGCTAAGGTCGCAGGTTCGAATCCTGCCTCGGGCATGGATGTGTGTGATGTCCTTAGGTTAGTTAGGTTTAAGTAGTTCTAAGTTCTTGGGGACTGATGACCTAAGATGTTAAGTCCCATAGTGCTCAGAGCCATTTGAACTAACCATTAGGCTATGACTAAGCCACTCTGCCACATTCGTTGCCGCAGGAGGGCTAATCCACGAGAGCTTATAAGTGTTTGGAAAAGAGAATAGATGCGCTGGCGAATTGAAGTTATAAACACCTCATTTTCACCTTGATGTGCGGCGTTATCTAAGCAATACCATCCCACAACGTTGGGTTGGAAGAGCTGGACAGCAAGATCTTGTTAATTGCTTTTGGCCTACCGGGTCACGAGACATGGGGATCATACAAGGCAGTCTGAAACCGCTACTATTCAAGAGCAGCTACTCTTCAAGAGCTGAGAAATCGAACTGTTGAAGTTGACGATTCAATAAACTGACCTGTTGTTTGTGTGTGGAATGAAATGGACTACCGTTCCGATGTTTCTCGAGTAACACATGGCGCTGATGTTGAGTGTACGGTGTAATGTTTGTGCGAACATAAAACTTTGAACCTTCTTCTATCTAGTGACACGCGCAAATTGTTTCTATCTTTCGTAGTTTTGTCTGTAATAAACAATTGAAGTCTGTTCTTTCTTTTTGAAACACTTTGTACTTTACCCGACAAATTAACGGGTGGTGGTTGGGAACGATACCCTTGTAGAAAGACGGCCACCTCCCCTTGAACTCCTCACAGAACACTACCTAACGCAAATAGTAAACAAGCGATGGATAAATTGAGGTGATCCACTACTAAGGCCTCCCTATTGTCCTAACCTTAGCATTCCACACTTCTGCCTATGGATACATTTAAAGATTACTGTACTCCACACCTGATAATTAAGTGCACACGTCACAGGTACGTGTGTTCCATTCACGTGACCAAAGCAGAAGACAACCAGATATGTTCGAACACGTTTGTGGTTTTTCGATAAGGAAACTGAAGAACGTGTAAGGATGAGCGGTGACAACATTCAGCGGCTCCTGTAGTGACGACACACTCTGTCCCAGGGTAGAATTAGGATATTTCACCAAGTATTTGTTTCCAGAAGTATGTATCTAGGTTTTTTTCCCTTATTTAGACCTTTATATCTTCTGTAAGAATGTACAATACATTTGTTCCAACGTCCTTTATAAAATCGTGCTGATAGGTAAATTGTGTTCGTATGTAGCCCTATTCAGGAAAACCTCTTCTCAATAAAAGACATGTCCCTCCAAACTTCCTGTCGGCTTAAAACGGTGGCGGACAGAGACTTTAATCCAGTCTCTATCCTTTTGTTAGAAAGACTAACTGATCCATCCAGGATCGACTCTCAATCCATGTTTATAACTGCAGTTCGGCAACACTTCTATTCTCTTTTCCAAACACTATAAAGCTCTCGTGGATTAGGTTTCCTGGAGCAACGAATGTGGCAGAAAGTGGCTTAGTCATAGCCTAATGGTTGTTTATCTACTCTGTTTCATTTTGCATTCAGATACTACGCTATAAATTCTTGTTTTGGACGGGAGTATGCCCGAAAAAATACTCCCCAAAAAAAGAGACAAAAATTATGAAAATACTAAGACTTATAATGTAGTCATCAGTTATATCTCCATCAAAGATTTTCTTTAGAATTTAACACCACCACTGTGGAAATGTTCCCTGGAACGCCTTCGACTTAACGATTTTCAAATGAGGAAACGTGACAGCCCTCCCGTGCCAAATCGAGTGAATCGAACGCAAGGAGCACAACCGCTGTACTGTTCGCAGTGATAAAGCTTCGAATCAGAAGCACCAAATGTACGGAGACATTGTAGTGCAGCACTCAGCGATAGTAAGAAGTTTCAACTGCTACCTCTCTTAATCGCTGCGTCGCTCCAAAGGTTCTCTGTTTGTCATTGACCGACGTACGTATGGTGGTCAGTATTAAAGTCAAAGATGATCTAAGTCACTTTTCCTTTGGCTAAATCCTTTCAGGCGTTGATTTTGCGCTGTTTTTCCGTCTTGCGATGACTGTGCGGTCATATCATACTCGAATATCCGTTTCATTACCCGTAATATTTACGAGAAATTAACTATCCTGATCCAAAACTCCTTGACTGGTGTCAGCTTGCACTTATGTTTGTTCATTGTCACAAATTTTGTGCTATCTTAATGTTCCAGCAAGTATAACAATGATTCCTGCGTCTGCTACTTCACTTACGCATAAGACTGTACTAAGCAGAAATTTCATTTCGATTTCTGCCTCAACTTCACATTAGGAAACAGAAACCGATCTCTGTCAAAGAGTCTTCGTTCCCATTCGCTCATATTCTCGCTCCCAGTTATGGAAACAGTGTTGCCCAACAGCTTAAACGATGAGAATACGTCAGCAGAATGTCAGGAACGAAACGGTAAACAGCATCTGAAGAATGCCACCACGCGTTGGCATTAAGTAGAATGTTCAGTTACTTTGCGTTGGAGCAACGATTCAAAAATTCAGTTTCGCTTGGACAGACATAGTATGCGACTCTCTGGTAGACATTTCAACAACTATCAGTGGACATGAGTTTTAATGCAATATCACAAGCAAAGAGCACAATTAATTGCTGCGTGGTAAACTTATATCATCCAATGTGCCAGTGTTATACGGTGCTGTTAACTGCGCATCATACAAGCCTCATACTTTTCAGGGAGGTGTGTCGCGTATTTGATATGAGGAACAGTGAAGACTGAGTGAATGTCAACTATACCGATATTTTTTTCTATTCCATAATCTCAAGGTATAGTATGGAGTGATGAAATGTTACTTAAACGAAGAGGCTAACAGTATTGTAAAGGAGTACCATTGAGCGTTGGGAATAACCGCTGCAGCGAAGGAATAAAACATTAGAATCTCGCTACATGAAATGCGCTGAGCTGACTCGAGATTATATTGACAAATATTTTTCTGCTTGTTTTTGCAAATATACGTTATTTGCTTTTTACCAATCTAATCACTCCACCCTCGTAAGATAAGGCTTCATTACTTTTATCTCCTTCAAAGTAATGTTCCACAAGGTTAATACACCACTTCCTGTGGTAACAATTCGCCACATCACACCCAACACAACGTGAGTGTGGAATGGTTGTAGAAAATGGTGAAGTACAATGAATAATCTCAAGGTATAGTATGGAGTGATGAAATGTTACTTAAACGAAGAGGCTAACAGTATTGTAAAGGAGTACCATTGAGCGTTGGGAATAACCGCTGCAGCGAAGCGGTAACGACCGTAAAATACTTAGGAGTTACTATCCGGAGCGATCTGAAGTGGAATGATCACATAAAACAAATAGTGGGAAAAGCAGGCGCCAGGTTGAGATTCATAGGAAGAATTCTAAGAAAATGTGACTCATCGACGAAAGAAGTAGCTTACAAAACGCTTGTTCGTCCGATTCTTGAGTATTGCTCATCAGTATGGGACCCCTACCAGGTTGGATTAATAGAAGAGATAGACATGATCCAGCGAAAAGCAGCGCGATTCGTCATGGGGACATTTAGTCAGCGCGAGAGCGTTACGGAGATGCTGAACAAGCTCCAATGGCGGACACTTCAAGAAAGGCGTTACGCAATACGGAGAGGTTTATTATCGAAATTACGAGAGAGCACATTCCGGGAAGAGATGGGCAACATATTACTACCGCCCACATATATCTCGCGTAATGATCACAACGAAAAGATCCGAGAAATTAGAGCAAATACGGAGACTTACAAGCAGTCGTTCTTCCCACGCACAATTCGTGAATGGAACAGGGAAGGGGGGATCAGATAGTGGTACAATAAGTACCCTCCGCCACACACCGTAAGGTGGCTCGCGGAGTATAGATGTAGATGTAGATGTAGAATAGGATTTAAAAGCCGGGAAGTGCGCGTGGTCAGGTGTTGGGTATCTCTAACACAAAAAGCTAACGTACTCGTATACAGCGTTGTTCAGAGGTTGTTCAAGGATATATTGTGAGTCTTTTAGTATAAGGGACCCATGGTCTCGTGAGGCCACACGGAATTTGCATTTAGTTTGATTTCTTAACCTCATTTATCTTTGTACCTGAATTGCGCTGAATATATCTGCCACAACAGTGGCATGCGCTGTGTATCGTGTTTGGAAACAAATTAGTTTCATTCACTCACAGTACCTGCTGTTGGAACTATACTGTCCACCTTACTCTTCGCCCTCAAGCTTGCACACACTACTGCTCGGTTCTGTCTCGGGTTTGTTTTCCGGCAAATTTAGTTGTATCTTAATGATGCACAGCAGTGTGAATGAGTTCACTGAAGGAAGATATGCATCTCGTTTATGCTGAATGCAACTTTATTCATTGTGTGGCACATGGCAGCAGCACACATATAATTATAAATATAAATACAATAATAAACAAGAATACGAAAGTGCAACACATATGAGAGAAAATAAGGGACTTAAGGAGTATTACATAACAGAGTTAAGATATATAGCATGTTATAATATTTGTCGATTACACGTCGATCTCCAGATCTTATATGCAGTTCATAGCAAGAGGTGTGGCTTTTATAAAGTCCTCGGGTGGACCACCGTAATTTATTACAGTTTTCTCTCGTATGACATAGTCCAGAGTATGCTCGGATGCTCCACTGTCGCAACTTGGGCCGTCCACAATTCCCCATTTATAAAGCATGGCATCTGTCAATTGATGGTTGGAGTGCTGACACGTGAGTTTCAGATTATCTGCGAATCCAGTAAGGCTGGCAACTGATGGGTTATGCATGGGGATCGTATCCACCCGTACCGCATCAAAACAGCCTGAAGATGACGCAATGAAGCGTCGAAACTGGTAGCGACAAAATAAAATAAAATCGTAAGGACGGCTGTTGGTGTTTTTATTTTTTGTCTTTATAGTTATTCATTTCCCTGGTTAATTGTTTGAGCATGCTACTCTCCCTAAAGATTCATATATTACAAATGCCAATTTTCGTTTTCCTTTTCGTGCCAAAGGTCGTCACCAGTTTATCCATCCGGTTTTGTATTCTCGTCTCGGTTTCTATAATCAGATTATTTATGAAGGGCGAGTGATTGGCCCACCGCTTCCGATTGCCTTGGTGGGGCTGCCACGTTATCGCTCAGGCACTGACGATTCACCAGATGTTCGGCATATAGGCTTGGCATTTCCTCTGCACCCCTATACGTGGTTTAACTACCAGCATCGGTTAAGTGGGGGAAATGGAAAGGAAAGGAAAAGAAAAGAAAAGAAAAGAAAAAGAATGGGCTAGGGATAGGTCGTTGTGGGACACACTTGGTCTGGCTCCTCCCCCTTCGGCCTGTCCGGTATGGGTGACCCTGCTGGTAGCTACGCTACCACCGACATAGCCCTACAGATCCAGAGCACGGAAACCTTCCTGCCCGCACGGACAGTGCTGCGTTAAGGTGGTGTCCCCTGAGGAGGTTCACCCTGTATAGTGTATTCTAAACCGGCCGCTGTGGCCGAGCGGTTCTGGGCGCTTCAGTCTGGAACCGCGCGACCGCTACGGTCGCAGGTTCGAATCCTGTCTCGGGCATGGATGTTTGTGGTGTCCTTAGGTTAGTTAGGCTCTGAGCACTATGCGACTTAACTTCTGAGGTCATCAGTCGCCTAGAACTAATTAAACCTAACTAACGTAAGGACATCACACACATCCATATCCGAGGCAGGATTGGAACCTGCGACCGTAGCGGTCGCTCGGCTCCAGACTGTAGCGCCTAGAACCGCATGGCCACTCCGGCCGGCGGTTAGTTAGGTTTAAGTAGTTCTAAGTTCTAGGGGACTGATCACCTCAGCTGTTAAGTCCCATAGTGCTCAGAGCAATTTTTTGTATTCTAATTATGTGTTACAAACATTGAAGATATTTCTAAAAGTAATGGAGTGGGGCGCTGGTCGTTGATATGTAAAGGTTTTAGTCCAAAATACGGACTTCAAATAGTACTAAGAAAACGCAGTTCTCTCTCTGTTAGCAGATAATTCGGTGATGTTCTCAGTATGCGCTGCTAGGCTTTTTTCTTGTACAGAGTAGGGGTGGAAAGTTCGTTGTGCTATTCCAGTGGTGAGGACGACAGTATCGGGAAGAGGCCTTCTCCGCTGTGGAGTGACAGAGAGGACAAAGGACACAGCTCGTGGCGCGGGTCAAGAGTCGAGCCGACTTGCTGGCAAACTGGTTTGACGAGCTCGACTTGCTGCCCCCTTCCTGGTTTTCTATTAGGGCAGCTCACTTGGACGCTATTGCGTTTCTCATTGGCAGCAAGGTCAGGTGGCGAGCCGGAGGAGTTATTTCCGCATTAAGGAATCCTGGCGCTTGCAGCGGGGAAGTTCTTGATTCAGTGGGGTGTGCGGACCGTGAATATGAGTGGTTCGTGTCGCTCGCTCCATGACAGACTTCACTGCCATTCATTCAACGTACGCTGGCTGGAGCAGAGTACGGTAGGGTAGGGTAGCTGCGCCGGCGCAGGGGAACGCGGGAGCCAATTACCGTGTAGGGTAGCAAGTCGGTCCGACGATCATCTTGCGGCGATATGGCTGAAGGACGTCTGCCGCACAACAATTTCGCGACAAGGAAAACAGCACACAACTGCCCGAATGAGAGGCGAGCGCTACAAACAGCTGAACTGTCTGCTTTCTTCTACATCTACATTCATACCCCGCAAGCCACCTGACGGTGTGTGGTGGAGGGTACCTTGAGTACCTCTAACGGCTCTCCCTTCTATTCCAGTCTCGTATTGTTCGTGGAAAGAAAGATCGCCGGTATGCCTCTGTATGGGCTCTAATCTCTGATTTTATCCTCATGGTCTCTTCGCGAGATATACGTAGGAGGGAGCAATATACTGCTTGACTCTTCGGTGAAGATATGTTCTCGAAACTTCAACGAAAGCCCGTACCGAGTTTCTTATTAGAAACCTCTCGAGAAGATCATCCCTTTAAGCCGAACCCCTCTATAAACGACGATATTTTTAAGGAACGGAAATAAACTTCCATAAGACCAATGCATCTTTATCCCCTTTAAGATGACCACTTTTCCCAACCACTATTCAACTAACGATGTTCTACAAGACGACCACAAACAATCACAGAAGAGGGAACTCCAAGGGGTGTGTTAACGTAAGGTTTCTTGTCGACAATGTGACAACAATCTCTAAAATTTCGTTGTCGTTTGTACTTCTAATGACACAGTTCTCATTTTTCCTCTGTAGTGAACAGTCAAGGCTACTTCAAATGATGTCTTTCATTTCTGTTATTAGAGAGATAGAGGGAGAGGGGGAGGGAGAGAGAGGGAGGGGGAGGGAGAGAGAGAGAGAGAGAGAGAGAGAGAGAGAGAGAGAGAGAGAGAGAGAGTGAAAAAGGAAATTCTCAGCGTCAGTTAGTGAGAGTTTAATTGTGGTTGTGGAAAAATTCAAATACAAAATACAATTGCAAATCGCGGCA